>NC_066616.1:21575000-22200000 GCF_025231255.1 Drosophila biarmipes | reverse complement strand
AGCTTGTGCAGTCGCCTTAATCTTTATCAAAGACGAGGTCGTGATTGTGGTTTGCTTCTGTCTATATCTGGTATTGCCGGGACTTTGTGTGTCGATTCTGAGCGGGGCAGTCGTCGACCTGGTACCCACCCACCTTCGCGGAAAAGCGGTCTGCATTTGCCTGATGCTGGGCCGCACGGGCAGCGTCTTTGGAAGTAATATCATCGGGGTGCTCCTGGAGTCGTATTGCTCCCTCACTTTTGGGGTCTTCTCCGGATTTGTGCTGGGTGAGCATAGTATAGAATATAATAATTTCGATAGCAAGTATTAATATTTTACCTTTTTAGTTTGTGCGAGCTTGACGTTGCTGTTGCCCATTTGAGATTTGCCATTTTAACTTAAGTAGGTTAGTTAGTTAGTAAATTATGTACCATTTAAAAAAAATGTTTTAATTAAGCAACGATTTTGTACTTGTTCTTTTTTCGTCTACCATAACTTTAATTTGGGCTGGTTAAATTAAGTTGGGTTTTTATTACCTTGTTCTTAAAAAGAGAATGGGGCTAAAACCGGCCGAGGCACTACAATAGGAACTCACCATAAACTTTACTTGGATCATGCAGCCGTTTTGAATTTAAGAATGATCCTGTTTTTCTGGAAACATTTTATTATTCTTTATATATATATTTTTTGGGAACGAGGACGTCTTGGAACCCGCCATTATGCCATTAAGTTGGCTGATCAATGCTTAAATAAATATTAGCACAACAAAAAACCTTTTATTTTTATTCTAGTGGGCTCTAGTCGAACTGATAGTATAAAATAAACCACCCCCACAGTGCTTTTAATATAAACACAGCATACTTGGGTTCTCTCTCAACCAGTTTGCATATACAATCCAATTCATTGATGTGGCCAAGATCTCTCAGCGAGACCTTTTATCTCAGAACTGGTTTGCGGTTCACATGTCGCTCGAGCGTTCCACAGGGGGTTATTAGAATACAATGCTTAAAAGCAAGTGTTGCACTAACTGGCTGACCAGTCGCCAAATATCTTGGGAATGTCAAGATGCACAGCTCGCTGGAGAGCAATACCCTCGGCCCGAATGTGTGGGACTACGACGCGATATTGGACAAGATCGGTAAGTCTGAAGTTGAAATCTCTCTTGTCAATCTCCGGACACTACATGGAATTTTGGGATACCAGGTTATGGGAAAACGCAATGGATACTCCTGCTTGTCAGCGGACTGCTGACAATCACATCTGTGGCCGCCCAACAAGCCATGAGTATTATTGTGATCGCCTCGCACTGTGAGTTCGAAACGACACAGGCCGAAAAGGGTGTGATGATGGCGGCCAGTGTAACAGGTGAGTCAAGATCAGGGAGGGTGTATTGAAGAGCAAACAATGGAATTTCCTCGTATTTACACAGGTATCTTCCTGTCTACCTACATCTGGGGCTACATCAGCGACGATATAGGGCGCCGGAAAGTTTTGCTTTATGGTAATTTCGCCAGCAATGGCCTGCAATTTATTCTGATGTTCGTTACCAGCGTTTGGCTGTTCAACATTATAAACCTTCTGGTTGGAATCAGGTATGTTTGAAAAGTACTTTCCATATCTTCTCATGACTATTATGTAGCTGTAGTGAGGTAATTTTCACTTGTAATGCGACTTGTAATTGTCAATTGTAATACGATTGCAGTGTCGGCGCAGTATCAGCAGCACTTTATCCATACCTAAGTGAATTCAATATACCCCGACATCGCGCTGTGGCGATTAACTATTCAACAATGTTTGTCAGCGTTACGGCCATTTATGTACCAGGTGAGAATACATTTAAATAGATTAATAATGAACAATGCACTTAGGTTTCTTAACCTTATAGCAACTGCCTGGCTTGTACTCTCGTCAAACTGGGCTATCACCATTGGAGACTTTGTATTTCGACCATGGCGTTTAATATTGCTAGTTAGCCTGCTACCAGGACTCATTGGCGGCTTGATATTACTCTACTATCCCGAGAGCCCGAAACTGTTACTATCCCAAGAAAAGAACAAAGAGGCCATAGAAGCTGTTGGCTGGATCAGCAAATTTAACCGGGGAAAGTCCATACACCAAGTCCTCAACTGTGATGAGTTTACACTGAAATCAGAAGATCCGGCTGGCGAGAACTTGTTGGCAGAAAGTCAAGGATGTGGTATTTTGTCCAAGATTTGCAGAGCAACAATTCCTCTTTTCCACAAGCCCCATGGATTCAATTTTATTCTGTGTAACCTGGCGCTATTCGGAATGTTTTTCAGGTAATTTAATGGAATTTCAGCAAGCTTTAATTATTATTTGTTACCTTTTAGTTCCAACGGCATGCAACTTTGGTTTCCAGAAATTGTTAACCGCTCATCAGGTGCCGAAAACAATTCCTCAACGGTTTGTGAGATTCTAAGCGTACCCGTAGAGCAACCGAATGTAACCGCAACCTTGGTAAATATTTTTAATATTTTAACTGAAGTTCCCCTTATAATATGTATATTTCCTACTATTTAAGGACTGCACGGATCCCATATCTAGCAAAACCTATATTGATAACCTCGTTGTAGGCTTCGCATTTTTGATTGGATTCTCCATTCAAGGAGTGATACTTAATCCTTTGGGTAGGAAGAATGTGCTCTTAGCTGCACTTGCGGTTGCTGTGTTAAGTGGGGTTCTGCTACACTTTATGGAAAATCCCACTGGAGTCCTTGTTTTGTTCTGTCTTTACATTCTTTTGCCTGGGCTCTCGATTTCCATTATGATAGGCGCTATCGTTGATCTGGTCCCAACGCACTTGAGGTAAATCCCAATAGTTAAATCCAATTTGAAATAATTTTATGTGTTCTTTAATCAGATCAAAGGCAGTTAGCTTTTGCATGTCCCTGGGTCGACTTGGGATTATCGCAGCCACGAACTTAATGGGAGTTATGCTGCAACCTTACTGCAATACAACCTTTGCCATGTTTACTTGCACTCTTATTGGTAAGTAACTTAAACTTACCTAGCTAATCTCTTTTTAAAATAATTTTTTGTTTTCAGTGTGTATTGTTATTGTTCATTACCTGCCAATTCGCAACTCAGCTTAATACCTTTTTCACCATTGCCTTTGTATATTTTTTCTTCTTCAACTTTGGTTATTAAATGTATAAATATTAAAGTTGTTGTTATTTTTATTCAATGGTGACCCCGAACATGAGAATTTGAAAATCCGTTAATATACAATTCGATATATCGATAATAGTCGTGTTTGCACGAATACCCTAACTGCACTGCCCAAACTCACGAGCACGTAACCGATAAATGTGCTGCTATCGATAACGTTCGCCACATAATATTGATAATATACAATACTTTGCAAGTTTTTCACCGGCAATTTTAGCAAAAAGTCCGGATTATGGCGCCTCCGGCTGCGCGGGCTCGCTACATAGCCAACAAGGCGGACAACCAGATTCTGTCGAAGAAGCCGCCCAAGCGACTGGGCCTGAATGGCAGCAACGACAAGACGAAAGACGTCGCACCGGCCGGCAAGAAGAAGGAGAAGGATACCAAAAAGCGGTAAGGCGGTATCCACATTACCTGATTCCAACCTAATGCGATGATCCACAGCAAGCCGTCCACGAGTGAAAGCCAGGAGAAGGGCATGCCCAACCCCATAATGCCCAGTGTGCAGACCGCCTTCAAAACCTTCGTGAGTGCCAGGTTGTGCAGCGCCATTTGGGCCTACATCGCAGACTGTGATGAGACCTTTAACTACTGGGAACCCCTGCACTACATCATCAACGGCCACGGACTGCAGACGTGGGAGTACAGCCCGCAGTTTGGACTCCGATCCTACACCTACCTGCTGCTGCAGGGCGTGCCCGGTTACTTCTACCAAAAGTTGTTCAATCCCAGTCCCATTCTCATCTTCTACATGGTGCGCTGTATGTTGGGCTTCGCCTGCGCCGTAATGGAGAGATACATGTACAAGTAAGTAGAACAGACCAATCCCTGCCGCCATCTATCATAACATCAATCCCATTTCAGGTCCATTTGCCAGGAGTTTGGAATACACATCGGCCGTCTGTGGCTGATATTTCAGCTCTTTAGTGTGGGCATGTTTGTGTCCAGCACAGCTCTACTGCCCTCCTCCTTTTCCATGTACTTTGGATGTGCTGCCCTAGCCGCCTGGTGGCAGCAAAACTATTGTTTTGCCATATTCCTCACGGCTATATCCGCTCTACTGGGTTGGCCTTTTGCTGCGCTTATTGGCATTCCGCTGGTGCTGGAAATGCTACTCAGGCAACGGGATTGGAAGACCTTTGTGCAGTGGACTCTGATATCGGGCGCCACCGTGGCCATTCCCATGATTGCCATTGATACGAGCTACTTTGGCAAACTGACATTTGCTCCTCTGAATATTGTGTGGTATAATGTGTTCACCAGCCATGGACCAAACATTTTTGGCACCGAACCACTGAGTTACTACATCATCAATGGTTTCCTTAACTTTAACATTATCTGGGTGAGTTGAAATACCATATTTCTTTAGAACTCTTTAACAACTTTTCTTACCTTCTAGCTTCTGGCTCTTCAACTACCCATCATGCTGGTCATGGACTATCTGATTGTGCCAGCCAAGTCGAAATCAACGCTGAATTTTCCCCATTACATCTCGCTGGCTCCCCTCTACCTGTGGCTTCTCGTCTTTTTTGCCCAGCCGCATAAGGAGGAGCGCTTCCTGTTCCCTGTATACCCTTTGATCTCGCTTTGTGGAGCAATCACTGTGGATGTCTATCAGCGCATCTTCTTTCGCATCAAATCGCTGGTGTTCAAAATTAAGTCGGGAGTGCATTATCTGGATCACAGCATGTTCATAGCCATCCTGGTAATGGTGACGAGCACATTGCTGGGACTTTCCCGCGTATTTGCCCTCTACAGGAACTACCACGCGCCGATGGATTTGATGCTGGAACTGAACCAGTTCAAGGCTACCCCGCAATACGACCCAGATGTGATATACAATGTGTGCATTGGCAAGGATTGGCATCGCTATCCGGGCAGCTTCTTCTTTCCCGCCAAGAATTTCCGTCTTCGTTTCCTGAAATCGGAGTTCCGGGGAATGCTGCCCGCGTACTATGATAGAGGCCAAAACGCCACCATGGTGGTGCATCCGTACTTTAACGATCTCAACCAGGAAAACGAACACATGTACTTCGACTATGACCGCTGCGATTTCCTCGTCGATTTCGATGAAGGCAAATATACGACTCTGGAACCCAACTATTCAAAGCGATCCAAGGAGTGGTCGGTGATGAAGAGCCTGCCCTTCCTGATTCCGGAGAAGTCTCATAAGGTTTTACGTGCCTTCTATGTGCCATTCCTGACAGACAATCACATTCAGTATGGAGACTTTAACCTGCTTAAGCGAAAAACGAAACGAAATGGCAGGTAAAGGCAGGTCCAGATCGAAGGAGTCTGGAATCATGCCGAGCAGCATTTTATCCTTAGCGGTTCACTTATTTTTTTCCTTAAACATCTTAAATCTAAAAATAATTCCAGGCGACTATGCTTAAGAAACTGTGGCTTCAATACTTGATTCATATTGGAGCTATTATGCTTTCCGACTAAGAACTTTCCGCCCCATTTTAATCTTCCCTACTCCACACTAAAATGAACAACCTACTTACTACCTACCTTCTTCTATATATTTTTTGTTCTATGTTTGTCAACCGTTTTTAATTATTTTTGTTTTGTCCATGCCAAAGTTGTGAAGATCACCAGAATCGAAGTAGAACTTAAGTGTCAAGAATATAAACAACGAGATTCGTAAGGAAAACTGTTTGCATGGAAGGGGCCAACATGCTTGAATGTCGAAAACTTTATTGGACGAATCCACTTAAAATCTGGGAAGCAAAACTTTACAATGGAAATCGCTTGGACTTAGCCTAGATCGTGTGCTGGGTCTGTTTACAATGCTATATTTGGTCTACTCAATGTACATACACGTGTGCGGGGACTAAACCTAATCCTAAACTGACTTAGCAGCGATATTTACAAGCTCTCCGGAAGGAGCTGGCTCCCGCAGTTCTAAAAGTATACCGTCAAGTTGTTCTCCGAGGAACCCATGGCATCGGTGGCGGATAGCAGATTCGAGCCCGCATTGGCCGAGGTGGTTGTGATAGTGGTGACCCCGCCACTTGCAGCTCCCGTGGCCGCCACTTTGCGGTTGTTGTTCTCTGTCTGCAGGGAGTCGTGCTCGATCTCGTCCTCCTCGAATAGCTGGCCGTTAGCAGAGGCGCGTGAAACTATGCCTGGCAAGAAGACTTTTAATAGTGAATGTTTCGGGTGAGATTGGGGCAAAATGTTGGGAAAGATCAGGGATGCAAGTCCGGTTAAAAATTTACTTAATTTTTATGTCTTTATATTTTCAATTTGGATCAAACTTAACATGGAGGAGTTGCATCCTTGAGGAAGATTAGGATTGACTGCCACTTACTGCGCACTGTGGCCGCATAGCTCTCCCGCTGACGCTCCCGATCCCGCTCCCTTTCTCGTTCCCGCTCACGCTCCAGCAAGGCGGCGGAACTTCCGAGTGCCATGCTACTACTGGCTCCACTGGCCACATGATGCAGGCCATTGTTTATAGGATTGGCCATGGTGATATTGCCACCGTGCTTCATGTGCAGCACAGAGACACCACCGCTCGTCACACTCGCTCCATTGCCGTTGCCATTCCCCGCCAGCTTCTCGTGGGTAACCAGATTGGCTGAGGACACACTGCTATGCGCCTGGCTGTGCACCCGATTCCGGCCGAGACCCAATCCGCTAGAGGCACTCTTTCCCTGCTTTTTGGACCGCACAATGTAGCAGCTGAGCGCCACTATGATCATCAGGAAGAGACCCATGATCATGCCGAACATGCCCAGCATATTGCTGTTCCAACCGGATTGAGCCAGGGTTAGCCCCTCCATTGTCACGCTAACGGGAACTGAGGTGCTCCTTGGAGGCACCCCCGTGTCCGTTGCGATGGCTATCAGATGGACCGTGGACTCATTGAGGCTCTGCAGCTGCTCCGGGCGCATGTAGATGTTTCCGGTGGCATCAATCTCAAACAGACCAGCGTGCTGACCACGCAGCGAGAGTTCCAGTTTATCATTGCGATCTCCGTCAGCAGCCTCCACCTTGCCAATAAGCACGCCCTCGAAGGAATCCACGCGGGATTGCAAGGACTGCTGAATGGGTGAAAAAGAAAAAAGGTAAGGTTAAACAGTTGATAAGATATGATGTCACATAGAATACTAACGCTTTTGGGCACCATAAACTCGTAGTGTGTTTCCCGGAACCGAGGTTCCCAGTCATTTACGTCAATTACGTCCAGCGTGAGTTCCGCGGTGCTGTTGGTCATTCCATCGGTGGCTAGCACCTGGAACTCATGCTTCGTCATCTTCTCGTAGTCCAGGGGTTTGGCCAGTACCAGTTCGCCCAGCGATCCCACGCTGAAGAACTGCGAGTTCACCGGATCGGGAATGGTGTACTTGAGATGTTTACCGGGCTTATTGGTGGGCAGAGCCAGAATCCGATTGCCCACCGCTGTATCCTCGCGAATGCGCATTACGAATCTCTTCTGGACGAAGGCCAGAGTGCTGAGATCACTGTGGCTACCAGGTCGCGTTAACTGGACAGTGGTTAGAGCGTACCGATCGGGATTGTCGATCTGCGTGGCCTTAACCACCAGGGTAGCGCCATTGGCCACATCGGCATATCCAATGGGGGTCAGTAAGCTGATTGCTCCGTTGTGAGGATGGATGCGAAAGTACTTGGCGTCCTGCGATTGGACTATTGTGTACTGGATGGGGGCACAGATGCCCTCGTCCTGATCCACCGCCTTCAGTGGCTCCGGTCGCATGCGCAGCTCTCCCGGCCTGCCGTCCACTGGTATCTCTGCGCTGTAGGACTCCCGCTGGAACTTTGGGTTCTGGTCATCTGCGTCCGTGATGACCACCCGGAGCAGGGTGTCCGAGTGACGGGGCGGTGTTCCCTGATCTTGAGCCCTTAGTTTCACGGTGAAATTCCTTAGCTGCTCGTAGTCGAGAGCTTTCCTTAGGACCAGCGTGCCTTCGAGGGGATTGAGGAACTGCACATACTCCGAGTATGGCCCCGGTAGCACCTGGTACTCCACCGTGGAGAAGGGTCCCGGTTGGTCGGCATCCTCGGCACGGGCGCCCTGCAGGATTCTGGTTCCCGGAACTGTAACCTCCGAGAGGGTCAACGTGTAGGGTGTTCCGATCCACTCAGGGGCATTGTCGTTCACATCAGTAACTCGCACATTTACGGGAATGACGAAACTCTGTGGGCGAGAGGGAAAATTGAGTAAGCAAGTCAGAAAAAGTAAAAGTTTTTATCCAACCATCGTACTTTTGAAAAAATTGGTGAAAAATAATTTTTTTTAAGTTGTGAATGCCAATTGGCTAGGAATTTTATAATAAGTTCAACAAGGTACGAAATTCTATTTTATGACCATGAATTCTATTTTTTCGCACAAAAATCTTTTTTTTTTTTTGTGAAAATTAAGATTTTTGGTTTTCGTCCAAAACCCGTTTTTTTCTTTGACCTTTTGTGGTGTAACTTGGTCAAAAATTGTCCAAAACCTGAAAGGCGCACTGTTTTGGAAATCTAAAAAGTTTGTCAATTGATCGCAGTTATTTTCTGGCTGATTTCAAAAACTAAAAAATTTGGAAAATTTTCACTTATTTTACAAGGGGTAGCATCGTCTTTTTTTGCGAAAATTTGGCAAAAAATAAAATTTTTTTGGTGTGAATGCCAGTTAATTGGAAATTTTTGTACGAGATCAACAAGGTATGACATTCCATTTTTGGACCATTACTTATCGTGTTTCGCCCAAAAAACTGATTTTTTTGGATGAAATTTAAAGTTTTTTAATTTTTGGACAAAAATCAATATTTTTCTTTCACCTTTTTTGGTGTAACTTGGTCAAAAGTTATGCGATAATAAAAGACAAACTGCTTTGGACAGCTATTCTACCTACTCTCTTCAGTGTATATCCTAAATTTTTGACAGTGTAGCGTAACCAATTTTTCGAGTGTGTGCTCTTCAAAACGAACACCTTATATGAGCTGGTCACTGACCTCGCAGGAGTTCAAAGCCCAAGCACGCCGCCGAATGTCCTGCATACATTTGCATGTTTAGCGGACCCCGCCACCCAAACCAGGCCATCCCCGACTCCTCCAAGGCCCCATGCCTGGATTCCTACCCGCAAGCGGAAGCCTTAATGGCTAATTTATGGCCACCAAGCTGGGGCTAACCACAGGCGCCAAAAGGGGCTGCCTGCCAGGTGGGAGCTCCTCCTGCCATGGCTCCTTGGCTTTCCAGATGCAATAGCAGCAATAGTGGCTGTTGAAGTTGCAGCTAGCGGGTTGTTGATTCTAAAATTGAAATGGGCGTTCATTGTCTGGCAAAAGTTTTCAATTGTTTATAGAGTTCCTCGAATAGCCGCAGAGCCGGGAGCATCGAATCGTGTTTACCGAAATTTAACAAGCTTAGCTTGTCCCCCAGGGAACACGCACTGCCTGGCGAAGGAACGGTGGGGATTCAAGAAGGTGGCAACTTAGGCTATATAGGTTAATTGGTTGCCCATTGCACGAAAGGTGCCCTCGCAGGTGCGGAATGCGGTTGGAAAGTGGCCGACAGGAAGAACTTCGAGGAAATGCGGTCGATGTGGGCCACTGACCAGAACGCCTGATTAATTGCGGTGTTAACCTGATCGACAAGTGCTTAGCCACCACCCCTGAGGTCTTATATTGATTCCCATTAGGCTGGCTTAAACTGATTCCCGTCCACCTTCACTTCTTTAGGTTCACAGAATTTTTCAAATGGATTCTCATTGCTATAATTTTATATTTCTTAGCCCTAATGACAAAGCCCTCGTTTCCCTAATTCTCTATGAAAGATCTTTAATATTAATCAAAATTCTCACCGGATCCGTAGAATGTCGCCGTACGCAGATGACATTCACATAGATGGACGAGGGACCTCGCACACCCTCCTTGTCGAGTTCCACCGACAGGGCTAGCTCCTTGGTCCCGGCATGTATCTCCACTGGAGCATTCTTCTCTCTCAGCGAAAGATTGATGTCCCCTGTCTCGGCATTGGGATCTCCGTTTATCCTCAACTTGCCGATTATGGAACCCACCGCCAGGTCCTCGGTGGCCAGGAAGCTTTCCGCAGAACCTCCGCCCTCCAGATAGCAACGTGAGTCCAGAATAGCTCCAAAAGTGGCTGAAAAGGGAGGAAAATAGAAAAATATATTATGAAGAACATATATATCTTTGATATCTTTGGCCTACGAAGTGGTGCACTGTAAACACTTTTCAAACATGGCTCTACAATTTGGTCTCTCTCCCTTTCAGGCTTACTTTCGGTCCGTCCTGATAATTGCAAATTAAAAGCAAATTGCAGCGACAGGCAGAGGAAGCCACCACAGAGAGCTCGGGATGGTCCAGTGTTTGTGTTCCAGTGAGCCACCTGTCCGAATCGCCAGACATGTTTGCTCGTACCTCGGATACGCTCTACTAAGCTTCCGTTTTCTTTCACTCCGAGTGCTGCAATTTTCGGCCACCGCTGCAGCGGCGAAGAGCAACCACCGTGGGTCCAAGCAGATGGCCATGTGGGTAACTGCCCCGGCCGCTCCTCAGCTGATTTGCGTTTCCGGACAAGCTCTGATATCTAATTGTGTTAGTGTGCAATGGGTAAGCTTGGGATGGCCATGCAAATTGTTGCAAGCACTTGCCCTACTCCTAGGCAAATTGGTTCAAGACTATAGCGAAAATAATCGAAGAAAGTCGGTACTTTTATAAGCAATTTAGGAACTTTTACTTGAACACCCAGAATGTAATTACTCAACTCCCATGGGAGCATGACATAACACCTTTTCTGGACAGTGCAACTGCAAAGTCTCATAAGTATTTCCCTTGAAGGGTTCCGGTTTTTACCTCCAACCCCTTGACCACCTGAAGAACAAGTTCTAATTATGTGCTAACAGTATAATTTCAGTTTGTTTGTGTTTTTTTTTTTTCAATTTCGTTCTGGTAAACGGTTGTTCTTGTTATAAACGGTTTGCAATGACCCTGACTGCGGGTCGCCAGTCATCTCCGGCGGGATTTTCCCCACGAGGCCTACAGAAGAGATCTGGCGGAGTGAAATCTTCTGCTCGTTTTCAAGATCTCCGTTGTAGGTTAATTGTTGTGACATTGGGCAATGCACATGGCAATGGAGATCTCTGTTCGCGGACTTTCTTAGACACTTAAAAGTGTTTTGGAAATTAGTCTAATTGCTCCGGATTTATTACAAAATCTCTCAGATGTGTGCTGATAGCTCACGTCTGTTCATAAACCACATGCACTACTTTCTGGAGAAAATGGAAAGTTTTGAGAGCGCAAATTGAAATCGGGATTACGCAGTGGCATCCAGCCCAAGATTAAACCCACTTCGATTGCCCCACTATCCTAATTAGTGGCGAATCCGTGTACGCAATCCTCCTTATCTAAAAACCAAGACTAATTAGAGTCATCGGATTCCAAAACTCATCCATAGGGTGCAAATACCTCAAGCGTAAATCCGCGAAGCTTTACGCAAATAAAGTGGAGATTAGAGACCAAACCCGAAACCCAACTAAAGATTACATAAGTTCTACTCTTATTTTTATTTTTGCTAAGTCGGGGAGTGTAAGACAAATGAAAGTGAGTTGGCTGAGTCGGCTGAACAAATTTGGCCGAATACCCCGTGGGTGTGCATATGAATATGGCGGGGAAAAGTTTCAACAATCAAAAAGTTCAGAAAACAAATTTTCATTTCGGTTTGTTTTGGTTTCTTTTGATAAAACAACACCATGAAAGCCGAAAAAAAGAGAAAAAGTGCCCGTTCAGCTTGGTGATTTTCATGAAAACGCCAACGAAACGACAAACTCCTCGGTCTGGGCCACTGACTTTGGCATAAGGCACACGAGCTATAAGGTATAGGGGTTTATTTTTGGGATTCCGATTCGGGCCCGCCAGTCAACAGCAACTTGTGGCTCCGCTCCATGCGAGTTCTGTCTGGTTAAACATCGTAAGCATCGACATAAGTATTTCGCAATCAATTTTGTGGCACAGGTCAAGCCGGGCTTAAGTATCCAAATGGGGGTTATGGCAAAACCCGTTAGGGAGGAGCTTGAACTGTGACAGAGCCATTAAAGAAGTGTATGTTCTTAGCCCAAGCTGACTAACAATATCACTCAAGTATGACATTGTAATGAACCGAAATTAATGCACTAAATGGAACTTGAAACTGGAGCAGCTCATGACCACAATCGGCCTGCGTATCCATATCCAGGAAAGGCAAACCATTTGACAGCTGCTCCAAGGGGGGTTCGGCTCGGGCGCTGGCAAAACCCCAGTAAGTCACGTAAAAAGTTTTATCCGTCATAAATCGTTGGACCAGAACGACGTTGACGTCTCCGTTTGTTTTCTGAACTGACTTTTCTCTTTGATTTTTTGAGTCTCGCTAGGAATTTCACTATTTTTCAGTTTTACTTTTCGAGGGTTACATGCGGTTAATTGCTTTGTTTGTTTTCGATTATCAAAGACGACACTTGGATCTGCAGTTACTTAACCAACATTCCAAGTCAATAACCATGCCATTAGCAAGGCTCTGTAATTACTGGCATGCGCTGCTGAAATACTCAAACCCCTACTTATAAGGATTCCCTTTCAGAAGTATTTTTTAAGAACTCACCTCTATTCAGGCAGCAGAGAGTGAAGAACACGTAGCACGTCCAGTGATGGTTTATCCACATTTTGTCCGGCAGTATTTTGGGATCAGTAATCAAGTATATTGATGGTTCCTCAGCCTCTTAGAGCAACATAACACTTCACACAAACTATAATAGTATCGTTTTTCTGATCACTTCACTTGGAGCTCCCCCGCACTTTCCATATTCAGTTTTTAACACTCTTGTTCAACCGGTTCGTCTTTCAGATAATCTCTTACTTTAGCAATAAATTTAAGTACATCTCCGATGTGCCATAAAACGTTCTCTATTTATGTGCAACTTTTCCTTTGTCGAGCTCTGTAATTCGCAAAATGGCAATTTGAAATGGATAATGGTGTGGGCATGGGGGGAAACCAGGCTCTTCTAGATTATTACAAGATTATTAGATAGACAAAACACTTTGGCACAGAAACCAAAGCAACTGGAACATTAGCACTCCACTCCCCACCGCTCCACCTTCTAGCGACTGAAAGTCGTGCCTCATCTTTAGCATATTCTGCCACCCCGCCTGCTTCCTTTTCCATTGTCTTCTGGTTGTGGGCCAAATGTCGCACACATGTCACCTCCAAGTTGGGAGTTTGGAGTCGGGTCGCTCGCTCGGTTGCCACACTGTTGTCACCAACGGAATTGGCGGCATTTTATTCCACCAGAAACTCCAAGAATAACACAAGCCAGAAGGGGATGATGCCTTTCAGAGACCGAAGCTATAAGTATCCTATCAACAATGTTTTTGGGACTATTTTAGGGATGTATCTGTCTTGGTCTAAAACTAAATTATCCTAAGCTTATTAAAGAAATAATAATCTAATTTAATAGTTATAATAAAGATCATCAAATTAGCAGTTCGTTATAGCCATCCAGTTGTTATAATAAGGGATCATAAAAATTCTAGATCCAGTATTACTAAATAAACCCATAAACTGCTTATCATAAGATATTATGTTACGATCCTATTTACTAGAACCAAATTCAAGATCAAACTTCAATACCTTTATAACTCCGAAGGGTATAAAGACAACAACAGTGGGAATGTTTTTGTTTTTGTTTCCTTGGTTCCGGTATTTTTGAACGAGTGGAAGAATTTCAAACGCCGTTTACACGACCCACAGGAGCTTCCTCCTGGCCAGGATTTATGGCATACCACAGCAGGTGGGTGGGGAAAGTGTGGGGAGTGGGAGGCGTGTTGCACTGGGGTGGTTGTTGATGATGGTTGGATCCGGAGGTTTGAGGGGACAGACAAACATTTGCATACAAATCAGCCGCTGGCCGTTGGCCGTTGGCCGATGGTCGATGGCGAAAATGAAAACGCTTTTTTGACCGGAAGCCCGCGGAAGCGCACAAAAAAGTCATTCACCTGTGTAAAAACGGTTACATTTTCCAATATTCGCCTGGGCCGCGGACTGTGAACTTGTTTTCCCTGGAGTTTTTCCAACCAAAAAAAAGCGTGGTCTGATTTATAGCATATGGGATGTTTAATTGGCCACAAGTTATTGATTCCGGCAATGATAAAAAGATGTCAATCAAACTGGACGAGATAAAGTACCATAATAATCTCACTAATTATGTTTATCATATCGAATCTTATTTGTGAAAAATACTACTTAATTTCACATCTATTTAAATTTGTATTTAAACCGCTCTGCTTCCTGAAGTTATTACCAATGAAAAACAATCCATAGCTAAAATTTTTCCTGTCACTTTCATTACTGCAAACCATTTTTCAAATGACTCATTTATATATATCGCTTTTCTATCTTTCAGAAGATACTTTTCCTGACACGGGGATTAAGATGAGAACTGAGAGAGTGAAAACTTTTCTAATTCTTAAAAATAATGAAGTGTGAGTGAGTGTGTTTTCTTTTATTATGGGCACTTCCGAAAATCAAATTTATTAACCCCTGTTCAAGAGGACCTGCTATTATTATTTTGAGTTTAACAGCTTTAATCCTTTACAAACACGCACTTAATCCTTTTTTTTGGTTTCGGTTGCACTAAATGTAACTCATTTCATTGTTACGATTGTGGTTGCATTGGACAAAGAACAAAGTTGGCCAGAATTGGGTTTATTTAGTACTCCGCAGCGCTGAACGAGCTCCTCGCATCGCGATCCAAACACAAACTGATTTTCCATAATGTTGCCAAAGTCGCGCCCCTAACAACCGACAGCAATAAAAGCAGCAACAGCCTGTAAAGCCGGTGTGCGTTGGACTTGTGCTCACCATCATGCATGCACACATGCCCACAGGCCGGGCCAAAAAAACAGTAACATTTATTGAAGTTTAGAAAAATATAAACCGTGACTAACTATAACCAAATAATTGAAATGAGGAAATGTTAACTTTTGTACAACGGCTTTTGGGCGTAACATTTTTGCATTAGCTAGAAAAGTTTGTTCTCACAGGAACTAAGGAATAACCAAACGTTTTTCATTCTTTCTGAACTAAAAATATGTTGAACAGGCTTAAGAAGAAATTTAAAACAACAATTTATAACTATCACAATAAAAACTTGATTTTTTTAAATTTTTACTAGGTAATTACAGTGAAAGCTGAACGAAATCCAAAATTAAGAGAATTTGTTCTCAAAGGATTTAACGGTTCCTTACCAAAACATTATTTCAGTCATCGAACTTTCTGAACTTAAAATATGCTTATACCAAAATTTTAAATTACTAAAAAACATGTGAAAAATTTGTTCTCAAATTTGAATTTTAAATTGTTTGGTAGTTTGTTCTCAAATTTGAAATTTAAATTGTTTGGTAAAACCCTATTATTTTGACCCCTGCTGTGACTAAACGGTGGAAGCCTCTCTGGACGCCAGCTTTTACTTGTGTTGAAAATGTTTCCACATCACTCGTCAAGCGTTTCGGCTGGAAAGAAGCAAGAAGAAACGGAAAGCGGCGGCGGCAGAGCCATGACAACAACAACGGCTTGTTGCCACAGCGCACGCGCCCCAGCTGGAATTGATGAGTACGAGTGGATTCCAGGCCAGGAGGCAGTGCCGCTCTTCGTTGTGCTCCACTGAGCCGGCTTTGCAACCCCTTGCTCTCTCTCTCTCTCGCTTGGAGCCTCTCTCTGTTTACATTGTGTGGAGTAGCCATGGGAACGAAGGCGGCGTCCTAGCCGGTCTCCCTTCCAGGCTCTCCCCTTCCATTCCACCTGACCCTTCCAGCTGCGTGACTCAGCTCCAGTGACATTGCATTTGCATGTGACTGCCGTTAATTGCTGTAATTCCCGCCCTGGACGTCGCCGGCACATAATTGCACTCTCCCGCTCCGAAGTCCTTTCTCTTCCTGTACAGTTTCGTGCCAGGCTTTCCTTGTTCCTTGGGCTTCCTTTACAAACGTACATGCAAACTTCGAGTGGTTTTTTGGGACATGCTTTCTTCGCTTTTTGCTTTCCTTCCGACCCTTTTGACTTACTTTATGGCCAGGTCGATTATGCCCGCCTTATCGGGTCTTTAAATGGGTCTAAAGTTCCACAGGGGGTTGGAATTCCTAATGTGATATTCTGATTGGAAATACAGTTTCTTTTCTTGTCTGGAATAATATCTTTTATCACACAATCTACAGGAAAAGTATATGTTTTTGATATAACTATTATGACTTTTGAGAAAAGTTTATTAACTTTATATTGCTTTTTATTTGACATATATATGTACACAGAAATAACAATGTTTAGAGAACACTGGGAATCGTGGGATTATTTATCGTGTAAGGAAGATACTCCCTAGTTGGCCAGTCTATTTCGGGGTCTCAACTCTGCAAGTTCTTAAAAGAAAGAATTTTCTTAGATAGGTATGGACAAATTAAAATACAATTTAAAGATAAACCTAAGTTCTATATTAACTTAAGCAAAGGTATTTAGAAACCATAAAAATGTCTCTCTAAAGTAGGCCAATTTTAAAACAAATATATCTTTCAGATAAGGAAAAATTTCGAGCTAAGAAAGTAGACTGTTTTAAAAATGAGATCTTAGTTTAGAATTGGCATTTCTATTCTTCAGCCTCTGTTTAAAAAATAAATTAAGGTTTATTACCGAATCTAAATTGCTGATCGAAACCATACATATAAGTAGCTTCTTATAATAATGACAAAGTGTACACTTTTCGCAAAAGGAGCATTATTTTCGCATCACAAGTACTTGGCAACTTAGTTATCATATTCACTTAGCCTGAACATGTGGGATCTGTGGCTTGGCTATGAATTACATTCAAACTCTGCTTACAATTAACTAAAACTTTTACAAGGTAATTGGCTAGGATTACAGTTCGGTGTGTTTCGGCTTGTTGAACAATCTCTCGCACAGCTTGGCCAGGATCTGGGACACCTCCAGTCGGTACTCGTCCTCGGTGTTGGCATATCGGTTGCGAACCGTGAGCAGGGCGTGTCTGAGACCCGCACTTTGTGACCAGGAGGCAAGACACAGATTCTCGGTGGTCTCCAGGGCAATGGCGAACTGTTCCACCACCTCGGGTTGCTCTAGAAGATGCAGGAAGTCCTTGGTCAGGACACTGTCCACAGCCGCACAGTAGCCCTGCGTTTGTAGCCAGGGTTCGAACTCCAGGAGCACATATTGCGCCATCGTGGAGGCCGCTTCGGGCGCATCTTTGCTAGCCTCCAGCACGGACCGCTTCTCCAGTACCAGGTCACTGATGAGGGTCACCACTTTGGCCTTGCTTCGCAGCTCCACATCTGGACTTTGCAGTACCTTTATCAGAGCCTGTGTGCCCGAAGTGGACAGCACTCGCTGCTGGGCTAGCGGAAACTTCCGCAACAGAGCTCCAAAAGCATGAAGTGCAGCAGAGATCTCTGCAGCGTTCCCGGAGCTGGTCAGGATCTGGGCCAGATGCGAGCCAAAGTTCTTCTCGAACACCTTGATCTGGGCCTTGGGATTGTTGCTCGCCAGGGAGCCCAGCACCCGCATGGCCGAGACCCTCAGCGAGGTGTTCGTATCGTTGACCACAATGGGCAGGAGGACGTCGTCCAGCCCGCCATTATCGATGAACATCAGGGCATTGTCGATCTGGTGCAGCAAGTACTCCAGGTTCTCCAGACACTCCAGCTTGGAGCGCATCTCCGACTCCAGCGGCGTCTTGCTGAAGTTCCGGTACTGATCGATCAGCTGAACAATCAGCTCCCCGTCCGTGCGAAAGTTCTTCTGGAACTCCTTGTAGGCCTTGCGCAGCTCCGCGTAGCTCTTCTCCTGCTCCTTGACCCGACGCAGCGACTCCTCGATGATGTCCGGCTTGTAGTCCAGGGCCAGGGGTTCGTTGTCATCCTGATCCTGGGTCTTCTGATCCGCCGGTTGACTCTGCA
Organism: Drosophila biarmipes; assembly: GCF_025231255.1. Lineage (NCBI taxonomy): Eukaryota > Metazoa > Arthropoda > Insecta > Diptera > Drosophilidae > Drosophila > Drosophila biarmipes. Next base: position 22,181,869 of record NC_066616.1, on the reverse strand, counting down.
GCGCAGTGCCACGTTCGCTTTCGTCCAGCAGTTTGGCCTCCTTGAGTCCGGTCTGCATGTTGATGCGCACGTGGAGGCCCTTGGGAATGGCTTGACCTGGGGGGAAGGGGTCTCCGCTCAGTACACGTCATCGGAAAGTTAACCCGGCTAGCCCTTACCTTCCGCAATCACCTGCCATTCCTTGGTGGCCACGAATTCACTGGTTTTGTTGTCCGTTTCCGTTGCCGCCGCCACTTGCAGGCTGGCCAGGATCAGGACACTGGTCAGGAGGCAAACTATCCGCTTTCCACTCATGCTGATTCACCTGTCTCGTCTCCAGAATGTGTCCAAGTTGTATTTCACCGGGTTTTAAATAAGTTTCGTGAGGGTTTTCAAATCCGACTTCGGAATACTGATGTGGATGTGGTCGGTGGTGTGCCCGTTGGTCGTTCCAGTAATAATACCACATCATTGGAAGGGTTCCGAATGGAACCAGTAAGGTGGAACCAGTCCACAACGGTTACAATTTGATTTAAAATTTAAAAAGGTATCAAATCATATACATTATTTTAAACAGGAAATATATGAATACACTTTAAGACCTTTATTCAGACTTTTAGATTAAAATATAAAAAATCACTAATTTTATGTTTTAATAAAGATCTTCCTATTATTCCTGTTTTTATAATTATAATTTAGGGAACAAATTATAAATTTAAAAATAGAACAGTTAGAAAACTTTGTTGCGAAATATGTTTAGCTCCGTCTAAAGAACTTTCTAGACTACGAAACTTAAATTTTGTCACCTTAAAAACACATAAACATATGTTAATTTGTTTGTTGGTAGCTATTAGTAACTGTCATTATAAGCCTGTTCAAATAACACCTAAAAAAAGTTCCCAAAACAAGATCTAATTTGCAATTTTATAATAATATTTAGGAAAAGGAATAGGAGAAACAAACAAAATTTAATGCCATTCAGAAGCGTCAAATCTAAACCAGAACTCCCGAAAAAATTCCAAAACTCATCATGAATTCCTTAAAAACCAAAGCGTAACGTCACTCACAAGCTTTCCACGACCTAGCAAAGTGGATAGACTAGTTATGTACTATTTACTGAATTTCCAAAAGCCGAATCATGTTTACGTCAGATGAATCAAATTCAAACACAATTAAATCTATGATGCAAAGCGATTCATAGGGCAGCCCGCCGTAATAAAATAAACGCGTGTTCGCATATATTAACAGCTTTTCCGTATCATTCTTAGGCGCCCCCTCCGAATTTGGGACCGCTGTAATGCCGATGTCTACGACAGCGTCTGGGAATTGGGAGTCCAAACAAGATATGTGGACTCACCTGGCGCCAATTGGATGGGTAAATAAACAAAATGCCGGTTTCATGCCAATCGCAGCCTATAGTATATAAAGCAATCACACCGCATATGCTAATTGCCGATGACGAACGCCAGAAGCCTCTAACTAGAATTTGGCAAATTGAATTTGAATTCGAAACGCCGCCCGTCCGAATAGTTCGAAAGTGAAGCCACCTCGGGGCAGCTTTTAGCCGGCGAATCCATTAAGAGTGCCGTTGGAACCTGTTTGATGTCGTCTGAAATGCCCGCTGGTGTCTAATTGGTTTATGTTCGGAATTGAGCTGTTGCCCAAGAGATTTATCTTTGTGGACGAACGGAAATTCTTCGGGTTTCCCAAGGCTTTGAGCCTTGGGATGATGCATTCTCCTCTGAAAAGTAATGAAGATTTATGGTTATAATGTCGATCATTTATAATTTATATAATGACTCAGGGATGTCTTTTCATTTAGGATTTCTTCTTTGAAAAGCGATGATGATCTATAGTTATAATATATGTATATCGACTGCTATTTCTAGTTAGTTCTAGATATCCTTTCCCTTGACCTATGCTAATGACTTCATTAACATGCCATTCCATTTAGCACTTGGTACTCGAACTCACCTAGGAAATCCCCCAAAGGTTCTAAATCCCAAGTGCTGATCTCAAAGCAAACACGAGATGGTTAAAATAATCGCTGATAAGTACGAATTATTATTTGCACTTCGTTTTGAGTGCGAACAAAGCGCAGATTCCATTGCACAGAGAAGCCAAATCTATAAAAAGTACATAAAAAGCACGCAAAAAGTCGAGATAGTCTCGATTATAATGCATTATTGTAGGAAGGGAGAATTATTTCATACACTTAAAGACCGCAAACTCGCTGGCTGGTCGAACATTAAAATTTATAGAATCACTTTTGATTTTTCGCTGCCTTTTTGTCCGCAGCCATTGTTATTGTTTATGGTTATTTGTTGCTATTCTCGCGAAACCGGGCACATGCTAATAATATTAATTAATAATATTGTTGCTGCCAATTCGGGCTAGGGGTGGCCTACGCTGCCCGCGACGGTGATGATCATAATGAGGAGCAGAAGCCAGCCAAAGCACAGAACGAATGGGTATACGAGTAAACAAAAATAGCCACCAATCAGGCGGGCAGCAACAACAACAGGGGCCAAGACAAGTCAGGAATGAATAAACTATGAAGTGTACTGGTTGTCGGCCAGCTCGCTCCGCCGTTCTGGCCGCTCGGAAATTTATAAATGCCGCCGTCTGTCCAGAGCCAATTTACAGTTTGCCATTGAACCTGGTCGGGCGTTCGCCAAATCATCGAGCGGGTGAACTTCGTAGTGCCTCCCAGGGATCCAACCGACAAGATGCTGCTGCTCCAACTGGGCTCCGTGGCCCTGCTCTTCTGCCTGGCCAGTGGCGCCTCCAATTTCCGTGAGTCCTTTGGCGGAGTGTAATTGCCCCTGGGAGTCGTGCTAATCCCAGGTCTTTCCCTGCAGCTCCCGAGCTGCCCCGCTGCCACATGGGCGACACCAGCTGCATCATCAACGTGTCCCACATGCTCATCCGGCAGTACGCCCGGACTGGCTACGCGCCGGCTGGCTTCCCCCAGGTGGAGCCCTTCCTCATCAAGCGCTTCGACATCTCCGACGGACGCACTGGCTCGCTGAACCTCAAGCTCAACTTCAAGGATGTGAATGTGGAGGGCCTGTCGGGAGTGAAGTTCGATAGGGCTGTGTGAGTACTCCTTAAGCAGATAGATATCAATGTAATGGAAAAACAGAAACATAATTAGGGATTATGCTTTTCCATTTCCTAATTTTTTATAATTAATAATAGTTTGTTTATTCTGAAATAATAATCTAGTTCTAAGCCTAATTATTCCTTTAAATACCATTTTACTTACTCTTCCAATCCTCCTCGAATACCTTTCAGTGGCTTTGGCGGAGATCCTGCCACCAGCAAGTTTGAGATGTACGGCTCCTTCCCCAAGATCGTTCTGAAGGGCAAGTACGTGGCGGACGGACGCATCCTGATCCTGCCCATTCGCGGCGATGGCGATGCCGAGATCGTGCTGCACAATCCCAAGTTCTCGGTGAAGTTCAAGCCGGGCACCCAGGTGCGCAATGGACGCACCTTCCTGAGCGTGGACAAGCTCAAGGTGCTGGTGGAGCCACAGAAGTAAGTCCATTGGGATTACCGTCCTATCAAGTTCATTTATAAATGGTTTTTGGTTACCTTTCAGGATGAACATCCGCCTGGAGAACCTCTTCAACGGCGACCAGGCCCTGGGCACCAACCTGAACCAGTTCCTCAACGACAACTGGACGGAGGTGTGGAACGAGCTGCATCCCTCCGTGCACGTGGCCATCGCCGAGATCATGAAGAGCATCCTCACGCAGCTGTTCAAGCGGTTCGCCTACGAGGATCTCTTCCTGGACAACTGAGCACCAGGTGCTCGTCCGGCATTAGGCTAAGTGTACGAGTATTTCCTCACCAGCATTCACACACATGGGGCGTTGCATTCCGGCCATTGACATATCATCGTATCTGCTAAGCTAAGCTTTAAGCTGTAGAAATAAAACAAACATAATGCGAAAACTGGTTGTGTTTCTGCGGGGGGCCATTGCTAAGTCAAGCGTAGATCTCAGCATTTCCGCACAACTGTCGCACACACTTTTTGGCAAGCAATCCGGCAATCCGGCAATCCAGCAATCCGGCAATCAGCAGGCAACTCACGTGATCGAGCGTTTGATTGGCAATTTGCATGACAAAGGCATTATAACTAGATTTACCACAGCTGGGGCAGTGTTTTAGATACTAAGTACCCTGACTTTAATCTTTTCTAATATGTTACGAAAGTCAGACCTATTTGAATTGACGTCAACGCATATGTTATATTTTTGCTAGAACAACTAGCTTTATAGTTATGCTAAAGATGGCAAGTCCTAGAAAATGAAGAGTATCTATGAGATACATGAGATATGTGTGATATCTGTGATATTACCCCGATCATAACAACTCACACATCATCCCCCATCACTTACTTTCAGTTTCACTGGCCAAGTTCAAGAGCAGCCAGCGGTAAGCCTGCAATCCCATCTCGGGGAATCGGACACCCAGTTGGCCTTGGGTCAGTGAAAATCTTCCACGAGTCAATCAACTGCAGCGGGTCCGAGTGGAACAAGTCGCTTTTGTTCTCCACGGGGGCTGGGCTTTGAAGCGGGGCGTTGGGCAATTAAGTTAACTGAAGTTTAGGACCTGTTCTGGGCTGGCCAACTTCGCTCCGGTTCTTGGGATGTGACGATCACGATGACTCTGTTGTTTTCGCAGCTCCATTCGGCTATATTTGGAACCGGCCCTTTTGTCAGCTGCACACTTCGCAGCCAATTTGTAAGGGGAGTACGGGTACTTAATGCCGCATTTGTTCCCCCTGCCAATTAAAGCGCCTTTTGATTGGTGCAAAGTGTCTGATACATCAATTAGCTTAGTCACCCGAGGGGCCAATTGAGTGTTACTAAGTGCGACAAGATTGAGTGTGATGTGTTTTAAATGTATGTTATTATTACATTAATTATACTCCTGCAAATTCGAACTATCTGCAAGGATTGCATTCTTGAGTACTCGCTACTTAGGCGCATTTACATCTTCTGTTGCACAATACAATGCGATTATTGAGTTCTATATTCTATATTTAAGGGGATTTGAACGAGTTCTCAAACTGACAGCCATCGTTACGCCATAGATAAAAGCAATATCAAAGGTTGCTCTGGGCCTTATTTGAGTTGCACTTCGTGTGCCACTATAAATACTAGAGCGATTTCCTGTTTATATTCAGTTTCCCAAAGTTATAGTCGCGTAAAGATGCTCGGACCGGCCCTAGCATTCGTTCTTTGCCTATCCGTGTCGGTGCAGGCCGTATTCCGTAAGAGGATGGGACATGGTATTCGGACTATCCTGTAAATAATCTTTTGCCATCCTCGCAGCCGACGATCCCAAGCCCTGTAAGTACGGCGATGGCGAGTGCATCATGAAGCTGAGCAACACCCTCTTCAGCGAGAGGTCTTCGGCGGAGGAGCCCGGTCTTAACCTGGTGCCCCTAGATCCTTTGAAGGTGGACAAGCTTGTGATAAGCCAGGGAGAGGACACCAGTCCCGTGGGCATAACTCTGACTTTTACCGATAATTTGCTATACGGCATGAAGGACCAAAGGATAGTTAAAGTGAAGTAAGTACATAGTTTCCCAAGAAACATATATGGATATTTACATTTTGATACAATCTTCTGAAGAATACTCTTATTTAAAGCCAATATTACACTTATAAAAATGGGAACTCTTGAAAGTACCATAATCAACGAGATATACTCCTTGAATTTTTAGGGGATTCGGAAAGGACCTCACCGGAAAGCACGAGCTGAGGATCGTGGCGAAGACCTTCTCCCTGGTGGGACCCTACAACATCAACGGCAAGGTACTCATTCTGCCCATCAGCGGCACAGGAAACAGTAACATGACCATGGGTAAAATCATTCTACTTGGTCTCCCAATGAAAATGCTAATAATCCTTTCCAGCTAACGTCAAGGCAATTGTCACCTTCTCGGGAAAACCCCTGGAGAAGGACGGCGAAATCTTTTTGGACATTACCAACTTCAAAATAACAATGAAGCCGGAGTCCACCCACTACCACTTCTCGAATCTCTTCAATGGGGACAAGGCGCTGGGCGACAATATGAATGTCTTCCTGAACGAGAACGCGGAGGCCATTTACAAGGAGACGGCCTCGGCAATTGACAGGTCCTTCAGCCAGCTCTTCAAGGGAATCGTTGGGGGCGTGTTCTCCAAAGTGCCGTATGCCAAGCTTTTTGCCGAGGAGTAGTTAATGTGAAATAGTATTCTCATTTGTATTATTATTATTTTTAATTCGGTATAGCCCACTTGTTGATACTTATCGCAAACTCCAGCTCAGGCAGTTTGTAGAGTGGCAGATATAGGTTTCAGCGCTGGCAATCATCATTAGGTTTAATGAGGGTCGCAGGTTCACTTAGAACGTTAGAATCTAAATTACTTTTTAACAATCTAAACTAAATCTGCTGTAAATAAAACACAGATGTGTGGTAATAAAAATGACATGCTTAACATTAAAGATACCTATCTTGGTCTTATTAGTTAATTTATATAATATATTGGATAAGTTCCAGCATCAAAACTTTATAGAACAACCAAAGCCCGCCTGAAAGTATGTTCCATCCTGTACTTGTCCTATCTGATGGTTCAAAAACCTTGCCCTACAAAAGGTCGTTACATTAAAGAACACTTGACTCTCCAAGTAGAGCGGCTTGTTAAAAACAAGTGACGGCTTGACCATCAATTAGGCAAAATTCGAAAGTGCCAAAGGAGATCGAACAGGAATTATCGCTTAGGGGAAGGCCAATCTAATTTGCATATATCGAGCAAGATACAAGCGGAACGTGATTAGGAGAGGCGGGATTGACGGGGTCGATGGCTTGCGAGCGGGACTGTAGCCCCACAGGTTCAAGTTCAAATGGGGGTTCATAAAAGGGAATCGTAAAATAAATTCGCCGGCTATAACAGCCCACTTTGCCACCGGACGACAGCCTGCCGGTTTGGTTTACAATCCAAATCCATTTAACTGACTCGAAGGGGGAGGGAGCGTGGTGATGAGAGCACTGGTACTGGCGACGGTCTAAAGTCAAATTCTGGCAGGCTGAGACGCAAAAGTCGTTTACGGCAAAAAAAACATGATACATTTAGCCGCACTCGTAACGTTCAATTGGCGAAAGTGACTATATAAGTGGTATCAAGCGCGGCTAATGGATCAGTATTCAATTGTGTTTGCCCGCGTCGAATATGGAGCTGACTCTCGCCCTCGTCCTGCTGCTCGGCTGTGCATCCGTATCCGTCCAGGGACACGCCTCCGAACTACGTGAGTTACGCCTCCTTGCTGTAGCAAACATTTCCCAATCGGCTACCTTGATTTCCAGTCTCGGGCATCGAGAGGTGCGGGATTATGGACGAGCAGTGCCTTGTGAACGGGTTCAACAATGTGCTGAAGAACTACGCCCAGAGCGGCATCAAGGAGCTGGGTCTGATCCCACTGGATCCCCTGCACATGAAGAAGTTCAAGATTGGCCGCAATCCGCACAGCCCGGTCAACATTGACCTCAGCTTCCGCGACGTGGATCTGCTGGGTCTCCATAGGGGCGTGGCAAAGCGAGCCAGGTGAGATAATCTTCGAATTGACAACCATCCATCTTAGGCTTCATAGCCTTCCTCTTTAGACCACTTAAATTTGATTTATATTCAGTGAGATCTAAAAAAAAGAAAATATTATAATGTATTCCAATCTCCTTGTTTCTACATACCTTTTACTATACATATAGCACTATTGTTTTACTTTCAGTGGCTTCACAAGTGATCTCGGCCGAACCATTGAACTGGTCATGGACGTGCCCGAAATCGTTTTCAAAGGACCATACGCAGTCGACGGCAGGGTACTCATCCTGCCCATTACAGGAAAAGGCAAAGCCGACATTAAACTGAGTGAGTTTTGTCTTAAAAACATTACTAAATTTCCCATATAATGTGCCCTTTTTGAGACCACAGCTGAAACAAATGTCCATGCCTTTATAAAATTGAAGCGAGTGCCCAAGGGTGAGCACCAGACCTTTGCCGAGGTGGTGGACATCAAGGTTGAGGTGACACCTCAGCATGTCTCCTACCAACTGGAGAACCTCTTCAATGGCCAGAAGGATCTCAGCGACAACATGCACGCCCTCATCAACGAGAACTGGCAGGACATCTTCAACGAGCTGAAGCCGGGCATCGGCGAGGCCTTCGGACTGATAGCCAAGACGGTGCTGGACAGGATCTTCGGCAAACTGTCGCTCGAACAGCTCTTTGTGGTCTGAACCCCTTAGTACAAAGCTTTTTTGCACTTTAGTTAGTTGAAGCAGATAGGTGAATATTTATTTGACTTTCAAAATACAAATGGAAAGCAAACAATTCACTGGTAAGTTCCTCTTAAAAGTAAAAGTAGATGCAAAATAAATTCAGGCACTTTAGGAGTTTCTTCTCCATAGATTACAAATTAAATAAAGTGTTATGAAAAAGGAAGCAAGCCTCATTTTTGACTTGGGCAAATAAGTGTAAAAATATTAATATTAATTTTGGCTTATTATTAATGAATAAGTTGGTACCATTTGGTAGCCAAAGTTAAAAGATAAATTACAAATCATTTTCGTTTGGGTTTGGGATTAATGAACGTACAAATACTTATTAAAAGTGTAAAATAAATCTTAGGGCTACAAAGGCATCCAGTTTGATTGAAAAATCATTTTCGACTTGGTCAAATAAGTTGGCTTTCGCCTTTTAAATGTGGTCTCTTTGGGTTACAGAGATGCTTCTGAATTATGATCAGAGTATTTCATAAAGTACTTATAGGTTACAGGATATGTATAGATACCTTGGAGCATGGTAATTTCTTAAAATGCCAATTTGCCGGTGTACTTTTGTCGATCCTTACAAATCCAGTTTAGCTTCTGAAGCGGAAAAATGTGCGATCGTTGCTTCGTGGCGGAGATGAAGGCGCTTCCTCTTCATATTCCTCCATCTCGGCAGAATCATCTTCCATGTCTACAACGCCCTTGGGTGCTCCACAAATGGCCACAACGTGGGGCGGGAAGTAGGTCTCCGGATGGGCGAGCAGGGCGGTGAGGAACTCGTCCTGCTCGATGGCACAGGCCATCAGCCGCTCTAGCTTGTACCTCTTAGCGATGTAGAGCTCCTCGTCAGTCGGAACGCGTGGCTTGGCCGCCTCCAGCTCGGCTCCGGCCAAGAGGAAGGCTCGCTCCTGCATGGTCTTGTGGCTCTCGGTCATGGCCGCCGAGTAGCGGTGCTCCAGGTCCATCTCCCAGTTGAACACGTGCACACTGAGGTGCGTGGCCTTCAGCCACTCGCGCAGGCCAATCAGCAAGCTCTCCAGGCGCTGCACATTGACTGCTGGTAGAATACACATTTTAGAATATAAGAAAAAAAGACACAAAGGGATACAAGCTTACACTTGGCCGACTGGTTCATAAAGTTTCCGTTGCGATGGCGCATTTCGATGCTCATAAACTGGTTGAAGGACTGCAGGTAGGAGGTCGTGCCCTTGATCAACTTGTCGCACTCGTTGTATTTGTCGTAGTCGAAGCTGCGATTTGTCTCCAGGATGCGACGCTGTTTGATCAGGAAGCGCTCCGTTTTGGTGCACAGCACCTGCAGCTGGTAGCGCACATTAAGGCTCTTGGGCATGGAGTTCTTGACGGGCATGTTGAACAGGTAGTCGGATGGCATGGAGTTTTGGCGCGAAAAGCCCAGATCGGCGGTCAGGTGGTCATGCAGGGACCTGAACAGATCCATCACGCGCAGCACGGCATTGTGCTCCAGGCTGTACAAGATCAGAGGGTATTAAAGAGGGCATTCCCAGGACCTTGGCAACCGCAACACTCACCAATCGCCGTACAGACCAATCGAGCGCAGTTTAGCCATGGTCATGGGCTGTGTCGGGTTGTTCGCCTCCTCGTGGCGCTGCTGGTTCCACGCGTTCTCCTTCTGCAGCTGCTCCTGCTTGGGCCCGGTGACCAGCAAACAGGCGGTGCCACCGGATCGGGACTTCTTGGCCGGAGCCCCGCCGTAGCCAAAGTGGCGGGAACGCTTCTGGAGCTGTTGCAAGCATCCCCAGCCGTGGAACTCGAAGCGAGGTGCATTGTTGTCCAGGCGGAGCACCCGGAAATTCTGTTGGATCTCCGACAAAATGCCCGACGACGAGCTGCTGGCCTCGCTGACAGGGTCCTGGGACTGCAGAGAAGCAGCAGCACACGGCTCGGTGGAATTTTCGTTAGACTCCAGCAGGCAGGACAATTCCTGCTGCACCTCCATCAAATTGTGAGCCAGTTGCCGGTCATCGATGGCCGAAGGACCCACAGCCATAGCACGTGCATTAAACATTTTAGCAAGCGAAGCTAAATCGCAAGAAACCACAAAAGTCCGCAAATTTTCTTCTGGCACTGAAAGTTTACCGTTTGAAAAGAGCGACGCCACGCTGTCTGGAGATTCAGACGGAAAGACCAGGGCTGTGAAGCGGCTTTTGGCGTTAGTCTTTTCGAGCAATTAGACAACACTATATATTGCTTGCTTTTATACGTAGAAATGGCAGTACAACGCCAGGTTGTAAGCTCGGCTATCGAGATGTCTGGCAACGCCACCATGTAGATATTTGCATTCTGGACTTAAACCTATGTATACTTTACATTTAGTGGTTTGAAAGCTGGCTAGAACAGTGTTAGAAAGTATCTGATAAAAATTTACCTAACCATGTATATTTACGTAGCGTGGACTCCAACCGTAGCACATTTTACACTTTTAATTCAAAAACTTACTAAGGAAAAGTGTTGGAAAGTAACTGAATAAAATATAAACATTTCGAATCGTAAATAACTTGTATAAAAATAGGAAAAATAAATAAATTAAAAAAGGCCCTTTTATTAATAACTGTTTCCTGATCCTTAAAGGTTTGATATTTCCCTAATGTTTAAATTCTAAATTCTTAATTTGGCCACAAGCCAGGAAAGGGTATAAAAATTAGCATATTTACCAATCAATCCCTACATAAATGTATTAATTTCTATCAAACTAATTTAGTTCCCAATCCTATTAACTTCCATGATAGCAAATATCTCAATTTAAAGCCTATGAAAGATTATTTATTATCGTGAGGTCATTAATCGTTAGATCTAAACATAACTAGTGAAAAGTTCCTGAAGTTTTGCGGCACAAAAGGGTTAATTACAAAACCCGGAAATGTATTTTCTCTTACATTAGAGCTAACATTTTATAAGGAAAACCAATCGATCGAGTTCCACTATCTCTTCCTCTGCTGGCAATTATCCACTTTCTATAAACAAATACGACAAGAGCGGTTTTTTCACTTAGCCAACCACAAGATCGTTAATTCTTTAATTCACATAGCACATTGAACCAAAGCACCGCAGCAATTGAATTACAAGCTTTCTTTCGTACGGGTTCTGTGGTTTCTTTACGTTTTATAGATTTTTATTAAAAAATTAATAATTTGTGGTTCATCGCGAGTCCCATTTTACTGTGGCTTCCTGCGGAAAGAGCAGCCTGCAAGAAAGAAATGGGTATTAGTCGGTTGGCCAGCAACGGCGGGTAGTAAGCAGATGGAGCATACCTTCTGTCAGCTTGGCGCGTCCTCCAGTTGGCTGGCACAGAATGGTTGCGCATCCGGCGCAGACCACGACGCCCTGGGCGTGGCTGAAGACGGTGGTGATCCTGTAGCAGCCGGGGCACTTCACGTCCATGAAGTACGAGTTGGGGTGCTGGACCAGGCGCTTCAGCTTGTGCTTGCGCTTCTCCTCGGCGGGCAGAGGGTGCAGAAGATCTTTTGCTAGCTGCAAATGAGAGACCAGAGGATTAGTATGCAGGTAAAGAGTTATATCTTAGAAATGTAAAGATCAGAAACTAATCCGAATGTATCCAAGATATCCTGGCAGCGAGGGGTGTTGGAGCATTTTTGGCGGAATGAGCATCAATAATGACAATATCACTTAACCCATAATTTTCTTGATTTTATGAGAAATAAGATTCAACATATTAAAGGTTTGCCACAGTATATCAAACGATTTACTATACAAGTTATTTTTATAGGATCAAAATCAATTTGATCTTAGAGATGGTGATGAGCCCACGTTAAGAAGATTATCAGGGAAATAATAAATGACAAAATAAAACTAAACTGTGTTGAAGCATTTGGAGCCATTTTTGATGACTTCAAAATTCCAATTGTCACATTTTTCTCGGTGTATCAACAATCCAGCCAACAACAACATAAATTCGCCATTGCGAGTTCTAGGTTATGTGCAAGGACTTCCGAGAATTCCGTCTGGCATTACAGTGGACTCTTCCTTGAGTCATCGGAGTTACATTTATTTCATTAAACCATTTCACAACTGTTTGCAATTTCACAGGCGCACGCCATGCGTGGCCAATAAACCACACACTCATGGAAGCGGGCCAGACATTTGTTTTAGCGCCATTTCAGGCCGTTTCTGGCGACCAACACTTGCTCCATTCACACTAGTCACTCGGGCGGTTATTCCAGCCAGCTTTTGGTTAACATTCGGCTCAGTTTTCTGTGTTTAAAATCAATTTTAACGCAATTTGGCACCCACCGGCATGTTTTTTCTTTCACAGCTAACACGGAAAAGGAAGTGGGGTAAATCGCAGCCAACTTAACTTCGCCGAAAAGGCACTAAAAAATACCCAACAGCTGGACGATGGCAACTCTACCGCCACCGCTTTCCAACACAGATCTTGGCATATGACCTGTTTCAAAAAATATTGTAACGTATTTTTTAGTTTTAGAATGCAAATTTGTCTAAAAATAGAAAATGTGCTTAGGTTTTGACACATTAAATAGTAGTAGTTACTAACTTGAAAGCTTGTTTGCTATAAATTGTACATTTAGCTGTGGTAATATTAATTGTTATTGATCGTTTAATTTTTCTGCTTCTTAAAATTTCTCAAACTTTATTAAAAACATGTTATCTTTGAACAAACTATTTATTTATTTATTCTTTGCTTTATTACCCAATAGTAAAAACTTGTCCAGATAATTCTGCAAGCCATTTAAGGTCATACTGAAGTAAACATTTTTGGCGCCGCCGGCAAATTGTTTCGTTAATCCAGGAATAACAAAGAAAATAGAGGAAAATGCGAGCTGTTACAGAACCCGATCACTGCATCCAACTGAACGAGACCATCTATTGCTTCGAGATTTGCACCAATGACTTTGCCTACAACCTAATCGCAGTGGCGCTCAAAAAGGAAATCAGCTTGATACTCGTAGGACTGCCGGTGGGTCTGGAAAACCAGTAAATGTTGAATGAAATTAATGGGTTCCTGTGCAATCTGCAGGAGGAGAGCGGCGACTTTGGGTACACCCACCTGCAGGACCTGGACGTGAGCGACAAGGATCAGCGGTGCGTCAGCGCACTGGCCTTCTCGCCGGACACCTCGCTGAACTGCACCCCCAACAATGTGACTGTGTGCGCCGCCCAGGGCAGCCAGCTGAAGATACTGCGCACCGATCTGGGCCAGTTCAACACGCTCCAGGTCCTCCACGGCCACGGAGACTATGTCAACGACGTATCTTGGGTCTGCGAGGGCGAGCTGCTGGCCTCCGTCAGCGATGACTTCACCTGCCGCTTTTGGACGACGGCAGGCAGCGGGGAGAATGTCATCACCTTCGGCCTGTCCTCTGCTGGCATGTCCATCAAGAGCCACCCCGAGGATCCCAATAAGGTGCTGGTGGCGGAAAAGAAAGGTATGAAAGCGTAACCATGTACCTAAAGCAGTAACTAAAGAATCCCATTGTAGGCATCATCCATCTGTACAATGTGAGGAGCAAGCAGACGGTCATCTCCGTGGAGTCACCCAAGTTCCCGCTCATGTCGGCGGATTGGGCCAACAGCAATAGGCTGTTCATCACCTCTCTGGCTGGCGGGGACGTTGTCACCTGGGACCTCAACAGACCCTTTGTGCCCGCCGATGTCAAGCAGGTCCACGAGGATTGCGGCCGAGTGGTTCGATTTGCACCGGGAAGCTCAGAAATGGTCATCGCCCTGATCATCGGACTCACACTCAAGGTTTTCGCAGCCAAGTCCACGGTGCCATTGCTGGAGGCTCCCCTGAAAACCTTCGGCGGCATGGCCTGGCATCATCGATTGCCCTATATCACGGCGGTCTCTGACAGAAAACTGCTCTTCTGGAAAGTGCAAATGAAGTAAAGCTGGTGAACACTTTGTTAATATAAAATAAAATTTATCTTTTTATTTATAACGAGTTTTATTCATTCCTTTCAAGTAACCGGTATTTTGTCACCAAAGGAATTTTATAAAGATAACATATTATAAAAAATATTTATAAATAAAGATTGGTTTTTATAAAAGTCAATCTCTTATGATCTTAATTCCTTGTGACATTATTAATGATTATTGATAAAAAACATCAGAGTTTAAAATCATCTTAAAATTTAAAACATTAATTTTTAATATAAATATTTCAATTTATATTAAAATTATGGTAAGCCTTGTTATAATTGAAACAGATTTATAAATATTAAGACTTTAATTTGTTAAAGATATAATAGCATTTTTTAAACTTGCAATCCTTGTAATAAAGAAAAACTGATTTTAAAATAATTTTAAATTAAATTAAGCAAGACAAGTATTCATGTTTTTTTAGATTAGTAACATGCATGTCTCAAACAAATTATCTATCCTTTTAATTAATAAATAATTAGATATTTATTAAATGTTTAGATAAGGGCATTCCACTGGTTCCCCTACTGAACGTTCTAGATACATTTGCGGTATCTTTTTGGTATTTTATTTTCGCCCGCCACGGTAGATGTTTGCAACACTCGGGCGGTCACACTCCAAATTTTGTTGCATATTTTTTGTTGGCCGCGCACTCCAGCCAAAATTTAAAGCGGAATTTAGTGATATATACGTTCTGATCTGCACCGCAAACGAGTGCAGCGTGTTGCCAGTGGAAGTGCCAAGCGGTAGTTACCCGATTTTCCGGCCGTGGCACCTTACCGTTCGAGAAATCGGCGTCGATCGGATGACGATTGAAGAAGAATCGAGCGCGAAGCACATTTTTGCGAGGTCGAGACGACAGCGATTTGAAAGCGTTTGAAACAGCAGCGAAATGTTCGATACGCGGAAAGAGGTTGACGAGCATGTCCACAAATTGCTGGGAAAGCTGCCGCCGGGAAGTGAGGTAAATAAACGCCCACAGCGTGTGTAGGAATTTCAAAAGCAAGAACTTTGCAGTTGCGAAATCTTCGGCGCCGCCATTGAAAGCGCGCCCTTGTGTGCGTGCGTGTGCTTGTGTGCGCGTGTCTGTGAGTCGGCGTCACTTGGCTGGCGGATTTGCAATAGAAAAGAAAAGTGCGCGCTTTTCTAGCGACGCCTGCATTTCGCGTATTGGCGAAAGAAATTGCTCCCCCTCAGACTCGTGGCGCTGTGATTCTCTATTTATAAATCAAAATATGGATTTGAGGTTAGGTGGATGGCCAGCAGCCGCTTATTTCAGTTTACATCTACAGTGAACTCTCGATGTGGGTGAGCGCCACCAATTGCAATAGGGGTATTCGTATCAAGTTGGAGAGGCACTCCTTTAAAACGTAATTTTACTGTTACCTATTTGGTATAACATTCGTTTCTATGTTTTTTTTTTATAAAACTATCATAATTTATAATATAATATTCATAAACAATTGCAAATCCATATTAAAATTGTCAATAAAATATTTCCTCTTGGTACAGTGGGCATTCGTTGTAATACAGGAAATTCCAACTAGCTAAGTCAATTAGTATTATACCAAACCTTAAAATTTAGGTATAAAAAGTAATTTAATAGACCTTCCGGACTAATTACTAAATTATCTATTTCAGCGCGATATCAAGGGCCTGGCGATAAGCAAAATGTACTACAAGATCCAGGAGTACCCCCGGGCCATTGAGTATCTGACCAGCTATCTCAGGGTAAAGGATGAAGCGGTGGCCCACAACATGATAGCCACTTGCTACAGCAGGCTGAAGACACCCGATGTGCAGAAGGCGCTGCAGCACTGGCAACGCAGCATGCAACTCAATCCCCGGCAGTCGGAGGTGATCCTGGACGCCTGCGAACTGCTGTTGACCGAGAACACCGTCCTCAACACGGAGCGCGCCAAGTACTGGCTGGATCTGGCCACTGACCTGGACTTGGGCGACAACCAACACGTCTTCGCCTTGCGGATGCGGCTGAATCACCAGGAGAGCAACGGTGGTGGAGATGGCAGCGGTAATGGAGACAACACCATGGAACTGCTGATGCACAAGGAGCTGCAGGCCCGACCTCAGGATGTGAATCTTCGCGTGCGCCTGCTGCGAAGTTATGTGGAGAAGAAGAAGCTGGATCAGGCCTTCAGCTACGCTCTAAAAACCGAGCTGGAGTCCAAGGGCATCACGAGTCAGTCGAGCGAATGGTATGACATGGTCTGGGTGCTGCTAGGAAAGATGGAGACGGCCAAGGACGTCAAGAAGAACTGGCGCTTCTGGCAGCTGGCGCTCCACGCCCTCGACCGCCTCATGCAACTGAGCCTGGAGACAGGAAGCGGACTGGCGGACAGCAGCAACCAGCTTTTCCGCCTCGATCAATACCTGCACAAGTTCAGCAACGCGATAGAGCGGGCGGGCGATGCCCCGCAGAGGGAACTCCACCAATCCTGTGCCGATCACTATACTGGCCAGCTCCTCCTCCACGCGGTGACGCTGATCTTCAAACGAGAGCTGCTGGGCAACAAGAATAAGTGGTTGAACGCGCTGAAATCCGCACTGCCGCTGTTGCTTCTTGGCTACCAGGTGAGACCGCTTGAAGATTCCCACCACTGGATGAAACACTGCGACGCGGAGCAGAAGCAACTGATGCAACTGTGGCGCCAGCAGGGCGCTTTCCGCTGCGCCCAGCTTGGCCGCACACTTTTGGGTTGCCTGGACCGATCGCGAATGGAAAATGACAACCAGAAGGAAAACAACAACAGCAATGAGAACCAAGTCCCCGCCCAAACATTGCCCGGATTATTTGCCGACTCCGAAGAACTTCTGTCTAGCGCTCACCAGCAGTGCCTGGACAAAAACTGGCGACGCCAGCTCTTCCAACAGCTATTCACCCACGCCGAGCACAAGCTGAAAGATCAGTCCTCGCATCTGGTGCGCCACCCGCGTCTGCAGCAGCCTCTTTTCGAGTGGCCCAGTCTGGCGGAGGTCGAGACCTGTGAGCTGCTAGCGTTGTCACTGCCGCCCTACTCCTTGGCCCAACATGTCTACTTGGCGCTGGGAACCGAGCCCGACCGGCTTGGTACAGCGCGGCGCGTGGCCTTCTATGAAGGTTTTCGCCGGGATGTAAAGCAGAACCTCAACTACTGCGGCCACGATTCCATCAGCCAGGTGGACATCGACCTCTACCTCTACGCCACAGTTATTCAGACCCAGCGGCGGTTTCAGCTCCAGAGGGAAACGTACAACACCTCCAATTTGGGCAACCGCAATGCTGCTAACCGGCCGCATATGATGCCGTTTGCCAATCTTCTGAGTCAACTAGTATCTTCGGAGCAAAGCAACTGGTGGGACTTGGTGCTGCGGCTGCACTCGAACCAGCTGACCAGCGAAGGTAATCGCACCGAGCAAAGAGCTCAACTGCAGCTCGGATTGGAGGCGGTGCGTGGAGTGAATGGACCCAAAGCAGATGCCATCATTATTTTCCAGCTCGGAAAAATCCTGCAGGAGCGCTCTGACCTTACTTTGGAGTTACGCATCGATACTCTCTACAGGCAAGGATTTTCAATGCTGCGTCGCCAGCACACGCAGCAGTCGGACGCCTTTGTTCGGATCTTCAAGTACGGATCCGCCACCTCAACGGCCGCCTGGAAGGATCTCCAAGCGCTGGCTGAGCACGCTGTCTCCTATTTCAGCTCAAAGATGTTTAAGGCGCATCAATATGAGCAGTTTGTGCAAGAGGTCCGAGGACTCGATCTGCCAATGGCATACTTCATGCAATCCGAGGCGTACCGCCAACTTGAGGAGTCCGCAAAGACACCCCGAGTTTCCCGAGCTCGTTTCTCGGAGCGGAGGAAGGAGTGCCTGCAGCAGACGCAGCAGCTGCTCGAAACGGACATCAAGCACCCACTCCACAATCATATCCAACGAGAGCTTCGGCGCTACCAACAGAATCGCAGTAGTCACGGTCTCGAAGATAGCTTCGGAAGCCCCGATGCTCACAACAACTCCTCCACCTACGAGGATGCCGAAGATGACTTCTATTTGGGTGCAGCCTTGTCGGCCAACCGATCACGTCGCCAGGCGGAACCCGCTCCAGTGACACCCATTGTTGTGGCAGCGCCACCAAGCCAGGAGATGGAGCAGACTGTCAAGCAGATCAGCAAGTCTCTGTGTGTGCTGAAGGACGATGTAAGTTTGGGAATGGAAGCCATGCGCCAGGAAATCAAGACCCTCACTGAGAAGTTCACGGGACTTGAGGAGCTGCTCAAGAAGCTTAAGGTCAGCAGTCGAGACACTCCGACACGGGATGTGGATCCAGCAGCCGCTTTGGGATTGGACGACCTGTTTATAATTGAGGATGCGCTAGCAGAACACCATCAGCAGCAGCAACAACAGCAGAACCAAGCAGCCGTGCAGCAGGTGGTTCCTAATCCGTACGGTGGGCCCACTCCTGGTTTCTACAACGGTGTACCGAACACGCCGGCTGCACAGGATCGCTTTCTGCCAGCACCCTATGGGAGTACCATGTTCAACCAGAACCAAATGTACAACTACTACGCTGCTCAGGCTCAAGCCCAAGCCCAAGCCCAGTTCTTGCGGACTCCACCTGCTCCAGGGGCAATTCCACCGCCCAATATGTTTGGTAAGTGTAATTTTTATTTGATCCTTGAATTGTATTGACGATTATTCTAACTTAGGTCCCCGTAATCCGAACTTTGGACTGCCCAGTATGTTTCCACCGCCGGCAGGGGCTCCGGTAGCACCATACATCGACGCTATGGGTAACTTTACCCAGCCTCCTCCAAGTCTGATTCCGCCTCCCGCTCAGCCAGCTCCACCTCCGGCTCCTATAAGTCTGCTAGAGTCGAAGCCACCGGCTGCTCTGCCCACTCCCGGTTTCTTCAACACGCCAACTCCGGGCTTTGGAGCTTCGCCCATTCAGGTTCCGCAGACCAAGCCAACAGCTCCAATTCCTGGAGCTGGCTCTGGCCAAGGACCGCTTCCTGCATCTGTGAATCCTGTACCAGTACCAGCTGCTGTTCCTGCTCCTGTTCACGTACCCCAAGTGGCTCCTTCTGTGCCCGCTCCCGCTTCCGCTACCGCTAGTGTTCCAGCATTGTTTAACCGCGCCTTGAACAACCAGCCCGTGGAAAAGGAACCGCCGGCAAATGTTGTTATAACCAGTTCAGATCCGTTGCCTAAGCCAACGAGTGCAAGTGTCCAGCCAACTTTGAGTGTGACCATTCCAGCTCAGCACATCAAGCCCAGTTTGGTGCAGGCCCCGGAACCACAGGCACAGCCACCGGTTCCAGCAACAGCAGCCTTCAGCTTTAACTTCGGCACAAAGACCTCGGAAAGTCCTTTCTCCTTCAAGTCACAAGTGGCTAAAGCAGCAGCCGAGAAACAGAAGGAACAGGAGGCCGAGCTGAACCAAAGTGGAGCTAGTGAGCCCAACAAGAGTATTCCAGCAGACACCTCTGCTGATGATTACGATCCTCGCCCCGACTTCCAGCCCATCATTCCACTGCCCGACGAAGTAGAGGTTCGCACCGGTGAGGAGAACGAAGAGGTTAAGTTTTGCGAACGATCCAAGCTCTTCCGATTTGCTGACAAGGAGTGGAAAGAGCGCGGCACGGGGCTAATAAAGATTCTGTGCGACAAAACGACCGGCGTGTCGCGGGTTTTGATGCGTCGCGATCAGACCCACAAGGTGTGTGCCAATCACAAGATCACTGCGGACATGAATCTGGCCACTCCAAACAAGGATAAGGACAAGAAATCGTTCTTGTGGGCAGCAAATGACTTTGCTGATGAGCAGGTTACGCTGGAGAAATTCCTGGTGCGTTTTAAAACACCAGAAACGGCCGAGGAGTTCAGGGTGGCCTTTACAAACGCGAGCCAAGCGGCCAAGTCCGAGAACCCAGCGGAACAGGCGGAGAAACCAGCAGACCTTACCAAAACCAACAAGGAAGCAGCTGCAACTGCTCCCGCTGCTTTCACTGCACCCAAGACTTTCTTGACCAGCACGCCAGCTCCCAATTCGCTATTCGGGAAGCCTCAGGAGCAGACGAAAGCCGCACAATCTGATGTGGCTCCAGCATCTCAAGCAACAGTGGCCAAGTCTCTGTTTGGAACCCTTTCGGCGGTCAGTGCGCCACCTGTAACTTCTGCGTCCCAAGCTCCCACGCCATTTGCCAACTTTAGCTTCACCGGGAATGGAACCACAGCAGGATTCGGCACTGCAGGCACTGGCTCTCCCTTCAAAAACCTCTCCTTCGGCGGTACATCTGCAGTGGGTAGTGGCAACAACACCACACTCTTTACCACGGCTTTGATCAAGGACAACACAGTGCAAAGTCAGACCCCACAGCAGCAGCAACAGCTAAACAAGTCAAGTGCATCGGACGCCGAAGAGGAGTACGTGCCCACGGCCCAGTTTACACCGGTTATCGCCCTGCCCGACCTTGTGGAAGTGGTCACCGGGGAAGAGAACGAGGATGTGCTCTTCGAGCACCGGGCCAAGCTTCTGCGTTGGGATAGGGAGGCGAATGAGTGGAAGGAGCGCGGCCTTGGCAATATGAAGCTGCTGCGTGACCGCACCAATCCCAACCTGGTGCGCCTGCTGATGCGACGCGAGCAGGTCCATAAGCTGTGCTGCAACCAACGTGTGTTGCCTGAGACCAAGTTCACTCCCTCGACGAACATTAAGGCGGCCGTCACCTGGGCGGGTCACGACTATTCCGATGAGGAGTTGACCACCGCATTGCTAGCTGTGCGGTTTAAGTCGCTCGATGTCTGCCAGGACTTCCTAGATGCCGTGCAGAAGGCCCAACAGAGCATTGGAAAGGAACCAACCAAAGAGGAGGCCGCTTCTGCTGGCGCTACAGAAAAGAAGAAGGAGGAAGAGAACCCAGTAAAGGGTTTTGGGGACGCCTTCAAGCCCAAGCCAGGCAGCTGGAGTTGCCAGGCTTGTTACACAAGCAATGGCCAGGACCAGCTTTACTGCCAGGCCTGCCAGGAGCCCAAAGACGCCACTGTACCGCCCAAGCAATCTGGGCTGGACCAAGGCAATGCACTGAACTTAACCACTAGCGGCTCGGCTAGCAAGTTCTCATTCGGCTTTGCACAAGCTGCTCTTCCCGCCACCGGCGGATTTAGCTTCGGAGGAGTTGCACAGCCCAAGGAGAAGCCAGTGGGGGCAGCTGTGACCGCCACGTCTTCGGCTCCTGCTTCAGTTCCGCCAGCTCAAGCTGCATCTCTTGGATTCGGAAAGACTTCCACTACTTCCGGATTCGGGGATGCCTTCAAGCCCAAAGCCGGTAGTTGGTCGTGCTCCGCCTGCTATGTCAATAATCCCGGAGAGTCCCTTTACTGCTCAGCCTGCGAAACACCCAAGGATGATACTGTGCCAAAGAAAGAGAACTCACTGGGATCGGGACTTACTCTGCCCACCACCACCCAGTTTAGCTTCGGTTTTGGAGCTTCTGCAGCTAGTAAGAAGGACCAGGCTGCCGAGGTGACCAGCAAGAGCAGTAATGTGTTTGGATCTGCCACCTTCAACTTTGCGGCTCCAGCCATGCCAACACCTGTAGCACCGACTGCCTCAATCGGATCCAGCAACTTCAGCTTCTCCATGTCCAAGCCAGCCCAACTGCAGCCAAAGAGTCCAGCGGCAAACGACGGAGATGATAACGATTCCCACGAGGAGGAGGAGGAGAACAATACCTATTTTGCGCCGGTGATCCCATTGCCTGATAAGGTAAGTTAATAAAGCATCATAAACACGTAAGAACTAACAATCTTCTTTTTCAGATCGATGTGAAAACGGGAGAGGAGGACGAGGAGCTACTGTACGTGCACAAGGCCAAGCTGTACCGTCTCACCGAGGGCGAGTGGAAAGAGCGCGGCTTGGGCGACGTGAAGATTCTGCGCCACAAGCAGACCAAGAAGTTGCGCGTGGTGATGCGTCGCGAACAGGTGTTCAAGATCTGCCTCAATCATGTGCTCAACTCGAATGTGGTGTACAGGGAGAAGACCGAGACATCGTGGATGTTTGCAGTCCACGATTTCAGCGAGGGCGAGAGCGTACTGGAGCGTTTCACTCTGCGCTTTAAGAACAAGGAAGTGGCCCAAGGCTTCCATGATGCAGTTAAAAGTGCGCTTGATGGCACCGCTAAGGCCATAGAAGACGATACCGATTCAAAGGCCACTTCTGTGACTTCTTCCTCTGCGGCAGCTAGTGAGGCGAAGGCTTCCTTAGATACTTCGCTCCACGATCATGCAGGCCAGGGCAGCTGCATAGGCTGCGATGGGGACAAGTTCGCATTCGGTAAAACATCGTCTGTAAGCTCCGCCACTTATGAAGTAAACCCACCCCTACCCATGACCCTGCCTCTCCTGACTCTCCCCCAGCCCATTTCCAAATCAAATAGTTCCTCAACTGCTGCCACCTCCATATTCAAAGCTAGTTCGCTGGGCACAACCAACTCAACGTTCTCCGGCTTCGGTAATTTATCCGTATCGGAGGGAAGCAAAGCGCCTAGTTCGACCTTTGTCTTCGGTAGCACTGGTGAGTTTTAAACCATTCTTGTACCAAAAGATAATTTTGCTAATCCACTCTTCATTCCACAGATAAATCGGAATTTGGTAAACCAGCCGATCCCCTAGCTCTTCTGCAAAAATCTATCTCGAGCGGTGGACAAGGCAACGTTCTTAATTCTATTTTCGGCAGTGGCCTGTCAAAACAAAATTCGGCTGAGGATTCCGCTAAGTCCATTTTCGGCGGTGGGGACAAAACGACGGAGCAACAGAAGAACGAGTCGCCCAAGTCGATTTTCGGAGGCGCCAAAGCGGAGTCCCAAGAGGCACCCAAGTCAATCTTCGGAGGTACGAAAGTGGAGTCACAAGACGCACCCAATTCCATCTTTGGTGGCAGTATCGCTGCACCCGCTTCCGGTGTCTTTAATCCGTTTGGGGGCGCTTCAGATGGCAAAGACGTGCCAAAGTCTATCCTTGGCGGCACTCCATCCATATTCGGAAACTCCAACACTTTTGGCGCCCCCAAAGTCGAGTCCCAGTCACCAGCGAGCAAGGAAGAACCCAAGTCCCAGTTTGGGTCCTCCAACATTTTTGGAGGCTCATCATCCGGTGGCTTTTTGTTTGGCAGTGGTAGCGGAAGTGCCAACATTTTCGGACAAAAAGAGCCAGCCGTCTCTTTCACAGATGTGAGCAAACAGGCAGCCCCGGAAAAGGAGAAGGAAACGGATAAAACGACGAATCAAACCCCAGGTTTGGGTGAAGACGCCAAGGACAAGAAGGAAAATACACCCGCAGCACAGCCGGCGACCAGCACGTTTGCCGATTTGGGCAATACAACTGGGAACTCATTTGCCGATTTGGCCAACTTGGCAAGCAAACCGGGCGGCACATTCGCTGATTTGACCAACAAGGCGAGCGGCTTCTACAATCTGACGCAGCAGAACGCTTTCAAGAACTTTCAGTCCCCGCAGCAGACGGGCAAAACCGAGTCGGGCGCTGCAGATGGGGATGATGATGATGGCGACGCCACCAACGATGACAACTACGATCCGCACTACGATCCCATTGTGGAGCTGCCGGACGAAATAGTGGTAACCACTGGAGAGGAGAACGAGACTAAGCTCTATGGCGAGCGGGCGAAGCTCTATCGCTATGATCCCGAGTCAAAACAGTGGAAGGAGCGAGGTAAGATTGCATGTGAACTTACATGGCAAAGTGGGGAGTACTTATATCCATTCGAATCCACAGGCGTCGGCGAGATTAAGGTGCTGGAGCACCCGCAGCTGCAGACATTCCGAATGGTCATGCGGCAGGAGCAGATCCACAAGCTGGTGCTGAACATGAGTATCTCCGCCTCCCTGCAGATGGACTACATGAACGAGCAGAGAAAGAGCTTTCTGTGGGCCGGCTACAACTATGCGGTGGACGCAGAGGGCAAGGTGGCCACCGAGGGCGTGCTGGAACGCCTGGCCTGTCGATTCGGCAAGCAGGACATCGCCGACGAGTTCCTCAAGACGGTCACCTCCTGCATAGAACGTGCCAAAGCCCTGCATGGCGATCAGGAGGATGACCAGGAGGACGACGAGAACGACGCGGCAGAGGAGCAGGACAGCTCTTAAGGAAACCGAAACTAAATATATGTAGCATGTTTACAATTGAGTTTATAAGATAGTCTTTCGAAGAAGTATCGGAAATTGTTGAAAAAGCGCACTTTTCCCTATAATAAAACTTTCATAAATAGATTAATTTTGAAACACCTTCTATATTTGGACGGTTAGAAAACATTTTCAAAGGGGATTTTTAAAAATCTTTTCTTTAGGGGTAAATAAAATTATCAATTTTTATTAATTAATTAATATAAATATTAAATCCATGAAATTTAAAAAAAACTTAATTTACCGATAGCTGATGGTCAAGGCGCTATAAAGTAATCGATAGATTAGAGAGGAGACCAACTTTTAAATTTGAGGGTCTAACAAATGTTAAACTCTTCTAATTTTATTTTAAATAATTTACTGTTTTACATTTCTAATCAGTAAAAGTACAGATTCAAATTAGATTACTAATTTTGATCTTGAAAAACCAATTTAAAATATTCAGACACCCCGCACGATAGCCACAATAGGAACCGATGGTTCCATCCCCAACCGATAGTTTGACAGCCCTGCCACTGAGAGAGCATAATGACGTGGTGAACTGTGTGTGAAAAAAGAACAATAAATCGCCGACAAATCTCTAGTGTAATTAAATTAGTTACCGCACAGGAACGCACTGAACCGGGGTCCGAACTTGGCGACTCCTGGAACATCGGCAAGCAGGCTCTGCGAATAGCGATCTCCACATCGACACACAATCCGAAATCTCGCAAGAACAAGAGCAGAACCCTACAACAGGGAGGAAGAAGAAGAAGAGGGCGACATCGTCGACGGGCGGTGCAGAATATGAATTAGAGAATAATTAGCGATTGGAGCGCGCCTCGTTAGCCAGTTGGCCTGCTTTGTGTTTTGTTAGCCCCTTTCCGGCAGCCCCAGCCCCTGTTTCCGGCCAGAGAACCAATCCCCGGAATCGATACACGTGTGCAGCAGCGGCGACAGCGTCAAAGTCAACAATAAACGTCGGGGGCCGGAGATTAATGAGAGGCTAGCGAAGCGTCGACCATGATGAACGAGGACAGCAGCGCTGCCAGCGGCGGCGGCGTCAAGAAGTTCTTTCAGCGCCTCTCACAGGTGAGCGATCTCGGAGAGACCCAATCGGCCAAAGATCAGCTAACCCACATCCTCTGCCCTTACAGACCTACCAATCCACTTTGGACCGGAGCACACCGCACACACGGATGCGCTGGGTGTTCGCCGGCCTTCTTCTCCTGCTCTTCGTGCTGCGCATCTTCATATACCAGGGGTGGTACATCGTGTGCTATGCACTGGGCATTTACCACCTGAACCTGTTCATCGCCTTTCTGACGCCCAAAATCGATCCGGAGTTCGATCCCTACTCGCAGGACGACGAGGACGAGGGACCCAACCTGCCCACGCGCAGCAACGAGGAGTTCCGGCCGTTCATCCGCCGCCTGCCGGAGTTCAAGTTCTGGCTGTCGGTGGCGAAAAGCACACTTATCGGGCTGATTTGCACGTTCTTTGACTTCTTCAACGTGCCGGTGTTCTGGCCCATCCTGGTCATGTACTTTATCACACTGTTCTGCATCACGATGAAGCGCCAGATCAAGCATATGATCAAGTACAAGTACTTGCCGTTTACGCGCAACAAGCCCCGCTACCAGCGGGTCAACGACCTGGCGGCATCCGGACCCGGCTCCGTGGCGGGTAACGCGAAGTGACAATTAGCCGCACAGACGCCGGACACACGAGCGACGGCAGCGGGAGCGGGCACTCCATCAAACACACCCTCCCCGGCTGCAGCGCCACCATCAACAACTAGCGACAACGCAGCGACCAAGGATTTGGGGTCGCCAACAGTGGGAGGATCAACAGCATCGTCCATCAAACCACCGCAAATCATTGCCATTGAGGACTACTAGAGAAAGCTACCGCAAGCAGCCCGGAATTGGAATGGGATCCAAAAGCATAACATCAACCAGAACCAAGCTTATAATATGATTTTCCTTTTCGGTTTGTGTAGCATTTTTCTTTTCACTGTTGAGTTGTCGTACGGCGTCTTGTGCAAATTACCTTGTTTACTGTTTAATCTAAATGCTTGTTTAAATTTATATTTATTTACAATGCCTTCTATCTATTGTAAATCCACCAACGATAGCGAAAAAAGAACAGATCAGCAATAATTTAATTTTTCATCCTAAACCTAACTATAATTTAATGATTCTTCTATCCAAAAAGTAGAATTACTGTATTTGAAAACTAATATTTTTGATTTATCGTGCTTAGATGCTATAACAATGTATGGCTAAATATATATACAAACATATATATTTTGAATTACCATTATACAATTTTTGTTAGCGTTAACTATACAAAATGTTAGAAAGGCGGAATGAAAACTGAAACTATAGGAGGTGTACACTGGGTGCGTCTTATGAATAAAGGAAGACACAAGAAAACCAATTTATTTCATTGAATTGTGACCTACTTAGGAAAATGAAGGTTTTAGTGCGTGGTCTTCTTGATTATCTAATCGCCCATTGGATCACAGCCATTAAGAGGGCGGCGACATTGCGATATGAAAACCGTTTTGATAGGCAAAATACTTTTCATATTAATGCGAGAAATTACACTTGCGCTTTGGACAATCGCTCAAGTGGCTTTCCTAATCTTTTCAGTGGGGAAAAGAATGAAAAACATCTGATTTTCTCAGCAAACGTAACACTTTGTTTTTATTCAAATGAAACTTACACCAACAACTGAAGCAGACGTAATCTTGGCTAAAAAACGCAATACAAATGGTTAGGTTTAGCAAGGCAATAAAAAAAATGTAAAAGTGGCTAATAAATACGAGTCATCTGAATATTTGGAATATACGCTTTACGTGCAAAATAATGGCACTTTGTGATTTACGATGAAAACGTTATATAATGTACTGGGCACTTGGAATACTAAAGAGGCGTCGAGACGATTAAACCTTCACTTGGCTTGCACTTCAGAGCCAGCCTTGGCCTTATCCTCTCGAGCGCATTTGCGTATGACACTGTTGAAGTACTTGTGCAGCCCGTAGCTAACTAATCGCAAGGGTCCCAAAACGATGGAGTGCAGGAGATTAGTGAAGAAGCCATCCCAAGGGAGTAGTGCTCCGCCCAAAGTGGTGATTAGCCAGCTTTCCGCGCCAACCGTTGAGGTAAAGTTGCCCTTCTAAAATTTACGAAATTTAAGTTAATTACAATGGAGATCAGTCTTTAATAACTGCCTTACCAAGGCATCGTTGAGAATAGCTTTGGCCATAACTTCCGGCTCTATCAGGCCGCCTCCGCCAGAGATTATTTTGGTCTCCCTTGGCTTGGACTTCTCTTCCTCCTCGAAACCGGGTGTGTTCGTATCGCAGGGCATAGCCAAAGTCACGCTGACCCCGTGCTCCCGGGACTCCATGGCTATCGTCTCGGCCATGGCCCTCAGGGCGTACTTGGTTGTCGAATAGGGGCCGTATCCGTAGATGCCAAACATGGCCGCCTGCGATGCAGTGATCACAATAATGCCCTCGCCCGCCTTTTTCATCTTGGGCAGGACATACCGGGTGCAGTTGTAGCTGCCGAAGAAGTTCACGTTCATCAGCTTGTGCATATCCTGGACAGAGACCTCCTCGAACACACCGCAAATGGCCAAGCCGGCGCAGTTGATCAGCGTGTATATGGGACCAAAGCTGTCCTCGATCTCGCCCAGCACGCGGGAAACCTGCTCATAGTCGCCGCCAATGTCCAGGCTTCTGTACTGGAACTTTTGATCTGGCCGCTGGCGGATTACTTCCATCAGTGCCACAGCTCCGCCTAAAACCGAGGTGGGGTGTCATTTATCATTACTTTTGTACATAGATAAGAAAACTTTGGGTGGGGTTTCCTTGTCGGAGCATTACTCACTCAGCATTTTCTCGTCGCGGGCTATCACCGTCACGTTGGCGCCCTTCATGGCGCACTCCACCGCCAGGCAGAGTCCGATGCCCTTGGATCCGCCGGTGACCACCACATGACGACCCACAATGCTTCTCGGCCGCTTGCCCATGACGAACAGGTAGACCAGAATGTGAACCAGCACCGCAATGCCCACGCAGAGCACTATCTCCCAGCTCAGTTCCATGTGATCAAGAGGGCGCGATAATTCCCGGTTTCTTTAATCTCTTGTGGGTGATTTATCTGCGAAGCAAATTGAAAGCAAGCTTTCTGATTAGAAAGTGCAGCGAGGTAGGACCGTTTGCGAAAACAGGTTGCATAGCTATCGATAACTTCCGAACCTATCGGATCAGATCTGCGAACTTGTGAATTGAAAAATAGCCATAATAATAGCTAATTATCAATATAGCATTTCAATCATTTTATCCATATTCAATCCCCGCCCGTTCCTATTTATTTACTTAGTTAAATTAAACATTTGTTTATCTAGCTCAAATCAAAACCAGAATAAAAACCGCTAGATTTTATCGAGCATCACTGTCCCCATGTGGCAGCTCCAGTGGAATTTATTGTTATTTATTTGGTTGGAGTTCGCAATTTAGAAAATCTTAAACGAAAATGCCACCGAAGAAGGATGCAAAGGGCGGCAAGGACGCGGGGAAAGGAGGCAAAAAGCCAGCCGCCGAGGATAAGTGTAAGGGCATGTCAAATATCCCACGATTTCAAAGCCTTTCAATGACCATTTCACTTGGGCAGCTGCCGGCAAGGAGAAAAAGGGAGGCAATGCGGTGAAGGTGCGCCACATCCTGTGCGAGAAGCAGGGCAAGATCACCGAGGCCATGGAGAAGCTGAAGGCGGGGCAGAAGTTCCCTGAGGTGGCGGCCGCCTACAGCGAGGACAAGGCGCGTCAGGGCGGCGATCTCGGCTGGCAAATCCGCGGAGCAATGGTGGGTCCCTTCCAGGACGCCGCCTTCGCACTGCCCATCTCCACCGTCAACAACCCCGTGTACACAGATCCCCCGATCAAGACCAAGTTCGGCTACCACATCATCATGGTGGAGGGAAAGAAATGAGAGCTGATTTTATAAATCGAATTTTAATGTGATACGGATTTTGTTTCTTTGCCGAGTGGGTCCTGGAAAGCATGTGCGTCTATCACTTCTTGCCCGCATCCTCTTTAAGGCCCACGGTGCGGTTGAACACTATATGGTTCGCGGTGGTGTCTGGATCCACGGAGAAGAAGCCGATTCTCTCGAACTGGAACTTATCGTAGACCTTGGCCTGGGTGAGTGCCCGATCGGCAAATGCCACCGCCAACGATATGGACTGTTCGCTGATGTCGCTCAAGAAGCCGCCGGGCACCTCGTTGGGATCCTCGGGGTTCTTGTGCTTAAAGAGCTGCTCGTAGAGGCGCACCTCCAGCTGAATCGGCTGCGATACCCACTGGACAAAGGCCTTGGGCTTCTCGGCCTGCTCGGCAGACTGGCTGGTGCAGATGAGTTCCACCACTTCTCCCGTCGCCGGATCCTTTATAATCTCTTCCACGCTGATGACGAGACCGGCGTGTCGGAGACCCACCGATTGCTTAGGCGCCAGCCGCCTGTATCCCTTTTCGGGCTGCAACTTAAAGTCACCCTGCTCGATGTAGATTACCTTGTCCAGGGTGATTTTGTGCGATCCTTGCTGAGGGTTCTGCGGGAAATCAGGCACTTCCAGCTGCACGGGCGCCGCATGCGGGAAGTTCTTGATGGTAACTTTGAGCGGTTCCAGGACAACCAAACGGCGCGGAGCAGTGACATTGAGTACATCCCGCACTGCTGCCTCCAGCATGGCTGGATCCACGGCGATCTGGGCTCCGGTGACTCCCATCTGGGCGCAGAAGTTGTTAATGGCCTCTGCGGGGAAGCCCCTTCTTCTCAGTGCCGTAAGAGTAAACAGCCTGGGGTCATCCCAGTCGTGGACAATCTGCTCCGTGATCAACTTGGCGATCTTGCGCTTTGAAACGAGGGCGTAGTTCATGTTGAGCCTACCGTACTCCCACTGCACCGGGCAGTAGATACCCAGAGCGTTGCAAAGCCAGTAGTAGGAGGATCTCCTCGATTGGAATTCCTTGGTGCACAGCGAGTGGGTGATATCCTCGAGCGAGTCGCAAAGGCAATGAGTATAATCGTAGGTGGGGTAAATGCACCAGTCGGATCCGGTGCGGTGGTGGGCAATGAACTTGATGCGATACGCCACCGGGTCCATCTTGCCCTCCTCCAGGGTGACCTTCATGCGCAGCGTGGCCGCTCCCTCGTCGATCTTGCCGCGCTTCATGTCCTCAAACAACCGCAACGACTCCTCAATGGGACGCTCCCTCCAGGGGCTGGGCTTCGGGTTAAAGCCCTTCAACTCCTCCGCTTTTTGGTGACACACGTAGGCCAAGCCCTTGTTGATTAGGACAACAGCCCACTCGTACAGCTGCTGGAAGTTGTCTGAGGAATAAGTGATCTTGTAGGGCTTGTACCCCAACCATTCCACCATCTCCTTGATGCCCAAGAAGAACTTCTCCTCCTCCTTCTCGGGATTGGTGTCGTCGTAGCGCAGATAGCAGACTCCGTCATGGGCAGCTGCGTAGCCAAAGTTGATGTTAATGGCCTTGGCATGACCGATGTGCAGGATGCCATTCGGTTCCGGCGGGAATCGCGTGTGCACTTTGCCTCCAGTCCTCGCCAAGTGCTCCTTTAGCAACCGCTCTGTGTGCTCGGTGACCACATAGCCGTCGGCCTTAAAGTTCTCGCCGGGGGCATGGAAGTGCACCTTGGTCTTCATGAGTTCCGCAATCGTGGTGGCCCCATCGGACGCCGCTTCAGCGGCTTGGGAGGAAGGAGCTGCTTCCGCTTTGGGTTTCGCTGCCTTCGGCTTTTCGCTCGTCTTGGTTGGAGGCTTCAGGTCTGCCTCTGTCTTTGGACCCAACAAATCGAAGATCTCCACATCGATGGCAGCCTTCACAGACTTGGCATCCGCCCACTTCAGCTCGCCACGGACGTCCTGCAGGATTTTGAAGGAGTTGAAGTGGTAGCGCTGCTCCAACAAGGCCTCCTTGTAGCTGGACTTAATCTTGGCCTGCACGGTGCGCTCGATCTGCTCCGGAGTGACCACCACTCCCACGCCGCACTCCTTCTCCAGCGCCTCCACATCGATGTTGGCCTTCAGGCTCTGTCCACACTTCAGTACGTACTCCAGGGCGGCATCCACGCGCTGCGTGTTGTCCAGCTTGCGCTCCACAATGTAGCGCACCAGGAGAGGCAGTTGCTCCGCCGTCTGCGGCTTCAATTTGGTGGCCATGTGGTAGATCAACATGCCGGTGCCGTCCGCCAGCGAGGCACTCCCCGCCGCCGCCAACGCCAGTTGGAGGTTCTTGGTGACGTTGGCATTCTTCAGAGTCTCCTTCGCCTTCTGCTCGCTCATGCCGAGCGCCTGAAATTGGGCAATCAGATCCTCGCCAGCCATGTCCTCTGCTCTTTTGTCTCTTTCAGGTGATGATGTGCAGCTCAGTATGACCGTTTGCGGCCGGAATATAAAACACCAGTTGCATTGTTGTGCAAAAAACTATCGCTCCCAGAGGTACACTACTAAAAATGGGTGGTTGCTTCATTATTAATTTATTGAATTTCGGTATTCCATATAAATATATATATCATATTTGTAAAATACCATTAAATAGGTATCAAAAACAAAAATTATTGTCAAAATACATTTCACAGTGTTCAGTGGTTTTCGATAAGAATGTAAAATGATTACTGTGGATATTCCTCAAATAATCGGTGCACCGACTATCGATTCACTGCCACCTCTAGTGCCCGCACGTGTGAACAAAACGAAAACATTGATAAATGCGCTGTAAAACTGCCAAAATAAAGCAGAAATGGGCAAATTAAACGTGACAGTGCTACGCTACCTCACCAAGGAGGACTTTCGCGTCCTTACCGCCATCGAGATGGGCATGAAGAACCACGAGCTGGTTCCCGGACCCTTGGCCGCTGCCATTGCGAATCTGAAGACGGGTGGAGTCCACAAGCTGCTCAAGGAGCTGTGCAAGCACAAGCTGCTGGCCTACGAGCGTGGAAAGAAGTGTAAGTACTACTTTAGATGGAAAATCGGCAAGTATTGTACCTTTTGTTCCCACAGATGATGGCTACCGCTTGACCAACACGGGCTACGATTACCTGGCTCTGAAATCCCTCACCTTGAGAGGATCGGTCAGTTCCTTTGGCAACCAGATTGGCATTGGCAAGGAGTCCAACATCTACGTGGTGGCCGACGAGGAGGGCACCGCCATTTGCCTGAAACTCCACCGATTGGGTCGCACTTGTTTCAGGAACGTAAAGGCCAAGAGGGACTACCATGGTCGCCGACACAAGGCCTCCTGGTTGTACCTTTCCCGAATTTCGGCCACTCGCGAGTTTGCCTACATGTCGGCGCTTTATGATCGCGGATTTCCGGTCCCCAAACCCATCGATTTCAATCGTCATTGCGTTCTGATGGACCTCGTTAAGGGTTGGCCCATGTAAGATGGTTGTGCTAGTTAATGGAATGGTTATTTTATATTTCCTTATCGTAGGACCCAAGTGCACGAGCTGCTGGATGCACCACAGGTGTACGATGACCTTATGAACCTAATTGTCCGTTTGGGAAATTCTGGAGTTATCCATGGCGATTTTAATGAGTTTAATTTAATGGTCACCGACGACGGCAAGCCAATTCTGATTGATTTTCCTCAGATGATGTCCACTTCGCATGAGAATGCACAATTGTAAGCATCCCATATATAATTCTCATAATCGTATTAATACCCAATTCTATGTTAGCTTCTTCGATCGCGACGTTAACTGCGTGCGTGAAATGTTCCGTCGCAAATTTGGATACGAAAGCGAAGACTACCCCAAGTTCAGCGACCTGGTGCGCGAGGATGATCTGGATGCAGAGGTGCATTGCACGGGCTATGGCTTTACGAAGGAGATGGAGCAGGATCTTCTCGAGGAATACGGCATGGTGGAGCAAGCAGATGAGGATGACGAGGGAGAGGATGTCGAAGAGGAGGAGGAGCCTCCCACTCTGGTAACGGCGGCTGCCGTAGAGATCGACGAGTGCCGACGTCAGGTGGAGAACGAGGTTATTTACAGCGAGGCCAAGCCAACCCAGAAGTCAGATGACGCAGTGCGTCGGTACATCGAATCGTGTACGCAATATCTGGGGAATCTGAGCGTAGGTCCAGAGGTTCCCGATCAGACGCTGCCCAAGAAAATTGAAGTTTCCCTACCGGTTGAAGCTCCAAAAGTTATTCCAGTCAAAGTTGAAGCTCCAGATACGCAGGACCCAGAGAAAGATGCCAGGTCCATTAGTTCCAACGATTTGGATACAGATGAAGTGCCTGAGCTAGCTGGTCTGCATCCTAACTCTCGCATGTATCGTCTCAAAATGGTCGAGCAACTGCTAAATGATGCGAGAAGTCAGCGATCGTACTCGACTACAACCAGTACGATAGCTCCTTCCGTGATCACCGACCGGATACGCAAGAACATGGACATCAAGGAAAAGCGGGAGCAGCGAAAGAAGTGTGTGGCCAAGGGTGAAGCCAGTGCCGTCCATCGCCATCGCAAGGAAAACAAGGATGTGGTAAAGGAATACGCCGGCTGGGACTTCTAGATCAAGATCGACTTAATAATCTATTAGACAATAGAAGGTTATGTCGCACATATAATAGTGATATGTATATTTAAAATAATAACCCATTTACGAGAACTCAGTTTGGATTTCCTTTTTTGGTCATGTTAGCCGCTGTTTGCACTCATCCCAAATGGCTCAGTTCTGTTGTGCTACCTAGATTACTTCATAAAATTTTGAAGCGTATAAAAAACATTTATTTTATCTTCTATATGGATATGGACAAATATCATATATCACGATTGATATTGTTTTTAAAATATCCTGTGTCCCTGGCAAAGAAAAAAATCAATTTTTGGACAAAAAACAAAAGTGTATATTTTTCACCCAAAAATAATCAGTATTTTGGTCGAAACAAGAAAAGTAATGGGCCAAAAGTGGAATGCCATACCTTGTTCAACGCGTGATAAAATTCCCAATCGATTGGCATTCCCACCTAAAAACTTTATTTTTGATCGATTTTTGCAAAAAAAACGATGTTACCCCTTGTAAAAAAGTCAAAATTTGCGAAATTTTTTACTTTTATAAATCAGCAAGAACATGGCTGCGATTAATTGTCTAGATTGTTAGCTGTCCAAAACAGTGTGTCTCTTAAGTTTCGGACCATTTTTGACCACGTTACACCAAAAAATGTGAAAGAAAAAAATCAATTGTTGGACAAACAAAAGTGTATATTTTTCACCCAAAAATAATCAGTATTGTGGGCGAAACAAGAAAAGTAATGGGCCAAAAGTGGAATATCATACCTTGTTCAACGCGGAATAAAATTCCCAATCGATTGGCATTCCCACCTAAAAATTTTATTTTTGATCGATTTTTGCAAAAAAACGATGCTACCTTTTGTAAAAAGGCCGAAATTTGCGAAATTATTCTCTTATCTTTTTTCTCCCAGGGCATTAAAGTAAGTCGGAGGGCAGTGAGCTTCAGACGATATTATTTTGTTGCGGACAACGACGAAGCAAGTCGTCACGAGGCGATTTTAGTACCAGCTATCATGATTCCGCATCTGTCTTACAAAAGCTCACCGTCTCTGACGAAATAATAGCATTAACGATCCCTGAGAGTTACAGATAGGGCCATAGAAAACCTGAGCACAAGACCCATCCCATTCCTTTGTGGCTTACCAAGGATTACGTCAAAGAGAAGATGCGTGCCTTCTTCAATACCGATTTCTTAAATCTTGAAAAACTGGATATCAAGCTGGCTATTGCGAGGGGAGAATGTGGAGTATACCACAAAAGAATCGAAGGAAAGACTGGCCACTATGTTCCTAGTAAAAAACGATTTTGTCGGAAGGATCCGGCTGCTCAGAGCGTTCGACCGCTAATACTCCTGGGGACTCACCCAGTTCGATGGGAAAGGACATCCCACCAACGCCATCTTCATTCATTTCCAATTTAGCGTGGGGAACTCCCCAGCCATCGGATGGAATGAGATTCAAGGACGACGTCTTTCAGCAGGAGGGCGTCAGGAAGAAGCTCCGCCTTACACTTCCCTTCTTGGAACAATGGTGATATGTAAAGTCTGTAAAACCCTGCATAAAAGACCAATAAAGAACCCTCAAAACAGAGATATCAGGCAGAGAGAGAATAGAATAATAGAATAATAATTATAATAATAATAATGAAAATTTAAGTTTTGGTATTTTAATTTCATTAACAAAAACTCGACTGGGTATTCTATACTTTTTTATTTTAGTCGCTGTCTGCACTCATCCCCAATTACTCAGTTCTGTTGGGTGTGTTACGTATGTAGATTAGTTCATAAAATTCAAAGGCCAAGTTTCTTTATCTAGTGTAATCCCTGGCCAAACACATGTCGCAATTGTTTGGGCGTGCAGTGCATTATAAGGTGCTGGAGCTTTCATGAGTCAGCAAAATGTTGGATGGAAGTGATACCTATTCAAGTGGGATGATCTGTTTGGGTAGTCTGTAATCGGTCAGCTCTGGGGTTTACATTATTTTCAGTCGAGTGTCTGCTGTCTTATGAAGAGAATAATAAAATATATTATCTTATCTTTTGTATGGATACTACCTTTGTATTACATAGTGGGTATATTTTTTAACAAAAGGATTTAGCCACAAAAAATGACTGATCGATATTATTTTTAAAATGTAGGAAAAAGGAAACATATTTTTAGGAAACAAGATTTGACATTTATAAACTGATAAATGGATTTCCTGCAGATAGTTCGATTACATTTTCGTCTCAGGGCATTCAAGATATTCGGAGAGCAGGGATCTTTTGGCAATATTATTTAATTGCCTACAATGACGAAGCAAGTCGTCACGAGGCGATTTTAGCACCAGCTATCATTACTATCATCACTCAGCTGTCCTATAAAAGCTCACCGTCTCTGACGAAATAATAGCATTAACGATCCCTGAGAGTTACAGATAGAATCATAGAATGTCTGAGCCCAGACTGCATCCCATTCCCCTGTGGCTCACCGAGGATTATGTCCAAAAGAAGCTGCGTGCCTTCCTCAAAAACGATTCCCTGAAACTGGAGAAATTGGATATCAAGCCGGCCATCGCAAAAGGAGAAAACTACAACAGCGTGATGACTCGTATCAATGTGGAGTACACCACAAAAGAATCGAAGGAAAAACTGGAAACTAACTTCCTGGTAAAGACCACTTTCGCCGATAAGGATCCGGCTGCCCATGTTCTCACAAAATATGGCATTTACACCCGTGAAATGGACATGTACCAGCGTATCCTTCCCAAAATGGCGGATGTTGTGAAAACAGAGATCGGGGATCCTCGAAGGATATTTGCAGGTACCGTAAACGTCGACAAAGAAAGGGATTCCATTATTTTCGAGGACCTCTTGCTGGAGAATTACAAGGTGGCCTGCAGGCTGAAAAAATTGGATTTGGAGCACACCCATATGGTGCTGGAGAAGTTGGCCAGCTTCCATGCCGCTGGTGCAGTTCTGGCAGAGAGGGAACGCGGTATCTTTAGGGAGAACTATGATCGTGGTTTCTACAACAAGTATACTCGGGGCTATGAGCCAGTGATGAAGGGTCTTCTAAAGGCCCTGTCCCGCTCTCTCAACTTGGATGAGGAGCTGCGCCGTCGATACCAGGCGAAGATTGACCGAGTCGTCGATCATGTCATGATCTATGGGGAGCGTTCAACCACTAACAATCCCGGGGACTTTGTAACCCTCACCCATGGAGATCTGTGGACCACCAATGTTATGTTCCAGTACGACGGAAAAGGACATCCCACCAACGCCATCTTCATCGATTTCCAATTCAGCGTGTGGAACTCCCCGGCCATCGATCTTCACTACTTCTTCTCCACATCGATCCACGACGAGCTCCGCCTGCACAATCAACCGGAACTGGTCCAGTTTTACTACTACAAGTTGAAGGATGCCTTGAAGAAAGTCAGGTATGCCGGTCCCATTCCGAGTTTGTTCGACTTTCAACTGCAGTTCCGCGCCAGAGCCTTTTATGGTGGGTAGATTCTTATTATATATTATGTATTTGGCTAACGTTGATCCCGTTTCTCAGCTGTGTTCGCCTCTTTGATGTTCGAGCCCTTTATGCTTTATGATGGCAAGGAGGAGGCCTCCCTGGAACAAATGATTTCCGAGGGCGAGAGTGGAATAAGATTCAAGGACGATCTCTATAGGCAGGAGGGCGCGAGGAAGAAGCTCCACCATACACTTCCCTACTTGGAACAGTGGGGATTGCTTGATGATATGTAAAGGCTGTAAAACGATTAAAAATCTCTTGTCGCATGTAAATCTCCAGATCTACTTTTTCAAGGCAATTCAGAGTGCAGAAGGAAGTATTTTGTGACTTACAAAGTTCTTCCTAAATAGTTATTCAAGAATTAAATTTACTAACTGAAATTAGAAGAGAGCTTCCTTCTTATAACATTTGTCTACTACTAAAATGAGGGTAATAACTATAAAGCTCGGCGAGATAGTAAATGAAAGTCACGTGCATATACAAAGCAGTTAGACGTAATTTAAGACGATAAAAGGGAAGCTCATTTAGCACAAAGGCTTCACAAACGAAACTACAGAGCGAACGTTAGGATCACATAATGGCGGAGAACAACATTCACGAGGCACCCGCATGGCTCACGGAGGATTACGTTGAGAAAGAGTTGTGCAGATATTTTGGGGACGACTCCCTAAAGTTGAAGAAACTTGGAATTGTGCCGGCGACAGCCAAGGGAGATAACTATGCCAGCGTGATGACCCGCATCCATGTGGATTACTCTTCAAAGGATTCAAAGGTCCTGCAGACAGCCACATTCCTGGTGAAGACAACTTTCGCCGACAAGGACCCGGCGGCCAACTTACTGGCCGACTATGGGGTTTACACCAGAGAAATGGACATCTACGAGCAGATTCTGCCCCATCTGG
This sequence comes from Drosophila biarmipes, assembly GCF_025231255.1. Lineage (NCBI taxonomy): Eukaryota > Metazoa > Arthropoda > Insecta > Diptera > Drosophilidae > Drosophila > Drosophila biarmipes. The sequence goes on along the minus strand of NC_066616.1, from coordinate 22,143,416 downwards.
GGAAAATGGTTAGGGACGAGCTCAAGGATTCCCGAAAGTTGTTTGCAGCCACAGTGAATGTAGATCGCGAGCGGGACTCGATCCTTTTTGAAGATCTGTCGCTGGAACAGTACAAAGTGGCTTGTCGCCTAAAGAAACTGGACCTGGAGCACACTCATCTGGTTCTGGAAAAGCTGGCTACGTTCCATGCAGTCGGCGCAGTTCTTGCCGAGCGAAAGCCCGGGATCTTTGATAAGAACTACGATCGGGGATTTTTCAACAAACACGTTCGAGGCTATGAGCCAATTTATAAGAATCTTCTGCAGGCCTTGTCCCGCTCCCTAGAACTGAACAAGGATCTCAAAGAACGTTATCAGGGGAAGATAGATCGCCTTGTCGGTAGCATAATGGACTACGGCGAACGTTCGGCCGCAGTCAATCCAGGCGACTTTCTAGCCCTGGCGCATGGAGATCTCTGGACCACAAACGTGATGTTTCAGTACGATGGACAAGGCCATCCTACCAACGCCATTCTGATCGACTTTCAGTTCAGCGTGTGGAACTCTCCGGCCATCGATCTGCACTATTTCTTCTCCACTTCCATACAGGACAATCTTCGCTGGAAACATCAGCCGGAGTTGGTTCAGTTCTATTACTACAAGCTAGTGGAGTCCTTAAAGAAGCTGAAGTATTCTCGACCAATCCCGAACTTATTTGACTTTCAACTACAGTTTCAGGCGAGAGCTTTTTATGGTAAGGAAATATAAATAATTTAATAAAATTTATCTAAACTTCTTCTTCTAAACATCTAGCTGTGTTTTCCTCGCTGATTTTCGAGCCCTGCATGCTGTACACTGGAAAAGAAGAGGCCTCCATCGCCCAAGGCTTGTCCCCTTCCGAGAGTGGAATTCGATTCAGGGATTCTGTTTATAGCGCAGACCATATTAAAGAAAAAATGGTTTTCACACTGCCATTCCTTGATCAGTTTGGACTGCTAGATGAATTGTGAATTTTATTCGTATTCATATTATTTTAATGATTAAATTATAACGTTCTCCAATTCGAACCTCTTTATAGGTAACCTAAAATTCATTTAAATTAAGTTTTTCTATTGTTCCTATCACATTTGCTAAATTAAAAGTCTTTTATTTAAACAAATTACACTGGTGGCACTGAACTTTATATAATAATGTATGTTAGTGTGAGCTCTAGCTAAACAATAGTCGCTATTCTATGATAGCACCAGTAGTACAAACCCATAGTGCACAGCCTTATCTTGATAAATTTTCTCGCATTAGCTCTCGGCTAACTTTTCAATTGCTGGCAATTAAGGAGCTTACGCCCCATGAGATACGCTCAGTGTCAAACCTCCCGCCGCCTTATAAAAGCGTTGCACCACCTCCGAAAATCAGTAGAATCTCAACATAATGCCTGAGGAAACCACACATAAGGCGCCCGCGTGGCTGACCGAGGAATACGTGGAGAAGAAGTTAAGAGTCTACTTCAAGAACGACAGCCTGAATGTGGAGAATCTGGACATCAAGCCGGCGACAGCGAATGGAGAGAACTACGCGAGTGTGATGACGCGAATTAAAGTGGAGTACACCACAAAGGACTCCAAGGACAAGCAGAGTACAACGTTCCTATTGAAAACCACGTTTGCCGACAAGGATCCGGCGGCCCATTTGCTCTTCAACTACGGAATCTACACCAGGGAGATAGACATGTACGAGCAGATCCTGCCCCGACTGGCAGACATAGTGAGGGACGAGCTCCACGACTCCCGGAAACTGTTTGCGGCTACCGTGAATGTGGACCGGGAGCGGAACTCGATCATGTTCGAGGACCTTTCCCTGGAGAAGTATAAAGTGGCTTGCCGTGTGAAGAAACTGGACCTGGAGCACACCCATCTGGTCCTGGAGAAACTGGCCGACTTCCATGCAGCCGGAGCAGTTCTAGCCGAGCGCCAGCGTGGTATCTTTGAGAAAAACTATGATAGGGGATTTTTCAACAAACATGTTCGCGGCTACGAACCCATCATGAGGAATATTTTGAAAGCCCTGTCACGCACCCTTGAGCTGAATCAGGATCTGAAGGAACGTTACCAGGAAAAGATCGATGGGCTCATCGACAACGTAATGGAGTACGGCGAGCGATCGACGACTATTAATCCAGGGGACTTTGTTACCCTGGCTCATGGAGATATTTGGACCACCAACGTTATGTTCCAATACGACGACGAAGGTCATCCCACGAATGCCATCTTCATCGACTTCCAGTTCAGTGTATGGAACTCGCCGGCCATCGACCTGCACTATTTCTTTTCGACTTCGATCCACGAGAATCTTCGACTGCAAAATCAGACAGAGCTGGTCCAGTTCTATTATTATAAGCTGGTGAAGGCCCTGCAAAAGGTGAACTATTCGGGCAAGGTTCCCAGCTTGTTTGAGTTCCAACTGCAGTTCAGGGCCAAAGCCTTCTATGGTAAGTTATGAGAGTTATGAGAATGTACGTTTGCGTTAATACCTAAACTAATTCTTCTTCTCAGCTGCATTTTCATCACTGATCTTTGAGCCCACCATGGTGTATAATGGCAAGGAAGAGCCGTCCATAGAGAGCTTTATGACCGCTGACGAGAAGGGAGTGCGGTTGAGGGATGCACTTTATCAGACAGAAGAAAACCAAAAGAAACTGCTTTTGACGCTGCCGTTCCTCGATCAGTGGGGATTGCTGGACGAAATGTAAAGTGTGTGTTATACACTTATAAATGTTTTTAAGTTTTTTTTACTGATTATGTTTGTTTTTATTTTGAACGAGAATAAATAAAAATAGTTTCAATTGGGTGTGATGAAATGTTCATAATTTGTTCTCATCGTTAATTCAACTGAGTTTATAGATAAGAAGTATGACAGATAAGTGAGATAGATTGATAGATAGGACTAGAATAACAAATGTCGACTTATCAATTTCCATGGAGGGGGTATAAAAGCCGAGTGTCACCGGTGACGATGACCAGTAACAAGGGGCCTACGTTACGGATCACATCATGTCGCATTCGGCACCTGCTTGGTTGACTTGGGATTACGTGGAGGAGAAGCTGCGTTCCCACTTCAGGAACGACTCCCTTAGACTGGAGCATCTGGCTATCAGGCCAGCTCTTGGCAACGGGGAGAACTACGCCAGCGTGATGACGCGAATCAATGTGGAATACACAATGGGCAAGTCGCAGGAAAAGAAATCCACAAGATTCCTGGTAAAGACCACGTTCTCCGACCGAGATCCGGCGGCGGAGGTGCTTATGAGCTATGGCGTCTACACCCGGGAAATGGACATGTATGAGCGGATCCTACCCAGGCTGGCAGAGCTAGTGCAGAATGAGCTGGGAGACTCTCGGAAACTGTTTGCGGGCACTGTGAATGTGGATCGCCAACGGGACTCTATAATCTTTGAGGATCTGTCCCTGGAGGAGTATAGAGTCGCCGACCGCCTCAAGAAGTTGGATCTGGAGCACACACATCTGGTGCTCGAGAAATTGGCCAATTTCCATGCAGCTGGTGCCGCCTTAGCCGAAAGACAGCCGGGTATCTTTTCGAAGAATTTCGATCGCGGATTCTTTAACCAGCACACCCGGGGCTACGAGTCCATAATGAGGAATCTTCTGCAGGCCCTATCCCGTTCCTTAGAGCTGGAGCCAGAGCTGCGTCGCCGTTACCAGGCGAAAATCGATCGGCTGGTCGACCATGTAATGGACTACGGCGAGCGGTCGACTTCCATTTGTCCCGGGGACTTTGTGACCTTGGCTCATGGAGATCTTTGGACCACAAATATTATGTTCCAGTACGATGGCGAAGGTCATCCCACCAATGCTATCTTCATAGACTTCCAGTTCAGCGTTTGGAACTCGCCGGCCATCGACCTGCACTATTTCTTTTCGACTGCTTTGCAGGCTAACATCCGCCTGAAGAACCAGCCAGAGTTGGTCCAGTTCTACTACTATAAGTTAAAGGAGGCTTTAGGAGCAGTGAAGTATTCGGGACACGTTCCCAGTTTGTTCGCCTTCCATCAGCAGTTCCGAAACAGAGCTTTCTATGGTTGGTCTTTCAATATTTATTGTTTGTTTAGTTACCAAACTAAAGTACTTCACCTTTTAGCTGCCTTTGCATCCCTGATTTTCGAGCCTTCGATGGCGTACAATGGCAAGGAAGAGGCTTCAATGGAGCAGATCATGTCGTCTTCGGAGAAGGGAATGCGGTTCAAGGATGACCTATATCAGTCGGAGGAAATCAGAAAAAAGATGCACCACACTCTGCCGTTCCTTGACCACTTGGGGTTATTAGACGTTATGTAAAACAAAAACAACAATTTTTTGTATTCTAATTGGTTGGTTTTAAGCTTTACAAAAAATTAACCCAACTACTTTATCTATTTATATAACCTACTTTAATAAATAGTATACTAAAAACATTGATTTTGTATGGTTTAACGGTGTTAATTGAATTGCTATATATGCGAACGGTTTTAGTGTCATAATAAATTGTTTTATAGATATTGACTCTAAAATTATCGCTAGAAGATAAGCGGGAATTCCTGGAAAGCTTACGGCTAATTAAATTACCTTCCTTATTACGTTATTTGATATACAAAGTTGTCTTTCCCTTTCTTATTACATTAGATATAAAAAAAAATAAAAAAATATTTTATGGTAACCGGCAGACTTATCAGTTGGTTAAAAAAGATTTCCTGGAATTCGTAATGCCCGCTGAATACTTCAAGAAAAGTGCATTGTAAAAAAAACGTGAGCATTCGGCTAGACCCGCCGATCGTTCAAGTGTTGTTTGGTCATGACAAAGCTAGTCGCCACGAGATACTTGCACTATACTTATCACATATACTGGATAAGGCTATAAAAGTAGTGGGTCGCTGTCGGAAATGTCGCAGAAACGAAAGCCCTGTGTTACGGTTAGGATCATGCCTGAGAAAGCTACCCACAAGGTTCACCCGGCGCCCGATTGGCTCACCTCGGACTATGTGCAGGACAAGCTGCGGATCTACTTCAGGAACAGTTCCCTGAAACTGGAGAAGCTGCACACAAAGCCAGCCGTGGCCAATGGAGGAAACTATGGCAGCGTGATGACCCGGATCAATGTGGAGTACACCACCAAGGAGGTCAAGGAAAAGCAGGCCACCACCTTCTTGGTCAAGACCACATTCGCGGACCAGGATCCCGCCGGCGATGTGCTCATCCACTATGGAGTCTACTCCCGGGAAATGGATATATACGAAAGCATCCTGCCGCAACTGGCGGACATGGTAAGGAAGGACCTGAAGGACCCCAGGAAGCTGTTTGCCGCCACCATGGATGTGGATCGCAAGCGGGACTCGATCATCTTCGAGGACATGTCGCTGGATCACTACAAGGTGGCCTGTCGCAAGAAGAAACTGGACCTGGAGCACACTCACCTGGTGCTGGAGAAGCTGGCCAGTTTCCACGCGGCTGCAGCCGTTCTCGCCGAGCGTCAACCGGGAGTCTTTGCAAACAACTATGATCGAGGATTTTTTAACAAACACACCCGCGCCTACGGACCGATCTTGACCAATCTGCTGGAGGCCCTTTCCCGCTCCCTAAGCTCGGATCAGGAGCTGGGTCCACGGTACAAGACCAAGATCGATAAGCTAATCGAACGTCTAATGGACTATGGCGAAAGGTCCACGACAAACAATCCTGGCGACTTTTTAACCGTAGCCCACGGCGATCTGTGGACCACAAATGTTATGTTCCAATACGACGACGAAGGTCATCCCACGAATGCCATATTCATCGACTTCCAGTTCAGCGTCTGGAACTCTCCAGCCATCGATCTGCACTATTTCTTCACCACCTCGTTGCAGGATGATCTCCGCTTCGGTCATCAGCCGGAATTGGTGCAGTTTTACTACTACAAGCTAGCGGAGGCTCTCAAGAAGTTCAGGTATACTGGCAGGATACCCAGCTTGTTTGATTTCCAATTGCAGTTCCGCTCGAGGGGATTCTATGGTGAGTACATCTAGCTACATGTTGCACATAAAACTATTATTTGATTTTATAAAATTACAGCTGTTTTTTGTTCCCTGGTTTTTGAACCCGTCATGCAGTACGAGGGCAAGGAGGAAGCTTCTATTGAGCAGGCTCTTTCAAGTTCCGAGAGTGGGATGCGATTCAAGGATTCTGTTTACGAGTCAGAGGCTATTAAAAAGAAATTGAGTATCACGCTACCCTTTCTTGATCAGTTTGGGTTGCTAGACGAAATGTGATTCGGAGTGTTAATATTTTAAGTAAACAAAAGTGCTAGTCAAAGTACGTACTAAATATATATGTTCTTGAAAAACTATCTATCAGTGTTGTTAGTAACTTTGCTGGTGATAATTGCAATTGCTGCTTTCGGCCATAACTGACCTGTTCTCATGAACGACAGTGTTCTCGACTGATAACAAAAGGATCTACTTGAAACCGGCCAGATAGTGCTAACCTCTCGACAAACAAGAAGTGCATACAATAAGAAAAATCTCAGGTGATAACAGTTACAGGCTCTTGAATCATGGTGAAATAGAAGTAGGCGAGATACGCAAAAAGATAAATCCAAATGTCTGGGCAAATAATATAAAATGCTTTAAATATACACAAAGTAAACAATTGTATAAAAAGCGTCAAAGCGTCATTCACAAACGTATTTTAAATGTTTCTGAAAACCTATATTGTATATCTTTATATAGGTAGCAAACAAAGCTTTAAAGTGAAGGAGACAACTTCATTAGCAGGCCTGAATTATCACTCATACGCACTGGTGTCTCTGTTTATCTTTGGTATTATAAGCACGCTTCTCGCATAATAGCGTACTATGAGTACAAACATCTACAAAGTAACTGATGTTTACCATATTTTTTTTATCTTTTGCTGACTATGAATAATAAAAACACTAACTTTTGATGTGTTATATTTGCCATATCAAATGGGGCATAATTATTATATGTACTGTAAAGGATATGAGAGAAGCACTTGAAAAATGTGTCCTTTCATCAGTCGGTTACATCTAGAAGACCGCTTCGATCGAAGCGCGGCAGCATGTATTTGAGATTGTCCTGCAACCTCTTGTTGGTGTACAATAATTTCCGGAAGTTACGTCCTCGCTCGTCGTCCTTCATCAGGGCATGGAAGTCGGCATCGGCGGTCTGGTCGTTGATCAATATGGCCTGGCAAACCAGCGACACTGTGACGGCTATTTAAGAGAATTTGATAAGATATTTTATAAGACATGAGCATTGCTTTCTTACCAAAGAACCTCCCCCTTTCCAGCTGCAGGATGAACTGCCTCAAAGTGGGCGTGTAGCCTCCAAAGTGGAGATCCTTGAGCGTCTCCACCAACACTGAGTGGTAATACTGAATCAATGCGTCCTGCTGCTCGATCCGAACGGCACTCTGAACCGAGGTGTTGAAGAAGTAGTGCAGGTCCACCGCCGGCGAGGACCAGCTGCAGAACTGGAAGTCAATCAGGGTCATGTCCAGGGGCTCCTTCTGCTCCCCATAGCGCAGCATGACATTGTTCACCCAGTAATCGCCGTGCACCAAGGTGTTGAACTCCCCCGGCTGAGGGTCGTAGACCCTGGTGGAGTACTCCATCACTCGCTTCTGCAGCTCCTTCAATTTCCTGGCATAGCGCTCACCCAATTCTGGGCACTCACGGGCGAAATCAGACGCCACGCCCACCATATTCACAAAGAAGGGCGCAAATCCCTGGGTGTGACGATTAAAGATGCCATGATCGAATTTGGTGAGGACACCAGGTTGACGCTCGTTCAGTACAGCAGCGGCAGCATGCATCTTGGCCAGCTTCCGGAGTCCCAGACGAGTGTGATCCAGGTCGAAACCGATCAGTCGATCGGCCAGAACATATTTCGCCACCGCCAGATCCTCAAAGATGATGGCCTCGTGCTCGTAGTCAACGTGCAAGGTCTCGGCAAACAGCTTTTCCGGCTGGCTGGTCTTGGCAATGAGGCTGGTCAACTGGGGCAGGATCTTGTCGTACATTCGCATTTCCGTAGTGCTGACCTGGTACTGCGAGAATATGCCCGAGGCAAAGGCATCGTTCTCATACGTGGTCTTCACAATATAATAGTCAGTTTCCGGATTTTTGGCACCACTTTTTAAGTACAAAATTTTAACACGCGTCATCACACTAGCATAGTTATCACCCTTGGCGGTGGCGGGCTTAATCACCAGTTCAACGATCCTCAGACCCGGATCCTTCTTCAGGTCCCTGAGCAGGCGTTCCAGATAGGGCTCATCTAGCCAGACTGGCGCTGGATGAAAGTCGGTAGCCTCCTCTTTGCCCAGCTCCACCATGATGATGTTTAACTTTGGTTCTGGATCGCTGGCTGCTGCCGGAGGCCCCATTTATAGGCAGCCTGATGGCGCAATCTCGTCGACAACAGATCCCACATTATGGTAGCCGTAAAGCTGGCGTCTCAGCAATTACTTAACTACCTTGCACCCTAGGTTTCGATTCCTACGTTAGAGATTCGCGAGTATCTAAAGCTAAATAGATACAGGCAGGGCTCAGAGCGCGGCACTTTTGGGGGTGTTATCTCACCTCTTAGTAGATCGCTATACGCTTTCATATATGATGTACATAAGTGTGCCCGCCGTAATTCACGCCAAAAACTTACTGACGTGGCGTCTAAAGATCGTTCTCGTTCCCGCGTCAAACTAATCTGCTTCACAACCCATAAATCCATCTGCCCATTTGCATAGTCAAGCCCACACGAACGTGAGTCTGAGAGCTCAGTGGGTTTCACTTGTTGGGGGCTATTTACAGATTTACAGTAGAACTGTTTGTCACTGATAGTGCATTGTTTACCATTATAGATATTGGCTGGGAACTTGGAATTTCACAAGGATTGTAACAAAATAAGCTAGAAGAAATTCCCTTAAAAACTCTTTAAGCGCTTTAATTTCAAAAGCATACTTTCAGGACTTTTAAAAAGGAGCACTCATTAAAACTATGGTTAGATTAAAAATTATATTATAATAAGACTTAAGCATTGCCGACTTTTAGGCGTTGGTATACGGCTGAATTCTAAATACCTCAGAACAATTTTTAATATTTGTACCCTATTTGACGACCAAAAATGCGAAAATTAAATAAATTGTTTCCAAGATGTTTCATATTATTTTTCCACCAAGTTTCCTAGTGTTCCTATGACAGCTATGATAAAATTTAATCAGAAATTCGGAACTAATTAAAAAAGCGTAGGGTGTTATATGATTAAAAAGTTTATTTAATTTAAGTACTTAGAAATGATATTTTTTATTTAAAAGACAATGTGCTTTTTAATATCATGATCCATTTTGGCCAATTTTAAAAATGTCAATAATGACAATTTTGAAGTTGTCAATAAAAAAGAGACTTACTACCATCACTACTCACTACTACATTCCATTATGAAATCAATTACAACTTTTTATTTATAAAACCACGAACATATTATAAACAAACAAGCAGCACCGCACTGTGGGCGCTGTAACACAAATGTTACCGTAAGACACTTTTCCTCGAATGTCCTCTTAACCTGACAGAAAGAAACAAGTTCTTGAACTCAAACACAAACCTTACTCCAAACATCTTAAATATCCTAGCTTACCTGAAATTCCTAAAGGCAATCAATTTAGACCACCTACATGTAACATGGTCAAAAATGGTCCGAAACTTAAGAGACACACTGTTTTGGACAGCTAACAATCTAGAATAGTAATCGCATTCACTTTCTTGCTGATTCTTAAAAATAAAAAATTTCAAAAATTTTGACTTTTTTACAAGGGGTAGCATCGTTTTTTTTTGCAAAAATCGATCAGAAATAAAATTTTTAGGTGGGAATGCCAATCGATTGGGAATTTTATTCCGCGTTGAACAAGATATGACATTCCACTTTTGGCCCATTACTTTTCTTGTTTCGCCCAAAATACTGATTATTTTTGGGTGAAAAATATACACTTTTGTTTTTTGTCCAAAAATTGATTTTCTTCCTTCACCTTTTTTGGTGTAACATGGTCAAAAATGGTCCGAAACTTAAGAGACACACTGTTTTGGACAGCTAACAATCTAGACAGTTATTCGCAGTCATTTTCTTGCTGATTTATAAAAGTAAAAAATTTCTCAAAATTTTGACTTTTTTATCTGATCGTTTTTTTTCCAAAAATCGATCAGAAATAAAATTTTTAGGTGGAAATGACAATCGATTGGGAATTTTATTCCGCGTTGAACAAGATATGACATTCCACTTTTGGCCCATTACTTTTCTTGTTTCGCCCAAAATACTGATTATTTTTGGGTGAAAAATATACACTTTTGTTTTTTGTCCAAAAATTGATTTTCTTCCTTCACCTTTTTTGGTGTAACATGGTCAAAAATGGTCCGAAACTTAAGAGACACACTGTTTTGGACAGCTAACAATCCAGACAGTTATTCGCAGTCATTTTCTTGCTGATTTATAAAAGTAAAAAATTTCTCAAAATTTTGACTTTTTTATCTGATCGTTTATTTTCCAAAAATCGATCAGAAATAAAATTTTTAGGTGGAAATGACAATCGATTGGGAATTTTATTCCGCGTTGAACAAGATATGACATTCCACTTTTGGCCCATTACTTTTCTTGTTTCGCCCAAAATTCTGATTATTTTTGGGTGAAAAATATACACTTTTGTTTTTTGTCCAAAAATTGATTTTTTTCTTTCACCTTTTTTGGTGTAACATGGTCAAAAATGGTCCGAAACTTAGACACACTGTTTTGGACAGCTAACAATCTGGACAATTAATCGCAGTCATTTTCTTGCTGATTTATAAAAGTAAAAAATTTCTCAAAATTTTGACTTTTTTACAAGGGGTAGCATCGTTTTTTTTTGCAAAAATCGATCAGAAATAAAATTTTTAGGTGGGAATGCCAATCGATTGGGAAGTTTATTCCGCGTTGAACAAGATATGACATTCCACTTTTGGCCCATTACTTTTCTTGTTTCGCCCAAAATACTGATTATTTTTGGGTGAAAAATATACACTTTTGTTTTTTGTCCAAAAATTGATTTTTTTCTTTCACCTTTTTTGGTGTAACACGGTCAAAAATGGTCCGAAACTTAAGAGACACACTGTTTTGGACAGCTAACAATCTAGGCAATTAATCGCAGTCACTTTCTCGCTGATTAATGTAAGTAAAAAATTTCGCAAACTTTGACTTTTTTACAAGGGTTAGCATCGTTTTTTTTGCAAAAATCGATCAGAAATAAAATTTTTAGGTGGGAATGCCAATCGATTGGGAATTTTATTACGCGTTGAACAAGATATGACATTCCACTTTTGGCCCATTACTTTTCTTGTTTCGCCCAAAATACTGATTATTTATGAGTGAAAAATACACACTTTTTTTGTCCAAAAATTGTGGTAGCAGTGGCTATAGCTACAATTAAAGAAAGGTATTAGGTACTTTTCAATTATCCTCTACCTGAGAATAAATAAATAAATAAATGTTTTCAAAAATGAAGGTATTTAATATAAGTTAACCTAAAACATAAATTTAAAAAACGATTCTATGTAAAATCTCAACAGGTTTGATTCACTTCCAGCAGTCCCTTTCTATCGAAAAAGGGCACCAGAGAATGAAGATTTTGCTGAACTGTGGGATTGTTATATAAACGGTTCTTGAACCGAATGCCACGCTCATCATCGTTCATCAAGGCATTAAAACAGGCATCCGTGGGATCCTGGCTGATCATCACTGGCTGTACGACCAGTGTAGAGTGCATAGCTATAGGAAATAGGTTTGTTTATTATAAAAGAAATACAATATTTTCGATTTAAAAAATAACTTACCAAAGAAACGCTTTTGCTCCACCTCCAGTTTAAATTGATGCAGACTGGGAATGGGATTTTGACGGTAGTTAAGCTTTCTCAGAGTTTCACTGAAAATACTATGGTAAAACTGGAAAAGTCCACTCTGTTGATCCTGGCGCAGCGGTTCCTTTAGGGATGTGTTGAATAGATGGTGGAGATCGATGCAGGGAGAGCCCCAGAAGGAGTACTGGAAGTCAATAAGGAGGACGTCCACGGGACGTCCCGTCTTTGGATCGTACTTGAACATCACATTGTTGGTCCACACATCCCCGTGGGCCAGGACATTCACTTGACCCGGGCTGGGTGCGAAGCACTCCCTGCCGATGTCCATGTAGTGGGGAGCCAGAGCGAATAGTTTCTCCCCGTAATGGGCCAATTTGGGCACCTGGCTCATCCACCGAGCGGCGGCCAATAGACCACCAACAAAGTAGCCACTATAGGCGTTAGTATACCGATTGAAGAACCCACGATCAAAGCTTTCCAGGCTTCCCTTCTGCCTTTCATTCAAAACCGCTGAGGCGGCATGGAATTTGGCCAGTTTCCGGAGGATGAGATGGGTGTGCTCCTCGTTGAGTCGACGCACTCGATCGGCCATCACATAACCAGCCACGGAAAGATCCTCAAAGATAATGGCCATGCGCTCGCGATCCACAAAGATGGCAGTGGGAAAGATACTTTCGGTTTCCCCGAGTTCGTTTAGAAGCTCCTTAAGCTTGGGCAACACATCCTGGTAGATTGTCATCTCTCGGTTGTAAATATCATAGGGAGCCATCAGCTCCTGGGTCAACGCATCGTCATCGATTTCCGTCTTTACAATCATGTTCTGCAGGTGCTTCTCCTGGTTGGCTAGTGTGAATTGCACACGAGCACGGGTCAGAACTCCGCCGTAATTTTCGCCAGGTCCCAAGGCGGGATTTATCTGGAGATCGGTAATAGTTAGGCCATCATCCTTGTAGTGGGAGCGCAGGGCGTGCTCGATATAGTCGTGGGTAAGCCACTCGGGTGCTGCTGCCATCCTGTTTAGTGGGTTTAATTTTTCAGACTGAATAACTGGTGAGCGACCTCAGGCCGACTGCTTTTATACTACCTCGAAATGACTTCCATTTGACACGGTGCAATTAACTCTGCCCTCTGTATGTGATGTTGTGCTGCACTTAGAGAAATACTGAGTTCGGGGTTCAACAGATCTTTTCATATTTCAGCATAGCATCTCTTTAGCAAACTCAAAGAGACAGCTAGGGAACCAAAATACCATTCTAACTTAATATAACCCTTTGTTTATTATCATATTTTAAATGTTTTATGTTTCAATTGAAGCGCTTTACTTTAAATGTTTTCCTTAACTAAAGGTTTAGTATTTGTATTTTCTCCAAGTGTACTTGATTCTGTGCTGCTATCGGGCACTTCCTTTTTTTAGCCGCTCGTTTATTCTGACATACCTTGACGTCTCTAGTTTTTATTCCCGAGCAAACAAGTACACCTATAGCCTAAGGTGTTTGCCCCAGGGATTACCTCCGTTTGGCAACAGGTCTCAAATATGTGTATCGTGTGCCAAGAATCGTGCCACTGCTCAACACTGCAATTGGCGAAGATATACTATCTCGGGATTTATGTGCCGGGAACAGACGCCCACGGTTCACATCGTTAAGATACCTGAAATCCCAGGAAAGTTCCCATTTCACTTGAGGCTTGCCCGTATTCACTGAGATTAGGGTTAATTTTTCTATTCCGTTTTAATTTTTGTGCCCGACTTATCACGCGTGTACCCATTCATCATCATAACTTAGCAATCGACGGCTTCCATTGTTTTACGTAAGCCGTTTTAACGAACCTATTCCACACGTTTTACTTAAGATAATATTTTATGTGAAAGCTCCAGAATCCAGAATTGCATTTTGTCAACCGAGTGGTATGACATCTCTGTGAGTTGTTTATCCAGACTCCCGTAGTAACTGGTTTAATATTTGACCAGACGTATTAAGCTAGTAAATTGGGTTTACTCTTTGTTTAACGAGAATTTTTATAATATTTGAACACCCAAAAAATGCCTAAAAATTAAATCAAATTTAATCATTTATTTAAAAAAAAAAACCTACTCATGTTTAATGTTTAAAAAAATGTTTTCTAGGTTTTTTGTTTGACGTATCCCCTGATTAAAGCTATCATTCGTTTGGGTAATGAGCAACTCTGACAAACTTTATCCCAAGTTTTTAATAACTAGCTGTAAACCATTGAGAAAATAGTTTAAATACTCATATTTACCTAGACAGAGTAAACGTGGTTTATTAGTAAAAGGCCGACTAAGTGTGGTAAGCTAAGTGATAAACGATGAATATAAGCTTTTTAAAATTTGTTGATTGAAGTACAGCCATAAACTTTTTTTAGTTTTGTCTTTTTCGACATGATAAAAGTATGTTTCAGTAAAGCAAAACCACTATTCTCCTAAGTTATACATTTCCTCTGAACTCTGCGAAAGGGGTTATCATTGATAGCTTATAATCTAGAAATTGTATATTTTTTTTTTTAAATCCCTGACATTTCTCCCAGCGTCTGACGTTAGCATCTCCACAAATCACTCCCATTCGGAATGATATAGCTGGCAATCGTTTAGTGTTTCTGAGGCTCGGGTAATTACCAAGAAACACACAAGTGTTGCCCTAAACCCGCGGCAAGTGCCATAAAGATTAACTTGCTTGCCTTTGGCAAACTCAAACAGTTCGCAATTAGGCAGTAGCCACGGCGTGAGAGGTGGAACACAGATCCAGATTACTGGACCGGAGGCTCGGGGCGGGTGCCAAAATGGGTTCTGGGGGTGGGACACCAATAAAGCGTACAATCTGTGCGCCCGTGTTTGCATACGTTCACGGTTATATTAATCTCAATTCTGACGAGAGGCCCTTGGATATACACAGTCTCATATCTAGGAGCTGGGAACGGTTTACACCGTCTGGAAATTTTGCCATAAAAGCGCCGCTGCCCTGGGTTTTAGGCACAATTTCGTTCGCAAGTCTCCCAGTCCCAGTTCACTTTTAACATGTCGGTTTCGGATCTAATTGGTGCCCTTGATGCCATTCCCAAGCTCACAGTTCCCGATTCTCCTGCTCCGCCGACTTCGGTATTCCTCGATGCTCCCGAATGGCTAACGGAGAGCTACTTGCAGGATGCCCTGCGCAAGTACTACAAGGACCAGAGGATCAGGATCAACTGGGTTAAGGTGAATCCCGCCCTGGGCAAGGGGGAGAACTACGGCGGAGTGCTGACCCGCGTGAAGGCACAGTTCACCCGGAGCGATGGCACTTCGCAACTGGGTCACTACATAGTAAAGTCCACCTTCGAGGGAAATGAGTTTGCCCAGAGCACCATGGAACCCTATGACATCTTCAATCGCGAGATGATTATCTACGAGCAGGTTCTGCCCAAGCAGAAGGCCCTCCTCCGAGAGATTGGCGATCCTGAGCAGATCTTCGCCGAAACCATGGCCGTGGACATTGATAACTCGGCGTTGATATTCGAGGATCTGAATGCTCGGGGTTTCGTAATGCCCGACCGTTTGGTGGGTTTGGACCTAAAGCTGACCAAAATTGTGCTCCGAAAACTGGCCAAGATGCATGCCACCTCGGCGGTACTGAACGAACGGGAGAGCCACTCCTTGGAGGGCTACGATCGAGGGTTCTTCAACCGGTACACCGACAACTACGAGGGTGCATTCGTTGGTATGTTCCAGGCGGCTACGCGTCGTGTGGCCCAGTGGCCGGGATACGAAAAGTACGCGGAGAAGATGGAGGCCCTGGTGCCCATCTACATGGAATTGGGCAAGCGAATCTTCGACATCTCCCCCGGTCACATTAATGTTCTGGCCCACGGAGACCTGTGGACCAATAATGTTCTGGTTCAGTACGATAAGGAAACTGGGGAACCGTTGGACGTTGTGATCATTGACTTCCAGTACACGGCTTGGGGATCGCCAGCACTGGATCTCTTCTACTTCCTGAACACCTCGCTGGAGTTCGATCTTCACCAGAATCATCAGGAGCAGCTGATTGCCTACTACTTTGGCTTTTTCACAGAAACCCTGAGGAAGCTGCAGTACAAGGGTTCCATTCCCAGTTTGCATCAGTTCCACCAGCAATTGCAGCAGAAGAAATTCTATGGTGAGTTGGGATGGCCTAAAAAATAATCCTTGGGAACTAATTATAAATTTCTCTTATACTTTGCAGCTGCTCACACATCCATCTCGGTGTTTCCGATTCAACGAAATGTGGAGACCGCCGATGCCGACTTCAATGCCCTAATGGAGACCAACCAGCGGGCCATTAATTTCAAGAACGCCTGCTATAGGAACCCGATTTCTGAAAGAGTTTTGCGTGAACTTCTACCCGGCTTCGAGGCGGAGGGCTTGCTTGATAAAGATCAGTAAGGGATGTGCCCAGCCTATGCTATCTTACACCTGTGTTATATAGTACACATTATACGAAATTGTATATAGAGAAAAAATAGACAAATATTATATATAGTTTAGCCAATGTAATCACAATTGTATAGTATACCCAAACTAGGGAAAATATTCAATATACATATTAACACTTATATTAAAATAAACAAATGTACATGATATAATTGACATGCCTTTTTAGCTTGAAATATTTTGTCGTCACTTAATTGGATGGCCCACTATGTAAGTGATCTAATCAGTTTGATAGGAATACCGGCAGTAGGTAAAAATATTAATAAGCAGAAGAAGATTTCATGAGTGTACTTATTGATTAAAAAACTTAGATTTGTTATCAATTTTGCCTACTTAAGTACGTAACGTAAGTCGTTCGTTTGTTTTAGATACTTTACTTTACTTCTTGTTTAGGTATGAGGAATTCCAGTGAGCAAACTCATTTTAAATGCTAGTTACTTTCCTTCCTACTAGAAACGATACATATTGGTGTTATTCAATACGAAGTCATCAGCCCAACCTTATAAGTTATAACTGATCACCGATCAGTAGAACTGAGGGTGGCACCGTGTTCGAAAAGCTTGATCAAACTGATTCGAAAGCTCAACCATTTTGCTTAAAATGGGCCAAGCCCGTGATCGGGTTTTCCATAACAAACTACAACAGCACTCAGAACAGTCGTGGCACTTATCGAACAGATTGTGCAACAGCAAGTAGAATGACTGACAAGGCAGATGCGGAACAGTTTAATGACGACGAACTGGAGGCCCCGGCTTGGCTGAATCCCCAGTTCATAGGAGAAATTCTGAGCGCGTACGAAGAGGCCCCGGAGCTGAAAGTGATTGATCTGAAAATCACGCCCGCGAGTTTTCAGGGAGATCACTATGCCAGCGTCATGTTCCGCACTACGGCTGAGTATAGCACCGCGAAGGGGAAGTTCAGTAAGCCCCTTATTATAAAGACGATGCCCGAGCAGGAAGGACACAAAAAGGACATGCTGAGCGAATCGCACCTGTTCGAGACCGAGATTGGAATGTATTGCCAGGTGCTTCCGGAATTCGAGAGGATTCTACGGCAGGCAGGGGACAACACAAAGTTATTTGTGCCCTGCATCTACCACAGCCTGGAGCCCCGTAGGGTCATGATATTCGAGGACCTGGTGCCACATGGGTATTCAGTGATTCGGGATCGTCCTGTCGCGCTCGAGGAACTCAAATCAGCCTTCTCCAAGCTGGCTAAATGGCATGCAGTTAGCATGAAAGTTATTAATGAGGCGAGTCAGTTAAGGGAAGTGAGTTTCACATCATTTCAATATTTTTTATCCCCCAGCAACCTGCTTTCCTGGAGGAGTTCAAATATGGCTTATTTGATATACCCGCCATACAGAGTGACCCCTTCATAACTACTGGCATGAAGACCTTTGTTGAAATGCTGGACAAGTTACCTGAACTACAAAAGTATAAGGGCTACTTTGAAAAAATTCAAGATAAATATCTGGAACGTCTGGAAAACGAGATGCAAGAGTACCACAAAAGCCGGCGCAACGATGGGTACTATGTCCTGTGCCACGGTGACTTTCATCTTCGCAACATGATGTTTAAGAGCAATAAGGAGACCGGAAACCACGAAGACATCATGCTGGTGGATTTCCAGATGAGCAACCTTTGCCCCATCACCGTTGACCTAACGTACTCCATCTACATGTTGATGGAGTCTGAACAGCGCCGCGAAATGGGAAAGGGCTTAATTAATTATTATTTTACAGTTCTGGTGGGAACACTCAAAAAAATTGGCTACAAAGGCGATATGCCAACTCAAGCAAGACTCTGGGAGCAAATACATCGCAACAAGTATTATGGTGATTTAGTTTTATCCACAAAAAACATGAGCTGTGTAAACTAATTATGTCATTAATCCGTTTTCAGATTTCTTTTTGATTAGCACATTCCTGCCCCTGATTTTGGCCATAAAATCAAATAGCTGCAAAATGCACGACCTTATCCTGAATCCGGAAACTCGTGAAAAGACATACTTTTTGGATTCATACGTCAAAGATGTTTCCAAACTTTTGCCCGAATTCGAGAAGCTTGGCTATTTCAAAGGTCTATAATGATTTATGATGATAAACTAACATTTCTAGTCTTATACTGTATAACAAATTTATATATATTTGTGGAAATAAAAATATTTTGTTTAATAATGGTAGTCTATTGGATTTGTTATTATTTTGTATAATATTTTATAGGTGACATATGAATTCATGTTATGCGTTCGTGTTCAAGATAGAATATAACAAAGAAGATTGTCATAATTTGAACGCTATCGAGCTGGAAAAATTACGATCTTATAAGAATTGCTCTTCTTTAATTATTTATAACATGACGAAAAAAAATAAACAACGTACATTACATGTAAATAAAAATGAATATTACAAATCGGTACACAATTTTAAATAAATACATTTTATTATTTTTTATTCAGGTAAAAAAAAGGTTCACGTCGCTATAAGGATAACGAATAGCCATGATAAGATAACATATTGCATGATCAATTGTATTACCGTTTATAGAAAACTACTAGAACCTTTTTAAAAGCTGATAAAAAGCTCACGAAAGGCTATTTAAAGCGATCGTGCTTTCTCGGACCTCTTGTACTACCAAGTCAGAGTGCTAACTGGACGGATCTATCAATACGGTTGAAATATCATTTTTAAAATGGAAAACCAAACTATTGAATTTAATGCTGACGAGCTTCAGCCGCCAACTTGGCTAAATGTCGGGTTTATCGGAGACATTTTAAGTGCCTACGAGAAAGTAGATCTGAATGTGACCGAGCTGCAGATCTCCCCCGCCACTGCCCAGGGAGATCACTATGCCAGCGTCATGTTCCGCACCAAGGTGGAGTATACCACCGCCAAGGGAAAGTTCTCCAAGGCGCTGATTATCAAGACAATGCCGGAGCAGGAGGGTCACAAGAAGGACATGCTGGCGGACACCCATGTGTTCGAAACGGAGATAGGAATGTACTGCTACGCCCTTCCAGAGTTCGAAAGAATTCTCCGGGAGGCAGGGGATAATACTAAGCTGTTCGTGCCCTGCATCTATCACAGCTTGAAACCGCGCCAAGTGATGATCTTCGAGGATCTGGTGCCGCAGGGGTACACCGTCATTCGGAATAGTCCACCATCAGTAGGGGATTTAAAATTAGTATTTGCCAAGCTGGCCAAGTGGCACGCAGTCAGCATGAAAGTTATTAATGAGGTAAGTTTAATAAATACATTAAGTTTTATGATAGCATTATTAAAATACCTCTTTTTCAGCAACCTACTTTTCTGAAGGAGTTCAAGTATGGTCTTTTCGAAATGCCCACCATCAACACTGATCCCTTTATAACAACTGGCATGGGAAACTTTATCAAAATGCTGGACAAACTCCCAGAGCTGAGGAAGTACAAGCCTCATTTCGAAAAGATAAAAGATAATTATTTGCAACGACTGCAAGTGGAGATGCATGAGTATCACAAATATCGGAGGAATGATCGATACTACGTCCTGTGCCACGGGGACTTCCATCTTCGGAACATGATGTTCAGGCACAACAAGAAGCTAGGAGCCTACGATGACGTAATGCTGGTGGATTTCCAATTCTCCAATCTTGTTCCTATCACAGTGGACCTGACATACTCCATCTATATGTTGATGGAGCCGGAACAGCGCTGGGAAATGGGAAAGGACTTGATCAACTATTACTTTTCGGTTTTGCTTGACACTCTTAGGAAAATTGGATACAGGGGTGATATGCCTACCCAAAATGATTTGTGGGATCAAATTCACAACAACAAATACTTTGGTAAGACGTTTACTTAAATCTGACATGGAGGTAGTCCTTAAACCTACTTTCTATTTATATCCATTTCAGATTTTTTTTTGATCAGCACATTGCTTCCTATGATGTTGGGCATTAAATCAGACACTCTTAAAATGCATGACGCCCTCCAAGACCCAGAGGAACGGCAGAAGTCTTACTATTACGATGCCTATATTAAAGATGTCTCCAAGTTATTACCCAAATTCGAAAAATTAGGATACTTTAATGATCTATAATTTAAAAGTTTACATAATATATAACAAAGTGTTAGCCTGTTATTCCAAATAATATTTATACACTGAAGTAGTGTGATATGAATAAAGCGTCGCGCTATCTCCCTTATTTATTGAAGAGCCAATTAAAAGGGAAGTCCTGGGGGTTTATTGGAAGGTGAAGTTCAATGGCACTTGGTGACACAACACTTATCTTGCAGAGCGAACAAATAAATAAGTTGTTCAGCTTGTTACAAACTTTCTATCAGTCGGCTTAATTAGTAAGTTAGTTATTTTGGAAGTTACGATTGAAAAAGTGCTTTTAAGATAGATATTGAAGAATGCAGTGCTGGTGAAGTTGATGAACTTGTCTAAATTCCCAGTTCATTTGTTATATTGGAGGTATTCTTGAAAGGCTCATTTATTATTCATCGAAAAATATTCATAGTTCCAAACTGCATGATGAATTTATATTTTATATTAATATTCCAAATAAAAATGCTTTGATTTTTGATACAATGGCAATTTTATGAATTTGTTAATCAGCTTATTAAAGGCACAGAAAAATAAAGAAGATTGTGGTATTTTCACTTTTACATATTACAAATATTCTTCAAATCTTAATATTAAAATAAATATATTCCGAAGATATTTTACTTTTTGGGCACAGCAATTAAAACAGTTTAAGTTCAATTATCTTTATAAAACATTTAAGAAAGCTTACTATTTAAACTTTTAAGCGCTTTAAAAAGCTTTAAGTTAAAACAATTATCATGATTACAAGACGAATTCAAAGTTAGTAAGGGTTTCTATGTACGCGTAGTCTAGGACAAACATACACCCCATAGAAAATTTCTCACACAAAGAACATTTTGGCTGGTTTCATTTTGCTGATTTAGTTTTCGTCAAATTAAATGAAATAACGAAAAGCTATTGCAACTTAAGGGTGAGCTTTATTCAGATTCGTATAAAACCGACGAACCCCCAGTATTTCTAGACATTCTGGATTTTAATCAGTGTAGTTAGAGCTTGTTAAGGGGCTAGTAAAATGACCGAAGAGGTAGATACATCGCAATTCAACGCCGACGAGCTGCAGCCACCAGCTTGGCTGGATGCCGACTTTATTGAGCAGGCCCTGAGTTCATACGAAAAGGTGCCACTGCAAGTAACCGATCTGAAAATAACCCCAGCCACTGCCCAGGGAGATCACTATGCCAGTGTCATGTTCCGAACTGTGGCGGAGTACACCACCGCGAAGGGAAAGTTCTCCAAAGCACTGATCGTTAAGACGATGCCGGAGCAGGAAGGCCACAAGAAGGATATTCTCTCGGAGTCGCACATCTTCGAAACAGAAATCCTGATGTACAGCAAGGCTCTGCCGGAGTTCGAGAGAATCCTCCGGGAGGCTGGGGACAATACCAAGCTCTATGTGCCGTGCGTCTACCACAGTCTGGAGCCGCGGAAGGTGATGATCTTCGAGGACCTGGTGCCGCTGGGATACACCGTCATTCGGGATCGCCCTGCCACCAAAGAGGAACTGGAAAAAGTCTTTTCCAAGTTGGCCAAATGGCATGCAGTCAGCATGAAAGTTATAAATGAGGTAATAAAAGCCTCTATTAACGAAACAGAATTTTTTTTAGCAAACTTCCATTTCAGAAACCTGACTTCCTCAAGGAATTTAAATATGGCATGTGGGACACATCTGCCTTTTTGAGCGATCCCATGGTCACCACTGGGGTTCCGTGTTTTCTGGAGATGCTGGACAAGGTTCCGGAACTAACGAAGTACAAGCCGTATTTTGAAAAAATAAAGGAGAACTACCTTCAGCGGATAAGTGAAATTATGCTGGGGTACCGTTCCAATCCGCAGGCGAATGTCTATTATGTGCTCTGCCACGGCGACTTCCATATTCGCAATATGATGTTCAAGAACAACAAGGAAACAGGAGCCTTCGAGGACGTTATGCTGGTGGATTTTCAGGTCAGCAATGTTTGTCCCATCACCATCGACCTTACGTACTCCATCTACATGCTGATGGAGTCGAAGGAGCGCTGTGACCTCGGAAGGGATTTCATCAATTACTATTTCTCCGTTTTGGTGGACACTCTGAAGAAAGTGGGCTTCAAGGGTGAAATGCCCACCCAGAGTGGTTTGTGGGATCAAATTCGTGCACATAAGTATTATGGTGAGTGGCTTAATAATACAAGCAAAATCAAAATTTAAGCATGATCCTTTTTGTTGCAGACTTCTTCCTAATGACTTCTTTCCTGACCATAATACTCGCCATTAAAACGAATAGTTTAAAATTGACAGATGTACTTTTGGACCCTGAAACAAAACAAAAGTCGTATTTCTTGGATGCTTACCTCAACGATGTTAAAAAGCTGTTGCCTAAATTCGAGGAAATGGGTTATTTTAAAAATTTATAATACGTTTTTGATCAAAATAAATATTATAGGGTAGTACCTCTGCCACTATTAGATCGTTTTAATGTAACATCACCATGGACTACAACAATTTGCAGTTCATTGCCTATGTCTTATCAAATTATAGTCGTATCTTTCGAGCTTTTAGTTTTACCTACTAGTCATGCTTAGTATACCAACAGAAGAAATGTATTTCTGTCGGTTTAAGTTTTATTTCCGTATTTGTAGTGAAAAATTAAGTATGTGCCAGGTGTCTTTTGCAAATTAATATATTCCTTGTCTTTATTGGTTAGAAAGTTTTGATTGTTATTGAAATGCCAGTGATCAAGTGGTAATTATCCTGTTGATAAGATAAAGCCCAATCGCGTATTTCATACAGAATCGAAAAGTCACTATTGAAAAAGCTTCAAACTGCTTTTGGAAGCTCACCGGGCAAGCCCACTGGGCTTCAGTATAACCAGTTCGCGCAGTACTCCGAATAGTTGTAGGTTGCGAGAACGCGGAACGAACATGCCAGATAACGCAGATACAGTAGAATTCAATGCCGACGAGCTGGAGGCTCCGGCCTGGCTGAACGCCCAGTTCATTGGTGACGTACTGAGCAGCTATGAGAAGTGCCCCGAACTGAAGGTGACTGATCTCCAGATCACCCCCGCAAGTGCCCAGGGCGATCACTACGCCAGCGTTATGTTCCGAACCACTGCCGAGTACACCACCTCGAAGGGAAAGTTCACTAAGCCGCTTATCATCAAGACGATGCCCGAGCAGGAGGGTCACAAGAAGGACATGCTGGCCGAGTCGCACTTGTTCTCTACGGAGATCGGAGCCTACACCAAGGCGCTTCCGGAGTTCGAGAGGATTCTGCGGGAGGCGGGAGATGATACCAAGCTGTATGTGCCCTGCGTCTATCACAGTTTGGAGCCGCGTCAGGTGGTGATTTTCGAGGATCTGGTGCCACAGGGATACTCTGTCATCAGGAATAGACCCATTAAGGAGCCGGAATTGAAAAAAGTATTTAACAAACTGGCTAAATGGCATGCTGCCAGCATGAAAGTTATGAGCGAGCAACCTGATTTCCTGAAAGAGTTCAAGTATGGTTTGACTGAGATGCCCACATTGATGTCGGATCCAATGGTCACAACTGGCATGGCTAGCTTTGTGAAGATGCTAGGAGTTGTTCCCGAGCTTACAAAGTACAAGCCGTATTTTGAGAAAATACAGGAAGATTACGTAGAGCGAATGGCTGACGTGATGCAGGAGTACCGAAGGAATTATCAATCCGATGGATACTACGTGATGTGCCACGGCGATTTCCATCTGCGAAATATGATGTTCAAGGAGAACGGGGACGTCATGTTTGTGGACTTCCAAATCTGTAACCTGTGCCCCCTTACAGTCGATCTGATTTATTCCGTCTACATGCTCATGGAGGCAGAGCAGCGATTGGATCTCGGGAAAGACCTAATCAACTATTATTTCTCTGTTCTGGAGGAAACATTGAAGAAATTGGACTACAGGGCCGAGATGCCCACACAGGCTGGACTGTGGAAACAAATTCATCGGCACAAATACTACGGTAAGTGGCTTCTTTAATTTTTGGCTACCAAACACTTGTGTTTAGCCTTCTTTTTTTTTCGCAGATTTCTTCCTCATGTCCACTTTTTTTCCAATGTTGCTGGCCCTAAAGGCAAATAAGCTGAAAATGGCCGATATTATTCAGGACCCGAAGACCAGAGAAAAAAGCTACACATTCGATATATATGTTGATGAAATCAAGCAGCTCCTGCCCAAATTCGAAAAATTGGGTTACTTTAAAGATCTGTGAATTAAGTGCAATTTAGGCAGAAATCTAGATACGTTGCAATGCTAATTCTGCTAAAGCTTTTCTAAGTTGTATTATCGCTTTTATACTTTGGAAATTCCGGCTCAGCTATAATTGGTATTATATCTCTCAGGCTCTCAAGGTTGAGAAAACGCTTTTAAGCTCTCAAGGTTGAGCAAACGCGACGACTTTTAGAATTAGTTTTAATAAAATGTTAAAACAATTGGTGATACTTTATTTGGTCGTCGAAAAAGCCTAAGTGTCTGGGAAAATGTATGCTTACTCTATTTGGAAGCCCGAATACTTTTGATCGAATGTAACGTAATGTCTGTCGGCTACTCTCTCTCTCCGGTTCGTTCTGTTAGATATCCAAGAACCCGGACAGTTCGAACTCTTTGATAGTACGCTGTAGGAAAGCTCGGTACTTGGGGTTCTCGACGTTTTCGCGGCGAAAACGGTCGCCACTTTCGGTGCGCGAGTTAAGATCCTCGAGGTTCTCGAAGCCAGCTCCCTCCCGGAAAATCAGGGGGGTCAAGCAAGTGGCACCGATGACGCCTGAAAGATGGGATCTTTAGTATTTCGTTTTTCAGGTGGTTAACATTTACACACCCATTAGACTGGTGTTGATCAGCTCGATGTGGATTTCTTTGAGGCTGGGAATGTGTCCTTTGTAGTTTAGCTTCTCCAGGGTCTGCTGTAGGATCCTCTGATATTCCCGAACGATATACTTGAAGTGCACCTTTCGAACATTCTCGTTCAAAGAGCCGTAGAGGAAGTAGTTGAGATCAATGGTTGGGGACCCAACATAGGCCAACTGGAAGTCCAACTGGAAATTGAATATTTAAATATATAAGTAAATTTATAATTACTCTTTATAAATAAATGCTATCAATGACCCACCGTGACCACATCATCGGGTTCCTTGGTCTCGTTGTTAATGTGGAACAAGAGATTGTTGATCCACAGGTCGGTGAGGTTGAAGACGCGGAACTCCTTGCCGGAGGTCTCGAACATGGTCAGCGCCCTCTGCAGGACGTTTTCGGCCAGCTTGAACATCTTCTCCGTGATCTCCTCGTAGCCCTTCCAGTGGGCCACCTCCTCGGCCACGCAGCGGATGTTCACGGGGAAGAAGGTAAGGAAGTCTCGGCGGTCGGGATTCCGGGAGATGGGCGCCTCGTCAAAGAACTCCAGCACTTCGGGGCTCTCCTGGGCGATGAGGGCGCTGCAGGCGTGCAGCTTGGCGACCTTCTCGATGGTGGGCAGTACGTAATCCAGGTTCAGCAGACGACCGCGCTCGAAGTTCTCGAAGCCGGACAGCTGCATGTCCTCCAGGATCAGGAAGGGTTCCGGCGACTCCGTGGTGTAGTAGCACGTGGGGGCAATTTTCGTTTGATCTCCGATGGACTGGAGGAGGGCCTGGACTCGTGGCAGCACCTCCTTGTAGGCCAGAATCTCGCGCTTGAAGAGCTTACTTCTCTGGGCCACCGCCCCCGTTTGTCCCTTGGGATGATCCTTCACAATCACCGAGAACTTGCTCTTCGGCGCCGAGCCCCTCTGAAGATTGAAGCTGGCCCGGTGCATTTCACTGGCGAATCCCGCCGCCTGGTCGCCAACTTGGGCACTCTTCACCAGCAACTCGGTGACCGCCAGCTGCTCCTCCTTGAAGTGCTCCTTCAGCACATCCTGCAGGAATTCCGCGGTGAGCCATTCCGGTGCCTGGTAGTTCTTGCTGCCGGTTCCCATTGTAATTTTAGTTATTTTTTTGCTTTTTCAAGTCACCTGACCGCGCCGAGTGGGGGAAAAAAAACCGAGAGCAGAGCAGCTGAGCAGCAACTTAATTTGGGGGCTGTCGAATCGAGAATGTGGGGCGAAACATGTGACGGCTGGCCGAAAGACGGAGCTTCTTTAAAGCTCTCTCTGTTTTTAGCTTTACGCTGGCTTATCAGCTGATTTGGGTATATATAATATGTAAAGTGTATATGGGGAGCCCCCAGCACATAGCTCAGAAACCAGTTTGTGGATAAAAGTGGAACGCATCTTGTGGATACTGTTGACTGATAAGAAAAGGCAGTGCTGCCGTTTCTATATTTAAAAAAAGACTCAAATATCAAATAACAGAGTGTATTTTAAAATATTAATATACATTACCCAAGTTTATTTATTTTTATGTTTAAGAAAATAATAAAAACTTAAATATTTTGTAGTTCTTGGTTTTTATTATCGATCTGTGACTGTTCTATTCAACCGAGATAAACAAAACGTGATCTGAATACTGGCACCTGTTGCGATAAGCTACAATGAGTTGCCATGCGTTTGTTATATTTGATCTAATTATTATCGGTTCGAAAATAGCCCTAAGTAATTATATATTTAAATATTTCATTGGGTACCAAGATATGATATGAAATTCGTAAGACACCAAAGAAAGGGTACTTAAAAATGTCGAAAAAACATATTTTGCATTATAAAGTAAATCTCCCCTATTTAGGTATATATAAGCGAGTACCTATTTGTTTTTTTTTTTTATTTCGGCAAAAAGTGCATAAAAGTATCAGACAGGTCTATTAGTTAAAAGTAAGTAAGTTGCATTAAATTAAAAGTCTAGGATGCCGCGCCTGTAAAGGAAGGGGAATATGCTGAGGACTGCACGGACGTACAGGGGATTTGTGTAGACCTTGGACCGGAAGCGATCCCCTTCCTCTCCCGGCTGCGTAAGCTTGACCAAGCTGGCCTCCGTGCCCACGGGTAAAAGGATAAATACCAAGTGGGTAAAAGTATTAAAGTAACCTGAGAATAATATCCAATTGTTATTATTAAAAATCCCTCAACACAGTGATCCCAACTCACCCCAGAATCCATACTTGATCATGTTCATATGTAGTTCCCTTAGCATCGGCACTCTTTCGCTGTATTTAAGGATCTTCAGGCACCGCACAAGGTGGGTATGGTATATTCTGATGAAGCAGTCGAAGTTTTGTATCCGTATACTATGCCTGGCCGAGCAAACGATGAGTTCCCACAAGTCCTGGGCCGGACTGCCCCATTTGCACAGCTGAAAGTCCACGAAGCGAATTTGGTTGATATCACCAGACTGAGTGTAGCTTAGCATTATGTTGCTGGACCACAGATCGCCGTGATTGAGAACCTTAAACTCCTGCGGATTGTTGTTGAAACAGCGGGCGTAGGATTGCACAAACTGATCAGCAGTGGGCTGTGAAAACAATCTTTAATATAAAGTCAATTATGAATATTTATCATCCCCTTATACTTACTATGCGACTCACGTACTCCTCATGATCGACCAGACCCCAACTGGCCATTGCTGTCTTAAAGCTCTGGAGCCTCGCCTGGTAGGACTTGGACCGGTTGTAGTTGGCGGGCAGGTATATTCTCTGAAAGTCCTCGGGAAAAGGTCCATTACGCTGACGCCAAACCGCACTTGCCGCGTGAAATTCGGCTAATTTCTCCAGCACTCGTTGCATTTGTGCCATATCGAAACCCTTGAGCCGATTGATGTTGCGGTATTTCTTCGTTTGCAGATCCTCCTGCACCAGGCAGATCCGTCCTTTAATGTCCTCAGCCCAAAGGCACTTGGGTGCGAACTTCACACTCAGGCCAGCCTCCTCATAGAGAAGTTCGAAATTCGGGATGATCGTCTCATACATCATCTTCTCCTTGGGAAATATGTTCAGGGTGTTCACGAAGCCACCATTGCCCAGGGCATCGTCCAGCATGGTCTTCACTATGTACGACTTTTGCTGTGAGAAGCCATCTATCGAAAAAGTTATTTATTTCAGTTTTTAAATTGTACAACAGTGCGTATGAGTGATGCAAACTGAACTGTTTGAACTTCAGTGGTTTTTTATAGCCTTCAAAACAAACAATCATCCAAATGCCCGCCCCTTTTCTCTCACCTTTCATCTCGATGTCGATGACGATGCGCATCAGCAGCGAGGTGTAGGTCTCCCCGGGCGGCGTGGCCGGAATGATGGAGAGGTTCAGGATGCGCCGGAACTCCCGGAAATCCCTCTTCAGCAGCCGCTTGAAGTAGGCCTCGTTGATCCAATCCGGAATGTGCACATTGCTGGACTTGCAGAATTTGTTGCTGTTATCGGGCATTTCGCTGGAATTCCGCCGGAGTGAGCTCACTGCGGCGATCGTATCGGATCGGCACGGTTATGCGTTGTTCCCGGTCCGAAGTGTGCGGCGCAACTGTTTCGCCTCGACTTTCCTTATCGAGAGTGTTTTGCTTGTTTGAGCGACGCGATGTTAATTTTGTTCTACTGCACGCACAGCAACAAAAACCAGCGCAGTACGGCGAGGTGGGTGAGGTGCGCACTTATCAACGCCCCGAAAGCAATGCCAACTGCCCGTCCAACTGGTTCGTCAACAGCTGGGACACTGATCATGGCCCAAAGACTCTCCCCGTGGGGCAGTGGGTGATAGTTGCTGGGGTGGAGCTTTCCCCCGCAGGGCCCCCGATATGGTCAGGCAGTGCACCAGGCTCCGGTCTTATCAACAGTGGCAGCACTGCGATGAGAATACCTGATAACCTAAACTTCGGGGAGGCGAAAAGCTCTGACAATCATTAACACTCGGTAGAGTAGGAAATGTCGATTTCTAAGACTCTTTTGAAATGTTTGGTCTTAAGAATTGTAACTCAGAATATTTATCCTCCACAAACATATTTTTTCTTAAACCTACAAGACATTTTTGTTTATATCTCCTAGGGCGTACATTGTTCCACTTGCCGCTATCATTCTGCAGCTTTTATCAGCTTCTTGATGAAGATACGGTGAGTACGTGATAAGTAGACAAACAACTTTTTATTATCTCCAAGTTGAATATGCAAAAAAAATTAAAAAATTATTTAAAATATATTTTGGAGTACTTGGCCAGCTAAAAATCAATTCCAAGGTCTCGCGCTTGCAACTGTAATGCATTCTCGACATTCGCCATGGAAATCTTGAAAAAACCAGAATCAATGTTCTCACACAATTTATTTAATAGAGTCAAGTGCAGGCTGCACTGGAAGATGAGTGAACTTGCGTTCAGTCGAAGTCTTCGAAATTAAAGAGACCGCGGTTGCAGCAGAAGGGATAAAACTCCCGGATGACCTGCACAAAGGCAGGATTGGTGTAGGATCGGTTACGAAGCCTCCTGCCCTCCTCGTCCTTTGAATTAATGGTGTGCAGGTTACTTTCCTTGCAAGGGGGTAGCAAATGGCCAGGTAAGTGATTTAGCACGGCAAAGAAAACTGAGGGAATGAATGTGTTCCTTAGCAAAATGTTTTAGATACTTTAGATATATAAAGAGCACTTGCCATAGAGTGTGTTATTTTTCTTGTAGATGGCAGATTGCAGCTCTCTCAGTTGGGGAAGCGGCTTTTCGTACTTCAGCACTCTCAAGCAGTCGATAAGATATTCCCAGTAGATTCTCACAAAATTATCGAATTCCTTATAGCGTGAATCCTTCTCCGCAGACAGGGTTATCATCATAAGCAGATCCTGAGCAGGACTAGCCCATTTGCAGATCTGAAAGTCCAGTAGAAGAGCCTCAGCAACAGCTGCATTTGCATCGTACTTGTATAGAATATTGGTGGCGGAAAAGTCGCCATGGGTGAGGACATTGAAATCCTGGGCATCCACATTGAGGGATTCCAAACATAGTTTGCCATACTGTTCCGTAGTGGGCTGTAATTAAATTTATAAGATATCTTGTCAAGGCTATCAACTGGTATCCTTACGAAATTCTTAAGGTAACACTCCTCCATGCCCCAAGTTTTCATGGCTTCCTTGTATTCCGGAGCCTTTGTTTCGAACCCATTTATGCTAAACTGTAGGTTGTCCTTCTTGGCGAAGCCATGATAGAAGTCGGAGGGGTAGGGTCCATGGCGGTCTTTGTAGATCACACTGGCGGCATGTAGTTCAGCCAACTTTCTAAGAGATATTCTCATGTGCTCCATATTCACCCCCTTGGTGCGATCTGCGACCTCATAGTTCTGGGCTGCAAGATCCTCAAAGATGAAGTAAAGATTCCCCTCGATCTCTCCAATTTCCAGGCACTTTGGCATCAACTGCACAGGATGGCCAGCCTCGCGATAGATTTTCTCAAACTCGGGTAAGTAGTTGGAGTACATCTGCTGCTCCTTGTGGAAGTATCGCATGTCATTCACCCTCTTGCCACCCTTATCTAAGTTCAGGGTGGTCTTGACCACGTACGACTTTCTTTTCTGAGTTCCATCTATAGATATGTGACTTTTAAATTGTTCCTAATTATATAACCCTGAGCATCTCACCCTTCATTTCTAAATTCAAGTAAACACGCAACATGATCGAAGTAAAATTGCATCCTGGTGGCACAGCGGCCACGGGTGTAAACTGGAGAATCCTACTATAACCAGGCTCATCCTTTCCGAGCAGGGACTCAAACTTGGCCTTATTTAGCCATTCCGGTATGAGGAGACTCTCGTTGGGGTTCTCGATCTTCTCGGAGCGCGACATGATTTCAACTGATGCAAATTTAGGTGTTATATCATAATAAGTTTATCACAAGAAGACAGTATCTGCGGAGATTATTCTTTTTCAAACATTGTACCCACTACTTTTTTTTATGGAATTATGATGGCAGAAATAAACTTAAAAACCTAATTAAAACTACCTAGATAGCCACTCTTCAAGCATTGAGGAAATAAAAACCAGAACCATTTTTATTTATTATTAAGTTCCATCAACTTGACTCGAGTCAAAGTCGCACCGATAAGTTGCACACTCCATTGACACTCCAAACTAGATTTTCGTAATACTTATCTATCCTTCATTGTAAGTTAACAAATCACACATCGTAGTCTGCGAAGTTCAAAATTCCGCGGTTATACAAGAAGGGATATAGCTCCTTCATAATGCTTCCGAAGGCGGGATTGGAAAGCAAACGCACTCTGAGACTTTCGCCTTCCTCCGTTTCCGCGGTCATGTTGTGCAGATTGCTGTCCTTATCGGTGGGGAATAGAATTATGGGCAGGTGATTCACAATGCTGAAGAAAGCTGCAGGCGAAAAATTTGTTTGAGTAAGTAAACAGTGAAGTGGTTATCTATATCTCACCGTAAAATGAATAGTGCTTGTCGTACATGGAGCTTTGAAGATCGCGCAGCTTTGGCAAGGGCTTCTTCAGTTTCAAGACCTTGAGGCACTCGACCAGGCGTTCCCAGTAGATCCTCACAAAGTGATCAAACTCCTTGATACGCAAGTCCTTGGCGGGGGAGAGGGTAAGGAAGAAGAGCAGGTCCACGGCAGGACTGGCCCACGTGGTAATCTGGAAGTCGATCAGTATGAGCTTATCGACACTTCCGTCGGGCAGGTAGCTGCTCATCAGATTGCTAGTCCAAAAGTCACCGTGGTTGAGTACGTTGAAGGTTGTGGGATCAGCCTCCAAAGTGCTCAAGGCCTGGGCCCAGTACTGTTCGGCAGTGGGCTAATTAAAAAGAAGGAACAATTAATTCGGGGATACCTCTTTCAAATAATGTAAACCTACAAAATCCTTGATATATTTCTCGGCGTCTTTCATGCCCCACGAAAGCATAGCCTTCTTGTAGGTGTTCTCCTTTGTCTTGAAACCATCTACAAGGAATTTTTTCACATCCCGCTTCACGAACCCCTCGTTAAATTCACTGGGATAGGGGCCATGCAGCTCCTCGTACACCGCACTGGCCGCATGATACTCGGCCAACTTGTGCAGGGCCTTTGTCATGTGCTCCATGTCCAGTCCCTTGGTTCGATCCACGTTCTTGAATCGCCTCACGCTCAGGTCCTCGAAGATGAAGTGGATGTCCCCATTCCGCTCCTCGGTGTGCAGGCACTTGGGCGCCAACTGAAGATCCCAGCCGACGGCCTTGTAGAGGGCCTCGAAGGCGGGAAGGTACGTTTCGTACATCTTGGCCTCCTTGGGGAAGAGGCCAAACTCGTTGATGTCGCTGCCACCGCGCTCCTCGGGCAGCATCGTCTTGAAAATATATGTTTTTGTCTTGACGCTGCCATCTGCAATGTTTAGGAAATTCGTATTAAAAACTAGTTTCTGAGATCAAAAAACTATATAAATTATGCAATGGTCCTTAAGCTAAAAATCCCTGCGATACAACCATAGATGAGGTCATCATAGGTCTTTACTAATATGATTATTGACATATGGTTATCACTCACTCACCTTTCATTTGCAGCTTAATGTAGACCCTTAGCATGGTCGAGGTGAAGTTCTCCCCAGGCGGAATAGCCGCCACTACGTTGAATTTGAGTACTTTAGCATGATCCGGTTCGTCCTTGGCCAGAACTTCTTCGAAGTACTTTTCATTGATCCAATCCGGAATGATCAGATGCTCGTTGGGGTTTACGATTTTGTCGTTGTCGGACATTTCGCTGATTATTCTGGTATATTTGGCTGGCACAACCTCTTCCGGCACCTGCTAGATGAGAACTGAATTTGAGCACATTTCTAACGCAGCTTTAATGGAAATTTCTGAGTTCTCTTATCGATAACTTATTTCATTATGTGGGGTAACACATTTACGTTGCTAAAGTTTGTCTCTTTGATTACCAAACTATCTCTTTAATCTTAATAAGCAGGGCTTGATTAACATTTTAACTTTTTATAATTTCAAATTTTATATCTGTGAATCTTCATTGTTCTTATGGCTTATCACAACGCTCATTTGACGTATTTCCGCCTAGACATCGTGACAATGGCTAAATCCCAATAAAAATTAATTTTGTTCATCTAAAAGGTTTTTTGGTAAGTCTTATAACCTATCAGCTGTTGGTTATGATTTTCGTAAGAGTATTTAAAAGTTGTTATGTGGTTAAATTATATATATATATACTTAGGTTTGCTGGCCTCCACAACCAATTGATAGCCCACGAGCGAATTCAAAACTGATTAATCAATGTTTGCTTGCGATACACTATCAGCAATGGGCTGGTGTAAAGAACGAACTTTTTGTTCGGCTATTTCACAATAAATTATTGAATGAAAGCGCAGCACAGAAAGTAAAAAATTAATTGGTCACACCCACGTCTTCGTTACGTTTCAGCATTTTTTTTGCTAACTCATTTTCATTGTTAGTCTTAATCGTTTGACAGTAATTATATTTGTTTGTTTTCGTATCTTATAAAAACAGTCAGCGTGATGTCAACACTTTTTTTTAAGACGTCATCAGCTAAGAGTTGTCTTAGTTCGCTGAATGCTCGTTTTAACCAGCCAAAAAGCCCCTAAAAAATATTTGTGGCATTTCACTCCTTTAAAACCTTTATACTTTATTTGAGACCAAATCAAAAATAAACAAATAATACATTGCTTCTCTTATTCGAAGTCAGTAAAATTAAAAATTCCACGGTTGTAAAAAAATGGATAAATTTCCCTCATGAGACGGCCAAAACTCGGGTTTGTGAATATCCGCAAGCGGAATTTATCGCCCTCTTCGTCGTCTCGCATAAGGGAATGCAAATTGGATTCCTTGTCGGAGGGGAATTGAATCACGGGAAGATGGTTAGAGATGGCAATAAACGCTAGAAGGGAATTTACGAAAAATTAAATAATTCAAACATTCAATGGATAATGGTTAATCATGAACATACCGTAGATAGTGTTGGTATCTTGATACAGGGAAGTCTGCAGATCGCGTAGTTTTGGCAGAGGTTTCTGGTACTTCAGCAGCTTCAGGCAGTCCACTAACCTCTCCCAGTAAATCCTGACAAAGTTGTCGAACTCCTTGAGCTTAATATCACTGGCTGCCGAGAGGGTGATGAAGAAGAGCAGATCCTGGGCAGGACTGCCCCACTTGCACAGCTGAAAGTCGACCATGATGACCTCATCGATTTGGCCATTGGCTAGATAGTTGCACATGAGGTTACTGGACCAAAAGTCACCATGCGTAAGGGTGTTGAAGGCCAATGGATCCGTCTCCAGATTCTTCTCACACATTTTCAAGTATTGCTGCACCGTGGGCTAATAAAAGCGAGTACATTTAGTAATTTGAAAATTTAAACTTAGAGGAGCCGGCTTACAAAACTTGTAATATATTTTTCCGGATCCTCCAATCCCCAAGTTGCTATAGCTTTGGGATAGGTTCTCGACTTTATTAGAAAACGTGCTTCATGGGCCTTCTCCTGGTTCCTTCCAATGAATCCCTCCTCGAATTGCGAGGGATACGGTCCATTTGGCTCGGCATAAACAGCTGCAGCCGCATGGAATTCTGCTAATTTATGGAGGGATCTCTTCATATGCTCTAGATCCAGACCCTGGATACGATCCACATTCTGGAACTTCTTCACACCCAGATCCTCGAACACAAAATGGATTCCATTCTCACGCTGATCCGTGTGCAAGCATTTGGGAGCCAGCTGAATCTTTTCTCCGGCGGAAGTGTATAGGTCCTCGAAGGCGGGCAGATACTTCTGGTACATCATCAGTTCCTTGTCGAAAATGCCTCCTTCGCGAATCTCCTTGCCACCACGTTCCTCCGCCAGCATAGTCTTAAAAATGTAGGTCTTGTGTTTGGTGCTACCATCTTTGGAGTAAAAACATTTTGTCTATATATTTATCTTATTTAATTTTATCTTATTTTTTGTACCTTTCATCTGAAGATCGAAGTGAATCCGCAGCATTATAGATGTGAAGTTCTCGCCTGGCGGAATGGCAGCTACAGGCTTGAAGTTCAAAATCTTCTCATATTCCGGCTCATCCTTCTGCAGAACTTGCTGGAAGTACTCCTCATTTATCCACTTGGGAATCTCCAAATGCTCGTTTGGATTCACTATTGTATCTGTTGTGTTCGCCATAATGTATCTGTGGTATTCCCTATCCAACGTTTCTCTTTTAACTGACTTGGTGACGTTCGCTTCGGTAGTTTAATGGCAGACTAAAGCTTTTCTCTTACTGGATAAAATGTACATTGTGAAGCTTTTGGCAAAATTTTGTCAGCGTGACTTAAGAGTATCTTGCAATTAACCCACTTTGAAAACAAATGACTAGATTGATAGCAGAGCTTTAAACAATTCTTCTATTTTAGTGAAATTCTAAAAGCTTGAAAGCTCTAAATAAAATTGAGAGGCCAAGAGAGAGCGATCGAATTCAGTTTTCCATTTGGCATTTGCCAGTTCGGTATCTTAAGAGCCAAAATCATACTGATAATTATTTCGCCAAGCTGAACGATTGTTACATTTACACAGAGAGCGTTCATAACTCAAACATAAGTATTTATAGGCACCCCATGCTCAATTAGAAAACAGTATTGAAAGTATAACCTTAGGTGCAACAACATGGCTGAAGATAGTTTTAACGCAGACGAGCTGAATCCGCCGGAATGGCTGAATGTGCAGTTTATAGAGGACGTCTTGAGAGTCCACGAAAAGGCATCGGACCTACAAGTTACCAATCTGAGCTTCACACCGGCCAGTGCTAAGGGAGATCACTATGCCAGCATTATGTTCCGTGCCAAGGTGGACTACAAAACCGAAAAGGGATCCTTCTTCAAGTCGCTGATCATAAAAACAATGCCCGTGGAGGAAGGCATCAAGAAGGATATGTTTGCCGATTCCCCTCTGTTTAAAACTGAGATTGGGATGTACAGCAAAGTGCTGCCTGAGTGCGAGAGGATTCTCCGGGAAGTAAATGATACATCCAAGCTGTATGTGGACTGCATCTACCACAGTCTGGAGCCGCGGCAGGTTATAATATTTGAGGATCTCGTCGAGATGGGATATGCAGTGGTGCGAAATCGCTTCCTCACTCAGGAGGAAATTTGCAGCGCCTACTCGAAGTTGGCTAAAATCCATGCAATCAGCATGAAATTCATTTACGAGGTAAATCGAAATCTTTAAACACTTTATTTTATTTTTTAAATAAATTATTTTTATTGAAGCAACCCGAGTTCTTAGAGGAGTTCAAATACGGAATGTGTGAAATGCCTGGGCTGATGGACAGCCCCATCATAAACGCAGGGATGGCTCCCTTTATTGATTTATTGGGTCGC
Organism: Drosophila biarmipes; assembly: GCF_025231255.1. Taxonomy (NCBI): domain Eukaryota; kingdom Metazoa; phylum Arthropoda; class Insecta; order Diptera; family Drosophilidae; genus Drosophila; species Drosophila biarmipes. The sequence goes on along the minus strand of NC_066616.1, from coordinate 22,106,732 downwards.
ACTCCAGAACTGAGAAAGTACCAGCCGTATTTTGAAAAGATAGCCCTACACTTTAAGGACCGAGTGAAGGATGTCATGAAAGATTATCGCACGAATCCCGTGCCAGGATACAATGTTCTCTGCCATGGGGATTACCACTGCCGGAATATGATGTTCAAACACAATAGGGAAACCGGAGACTTCGAGGACTGCATGCTGCTGGATTACCAGGGCTGCAATGTAGTTCCCATGGCCGTTGATCTGATGTACTCCATTTATATGCTGATGGGGACGGAGCAGAGGTGCGGACAACTGGAGACTCTGTTGAACTACTACTTCTCCGTCCTGCTGGAAACTCTCAAAAAGATCAACTACCAGGGTACAATGCCCACTCCTCAGGGGTTCTGGGCGGAAATGAAGCGCCACAGATATTATGGTAAGTTAGGAACTGTTAGACAGCTAGGGATCTTTAATTAATATTTCGGTTTCAGAGTTCCTATTGCTGAGCACATTCTTGCCGGTGTCGATTGGCCTTAGAAATCATGCCATGGATTTGGCTGATTTGCTGCACAACGAAGAGACTCGTAAGAAATGCTATCAAGTAAAGGATGTGGTTGAAGAAACCAAAGTTATGCTGGCCAGATTTGAAAAGGCTGGGTATTTTGAGGATTTGTGAATGGAATATCTAAAAATTAAAAAAGAATAAATGTAATTTTTTCACGCCTTACCCTGTTTACATACATATTGAAATCGAAGGGCGAAGTAAAATTATTATCAGTGATTTGGGGTGTTGTACTGATAGCAAGCCTCTTAACAACTAAAAGACTTAAATGATCACAAAGCTTAAAATAATAGTAAACAAATCCCATATGTTTTTTACTACGAAAAAATAAAAGAGCTTCAAAGCTCAAAACATTACGAAAAAGCCAAGAGAGAGAGAGAGATTGATTTTAGTGCCCATCGAGCGTTTGGTCGTCACATTTCTAAAGAGTCGAATGCAAAATCACAATATTTACACAAACTGAAAACAAATCTTATTTGCAGATATATACTATATAATATATACGCCTCAACTGCAGAAGTTCAAAACACTTATAAAGAAAAAATGGCAGAAGATGGTTTAAATATCCCAGAATGGTTGAATGTGCAGTTTATAACCAATGTTCTGAGTAATCACCAAAAGAACCCGGAGCTTCAGGTCACCAATTTGGATCTTTCCGCGGGAAGCTCTGTAGGTGATAGCTACGCCAGCGTTATGTTCCGCGCCAAGGTGGAGTATAGAACCCAAAAGGGAACCTTTTCCAAGTCACTGATTATCAAAACGGCTACGGATATGTTTGCCACCTCTTCTTTGTTTAAAACTGAGATAGGCATGTATAAGAAAGTGCTGCCTGAATTCGGAAAAATATTACGTGAAAGCAAGGAGACGTCCAAGCTGTATGCCGAATGTTTATATTCCAGTTTGGAGCCCCTGCAGATTGTAATTTTTGAAGATCTTGTGGAGCTGGGGTATGCAATGGTGAGAAATCGTCAACTGTCGCACGAGGAGATTTGTAGTGCCTATTCGAAGCTGGCCAAAATGCATGCACTAAGCATGAAGTTCATTAATGAGGTAAACTAATATAAATAACAACTAGTCATGCGAAATTATTAGTACTTTTTAATTAATTAGCAACCTGAGTTCCTGAAGGAGTTCAAGGAAGGAATTTGTCTCGTTGACATTCCCTATATGAGCTTCGGAATTGGCCCTTTCACCGAGTTTTTAGGACGCATTCCTGAGCTGAAACAATACCAGCCGTATTTTGAGAAGATTGGACTTAGCTTTATAGAAAGATTGCGGGAGGTCATGAAGGAGTATCAGACGAATCCCCAGCCGGGATACTACGTTCTCTGCCATGGAGATTTCCACAGCCGAAATGTAATGTTTAAACACAATAAGGAAACAGGTTGCCTTGAGGACTCTATACTGGTGGATTACCAGGGATGCTACGTGGCTCCCATGGCCGTGGACTTGATGTATTCCATTTACATGTTAATGGATCGAGATCAGCGCACAGGGAAATTTGAGACATTACTCAACTACTACTTCTCCGTCCTCCTAGAGACCCTCAGAAAGATTGGCTACCAGGGCACAATGCCCACTCCTCTCGCGTTCTGGGCCGAACTCAAGCGCCTTAAAGAATATGGTGAGTTTGCTTTTGAGGTGGTTTTATGAAACAAGTACTCTCTTTCCAGAATTTCTATTTCTAAGCACCTACTTGCCAATGACGACTGGTCTCAGCCTTGATAACGCGTCCAACGAAGGATCTGATACAAAATTGGAGGAATTTATTGAAGAATGTAAAATAATGTTGGCCCGATTCAAAAGGTCAGGATATTTTGAGGATCTGTAGGGAATTCGTTCTAAAAAAAATACTAAAAAACAATATTTTTCAAATATTTATCCAAGATCAGACAATATTGATGTTGTTTACTAAATGTTATATTTTCAAATGTGTGTACCCAAAGAAACGAGTAAACAATATACCCAAACTACTATTAAAGATTGAATCTACTTTTGCTGTGGGAGCTAGGTATGTGTTAAGGTATGTAAGACCAGTGGGTTGATAAAGCAAGCGCTCCCAAAAGCACTTTTTTATGAGAGAAAGTATTTCAATACAAAACGAAAAGCTCTTCTCTATCTGAGGGTAAAAGCTTTCTAAAGTTCCACACAATTGCATTCTGAAGCGAAATTATCTCTGAAATTTAATTTAAGCAGAGGCCAAATCGAGTTTTGTTCAGTTCGCTCTCTTTCGGAAATCGATATAGAAGTACGTAAACAAGATGTCCGGGAACCCCGATAACAGCCAGTTCAACGATGACGAATTGGTGCCACCTGCGTGGCTGAACTCGGAGTTCATAGCTGATGCTCTGGGATCCCATGAAGAAGAACCCGAGCTCAAGGTAATTGACTTGACCTTGTCCCCGGCGAGTGCCAAGGGCGATCACTATGCCAGCATCATGTTCCGGGCAAAGGTCAAGTATACCAACGCGAAGGGGGAGTTCGAGAAGTCGCTGATCGTTAAAACGATGCCAGAGGAGGAGGGTCACAAGAAGGAGTTGATAGGGGGATCGCCGATATTCGAAACGGAGCTGGGCATGTACACAAAGGTACTGCCCGAATTCGAGAGGATTCTTCGCCAGGCCGGCGATAGCACCAAGCTGTACGTTAATTGTATATACCACAGCCTGGCGCCACATCAGGTGCTGATCTTTGAGGATCTCGTGGAGAAGGGCTACTTTGTGCTGAGGGACCGGGAAGCCACCAATGACGAGATTGATCGGGTGTTATTCAAACTGGCCAAGTGGCATGCAGTCAGCATAAAAGTTCAGCACGAGGTAAGCTTAAAAAAGGATTAACATAATCTCTAAATTTATTCCGAAGGAGTTTCTAGAGTCACATTTTCCATATATTAATTTTTTACTGGTTAAGACTAAGATTATTATTAATTTATAGCAACCAGACTTCTTAGCACCATATACACACGGACTTTTTGAGATGCCCCATGTATTGACTGAGCCTTTTATGAAAACTGGAATGGATTTTTTCGTGGAGCTTTTAAGTAAAGAGCCGGAGCTAAATAAATACAAACCTTACTTTGAAAGCATCAAGGGAGATTTTATGGAACGACTTTTGACAGAGTGGAATGAAGCCAGGAACAACCCAAAAGTAGACCAGTACAGGGTACTTTGCCACGGAGATCTACACCTCCGAAACATAATGATCAAGTATAGGGATCCTAACTGCTTCGAAGACTGCATGTTACTGGACTTTCAGATCTCGAATCTTTTCCCCCTGACATTCGATCTGGTTTATTCGATTTACATGCTCTTCGAGCCAGAGCACCGCTTTAAGCACTGGGATGATTTTATCGACTATTACTTTTTCGTACTAGAGGATGTTCTAAAGAGAATCGGCTACAAGGGTGAAATGCCCACCCAATCGGTTCTCTGGGAACGCCTGCATCAGCCTAAATACTATCGTGAGTTCCATATTTTATTTAATTAATATCATTTTCTGACTGTTCTTTTGTACGATCCCTTTAGATTTCTTCCTTATAAGCACCTTCTTGCCTTTGATGTGGGCAATGAAGGATAAGTCCGTGGAGTTTGGCGATCTGCTTCAGAATGAAGAGAAACGAAGGCAGTGCTCCTTTTCCACAGGCTATATTAAAGATGTGAAAAGACTGCTGGCCCGACTTGATTTGTTTGGCTTACTCCGAGATTGAAAATGTATTTCTATTGGTTTGTATATATTAAATCAGTATTTTCATACCAGTTTTTGAGCGTTGTTAATAAATAATATAGAAAACAATGTTCAGCGCGTTTTTACAACAAAAACCATTTAAATTTGAACCTCATTTGAATCGCTAATTTGCGTCTCTCTAGGTCGCTCATCTGGAAGCCTAGTGTATGAGAATTTTTTGCGTGTTCCTAATTATATATGTAGACTGACTGCCGCAGGCAATTAAAACCCCATTATGACGCAGTCCCCAGTCATATTTCGCTCAATGCCATCTGCATGGAGTGCACTTAGTTTATGGAATGTTTCCGACTGATTAAATGGGCGGCTTATAGATAAAAGGGAATTAAAGTATCTATCTATCTATGGGGTGTGGAAAACTAGTGCGGTTTTGAGGTAGAACACATCAAAAGAAATGAATCTAATATCTGTGGGCGCTACGAATATTCCGGTTAACATTTTAAAGATTGTCAAAAATAACTCCAATAAATGGTTATCGCTTTGACAGTGTCAATTTGCGTTAATTGATTGATAACTACTATGGTGATAACGTTGACTAACAACTGCGTATTGCTTTTGACACATACGTCACTAGTTTTTGAATTTGAAGAACTATCTGAACTGTGGGTTGAAATCGTTTTCTCTTTGGGCGCAATAAAAAAGCCCCACACCAAGCTCATCGCACGCGTATCCACTTTTAGCCAGTCACGATGATTGTTTTCTACGCTTGTGAGAGCGAATTGTTACTGTCCAAGGTCCAAGCAAGCTATTTCATTGTGTAAAGTAGAAAATGCAGTTTTAAATTAAATAAAATTTGCTATTTATTGGTGCCTCTTATGATATACGATATCACAAAACATGTACAATGGTGTACTTAAACCTAAGCCGACTTCAAAAGTCCCTTGTTCTCGAAGAACGGCAAAAGCACCTTCATGGCTTTGGCATAGTAGGGATTGATAAAGGTCTTGTAACGCATGGCATCGGCCTCGGGTCCTGGGGCCATCAGCATCTTCATGTTAGCGTCCTTGTCAGTGGGAAAAAGTGTCGCCACCATCACACCCATGGCCGTCAGGGGTCCTATAACAAAATAAAGCAATTATTAACCTTTGAAATAGATATCCAGTTTGAAAAACCAACCCCAGAATCCGTACTTCAGCATCATAATGTGCAGATCCCTGAGAGTGGGAATCGGCTTGGAGTAGTTCAGGAGTTTAAGGCATTCCGACAAACGCTCGTGATAGATCTGAATAAAGTGATCGAACTCCTTGATCTTGATATCCAGCGAGGCAGAGGTTGTGATCAGGTACCAGAGGTCCTGGGCAGGACTGCCCCACTTGCCTATCTGCAGGTCCACGAAAATGGTTCTGTCGATCTCACCGTTGTCCTTGTAATTAAACATGATATTGTTGGACCAGCAGTCGCCGTGGTTCAGCACATTAAATTCGTTCTCATCGACCTTGTTGATTTGCATGGCTTCTTCGAACACTTCCAGGGGGCTCCACATTTGGGCAATGTATTTTTCGACATCCTCGAGGTCCCACTGCCGCATCGCCTTGAGGAAGGCTGCCTGTCGCATCTCTCCCAGAGCCTCAAAGAGATCTCGACTCTGCTCGTTGTACATGGATATGAAGAACAGGGGATCATAGGGTCCATTTAACTCTTTGGCCACCACAGAGGCGGCGTGCAGCTCGGCCAATTTCCGGAGCACTTGGCGCATGTGCGGCAGGTCAAATCCCTTTAGACGATCGCAATTTTTGAAATGCTGCCGGCTCAGGTCCTCGAAGACCAGGGTAATCAATTCCGCGGTGGCCTCGACGTGAAGGCACTTGGGTGCCAACTCAATTTCCAGGCCCGCCTCCTTGTAGAGCTTCACGAACTGCGGGATGTGCACCTCGTACATTTTCCTCTCCTTGGGGAACAGACCCATGCCATTGATCACATCTGCTCCGCTGTCCGCCTCCAACATGGTTTTTAGAATATAAGAGATTTTCTGCTCACTGCCATCTGAAAATAAAAAACAATATTAATATTTAATTCCACCTAAAAAGGAAGATCCAATTTATTTACTAACCCTTTAGCAATATATCCACAATGACCCGGATCATAATGGAGGTATAGTTCTCCCCTGGTGCGGTGGCCGCAATGGGCGTGAAGTTCACAATCTTGTCGAAGGCTTCCACATCCTTCTGGAGAATCGGCAGGAAATAGTCCTCGTTCACCCATTTTGGAATGTGCAGGTGCTCGTTGGGATTGACTGGTTTCTCAGAGTTGCTGTTCGGCGACATTTTGGTGCAGATGCTGTAATCGGGAAATCAATTAGTTTACTCTCGGCGGCAACGATCAGCGGTTCAAGATCAAAGTAATTAAACATTTTTATTATACACCCATTCATCTTAATTAGAACGGCAGAGAAAGCACCGTATAACGTGAAAATCTTTAAAATTCAACAGGTGTATTGTTGAACAAACTGGAAAATATAACAGGGAACAACTTTCTTTCTTTTCGGTTCTTTCTCGCTCAGATAATATATTCAACGGATGCAATTTTTCATTTATTTATTTTATTTTATTTGTTAAGCAACGCTGATATAAAACTTTAAAGAACTAGCGGTTATTAATTTAATATTTTATTTGTATTATTTTTTTAAGGACGGAAACTTGTTTTAAATTGATTTTCAGCTAGAAGACAATACATATTCGTAGACTTGCGACCGAGAAAGTTTATTTCCGCATTAAATAATTGTCTCCGAGCCGCCCATCAAATTTGCAACAATTGTTATTTATTACTGACCGACTTTGTGGATTTCTAGATTGAATTTAAATTCCCGCTCGGAGAAAACACTGCGGCTGTGTCCGACGATTTCTAACGACAAACAAATACTGAACTCTCCGTGCGAATCCCAAACTTTTATACTAGTAGACCCCGGGTAGCAAAGTGTTGCGGTTTGTGTGTCTACGTCTATGTGTTTGGGCCTAACTGATAGCGCAAACTGGTTTCGGTCTAGGCGGACCCATATGGGATGTAAAACAAAGGTAATAATACAAGCATGTAATCGTTTCCGATGTCTCTGGATATCATCGTTGACCCGAGCGAAGGCTTGTGTAAGTTACGTTTTGGTTTTCGTAGGCATTTCTAAGCAAGTAAACCTTTCTCCACTTGTCTTATCGCATATACACATTATCGCACATACGTTCCAGTTCAATAAATGGCTTGCCCATTCATAATCTGCAAGAACTTTGACTTTGGATATTTTTTCAGAAAGGTTTGTCGCATTTCACCATGCCTTCAACACGGTTTCTTTGCACAAAGTTCTTAGAAATGTGTACGAGCATAGCATCTACCAGAATAGTAACCATTTACTACTAGTAACTAATGAATATTAGATTAAGATTGGATTGAATCAATTCATACATTTTAAATTAAAGTACTTTATATTTACTACAACGACATCAAGAACTCTATTCGAAGTCTAAGAGACCCTTTCTATCGAAGAAGGGAAGAAGTTGCTGCATAGCCTTCACGTAGTACGGATTTGTATAGGTCTTGTAGCGGATTGCATCAGATTCGGGGCCGGGTGCCAGGATTTTGTCCATGTTGGAAATTTCTTGATGTATTTTTCAACATCTGGGATGCCCCATTCAAGCATTACCTCGAAGTAGCCAGGGTCTCGCATCTCCTTAAGTTTGGTAAGCATCGTTCTGCTTTCCTCCCGAAACACAGTCTTGTAGAACTTTTCGTCATACGGCCCACTCAATTCGCGATAAAATGCTGAGGCAGCATGAAGTTCGGCCAATTTGCGAAGCATCCGGCGAATGTGCGGTAAGTCGTAGCCCTTGAGGCGATCGAAATTCCCGAAATTCTGCCTGCTAAGATCCTCGAAGACGAGGGTCTCTGGCGTCTCCTCCACTCCTCCACTCCAGCGTCCTTGTAACGCTTCACGAATTGCGGAATAATGTCCTTGTACATTTCCTTCTCCTTGGGTACATGCCCATCTGATTCACCATCGCTCCCCCCTTGTTGATATCCAGACCCGTTTTCAGAATGTACGAGATGGGACCTTGGGTACCATCTATAACTCACTAAGGTTACTAGAGTTTCGATGTAGAACGTACGGGTCATATACCTTTATACAACAGATCTATATAGATTATATTTAGTCTATGCTATCTCTTTATAGTCTTTAGTGTTTTGGCTTTTCACTTTTCTTCTCGGTAAAAGACTAAAACGATGTTGTTTTTAGTATTCCGAGCTCAAGCAATCTCGATTTTGCGGTTGTTAAAGAGGGGAATACTTAAAAAGTGAGTGTAAGAGGAGAAAGACCGAGCTCCTCTCTTGAGAATCTCGGTGTTTATCGAAGTAAGCTTTGGCTGGGTGGCTGGGAATTAACAATAATAATAATATGTTAATTTGTTTTAGTTCCTGCCTAAAGTATAAAAAATAGTTTAAAAATGCTGCAATTTGAATCGATTTGAGAAAATCAAGCACGACTCTTCTCGTAATCAAGATCGATTTCATGTTGAATCAAAGAATGATTCTTTTCGAAATTGAGTTCCGTTCGATGTTAAATCAGAAAAAACTCCATCTTGAATCGATGCTGGATCACTATTGTGATCGAAAATAGTGAAATCACGAACTCTAAAAACAGTTCTTTCTCTGAGTGTATACGAAAATGAAGTGAGGTTCATTCAGCTGCTTAGAAGTACTACCAGTAGGAACAACCGGTTAAATTAATATTATTTGTTGAACCACTTATAATTTTGCTCATTGTTCTGTGTCTAAATGTGTAAAAAACTGATGTTGACATGGCAGTAGGCAATTGTTGTCCAACAAATTAATTAAAATTCCGCCTAGAGCTGTTCATTGTCACTTCCCATATTCCAAAACACATTTACATCTTTTTACTCATACTATGACGTACAACTGGGAAATGTTAATTGAACCAGCCCCGTCATCCCGAATCGGAATAATTGAGGCTCGTCCAAGTTTGGGGAGTGTGCCATGGTTGTTTGCTAGTGCTCGTGGTGGCCTAATAATAAATATCATCAATTTAGATTGGGGCTCAATTAAAGTTAGTTGGTCGTCAGCGATTATGTGGTTATCAATAGAAAACGTAAAACAATGCGGAACATTCAAAAAAATGTCTAAAAGAGCGCAGCGCCATGACTGGCTTTTAAATAGAAATCAGTCCAAACAGTATTGATAAGATGGGTTATATTAAGTTTATGACTTTAACCCAGAGAAATGTAAGGTACAAGTTAATTAATTTTATTGTAGTTTCGAATATATCATCCATTAATTTAGTCCTAATTGAGCAGCAATCGCTCCTCCATCCAGGGCAAGATTTCCTTCATCGCCTGAATGTATTTTCGGTTGGTGAACATGGCACACTTCATTTTGGAGGCGTATCGTTCGTTGACCTCGTCCTCAAACTGATTCATCATCGCAATGGGCAGAGCGCGAGTAACCACCACATAGGCTGAAATCAGCCCATTGATAAGATTAATTCTATTTAATAGGCTTCTAAGTACCCACCTGCCAGGCCGTTTCTATTAAGAGCTTCGCGAAGATCGTGTAGCTGCGGCAAAGTGCCTTGAAAGTTCAAAACTTTGAGGTTATCCAGCAAATGGTAGAAGTAATACTGGACCATGTCATCGAACTGAAGCAACTTAATGTCCTTCTCGGCTGATGAGAGGATGGTGTAGTACAGATCGATGGACTGAAAATGGCATTTATTATAATTTAAGAAAAACAAGTTGAATGAAATACAATAGATTGGAAATATACCCACCGGAGATCCATATTTGACCACCTGGAAGTCGAGCAGGGCGGCGTCTTGCACATGACCGACGTCTCCTGGCTTGAACATCACATTGTTCACCCAGCAGTCGCAGTGATTAAGGACATTGAACTGATTGGGATCGGGCTCGTGGAGCTCCAATAACCTGTCGACGAGGTCCTGCTCCTTCTCCACGAACCGCTTGTGGAAATGGTCGCCCATGCGCCATCGTCGCAACTGCGAAAGAAATATTTCCGGATCGTTTAGCTCCCGTAGAACGGATCGATTGGCCTTGGTATAGACTCCTTTGGCTAGAAGATTACTGAAAGCTCCATGCTTTTCGACATATACGACTGAGGCTGCATGGAGTTGGGCCAGTTTCTTGAGCACTTGCTTCAGGCACTCTCCATTGAATCCTTCTTGCCGCTCCACATTTCTGTAACCCTGGGACTTGAGATCCTCCATGAGGATGTACTGAACACCGATGTTGTGGTCCAGCTTAAAAGCCCTCGGGCCAAAGGATATCTCCTTGCCCACCTCCCTGTAGAGCCGCTCCAGCTTGGGCAGGACATTGTGGTAGACCTGGTGTTCCCGGAGGAACAGCTTCAGCTGACTCATTAACCTGGCTTGAAAGTCGCTGCCATGTGTGGCTTTCAGCACAAAGGATAACTTCCTGACCGTGAAGTCCGGCAACTGGACCTTCACCCGGATGGGAAGAAGGACCGTGCAGTTGCGAAACTGGATGAGGTGGACGCTTGGAATAACCGTCAGATTATGGTGTTCCTCCCCCAAGATGGACTGGACCGCCTGGTTCAGGGACAGGCTGGAAACCCAATCGGGAATCTTCGGCACTTTCATCGGCTTAACACTTGTACAATTTTCACCCCAGAATTTATGTAGGTAACAAACAATAACTATTGAGTGAAATTTCTAGAGGAAGCTGCTGAAATTAAAGTTATTTATATAATTGGCATGACAAACAAATATAGAATTTAATCGGCAGTCAACAGTTATTTCAAATATAATTAGTGTTTTATTAACCTTTAAAGGCAATTTATATGATGCCATTAAAAAGACATTATTATATCATTTTGGATAATCACTTCCAGTCGAGCAAGCCGCGGTTGTCCAACCATGGCAGCACCTCCGTCATCACCTGGACGTATTTCGGGTTGGTGAACATGGCGTTCTTCATTTTGGACTCGTCGCTGATGTAGCTCTCCAGATTGGCGTTGTTGGTCTTGTCCAGCATGACGACGGGCAGCACCTTGGAAACCACCATATAGGCTGTGGGAGGAGGAATTATGGATATGATATGATAATGGGGAGGTATTAATACTCACCAGCCAATCCATTGCGGAAAAGGGCTGCATGCAGGTTCTTCAACTTGGGCAGTGGTCGGTGGTACTGCAGCAGCTTCAGATTCTCGACCAGATTATCGAAATAGTAGCGCACCAAGTAGTCGAACTTGGCGGTCTTCAGTTCGGGGGCAGCCGAAGACAAGATCAGGTAGTACAGATCATTGGCCTATAAGGGGGAAATTTAAGATATTAATAAAAATGTTGTTAATAATAAATAACTATGCCTTACTGGGCTTCCGTACTTTCCCACTTGAAAGTCCACGAACAGGGTCTCCTTAATGGTTCCAAAGGCATCGTGCTGGAACATAATGTTATTGGCCCAGCAATCTCCGTGGTTGAGCACATTGAACTCCCTAGCGTTGTACTGTTGATCCTGCAGCAGGCGATCTACCAAATAGTCGTCGCTATCAGCCTGCCACAAGTATATAGAGAATGTATTCGGCACTCTTCTTAGATTTCCCATCGAAGGATACCCACCAACTTCTCGTATATTTTCTCGGCATTCTTCCACTTCTTGAGCTGGGCCAAAAAGGCACCGGAGGCATTGAACTCCTGCAGCAGCTGGCGGTTGGCCTCACTGAACACGCCCACCGTGAACTCCTCCCCAAAGAGTCCATGGTGCTCCACATAGCAGGCGGAGGCCGCATGGAAGGCGGCCAGTTTCTCGAGCACCTTCTGCATGTGAACCAGATCCAGGCCGGTCAGGCGATTGGCGTTCTTGAAGTTCTTGCGGTGCAGATCCTCCAGCAGAATGTAGTCCACTCCAAGGTCACGATCCACCTTGAAGGCCTGGGGAGCAAACTGAATCGGCTTGCCGGCATCCGCGTAGAGCTTCTCGAACTTGGGCAGAATGCTGTGGTACATCAGCTCCTCCTTATGGAAGAGCTTCAACCTGGCCAGTATGGCGGCCATCACTTCGTTGTTATGCTGCGCCTTCAGAACAAAGGAAAGGCTCTTGGTACTGTGATCTGCCGAGGAGAAGCATCAGATATATTATCAAGTGAAATTTAGCATGATCTTAACTCACCTAACAGTTCCACTTCCACCAGCAGGCGCAGGAACTGGGATGAATAGTTCTCGCCCTCGCTGCTGCCTTTCTGGGGAGTAATCGATATGATCTTCTCGAAGTCCCCGATCTGAGCCTGAACCGCCTTCTCCAGGGTGATGTTTGGCAGCCATTTTGGCAGGTTTTCGGCTGGCACCTCAAGGGTTCCATTAGTTTTAGGAGCCTCAGTCATGTTGTATCTACCATAAGGGATAGTCATTTATTTTCTCGCACTTAAGATGTTTGGTCAACAAAAACGACAAACTGATAGCAACGATGAAACGCGGCTAACAGGCTAACACGGCCAACAGGTCGTATACATAACGATTGTGAGACCATTGTCAAACATAGGTGGCGCCACTGCACTGCTTTGACGAAGGCGCGGAATATTTGAATAACACAGTGCTGCTCTGCTTTTGGCCCATCCCATCCCATAAACGTACTTAAAAAAAACTGCGTACTTGGAGGAATTGCATCATTTGAAGCCAGGAACTTTATCTTGAAGAAGGGGTCTAATGGGTCGGCGAATTATTAGCAGAACGTTCAAGTACTCTAATTGCTGCAATAAAAATGTTTCTATAGATCTGAAGAACCATCAAGTCGAATATATTTTCTATGGCATTTTCTGAATAGAAGTCGTTGTTAGTAAACATACATAAGGGAGCACAAACAATTGAATATAGTTGGTAAACAGAACTACTAAAGCCCTTTTAAAGTGCTTACTAATATACTTAAAGATAATTGGAGCAGTTCTTGATAATCTAGGGTTTTCTGTTTGGTTAGCAAGCCCTGTTAGCTTCAACTACTACCCATTCCATAGAAATATGTTATTTGTGCAGATAAATTCAGGCAAATCATCATCAATACAATTCGAAATACGTGATTTAACGAATTGGGCACATACGAATGGCGTTAATTAGCGCACCTTCCTGAGGCTTTCGTTGATTAGGCAATTATCAGAATTATCGCTATTCAATGAACAAAAATCATAAATCAGGTCACATGTCAGGTGGTGAAACACCTGCCGGGAGTTCAATTGCATTACGACACACGGGTTGGAACATCCTACCTGAACAGGATCGAATATGAGCTTTAGGATACGAAAACGTCACTTAAAATATGATTTATTCACTAATATAGGTGCGACGAATTTCACTATAAAACGACCTTTTCACTATGATACTAGTTGGTAAACTAGAGGTTGGCCCAATCTGAGCTATGGTTTTATAGCGCTCTTCACTTTTGATGGTCAAAACTGGGAGATTGGATTCGTGGAATCGGGAAAGAACAGATCGGTAGCCAACCTTCTTCCTTAATAGGTAAACGAGCGTTCTGATAGATCGACTGCAGCCCGGCCAACTGTCGAGTGGGAAATACGCGTCGCGATGGTCGGGAGCAGCGTTATTGCCCCGATTTGGCTATGGGCGAAGAAATTCCTTATCGCATGCATTCGATAGAAGTTTATTTTGTAATTCAGTTCGCCAAAACCGGCAAAAAGAGTGGCAATCGCCGGTGGCGAGAGCGGGAGCGCGATAGTGTGCCAGGGCGAGGGGCAAGCGATATGTGATATGGAGGCAAACGCCGTCAATTGTTTGATTGATAACGAAACTGTTTCTTGTTTCCACTTCTGATTCGACTCTTTATCGGCCAACATGTTCCTCTTTGGGCTCGCCATTCGCTCTAATTATTTCGTGATTCCTCATTAATGGCTGTTTGCGGGCGTGACATGTGACGGGTAGACAGATATAGACGTATACCCCTGTGATTTCCGCACAAGCGCCACTCACTTAATAACTTATTATTAGAATAATAAGTAGTACTACTAAATATAGTGGTAAACGTGGCTCAATTGGGCTTTTCGATTCAATGTGATTGACCTTTAATGGGCATGTTATTAACTTCCTTTTATGACTTTTGTTTGGGTTAAAAATGAAGCAAAAAGCAGAAAGTTCACCCTTTTACAAGGGGTAGCATCGTTTTTTTTTGCAAAAATCGATCAAAAATAAAATTTTTAGGTGGGAATGCCAATCGTTTAGGAATTTTATTCCGCGTTGAACAAGATATGACATTCCACTTTTGGCCCATTACTTTTCTTGTTTCGCCCAAAATACTGATTATTTTTGGGTGAAAAATATACACTTTTGTTTTTTGTCCAACAATTGATTTTTTTCTTTCACCTTTTTTGATGTAACATGGTCAAAAATGGTCCGAAACTTAAGAGACACACTGTTTTGGACAGCTTACAATCTAGACAGTTAATCGCAGTAATTTTCTTGCTGATTTTTAAAAGTAAAAAATTTCTCAAAATTTTGACTTTTTTATAAGGGGTAGCATCGTTTTTTTTCCAAAAATCGATCAGAAATAAAATTTTTAGGTGGGAATGCCGATTATTCCGCGTTGAACAAAATATGACATTCCACTTTTGGCCCATTACTTTTCTTGTTTCGCCCAAAATACTGATTATTTTTGGGGTCAAAAATGGAGGTTTTTTGTTTTTAAAATTTTATTTACTTAATTATAGAAAAACACTTTTTAATTTTATAGCTGTCATGTCAGTTTTTTTTTAAATGCGGCATAGTCTGCTTGATTGTTGTTGGAAAATATCATTATTTTAAATTGGTTTCCCAATTATTTACTGTATTCAGAAAGCTTAAATAATCACTTTAGATTGGTTCTCCAGTTGTTACGTAAGCGAAGCCCCTTCACCAGAACGTAATACTTCAATGCATCTGTCGGCTATTAAACGAAATCAGTTAGATCTGAAGGGCCCCTCGATTGTTGAGCCAGGTCAGAATGGCGCTGACATGCTTCTTGTAGCGGGCATTGGAGTACATGGCCATCTTGAGACCATCGCCAGTGTCCGAGTCGGTGACGAAATCGGTCAAGTTGGCGTCGTCAGTTCGGTCGAGCAGCACAGGTGGGCAGAGCATTAGGACAGTGTGGTAGCCTGCGATTGAAAATAAATTGTGATTACCGGCAGCTTTTCAGAGAGAGCTTTTCGCCTTACCAACTCGGCCATATTTCAACAGCTGAGTGTGTAGGAATCGCAACGAGGGGGTCTTGGCCTCGGGGTACTTCAGCAATCGCAAGTGCTCGACCAGCTGATCGTGGTAGTACTTGATACAGTAATCGAACTGACTCAACTGAATTTCGAATTTCGTCGAGCCCAGTAGGAAGTACATCAGATCGTGGGCCACGCAGGTCACCTTTGGCAGCTGCAGGTCCACGAAATAGGTCTCGGCCGGTTCGGGGGACTCTCCCTCATACCTAAACATAATGTTGTTCGTCCAGCAATCTCCGTGGTTCAGGGCATTGAAGTCCTGCGGATCGGGCGTGTTCATGGCAAACATCAGATCCACTATTTTCGGATGGATCTTGTGCTGCACAAGCCCAGGAAATAATAGAATTTTAGCAAGATGTATCATAAATTTCGACGATGTTACCTACCACCGCCTCGCTGTACTCCTCGTAGCCCTCGTAAAGAGGCAGGCACTTGAGTAGGTACTTTCCCAAAGTCTCGGCCACCTGCTCGATGTTATCCTTCATGCTATCCGCATAGGTGGGTTGCAAGTAGTTCTGGGTGTAAGGACCCTTCAGATGGAGCCTGTTGGCCGAGGCCGCGTGCCACTGGGCCATCTTCTTTAGCACACCCTTGGTGTGGGCCATGTCCAGACCCTCCAGGCGATCGACGTTCTTGAACCCAAAGGGTTGGAGGTCCTGCAGTAGGACGTACTCGTCGGGGGCATCGATTTCGTAGGCCTTGGCCCCAAACTGCACCTCCAAGCCGGCGTCCTTGTACATCTGCTCCAGCTCGGGAATCACTTGCAGGAAGACATCCCGCTCCACCACGAACATGTTGTTCTTCTTCAGGATCTCGCGGTACATCTCAAAGTCGTGCGGCGTCTTCAGCATGTAGCTCACATTTTCGGTGGTGTGATCTGATGACGAAATCTTCGATGTTACTTCCCATTGTTTGCCATGCCGATGACTCACACTTACCACTCAGTTCCACTTCGAAGCGGAGGCGTAGCATAATGGTGGAGTAATTTTCACCCGGCTTGAGACCGGCCTCCGGCTTGAAGCTCTTGATTCCCACATACCTGTCGCCAAAACGTTCCTTAAGTAATTTCTCGAATAGCTCGGCCTTCAGCCAGGTGGGCAATGGAACCGTTGCTGTCTCCTCCGACATTTTGAACAAAATGTGTTTTGTTTGCCGGCCGGTGGTGTTTAAATATGAGAGAGCCAACTCAAACCTTTTCCCCTATCTCTTTGTTCAGTAATGTGTTCAAAAACAAAGGCCGATCGAAAAGCTCAAAAGCTTGAGGCAAACAAAACAGAGAGGGCCGGCCAAAAAGAGAGTTCTCCAAGCCACTCGTTCCCCAAGTTCCGAGAGATACGTTCGTATACGCACATATGTACAGAACCAAGCAAACGCGGGGGAATTCTATGTATATGAAAATCCATATTTGGGCTTAAGTGCTTTCTGTCATATATTAGAAAACAAATTAATGATGAAAACTACAACCAAATAATGAAATTTAGGTAGGGATACGATAGAGTAAATAATGTATAAACCTTACTAACTTGATTTAATTTAAAAACTAAGGACTAGTTTATTATTCTCTTTTTATTATTTTTATAAATTTGATATTATTTTTAAAAATTATAGTACAGGCCAAAACAAACGCGGGGAAATTCTATGTATATGAAAATCCATATTTGGGCTTAAGTGATGAAAATATAGATGAGTAAATGATGTATAAACCTTACTAACTTGATTTAATTTAAAAACTAAGGACTAGATTATTATCTTTTTATTATTTTTTTAATTATAATTATATTCTTTTTAAAAAGTATAATTATATATATATTATAAATAATTATTTATTTATTACGTCCTTGTAAGGTAGTTTAAAAAATTGCCTACAAACGTATATCTTATCTATTAATGAGCCACATGAGTGCCTATCTTTACAAAAAGAATAAAATATATATTGTCGCTTGTAAGCTAAGTGCAAAGTTATAGTATCACAAGTTTCTAAAGTGAGTGTTCAGAACTTTTACTCCATAGCCCCACGATGTTGAAGCCATGGCAATAGCACTTCCATGTGTTTTTGAAATCTGGGATTTACATAGAGCGATTTCTTAAAGCCGGAATCGTCATCTCCAAGGACTTTTTCAAAGTCAGCTCCATCTACGGGATCCAGCAAAACATATGCCATTACAGTTGCGGCGCAGATGAATCCTGAAATATTTACCTATATAAAAGATCTTAATAAATACGAAAAAAACTTAAACTCACCCCATCCACTGTATTTGTTGAGAGCATCATAAATACTTCTCAAAGTAGGTAGTGCCTTTGAGTAATTCAGAAGCTTAAGGTGCTTAACCAATTCCAAGTGGTAAAACCAAATAAAGTAATCAAACTTTGATGTTTTTACATCTAAACTTGTAGAAGACATCAGGAAGTAGTACAAATCCTGAGCCACTGAGCCCCACTTGGGCACTTGAAGATCGACGAAATAAGTGTCCTGTATTTCGTTTCTCTCATTGTACTGGAACATAATGTTATTGGACCAACTATCTCCATGATTCAACACTTGGAAGTCATCAGGTTCTGGATTGTTCAGGCTTTCCACAATTTCCAATGTCTTGGCAGAGGCAATTTGCTGCAGCGAACGATAAAAGATAAGAAACAGAGATATGGATATCGTGAGATGAGTTTACTCACCAAATCCTTCAGATAAGTCTGGTAATCTTTGAACAGCTCGATGTTTTCCAAAAAGACTTTCAGGCTGCGGGTACAGAATGCATCTACGATTTCCTCGTTTTTAAGGAAACCCTTGGTGTATTTCTCCTTGTATGGACCCTTTGTTTCCACTCTCACAGCCGAAGCTGCGTGCCATTGGGCAAATTTCTTCAGGACACTCTCTGTATGGGCCTGGTCCATACCTTCAAGGCGATTGATATTTTTAAAACCACGTGGGCGGAGGTCCTCTAGAAGGACATAATAATCACTGGCTTCTATATCGTAAGCCTCTGCTCCAAACTTCACCTCTAGACCCACATTGCGATAGAGCTGTTCTAGTTCGGGAACCACTTCCAAATACATTCCACGTTCCACATCAAAAATATCCGTCTTTTCCATCATTTTACGATACTGCTCAGATTGATGAGGCGTCTTTAGCATGAATGCCTTGGTCTTTTGGGACTTATCTAGTGAATTTATTTATAGTTTATTGTTTAGGGAGGGATTTTTAATAATTATAAATACAAATACAAACCCGTTGTCTCCACATCCAGCTCGATTCTGAGCATTATAGTTGCATAGTTCTCGCCAGCAGCGACTCCTGCTTTAGCTCTCATGCACTTCGTCTCCTTATAATCCTTGACGTTTTTTTTAAGAAGGTCCTTGAAGACCTCCGGCTTGACCCAATCTGGAATGACGACCTCCCTCTGGCTAATATCATCGTCCTTTGTTTGAGGCGACATTTCGAACAGATCTCTGTGACTTCAGGGCACTTACTGGAAGCTGAAGTACTGTGCGCATCTTTTAAATACTGTCGGAGGAAATAATGATAATGCGAACGATAAACCTTATCTCTTACCTAAGAATCAACAAAATGTTTTAAATTAGTTTGTGCGAAAGTGACAAAGCCGTCTATTACAGCTCTACGAGGTAGGTGCGTCTGGAATTATAAATACAATCCCCCCCACAGATTAGATTCTCACAATGACAACGCTGTTTGAGGAATATAAAAAGTATTCTGGGCACACAAATTATGTAATACAAAATGATACATATTTGTTAAAGTAGGGCACGTAAGTATCAATTAAACGGTGTCTGCTAAAAGATATTTACTAGGCAGTGTGCGAAATGCATTTATCTTATCTTTTGATTAAACTGATAGCTCCATATATACTTAAAAGTATATTGATTGCAGAAAGAGTTAAGTATTAAATTTGTACTCAAAACCACCTGCATGTTGTCCCTCAGGACAGGATTGAATGCTTAAATAGGCGTTGAGGGACTTGCTTCGCAAAATTATTATGTATTTTTCTTTAATTATAATTTTATTTTTGTTTTCTTTATAAAAAAACAAATTTTTATTTTACGTATTTTTATTTTATTACGTTTTGAATAAGCTATGAAATGTATTGTTTGTTTGGAAAATGATTAGTTCTTGATTACTTGAACACAAATTATATTATATTTTAGGAACCTATTCTAGGGCGCCTTGGTGCTGCAGCCATGGCAATACGACTTCCAAATGCCTGACGTATCTGGGATTGGTGTAAACTGACTTTGTAAAGCCAGAATGATCCTCTGATATGATTTTTTCGAAGTCTGCTTCTTCTGTGGGATCTAGAAGGACGAATCCCATTACGCAAGCAGAGCAGATGAAGGCTGCATATGGTGATATTAATAAAATATGATCGTATAATTAAGATACGAGCACTTACCCCATCCACTGTATTTGTTAAGGGCATCGCGAATGCTCCTTAGGGTAGGCAATGTCTTTGAGTAATTCAGAAGTTTTAGATGCTTGACCAATTCCGAGTGGTAGAACCAAATGAAATAATCGAACTTCGAGGTTTTGACGTCCAGGCTTGTTGACGAAATCAGGAAGTAGAACAAATCCTGAGCTACTGTTCCCCATTTGGGTATTTGCAGGTCAACGAAATACGTATTCAATATCTCGTTTTTCTCGTTGTACTGGAACATAATGTTATTGGACCAACCATCGCCATGGTTCAGGGCGTTGAATTCATCGGCTTTCGGTTCCTTCAGATCGTTTACCACATCAAATAACTTTCCTGCGACACTGTGCTGTGGAAAAAGATCTGAAGATCAAAGCAGATCTAAAGCTATTAAAGCAAATGTAACTTACCAAATCCTTGATGTAAGCCTCATGCCCTTTGATCTGATCGATATGTTTTATCAAGTTTTTAGCACTGCGATTGCAAAAGGCATCCACAATGGCTTCCGATTTAAAAACCCCTCCTGTATATTTCTCGTTGTAAGGTCCTTTGAGGTCCACGCGAACTGCAGATGCAGCATGCCATTGGGCAAATTTCCTTAGAACATTCTCAGTATGAACTTGGTCCAAACCTTGGAGGCGATCAGAATTTCTGAAACCTCGAGGACTTAGGTCCTCCAGCAGGACATAGTAATCCCTGGCTTTTATCTCGTAGGCCTCTGCCCCAAATTTAACCTCCAAGCCTACATCTCGGTAAAGTTGCTCTAGTTCAGGAACCACTTCCATATACATTCCACGCTCCACATCAAAGATGTTAGTATTATCGAGAAGTTTGCGATAAGCTTCAGTCTTGTGTGGTGTTTTCAACATGAATGCCTTTGTTATTTTGGATTCATCTAAGAAAATTATTAGTTTGATAGCTTATGAAACTGCAGGAATAAATTTACTAACCTTTCGTCTCAACATCCAGTTCTACTCTGAGCATTATGGTGGCATAGTTCTCGCCAGCAGCGACTCCTGCTTTGGCTCTCAGGGCTTTAGTTTCCTTGTAATCCTTCACCTTACTTTTGAGTAGATCCTCAAATGCTTCCGGCTTAACCCAGTCCGGAATCGGGACTTCTCTCTGGCAAACATCCTCGTCCTTCGTCTGCGGCGGCATTTTCGGATGATCTACTGGACTTGATCTCACTCACTGAGAACTTGCTCTACGGTTGTCTTCATTTAAATACAGTTGATTTAGATCCGCCTTGGGAGAGATAACAATTATCTAGATCCCCACAGACACTTTTAATTGTTCCCTTAGTCCTGTGTGCTGTGTGACAAGCACTTATTCACACCTTTGAACCCAATATTAGTTGACAAGGCAGTTTTCTAAAAAACAATATAACTAGCTTGCTGAACATTTTTATAACTTATTTTATTATGTAATTTTCCTAAGATACTATTTTAAAATATTTTATTTGTTTGTGTACACAATTGGTAGTAAAATTGTTGGATAACTGTCACAAGAGTTGAGGTCTCTAATTGTGATTACCTTTTTTGACAGACAACTAATGAAGATACGCTCAGAAGCTTTATTTTCGGATTTGTTTTTATACCCTTTTCGCTTCCTACCTTATATGGTATACGATTTATGACCTTTTCTACTTATCTAAGTTTCTTCAGATTTCTAATCTCTAAGCTTTCTTTATAAGAGCAAAACCAAAAAAACTTGAGAAGGGGAAGAAATCAAGTTTGCTTGTGGTCGTCTTTCGTTTTGTTTTGTTTTGCTTCGGTTATTTGTTTATGCCCATATAAGGCATATGCCCATACCCAAAAAACTTCGCTCTTCTTTAATGGCTCAGGTTTGTATTTAAGAAAAATATGAGGCAAATTTCGGTTTAACAATTGAAGGTATTGTTTTACGTATTATACATTTTTGGTCTGGAGGTGTATACTTAGTTACGATCCAGAAGAACTGCCCACATCACGCCATTGGCCTATGCTGAGGAAATAAAAAAATAAAAATAAAAAATAAAATAAATAGAATAGTATCTGTACATTAAAATTGAAGAAAAAATAATAAAAAAAAAATATGCTTTAATTTTTATATAATTTTATTTAAATTTTTGCTCAACCGGTTCAAATGGTATTAAATACAATGCCTGGGCCTTAAGTGCACTCGTACTGGGCTCTCTCTTTTTTTGAGCTTTTTCAATTGACAAGGCTTTGAGATTCATTGAGAGAACTGAAAGATACAAGCTATGTTTCCCTGGTTTTGTTTTGCTACGCTGTTCGCTATGACCTTATATGGTTCTCGGGTTCTATCACTATCTACTCAACGTTTAGTCACTTTTTGTGTTAACAATGTTCAAAATACTTTGGTGGGTCGCTTGCATGTCCAGTTTATTTTTATGCCACTGTTGCCCACCCCTTAAGTCGTTATCATAACCGCTTTCCTACTAAAAGTACATTTTATCATGGTGACTTTTGCTAAGTGATTGATTTCGTTTATAGCACAAAACTTTACGTTTATTAATACTCCTTGCCATTATCGCACATAAATAAAGATAACACTATCATGAGAATGCACATTATTGTGATTCAATTTGGAATGTTCATTGTGAAAATGGAAATTTATTTAGTAGGGTGATTTAGATATCCAATGCGCCACGATTGAGTAGCCAGGGCATGATCGCTTGCATATGTTTGCGGTAACGAGGACTGTTGTAGAGCTGCATCTGGAAGTCCACTCCCGCTTCGGTTTCGCCCATAAAGTTCTCAAAGCTGGCAGAGTCCGTCGGATCCAGAAGAACGGCAGCCATCACGCTAGTGGCCACGGAGTAGCCTAATGGAAAGGACAGATATTTCACAATTTCAATGTTAAGTTGAAGCAACTAAGCCCCGCCAGTACTTACCGAAGAACCCGTATTTAAAAAGGGCCAAATGAATATCTCTAAGGCTGGGAATGGGCTTTGAGTACTTCAGAATCTTCAGGTGTTCCACCAGGTAGTCATGGTAAACTTTAATATAGTAATCGAATTTCGTGAGCTTATCCTCCAACTTTGTAGACGAGAGCAGGAAGTACAGAAGGTCCTGGGCCACAGTTCCGTATTTGGGAATTTGATAGTCGACCAAATACACCTCCTTAATTTTTCCAAACGCATCATATTGGAACATAATATTATTCGACCAGGAATCGCCATGGTTCAGAACATTAAATTCTGTGGGATCCACCTTCGCAAACTCAAAAATCTTATCGATGAAAACAGGCTGCAGGGCTTTCTAGTACAACAGGAAAAAATAAAGAATTACGACGTCTATTGGGCATTTCAAGTATTCACTACTTACTACTTTGTCAATAAAGACTTCATAACCTTCGTATGTGACACAGCTTTTGACAAAATTCGGTCCCATTCCTTTCATCATTTCGCTCATCATCGAACGGTTTTCTTCCCTGTAGAATCCGTGCAGGAGGTGGTCAGGATAGGGTCCTTTGGTGGCCACTCGCACCGCTGACGCAGCATGCCATTGGGCCAACTTTTGGAGCACCCTCTCCGTGTGCGTTTGATCGAGACCCTCCAGTCGGTTGGCGTTCTTAAACCCCTTTACCCCCAGATCCTCCAACGCCACGTAGTCGGTCTTGGCGTTCTTGATGTCGTAGCTCTTGGCGCCAAAAGTGATATCCACGCCCACTGCCTTGTACAGAGCAGACAACTCAGGAACAACCTCGTTGTACATTGTGCGCTCTGTGTCGAAGATGTTCGTTCGCTTCATCATCTCCTGGTACACCTCGAATTGGTGGGGCAGTTTTACCATGAAGGAAACCGGTTTCGTCTTGCCATCTGGGGGATGCAAGTCAGCCATTTTCCTCGCACTTCAACCCCACTGACTTACCCTGCAGCTCAACTTCGATGCTAATTCGCAGCATAATGGTGGCATAGTTTTCACCTGCCGCAGATCCCATGTCCGCCTTGAAGCTCTTGACTTTCGAGAAGCCCTCCACGTTGGCCTTGAGCACATCTTCGAACAGTTCCGCAGTTATCCAATCGGGTATTTTGCTGGCCGCCATAATAGATAATCGGTATTCGCTCTGCTGCAAAGTGTAGAACACGTATACGCCTAGTTGTGCCGGAATGAGTGGACTGAGGCCAGTCGGTGAGGATCACTTGTTTTATATCAGTTGGCAAGCTTTTATAATTGGGTCCGTAGAACAAGTGGGCTTTTTCTCTGTTTTCCCGAGCAAGCTTTTCCAATTCCACTTTAACTAATTCTCTAGTTTATTTCGTGACTTGATCAAAATTGTAAATAACACATTTTTAGGTATATATGAATAAATGTAGCTTTTGATGTTTTGCGTCATTGACCTTAGAATTGGAGTTGTTTATGACCCATCATTAGGTGAATAAGAGAGGTAAGGCGAAGTGACATTGCACCCAAAATTTCATTACTCTTTGGATTAAAATAACTCGTTTTTATCGCTTCTGACTGAAATCATTATAACCTCTGCAAGGATATAATAATTTTATTTTAGGTAGTTTAATACTTTCAAGCGGAATTGTCTATCACAATATGAGTGGAGGTAATTGCCTAATCTATGTCCAAAGCTCCGCGATTAAGCAACCAGGGCAGGATAACCTGAATGTGTTTCCGGTAGCGGGGATTATTGTACATTTGCATCTGGAAGTCCACTCCCTCGGGAGAGTCGCCTATAAAGTTCTCAAAACAGGCGCTTTCCGTTGGATCTACAAGAACTGTTGCCATCACCCCTGTGGCCACGAAAAAGCCTGCAAAATATTTTATATTATTAAATTTTCTCTTAACAGCAGTTCAAGGATATACCCACCGAAAAGTCCATTTTTCAATAAAACCTTGTGAATGTCTCGTAGGCTGGGCAGTGGCTTGGGATATTTTAGTATTCTCAGATGCATCGCCAGATTATCATGGTACACCTTTATGTAGTAGTCAAATTTGCTCAACTTATCTTCCAGCTTGGTGGACGAAATCAGGAAGTTAAGTAGATCCTGGGCCACAGATCCGTACTTCGACCCCTGATAGTCCACCAAAAAGACCTCCTTGATTTTTCCAAACTCATCGTACTGGAACATAATGTTATTTGACCAGAAATCGCCGTGGCTCAGAACATTGAAATCCGTGGGATCTACTTCACCCAATTTGAAGACCTCGTCTATTACCACTGGCTTTAAAGCTTTCTATTTTTAATGACAAAATGCTGTCAAACTCACTTTTATTAAAATTATGGTTAAACCTTACCACTTTGTCTATGTACGCCTCATTGCCTTCGTAGGTGGCACAGCATTTGAGGAACACCTGCCCCATAGCATTCATCATTTCGTTCATCAACGCCTTGATTTCCTCCTTGAAAAATCCCCTTAGAACTATTTCTGGGTACTGTCCCTTGGTGGCCACTCTCAAGGCGGTCGCCGCGTGCCATTGGGCCAACTTCCGGAGAACCCTCTCCGTGTGCGCTTGATCGAGTCCCTCGAGACGATTGGCGTTTTTAAAACCCCTTATGCACAGATCCTCCAGCGCTAAGTATTCGCTCTTGGCATTTTTGAGATCATAGATCTTGGCTCCAAAAGAAACCTCCACAGCCGCCGCTTTGTAAAGTTCCTCCATCTCGGCGACAACCTCAGTATACACGGTGCGCTCGATTTCAAAGATATTGGTGTGCTTCATCATTTCCTTGCAGACATCCAGCTGATGTGGCAGCTTTACCATGTATGAAACCGATCTCGTCTTGCCATCTGGGGGATGGAAGTCAGCCATTTTCCTCGCACTTCAACCCCACTGACTTACCCTGCAGCTCAACTTCGATGCCAATCCGCAGCATAATGGTGGCATAGTTTTCACCTGCCGCAGATCCCATGTCCGCCTTGAAGCTCTTGACTTTCGAGAAGCCCTCCACGTTGGCCTTGAGCACATCTTCGAACAGTTCCGCAGTTATCCAATCGGGTATTTTGCTGGCCGCCATAATAGATAATCGGTATTTGCTCTTCTATAGAGCGTAGAACATACGCCTAGTTGTATTGGAAAGACTTGAATGAGGTCTGACAGGGAGGATCAGAAGTTTTATATCAGTTGGGAAGCTTTTATAATTGGGTCCGTAGAACAAGGGGCTTTTTCTCTGTTTTGCAGAGCAAGCTTTTCTTATTTCATTTTCACTGATTCTGTTGTTTATTTTGTGACTTTATCCAAATCGTACATAAATACATACTTAGAAATATATGAAAAAATATAGCTTAGATGGTTTTGAGTCAAGACCTTAGAATTAGGGTTGTTTATGTCCCAACATTAGGGGAATAAGAGAGGTAAAGCAAACGACCGCGCACCCAAACTTTGATACCTCTTTGGATAAGGACAGTTCGTTTTTATCGCAAATTATTTTCCACAACAACATCATTAAAAAATTATTATACCATAAATGTAAAAAAGGTTAACTGCGTTTAATACTTTTAAACGGAAAGTAACAAGATGCTAAAACCCGACCCCCTAGGGCCTTATCATCTTATTAAATTATAAGTGGAGGTAAGTTCCTAATTGATATCCAGGACGCCGCGATTAAGCAGCCAGGGCAGGATAACCTGAATGTGTTTCCGGTAGCGGGGATTATTGTACATTTGCATCTGGAAGTCCACTCCCTCGGGAGAGTCGCTAATAAAGTTCTCAAAACTGGCGCTTTCCGTTGGATCAACAAGTACAGCTGCCATTACTCCTGTGGCCACGGAATAGGCTGAAAAATGATATAATATTAAATCTGCTTTGAACAGCTCTTCTAGGATATACCAACCGAGAAGGCCATATTTGAATAACTCTTTGTGAATGTCCCGCAGGCTGGGCAGTGGCTTGGAATATTTCAGAATTCTTAAATGCTCAACTAGATTATCATGGTACACCTTTATGTAGTAATCGAATTTGCTAAGCTTGTCCTCCAGCTTGGTGGAAGAAATCAGGAAGTAAAACAGATCCTGGGCCACAGAGCCGTACTTCGCCACCTGATAGTCCACCATATAGACCTCCTTGATGTTTCCAAACTCGTCGTATTGGAACATAATGTTATTTGACCAGGAATCGCCGTGGTTCAGAACATTAAAATCCGTAGGATCGACTTCCGCCAGCTTGAACATCTCGTCGATTACCAAAGGCTTCAGAGCTCTCTAAATGGTTTTAATGAGAGAACTTGTGTTAAACTAAGTTTCATGAAAATTATGCTTAGACCCTACCACTTTGTCTATGTACGCCTCGTTGCCATCGTAGGTGGCACAGCATTTCAGGAATATCTCCCCCATGCCGTTCATCATTTCGTTTATCATCGGCTTGTTTTCCTCCTGAAAGAAGCCCTTCAGAACGATTTCCGGATACTGTCCCTTGGTGGCCACTCTCACGGCGGTCGCCGCATGCCATTGGGCCAACTTACGGAGAACCCTCTCCGTGTGCGCCTGATCGAGTCCCTCGAGACGATTGGCGTTTTTAAAACCCTTTGGGCACAGATCCTCCAGGGCTATGTATTCGCTCCTGGCGTTCTTCAGCTCGTAGCTCTTGGCCCCGAAAGTAACCTGCACACCCGCCGCCTTATAGAGAGCCTCCATCTCGGGAACGACCGCATTGTACATGGTGCGCTCGATTTCGAAGATATTGGTGT
Organism: Drosophila biarmipes; assembly: GCF_025231255.1. Lineage (NCBI taxonomy): Eukaryota > Metazoa > Arthropoda > Insecta > Diptera > Drosophilidae > Drosophila > Drosophila biarmipes. Next base: position 22,079,166 of record NC_066616.1, on the reverse strand, counting down.
GCCTCATCATTTCCTGGTACACCTCCAGCTGATGTGGCAGCTTCAACATGTACGACACCTGTTTGCTTGTACCATCTGTGGGGCAGAAATGAATCGATCGGAATCAATAAAGCTCCCTGCGCACTATCACTTCAAAGTACCTTGCAGCTCCACTTCGATCTTCACCCGAAGCATTATGGTGGCGTAGTTGTCGCCCGCAGCGGAACCACTTTCCGCCCTAAAACTCCTAACTTTTGAGAACCCCTCCACAGTCGATTTGAGAACATCCTCAAACAGTTCCGCAGTGACCCAATCGGGTACTTTACTATCAGCCATTGTAGATAATCGGGGATTCTTATTATTAAAACACACAGAACACGTATACGCCTCGTTTGACGGTGTTGCGTTGACTGGCGAAAACTGAGAATTAGATATTTTTATATCAGTGAGGAGCTTTCGAAGTGCCATAGAGCTCTCGATCTTCTCTCAAAGCTTTCTAATAACATTCCAAATATTTTGGTAGCAGAAAGCGTTTGCCTTTTGTTGATTTCACAATGGGTCATTTTACTGGTAATCCCCCCAAAATAGAGCCCCATAGAAGGCATTATTATATAGGCAAATCGTTTGACAAGCAGTAATTATTGTTTTTTAGTGATAAAACATATTTATTAAATTGCAAAATATGTTTGTTTAATTAATAATAGCCCTTTATTATTTACATTTTTCAGTTTTGTGACTTACTAACTATTTATTATAATACTTTTTTTAAGTTATTGAACGCAGTTAGAACCTGTTTATCTTTGCACTCTGTTTATCTTATGTAACCCCGGTTTATGAGCCAAGGCAATATGACTTTGATCTGATCCACGTAAGCCGGCAGGAGAAACATCTTACGCTTGAATGCTATCGCCTCCTCCGAGTTCCCCATGACATTGCCTATATTTGAATCGACGTCGGGCGGGAGCAGCACTATAGGCAGCATTCGCTGTGCGCATATAAAAGCTGAAATTACGAGAGATTTGCATTTGGATTCCCAGTGATAAACGCTTCGGATACCCCAGTCTTACCCCAGAGACTGTATCTGTGCAAATGGCTGTGAAACTGAGCTAGTGTGGGAGCATTCCGATTGTAGTTGAGCAGGCTGAGGTGATCCACAAGCTGCTGGTGATAATACTCTATGAAGTGATCGAACTTATACAGCTTGATAGAAAATTTGGGGGACGTCATAAGCAGGCAAAATAAATCCTGGGCGGGCGTACCTAAATTTGATAGTCCCTATAAATTAGTTATTATTTTTTGAAAAATCAATTGGTTACCAAATTTAGGCAGTTGAAAATCGACAAAGCAAACATCCTCCACCTCGCTGTTATCCTTATACTTGAACATAAAATTATTGCACCAAAAATCGCCATGGTTTAGCACACTCAGCTCCATGGGATCGTTTTTGCCGAACTCTATATTTAAATCCGTCAAATGTGAGGTGTAGTTGCTCTTAAATATAAGAAAGATTATTATAATAACTGTTATTAAATATTTCTTTAAAACTCACTATGAGGACGAGCTGTCCTGGATCCAGATTATATTTCTGCATGCACTCCAGGAAGGGCATACTAAAGTTAATGTTAAATTCATCCAGCAATTTCTGGTGCTCGGCCGTGAAGTAACTCTCGCGAATACCCTGTTCGTACTCCCCCAGTTCGACGACTCTTTTCGCGGAGGCTGCATGCCACTGGGCCAACTTCTTGAGAACTGCCTCCACTTCGAATTGCTCCAAGCCCTTAGTTCTGTCGGCATTCCTGTACCCCTTCTTTCGCAGGTCCTCCAGAAGAATGTAGTCGCTCTTCACCGAATTCCCTGGAAACTTCAGATGCACCGGCTTGAATTTCGGTGAGATTGGTGTACTCTTGGCATACAGGTCTTCCAGTTCTGGGATCAGATGATCGTACATGTCCAGTTCGGAAACGAACATATCCTTAAAATCGTTATCCTCGCCTTCCGGCACCAAGGGAATCTTCAGTATGTAGCTGATATCTTCAGTGCTGTCATCTGAATCTTATCGTTGGTTACACATTTATCAAGCGATTTCCGCATTCTTACTCACCTTTCAGCTGCATTTCAATCTGTATACGTAGCACGATCGTCAAATAATTCTCCCCTTTACTGATCGCCGATGTGGGCACGAATTTAAGTATCGCCTTGAAATTTGTATTATTCTGCTCTAACAAGCCGTGGAATAGCTCTTTGCTAACCCACTTCGGAGTGGCTGGTTCTGTCATTATATTAACGTTGTCTAGATGCGCTAGCGTCTGATACCAGTGCCTTCCAAGTGGTTACTGGACCACAAAATGCTTCTCCGAATAAAAGCTCGAAAGAGTTCTCTCTTAAAGGCCGTGACGTCATTGTTCATTTTACAGATACTCAACTTTTAAGAGAGGAATTGCATTTCAATTATACATCACCAAAGCTGGATGATTCTTTAATATTTTTATGCTTTCATTAATTAATAGAACCTACGGAATTATTCTAATCTTAGCTTTATTGAATCAATTTTCAAATAGCCTTAAAATAATTACTCTATGACTTGACATTGTGTATGAAGACGTGCCTCCGCAGTTTGTCGGGTCGTGCAAAGTCCTTGGCGCAGAAGGTGCATTGGTAGGGTCTTTCGCCGGTGTGCTTCCGGCGGTGAACCTTCAGCTCGTAGTGGACCGTAAAGCGCATGTCGCAGAGATCGCACTTAAAGGGCTTTTCGCCCATGTGGCGCCGCATATGGATATTTAGCTTGTTGGGCGTCAGCGACTCCAGGCCGCACAGCGAGCAGAGATACTTCTTGCCCGGATTCTTCTTGGCCACATGCATGTCCCGGATGTGCTTCTCCAGGCTGGGCTGCACGACAAAGGAGCGCCAGCAATGGGGACACTGGTAGCGGAAGCGCCGCTTTCGCCTAAGCGATGGCTGCTGCTCTGGAACGGTGGGTTGCTTGGGATGCTGGGTGGCCAAGTGCTGGGTCAGGTTCTCCTCCCACATGAACTTGTAGCCACAGCGCGGGCAGACGAACTTCTTTTCCGTATTCATACACTGAGTGCGAAGGTGTTGATCCAGCATATGCTGTAAGTAGATGGAATTCGTTTAGTAATCAGCCTATTAAATTGTATAATAAGAATTACTATCCTACCTTATCGACAGTCTTAAAAATGCAGTGCTCGCAGGAATGTGGCAGTTTGTCGAAGCTGTGCAGCGAATACTGGTGCTCACTCATTTCTCTTCGCCGTCGGAAATTCAGATCACAAAGGTCACAAGTGTACGATCTGCCCGTGCTCTCCTCATCACTGTCATCCGTATCCTCCAGCAGGAGCTCAAAACCAGTTGCAGTGCTGATCATGTAGGCCGATGGCTGATCAGTGTGGCCCTGCATGGATATGTGCCTTCGCAAGTCCGCCACGCTGATGAACTGGATGTCACACATTTTGCATTGGATGCTCTTCGGCCCGGCCGGTTTTGAGGCATCCGCCAGCAGGGTTTCAGCCAGAGGCAGATCCTGACCAGTGAACCCGTGCCTCTGCAAGTGCTTGTACAGCAGGGCAGGGCGGTAGAAGGTGCGAGTGCACCAGCGACAAGGCATGAGCTGCATGCTGCTGTCCCGGTGCATCATCAGCTTGTGCTTAGTTACGGCGCTCTTGTCCTGGAAGCTCCGGGAGCATTGGTCGCATGGATAGGTCTCTTGCTGAAATGGATTAAAACAAATTAAAATGTATTCTGTTATGATTTTTAAATAGGATTCCCCTTGAAAAATGAATCAATTCAATAAAAAGATAAACTTGTGTTCTTTTAGTTCTGAAGATTTTGTAATCTAATCTCATTTATATTGTATGGTGTAAAATCATTAAAAATAAATATGTAACAAACTAAATTAAAATGATTTAATGCTAACAGGTCCTTTGGGATCGACAACTTCTAATTGTCCTTTGATATGTACAGCTCCTCACCTTGCTCTTGTGCTCGACGAGATGGGCGCGGAGATTCCGGCGCCAAAAGAATCGCTGGGGGCACTTGTCGCACATGAAGCGCTTCAGGGTATTCTGGCATAGCTGGCTGGTGTGATGCTCCAGCAGCTGAGCACTGAGAAACCGCGAATCGCAGCGCTGGCAGACATGTGGCGCGTCCAGCCAGGTGTGCTCATTGCGGTGGTGCTGGTGCAAGAGGTACTTGCGCGGCCACCTTGCCTCTGGAGAGTCGCACAGCTCGCAGGAGTAGCTTCGTCGGATAACAACATCCGACTCGCCATCGCCATCACTGTCCGTATCCGAGCTGTCCAGTGTCATCTCGTATCGGGCTTGATTTGTGATGGAGTAGTAGCGCCCATAGACGCCCATCCTTAGATCCCTAAGGATGCGCCGCTTCAAGCCCTCCGCAGTAGACTCCACGGCTGTCTTGAAAAATCCTTCGGCAATGCGCTCAATGGGCTCACCATGCGCATCGAAGCTGAAATCAGTGGGATGTGCCTGCAGGTGATCCCTAAGCTCACGCAGTTTGGTGAACCGGCGCAAACAGATCATGCATTTTATTTCCTTGGCGCCATTCGGCTCGCAGCGGTGGTAGTCGAAGCCATCAACTCTTCGGTTGATCCTCGATGGCTTAGGAGGTGTTGCAATTGCCGAGGCTGATGTGGAGGCCAGAGGTTTATCGTCCTCTGAATCCGATTGCTTGTCAGACTGCTTGTCAGAGTGCTCCTTGTGTTTGTGCTTAATTAAGCTGACTATGTACTTGTAGGATTTGCTACACTGATCGCACTTGTAGTAGTTGTCCACGCTGCTGTTGCCATCCTCGTCCGACAGTCTGGACAAGAGATTAATTAAAAAGATAATTAAGGTCTAGCAAAGATGCGGGCAGAAAGTGGTGGGCACATAAATTAGCGGTAACAAAAGATTTCCGGCTAGGATCAACCCGCATAATGAGTAATTACAATAATCTTACTCCACTGCTTTGATTATGCTGTGCACTAGGGTGTCGTTGTTGGTCCTGCTGCGATGTGTGGAGGTGCCAGAGGTGGAAGCTGGACTAGATGGACTGGCATCTTCGGGCAATGTCGATGGCCTTCCGGGTAGCTTTCGCCTGGAAGTCTTGGAGGGCAGGAGACTGGCTCCATGCTCGCTGTGCTTGTGCTTTACCAGCGCCATTACGTACTTGTATGTCTTCTCGCACTGGTCGCATTTGTAGTAGTCTTCTTCGTAGCTTAGTGGAGGAAACATAACATAAGCACTTTAAAAATCAACTATAAATTGGAGTAGCTAGCTCACTCTTCTCCATTCTTGCCGAGAATACCGTGGTCCCTCTGCTTGTGGCGATACAGATTGGTGACATATCTGAAGGCCTTGTTGCACAGCTCGCAGACATTCTGCTTGGCCGGCTCAGAGGCGCAGAGCGAGGAGGAAATCTTCCGCTGGCGCAGGGGCACATCGTCCTGGTCGTCATCCGAATCGCTGAAGTGTACGATGCTCCGCTTGACAAAGCGCGTGCGCACGAGAGGATCAGCCTTGGCCACTTGATGCGTGGCATCCAGTTCCTCGGTCTTGATGGTCACGCCCTCTATGTCGAACAGGTGTATGGGTGTCTCGCGGAGGCACTCCAAGGCCTTGGTGCCCTCCATTTCATCGTCGCCGTCCACAGAGTCGCCTAGTTTCTGTAGCCACAGCTCATGCGTCTGGCGCGCCTTCAGAACAAAGTCGTAGGCGCTCTCCAGCTTGTCGGCGCACTCATTGCACAGCCACTGTGGGAACTTCTCCGCCTGTGCCGTGGCCACCTTTTAGGATCGTTTAAGGGAAATTAGCATCAATGCGGGCGGCAATTGGATGACAAAAGGACAATTGACCCACCTCGATGCTCGTTAGCTCGAGCAGCAGCTGGCCGAAGGTCTTCTCCGCGTACTTCTCCACGGGCGTCTCAATCCAGTAGCGACCGTCGTCGCCGCCACATATTCTGCAAGTCCGTGTCATCGTTTAACACATTTATTCAACGTTTTTGGCAGAAGTTTTTAACAGCAAAAGGTGTCTGATTTGTCAACTGAAAAAAACAGCTGATTGGTAAGTGTTGCAAAATGACGTTTTCTAGCGAACCCCAGCTGTTCGCGAGCAACGGTCATACTAAAAAGGCTCTTGTTGCATTTCCTTGATTTGTGCAAAGTTTTATTTATTTTTTAATTAAACGACGATGAGTAAAGTGAGTTAATTGCCGGCAATATAGAAAAATGCTGCCCACTGACATTTGTCGCACTTGTGCGCTGCAAAATGGCCATTTGCTGCCCTTGTCCACCTGCTTGGACGGAGACGCCTCCAAAAGTTACTATGATGTGCTCCAGGAACTCACGCAAATCGATGTGAGTGGCTTTAATCCGATGCTTTGTTGCATTGCTAACCTTATCCCAACTCCAGGCCCAGCTGCAGAGCTCGGATGATGGCCTGCCGCAGCACCTGTGCCCCGATTGCTGGACGAGATTGGAGAGTGCCCACGCGTTCGTGGAGCAGGCCAAACGGGTCAATGTAGAGCTGTTGGCTCGCTTTAGGCAGTGTCTGGATGAAATTCCCATCGACATTCCCGAGGAGCAGAACATAAAGACCGAGGTGGATCTCGAGGACGAGGGCAACAAGTGCGAGGTGGCTGTGGACTCGGCGGCTATGGACATCAAATGGCAGCCGGAAAGTGCCAGCGAGGATGATATCCTTGACGCAGCGGAGAGTGATGAGTAGGTGTTCTCCAATTTGTACTTTGAGCTCTAATAACAACGAATTTGCCTATAGAGATGAGGTGGACAAGAAGACGTATCATCTGCGGCGAAGTTCGCGAAAAGTCAAGCTGGCAGTGGAGAGCGAAGATGAGGAGTAAGCTAAATTTGTATAATCTTTCGTTTGAATGGCAAAACTAAAGTCCATGTCCCTCGCAGTGTTAAACCATCTGAACCCGAAGCAACCCCCGTCAAGCGGCGTAGAGGACGTCCACCAGGCCCATCCAAGAACCAGTCGATGACCAGCGATGGCCGCCACGCCTGTGAGGTGTGTGGGAAGACCTTTTCGTGGTACCGCGACATGCAGCGCCATGCCAAGATCCACTTCGAGCAGGCCTCGTTCGTGTGTGAAACTTGTGGCAAGGGTTTTCTGCGGAAGGACAAGTATATGTTTCACCTACGCTGTCACAAGAAGCGCGAGGCCAAATGGAGGGCTCTCCAGTCGGGAAAAGAATGGCGCTTCGCAGAGCGACTTTATAGTTCCGGCAAGTTGAAGAAAATCGAATGCAAATTGTGTGGTTTGAGTTGCCATCGAATGGAGGAGCTTCGACTTCACATCAAGACTCATGTGGACGTGAAGAGCTTAGCCCATTTGAGAAAAGATAGCGATGTAGTCAGAGAGCATTTTCCCGGATTTCCTTGCGACCTTGACACTATCAAGCAGCAGATCTGCGCTGAAATAGGCGAAGGGCATTTGGAGAAGTTTGCCTGTATTGTAAATTTCCATGGCTATGAGTTGGCCCTCAGTGATTCCGATGAAGAGCCTGAAAGCAAAGATACAAAATATCATTGCTTTGTGTGCAATCTGTTCTTCGCTCGCAAACATCGCTTGATTAGGCACACGCTGGAGGAACACTCTGAATCCGCTTCATCGCTTCCCTGGCAGCGCTGCAGTTTCTGCAAGGTGGGTTTCCTCTGCCTAACACTCTACAACGAACACCTAAGCACCCAATGCCAAAGCAAGTTAAAGCGATATCGCTGCCGTAAATGTCCCGGGAAGTTTATGTGGCCGGAAAACCTGCAAAACCACGCGTGCTCAAATCGGCTCGAGGACAAGATTGTATCCAAGAAGATTATGTGCTCATTGTGTGATGCTGCGCTACCCAGTTTGCCGCAACTTCGCGGTCACCTAATCACGCACCAACACGATTTAAATGGCATTAGTCCGGAATTCAATTCCTCCTTCTTTCTCGCCTTTTATCCTAATGGATTGGACTGCACTACCTCAGATCTGGCCGCCCGTATAGCTGAGGATTTCGAAGTCCAGGACTTTGATCGCTATTACAACGTCTGCACTGAAAGTGGTCAAGAGCTGGATCTTTTTGATTCCGAAACAGAGCTGAGCGAAGAGGAAAACAAGACATTCACGTGTCTCTTGTGCGGAGAGGTTGCGAGTACACTCACAGTTTTGATGCAGCACCAAAAGACCGTGCATGCCGATGGGTTCACCGATCTTCCCTGTCCCTGCGAGAATTGTGAAGCTCGATTCGTCAGCAAAGCCCTTCTGCAACAACACCGCCGTCACCGTTGCGCCAAGAAACACTCCCGATATCACTGCCAGAGTTGCAGTATCCGATTCGTTTGGCAGAATAACTATGAGAGACATCTGAAGACCCATCATAGCAAAAAGGAAGATGATGAACAAGGGACCACCAAGTTGCAGTGCAGCGAATGCGAAAAGGTAACAGTCAATCTCTGACCACTTATCAAAATCTTCCTAACCCTTTTTCCAACTTTAATTCTAAGGTATTTAACTGGCACAAAGATCTCAATCGTCACAAGAGACTGCATCAACCTCAGTCGGCAGCCCAGTTTGACTGTCCACACTGCCACCGCAGGTTCCACCGAAAGGATGGCCTGAAGTCTCACCTTAAAGTACATGCGGGAGAACAATCTGAAGTTAAGGAGCACCATATAGTTCCAAGCGTTGACCAAGGCCTGGCTCTCACCCGACTTAGTCGTCCCCATGGTTGCAAGCAGATTCAGTGCATGATCTGCCTCTCAATTCACTCAAAGATAACTGATCTGAGGACTCATATGAGATCTCATCAATATGGATTAAGTTTTTCAGAAGATAGAGATATTCCTAGTGCCTCGAGGGCTTTCTATCCCGAACTGGAAACACCTTTAGATAGAATCGAACTTGCTGAACGGATTATGGCCGATGTACAAAAGGAACTCGAGTTGGATCGATTTATTTCTATCACAAATGAGGCTGGTCTAGAACTGAATATCGACAGCAGCGAGACTGACACTGAGTCTGAGCAGGAGGAGCATCAAACAGCGCAAAGATATTCTTGCAATCTGTGTAGCACGGCTGTGAGAAGAAAGCATCAGTTGTATGCTCATCAGCTAGCGGAGCACAAGTGGGAGGACGCATTCCTTGCATGCACCCTTTGCCAAGCTAGATTTGTTAACGAATCCTTGCTAGATCGACACTCCAGAACTCTCTGTCACAATGCGCAGAAGATATTTCAGTGTCGCAAGTGCCCGCTTCGTTTTCGCTGGAAAGATAACCTTAAGCTTCACATAAGCCTTTACCATCAGCATGTAGAAATTCCAGTCCCAGATGATGCTTCTCAAGCCGAAGGTGACCTGCAGTGTGGAAAGTGCCCGCGTAGCTTTAAGATGCAGAAGGATCTCACACGTCACACCCTCATGCACGGCCAGGAATCGAACATCTTCCGGTGCCGTTGGTGTGCACGCCGCTTCTATCGCAGGGCCAATCTCCTTCAGCATATCGCTCGTCATGGAATAAGTGTAAGTCAGCTGCCCTATGCAGAGGCAATTCTGGATTCCTACATGAATCCTGGAGGTCGGAAAAAAGTGGAGTGCCGAGTGTGCAGTGTAAGCTTTCCCACCATTGCTGCTCTGCGCTTGCATTTGGAAACCATGCCCGCAGGTAGTCACCACGACATATCCTCACTTCAAAACTACTCGATTACCAACCAGCTGGGTTTCGAGATGGATTTGGAGGATTCGGAGACTGATGATGATGAAGCTAGGACACACTCTAAACCCCCTAGCGCCCCCGATTTTTACACCTGCGGAATGTGTCAACTGAAGTGCTCTCGGAAATTCGAGCTCTACCAACACCAGCAGGCCATGCACCGCATGGAGAAGATCACCGATGGTTGTGATAGATGTATTTTCAAGAGCGTCTGCCCCGAAATCATTTCTCACCACAAAAAGACGCAGTGTGAGAACCGGGAAAAGCAGTTCGTATGCACTCGCTGTGGTTACAAGTTCATGTGGGAATGTAACTTGTTGCATCACATGCAGCTGCAGCATGAAAGGCTCGAGGATCAAGAGTTAGATGAGTCTAAGGAGACATCAGGTGAAGAACCAAAGCCCGAGAGCCAGGTATTTCAGTGTGGTCTTTGTACAAGGAAATACAACCGCAAGGATCGACTGACAGCTCACTTGAAGAAGTTCCATGGACCCGATGGCAAGGATTCTAATAAAGTACAGCTCTCGAATAGACCCACATCTCCTAAGGAACCAAAAAGGTTCCTGTGTGCCTTCTGTGGCAAGGCGGTCAGCTCCTCTTCAAACCTCATCATTCACATGCGCCGTCATACTGGGGAGAAGCCCTTCAAGTGTGATTATTGCACAATGGCTTTCCCCCGTTCCTCTGACCTCCAGTGCCATCGGCGGACGCACACCGGCGAACGACCACATGTGTGCACAGTTTGCCAGAAGGGATTCGCCCGATCGTACAAACTGCAACAGCACATGCGAATCCACAGCGGGGAGCGGCCCTACAAGTGCACATATTGCGAGAAGAGCTTCACGCAGTCCAACGACCTGACCCTCCACATTCGCAGGCACACAGGCGAGCGGCCCTACCAGTGCGGAGTTTGTGGTGAGCGTTTTATCCAGGGAACTGCCCTGAAGAACCATCGGATGCAGCAGAACCACAACGAGGAGGGATTCGAATCAGTCGAATCTACGAGGCGCACGGTTCTGGAGCAGTTTATTGCATAGGATCAGGAATAAGAAGAATCATCAGTACTGTAAAGCTAAGTTTTCTTCAAAGAATTCTAATTGACAGTAACCTTTTTTTAAGTTAACATTACAATTATATACATTCCCTTAATTTGTGTCCTTAAAGAGTTAAGTCCTCTTTGAATAAAAATGCTCATAAAAATATAAAATATGTATTTTTAAGTGGCAGTTTTCAAAGTGACATGTTTTATTTGGTATAATGTAGAAGGGAACTACAATCGTTTAGAATGGGTCAAAAATACAATTTTTAGTGTGAGCCAAAAAAGATGTTTTTCTTTCACCTTTTTTGGTGTAACATGGTCAAAAATGGTCCGAAACTTAAGAGACACACTGTTTTGAACAGCTAACAATCTGGACAATTAATTGCAGCCATTTTCTTGCTGATTTATAAAAGTAAAAAATTTCTCAAAATTTTGACTTTTTTATAAGGGGTAGCATCGTTTTTTTTTCCAAAAATCGTTCAGAAATAAAATTTTTAGGTGGGAATGCCAATCGATTGGGAATTTTATTCCGCGTTGAACAAGATATGACATTCCACTTTTGGCCCATTACTTTTCTTGTTTCGCCCAAAATACTGATTATTTTTGGGTGAAAAATATACACTTTTGTTTTTTGTCCAAAAATTGATTTGTTTCTTTCACCTTTTTTGGTGTAACATGGTCAAAAATGGTCCGAAACTTAAGAGACACACTGTTTTGGACAGCTAACAATCTAGGCAATTAATTGCAGCCATTTTCTTGCTGATTTATAAAAGTAAAAAATTTCTCAAAATTTTGACTTTTTTACAAGGGGTAGCATCGTTTTTTTTCCAAAAATCGTTCAGAAATAAAATTTTTAGGTGGGAATGCCAATCGATTGGGAATTTTATTCCGCGTTGAACAAGATATGACATTCCACTTTTGGCCCATTACTTTTCTTGTTTCGCCCAAAATACTGATTATTTTTGGGTGAAAAATATACACTTTTGTTTTTTGTCCAAAAATTGATTTGTTTCTTTCACCTTTTTTGGTGTAACATGGTCAAAAATGGTCCGAAACTTAAGAGACACACTGTTTTGGACAGCTAACAATCTAGGCAATTAATTGCAGCCATTTTCTTGCTGATTTATAAAAGTAAAAAATTTCTCAAAATTTTGACTTTTTTACAAGGGGTAGTAGCATCGTTTTTTTTTCCAAAAATCGTTCAGAAATAAAATTTTTAGGTGGGAATGCCAATCGATTGGGAATTTTATTCCGCGTTGAACAAGATATGACATTCCACTTTTGGCCCATTACTTTTCTTGTTTCGCCCAAAATACTGATTATTTTTGGGTGAAAAATATACACTTTTGTTTTTTGTCCAAAAATTGATTTGTTTCTTTCACCTTTTTTGGTGTAACATGGTCAAAAATGGTCCGAAACTTAAGAGACACACTGTTTTGGACAGCTAACAATCTAGGCAATTAATCGCAGTCACTTTCTTGCTGATTTATAAAAGTAAAAAATTTCTCAAAATTTTGACTTTTTTACAAGGGTTAGCATCGTTTTTTTCCAAAAATCGATCAGAAATAAAATTTTTAGGTGGGAATGCCAATCGATTGGGAATTTTATTCCGCGTTGAACAAGATATGACATTCCACTTTTGGCCCATTACTTTTCTTGTTTCGCCCAAAATACTGATTATTTTTGGGTGAAAAATATACACTTTTGTTTTTTGTCCAAAAATTGATTTTTTTCTTTCACCTTTTTTGGTGTAACACGGTCAAAAATGGTCCGAAACTTAAGAGACACACTGTTTTGGACAGCTAACAATCTAGGCAATTAATCGCAGTCACTTTCTCGCTGATTAATGTAAGTAAAAAATTTCGCAAACTTTGACTTTTTTACAAGGGTTAGCATCGTTTTTTTTGCAAAAATCGATCAGAAATAAAATTTTTAGGTGGGAATGCCAATCGATTGGGAATTTTATTCCGCGTTGAACAAGATATGACATTCCACTTTTGGCCCATTACTTTTCTTGTTTCGCCCAAAATACTGATTATTTTTGGGTGAAAAATATACACTTTTGTTTTTTGTCCAAAAATTGATTTGTTTCTTTCACCTTTTTTGGTGTAACATGGTCAAAAATGGTCCGAAACTTAAGAGACACACTGTTTTGAACAGCTAACAATCTGGACAATTAATTGCAGCCATTTTCTTGCTGATTTATAAAAGTAAAAAATTTCTCAAAATTTTGACTTTTTTACAAGGGGTAGCATCGTTTTTTTTCCAAAAATCGATCAGAAATAAAATTTTTAGGTGGGAATGCCAATCGATTGGGAATTTTATTCCGCGTTGAACAAGATATGACATTCCACTTTGGGCCCATTACTTTTCTTGTTTCGGCCCAAATACTGATTATTTTTGGGTGAAAATAAAGACTCCAAAGCCTTAAGAAACTTACAAGCTTCATAATCGATCAAAATCATATGCTGGCTGATTTAAAAAACTAAAAAATTTGTTAAATTTGGAATATTTTTATTTACAATAAACCCAGAACATGTAAGCGAAGCCATCAACGGGGTTGTCCAACTTCTCAGGGGTTGTTTCACTTGCGATACCACCTGCCTTTGATTCTCGATATTTATCGCCCGGCGTCACCTTGACAACCGATCCAAGTGGCTTTGTCCTATCCGTTGACATTGAACAGCCACATATAAAACTACGAAAAACCAGAGGTAAAGATAGAAAGGAGGATCCAGGCGGAAATCTAATGCATAAACTCGCGAGCACCCACGTTAAAATTTAGTTCAACACTCCCCAAATCGAAAATTGTGTAGTTTAGCCGACAATTGATCCCCGTACACAAAGATGGTCAAACGTTATAAAGGCTCTCGCTCGGTGGGGGCTAGCGATGGTGTTAGTGCCAGCTCCAAGGACTCCGACCAGGTCTACTGCGTACTGCTTCATGTGGTCGAGGGTAAGTTATAAACAATGTTTAAAAATATTCCTTTATATTAATAATTGTAAAGCGATTAACTTCGTGGGCCGCGATGCCATCGAACGGGAGCAAATAGTGATGAACGCCGCGCTGAACACAGTGGACTTCGAAGTGGAGGGCACCCATTCGACTGAGAAGATCATCTTTAACAGCAACTGCATCTGGGAGTGCGACATGGCCGGGATCAAGCGCATTAAGACAGACCATCGTCCTGTCAAGTTGACCTTCTATGCCTGCCGAGGCGGCGGAGCGGATCGGAAGACCGTGGGAAGCCTGCTCCTGCCCATACGGGGACTCCCGGTGCTCAGTACCAGCGGCAGCCAGAACTCACCCCACCTAAAGATGTTCTGGCATAAGCTCATCTGCATCAGCAGCGAGTTCCGTTCCCATAAGCCGGAGGTCCTGCTGATGCTGGCCATCATCAAGAAGTCCATTCTGCACACCAAGGACTTCGATCACCTCATGCAGTTCACCGAAGTAGGTGGCTTGCACGGCACATTCTTCAAGTGTTATTATCAATTATTCTGAACCCCCAGGTAAAATCGCCACCCACACCGCCAATGCAGTCGCCAGGACACTCGATAACTGCCAGCATGCTTCAGTCCCAGGTGAGTTGACTGCTTTTGGAGAGCGCTGGTCAAATTCTTACTTCAAGGATTTTTCCAGGCCAACGTCTACGTACAGTCATTGGTGCAACTGGGCCTGCTGCAGGTGGGCAATGATCCGCTGGTCGACTGCGACATCATTGAGGTGGTGCTGCAGCTGAAACAGCTAAAGAATGTGTCCCGGCTGGTCAAGTCGCTCAACCAGGGAAGGGACCCCGGATCGGTGATCCTGGTGTTCGATTTTGTGGGCAATGTGACCAACATCGAGCTGAAGCTGAACGAGTCCGACTCCTATATCCTCAACGATGTCCTCGGGCTGCGCTTCAAGACATCCCTGCGCAGCATGCGGCTCTACTTCCAGCGCATCTTCTACCTGCCCATCAACATGTACATGAATGGAACGGCGATAGGTGGGCAACTCATTTGCACATATCTTATGAATTGTGTAATAGGCATCGTTACCATTCCACAGCCAACTACCGCATGGACTTTACCAATCTGCTGCCTCCGGACAACTACTTCTCCGACAAGCAAAAGTACACTACCAACGGCTCCTTTTCCTTCAACCGTTTTGGCAGAACGGACAGCGGTCGGGAACCCAAACCGCCCCTGATGGAGTACACTTTTAGTGTGGATGTCAAGACAATATACTCACACCAGGGTCAGGAGGCAGCGGAACCAACGCCTTCGGTAGCCAGCGGGGTTATCAGGGAGCCAAAGGATCGCAAGAATCCAGCAGAAACATCATTGTCACTGAAAGCTGCTTCGGTGAACAGTCTGAATGTGGGTGCCGAGCTGTCAGCCTCAGAAGGATCCTACAGATCCTCGCCTCCGGAGGACAATCACGAATCCGATGGACTCGCGGATCTACCAAAAGCTCAGATTAGGCGGAAAAAATCTACCAGATTGAGTAGTGGGGAGTGTCTTCTGGAGAGCGAGGATGAGCAGTATCTGGGTCAGAGATTCTCCGCGTCGGTAGTTCGTGAGGGTTTGAATATAGATAAAAGTGAAGAGGCTCCAGTATCAAAACCTAAGGAAAATGAACACCTTTCAGGTGAATCTGAAACTGACTCCGCTAGTATAAAGTTTTCAAAAAAAGAAATCAAAGATCAGCGGAAGCCTACAAGAAAATCTACTGCAGAGGAATCTCCAAGACATAATACACCTCTGCCAGGCAAACCCAAGATTAAGTGCCATGGATCTAAAGAGCTTATTAGGGATTCTTCTCAATTAAAAACCAAACAACCAACAGATCCTAGTCCGATTTTAGAGGAACTAGATCCAGAGAATTTCGAAGAACTTACCTCGTTAGACTTGTTTGAGTTGGAAGAAAAGAGGCAAGCCAAAGAAGCCGAATTGGAGTCCCTTCGTAGGCAAAAGATAAATGCTGAATCTCCACTGCAAATGCAAATGGATCGTAAAATAAGGAATACCAAAATGACTGACATTGAAGTGGAAGGAAGTAATAAACATGAAAATACAACCGATGATGTCCTATCAAAATCTTCTAGTAAACTAATCTCAGAGCAGAAAAAAAGCAAACATCGTCTAAAAGCGGAATCACATACAGAACTAAACGTCGTTCCTTTAACCGAAGAAAGTCTTTCTGTATTAAGAAATCAGGCTCTTCATAAAAAACAAGTGGAAAAAATGATCTTCATAGAGGAAAGCTATGAAAGAAGTGAGGAGGACCCTAGTTATGGACACGAGCTTCCACAAAAACGAAATTCCTATAGGGAAAAACTAAGAAAGGAACCAAGATCCCCAAGGACTGTAAAATCTTTAGATTGCATGGACACAGATTTAGAAACTGACTTAAGTTCCCTTATTGTACGAAGCAAAGGTAAAACTACATCGAAATTGATTACCGAGGAATTGGAAGACTTTGAAAAAACGTCCACTAGTACCCAGGGCTCTAGAAGACCCAAAACATCTAAGGGCGATCTGAACCTTCGAGCCCGTTGGGTGGAGGTCAATAAGGCGCAGAGCCAAGCCTTGGGTGAAACCGAAAAGTTTATACAGGAGACGTGTCGCGCCGAGCTCGACGAGGTTCTTTACGAGGACCAGTTGGCGCTCGGCCTGGCAAAGCCTCTTAAGGCCAAAAAGAAAATGGGTAAGCCCAAGGAAGTCAAAAGCATCGATTATGAAAGCTCCTTTGTCGAGGAAGTTACTTACTGTGAGTCTGAAGGGGATCTAGTCAATAATGCGGTGCACCAGGTGGAGGAATATCTCTCTATGTCGGAAGGCAATTCCAGATCCGCTGAATTTATTTGTTCAGAAACGGAACACCGGGATGTACATGTTACCTTTGCTCAATCTAAGGGGGTAAAGAAAAAGTTGAGAGCTTCGTCTGCCAAGGATAACATAAACCAGATGGACTTTAGGAACCCCGAGGAGTATGTCTCTATGTCTGAGAGTAACTTAAAAATCACTGCCCAAAAAGAGTGTGCGAAAAAAGTGAAGAACGTGGAACTTACCAGCTCCCAAGAATTTCTTTCAATTTCTGAGAGCAATGTAAACTCCGAGGAGATGATATATCCAGAAATTGGCCAACAGGATGGACGAATCCTTAAAAAGAAGAATCTTAGGACGACTTTGGTGAATGAAGATCCCTCCCATGATTACGAAACATTGGAAGAGGAAAGAGTTAAGCCGGTGAAAAAAAAGATCATCAGAAAAAAGTCATCTGCTATTTTAGAAGATAAAGATCCCCAGGACTGTGCTTACGAAACTCTGGAAGAGGCATCAGTTAGGCCAGTGAAAAAGAAGATAATCAGGAAAAAGTCATCGGTTATATTAGAAGATAAAGGTCCAGTGGTCTATGATTACGAAACTCTGGAAGAGGAGTCTGTTAGGCCAGTGAAAAAAAAGATAATCAGGAAAAAGTCAACGGTTATATCGGAGAACATTGAACAAACGGCTATCCTACATGCCACAGAGGAAGTGGCTCATACTAAGCCTAAGAAAATAGTTCGGAAGAAGGCAAAACCGGTGTGTGACAACACATTGGTTGATGAATATCCGAAAACTAAAATAGTGGTCAATTCTCGAAAGGAACCCAAGAATTTAACCACTTCCGAAGATGATTTAAGCGTTGAACAGCCCTTAAAAGAAATCAATTCGATAAGTCAGAAGGTCAAGTCGTGGCGAAGGCAACAAATTGACAATTTTGAGCAGGAGTTAGCCCGAAAGGAGTTGCATTATAAGAAGCAATTGGAAGAGATGGAGAACCAAGAGGCCAGAACACATTTGGCGGCTAATCTGGATGAAACTTTTATCAGCAATAGAACAATTGCGCCTAGTGTTGACTATGAGGCCAAGTTCAAGGAACTGGAGGAGCACATAGCCCTTTTAAAAACGGAGATGGAGGCGCAGGTGAGGCTCTTTGAGAATCGCAGTGGAGAGCTGCGACAGGAGAACCTTCAGCTTTACACCGAGAAGACGGAGCTTAAGGTCCGCGTCGCGGCCATGGAGCAGCAGATTGGCGACCTCAAAGCCCAGGGCTCCGACGATGGAGATCTCAAGCAGGTTCTTGGCGAACTAAGGACCCAGAATTTACGGTGCAATAAGCTTGCCAGCGAAAAGGAGCTCTACAGAAAGCGGTGGCGAAGATCCCTCAAGCGAGTGCATGCCCTCAAGTTGGCCATGTACGAAAGCAATTTGGAGAGGGTTCACAGCAACATTAAAATTGAGTATGTTCTTCTCTTACATTAACACATATTGTTATTAACCATTAAACATAATTTTCATTGCAGACCCATTGACCTGCGAAAGATCCTGACCAAGGACCCCATGGAATTCGAGCGGGAGTATGGACAGTTTCGCAGAAATGGGCTGTCAAAATTTCCCTTCACCTCGCTGTCGGGATCCGGCGACTTTTCACCTCCTAACAAAAAGCGAATGTCGAACAACGAGTCTTGAGGACACGATACATATAAGATGTTTTTCTAGGTTTCTGCCAAATTATCTGTGTCAATTTTGTATTTAGTTAACTTTATTGAGTTTTGTTCGTTTTTTTTTTTTTAGAAAAATATACATGCTATAAAGCTAGATTTAGAATTTACTCTACTCGAGTGTGAATCCCACACGCACAAAGTAAGGCAGCGTGTCCAGAGGAGCAGCGTAGTCCATGACCCAGGTGGGTCCGGTGTATGCCTGGTCGCTATTACCATCCTTCCACTCGCCCTCCGGCAGGTAGATATCTCGCTTAGTGGCGCCCTCAGTCACGATGGGAGCAGCTATGATGTCATCGCCCAAAAGGAACTCTGCGGGTATTCATAGAAAATATAATTAAGTTAGTTAAGGTTGTAAGAACTGCAACTAGAATGAGGAAATTACCATCATAGATAGACTGCGCCACCTCATCAGTGGGGGCGATCCACCAGAGCGGAGCATTCACGGGTTCCCCAGAATCCACGGCCCGCTTGAAGAGCTTCATGATGTAGGGCGTGTAGCTGGCATGAAGGGCAGTGAAGTTCTTGCTGATCGCGATGGCCTCATCGTCAAAGTTCCACGGCACGAAGGAAAACTGCAGGGCGGGCATGAAGACATTGGCCTGGAGCCAGCGCAAGAAGAGCTCCTTGGTGGGCGGCTTTTCATAGTAGCCGTTACCACCAATCATGTCGGGCAGGACGAAGGGATATCCATTGAGGTTCATCTGCAGCATCGACGAGATCAGCGTGAGCAGGCCATTGTTCCATCCCCACTCGGAGTCCTTGTCCACGATGCGCACGAAGATGGGCTGATCCTGGGTGTTCTGGGCCGATCGCACCTCCACCATGTCGCCGAAAGCGGCCACAGTTCGCACGTAATCTCCCACCGCCTGCAGGGGAGTCACCATGGAGCTGCTGGCCTGCAGCACTGGATCACTGGGAAGCCAACTGGTCTCTCCGGCATCGAACTTGAAGCTATCGATGCCATCCTCATCCTGCAGACGCTTCAAACGCTTGGTGAACCACTGCTGAACCTCGGTTTTGGTGAAGTCCAGAATGGCCGCATCCTTGGGCTTACTGTTCCACCACTGCGTGTCGGAGCTGCCCTCGTGGTCCAGCACCAAATAACCCAGCGACTTGGCCTCTTCATAAATGGCCGTACAGTTGTTGTTAATGAAGGGATGAATCCAGAGGGTCACACGGAAGCCCAAGGCCTTGAGGTCATCGGTCAGTTTTTTGCTGTCGGGGAACTTGTTCTTTCTAAAGGTCAGAGCTCCATAGCAATCCTCCCAATCATCATCGATTTCCAGTTGGCTGTTGTTGAAGCCATTGTCCAGGATCTGCTTGGCAAAGTCGCGAACCACTTCGTCGGTAACCTCGGCCTTGTACAGAGCCCAGGTGGACCACACGGGGTGCATGACCATTCGCTCATCTGGATAACCAGTGGGTTGTCCGTGGAACTTTTTCACCGCGTACTTATGAGCCGCCTTGGCATCCTTGGCCACAGCCACGTGGTAAACGAACTTGGCGGAGGTGACCCGCGGATCATAGGGCAGTTCACTGGTGGCACTCAGGCACAGCTGATCCGGATGGTCCGCAGTATTCTGATCGATAAACAGGGGAGTGTTGCTCTCCACGTACAGGAAAACTCCATCGCCGTTCAGCCAGTATCGTTCTCCCACCCCAAAGTTGTCCAGTTCCTTGGGAAGATAGGAGTAGTTGCTGTGTCGCTGGCGCTCCACCGGCCAGTAGTGCTGCTTCTGCTCTGGACCACTGAACCAGTGGGTGGTGCCCGTCTTCAGGGGGAAACAATCCCTGGGTTGGCTGCCCTGCAGCACCTGATCGCGGGAAACCTTCACATGGGTTATATCGCTGCCTGTGCCGGAGACCACGCCATTTTTGACCAGGGTGAACTCCACTGTGCTGGTGCCATCGCTGAGCTGGTAGCTGCCGCTGCTGGTCTCCACCAGATTGGCGCTGCTCTCGAAGTTGTCAAAGGTCACCATTTGCAGGGATTTTTCACCCTTCATCAGCTCGTACTGTAACTTATCACCTCGCCTCAGCCGCACGTAGATATTGCTGTTGGGGAACTTGTAGCGCTGCTCGATGCTGGCGCAACTGTTGACCGCCTCCCAGAGGCAGCAAGATGCCAACAGCAGAGATAGTAAAAGCAGCCTCATTTTCGTGCGTTTCACAAAACACGACTGACGGGCAGGTGCCCGTGGGGGTTCTTTATATAGCCGCGATAAGGAAATCGAGTAAAATCTAAAGAGCTTAGGTATGGTCAGCATATTATACAAATAAAGCTCTTGAGCGTTGTCAACACATTTCTCACCTGGGGAGAACACTTTGGACAGCCCCTCGATAACCCGGCTGATAAGCCCTGCCAGGGTGCAACCTGGTTTTCTATAATTTCCATTAGCTAATTGATTGCTATTGGCGCTGAGATTGCAGTTCACCTACATTGGACAACAAAATAAGTCTATCTCAACAAGGGTTCTATGAAAGTCAAGGACGGCTTCAACAGCTATCTGAGAATATCAAATATGAATTTTAAGAGCTTCTTATCTTTACATAAACAATTTGGATTTCTCAAGTGCTGATTCCCTATAAGACATCGATTATTTATTATCTATTAACAAGTTGTAAACATTTGTTGTTGAATACGTCATCTAAAATGTTGGTGATTCACCTCCTATTGTACCCATTTAACAGTCAAACATTAAAATTAAATTATAATCTTTTTTATTAAGGCATAAATATTACATATAATTAGTTTTGATTTTCTTTTTTTGTTTGTTTTTTGATTTTAATACTTTTAATCTATTTTGGCTTGAAATCAAGGATCTATAATGCCGTCGAGTGTAACAAAATATAAGCCAAGAATGTGATTGTCAGTGGCTTTGGATTTATATAATATTTCTGGTGGTTATGAGGGTGGCTAAATGCATGACGTAACTTATAATAAAAATCGATTATCTAGGGCACCAAATGACTGAACTCTTCTTTTTCGGAGATCCTTTCGCTGGGCGCTTCGTCGCGATACTCTATGACATCCGCCTTTTTGCCGAGGAAATGTGCCCTGAATAGTTCATCTTCGTTATCAGAGTCACTTTCATCGCCGGCCATTAGAGATACGCGGGAGTAGAGCTCGTTGGATCGGGCCATTGCCCTGCGATGATAGACGATGCCCCCGGCCACAGCCACGCCCATCAGGGTGAAAACCACCGAAACCAGCAGAAGCACAGTGGTGCCAGTCATGTATTGCTGGGTGCTCCTATCACCCATCTCCGAGATGTCCACTACACTGGCCATTCCCGTGCTGCGAACCACATAGGCGTAGCAGAAGGTCTCGTTGGAGATCTTCCGCAGCTGGCTGCCCGGGGAGCAGGTGCTGCACTGGGAGGCCAGAGCTCCATAGCAGGCCAAGCAGCTGCGGTCACACATGGCACAGATCCGAGCAGGTGTCTCCACCAGCGGGGTGAGCGGGGTGTCGGTGGTGAAACTGCGACGGCGACGACGACGATCCTCCGCCTGCAGAGGATCCTGCTTGTCGTCTATGCTGTTGGACATCACTGAGGGATGATCGGTGGTGGGACTGCTGTAGGGATTCACAGGGCCCGTGCTCACATCGTCCTCCAGGTCCTCCTCATCCGCCGCCAATCTATCCAGTGGATAGGTGTGCACAGGGCAGACATCGTAGCACAGGTCCTCGTACATATAGGCGGAATCGTTGCACTCTGCGAAAGGTTGGAGAAAATGTAATTATTGTATATATTTTGAACCAGGTTGGCTAAGAAGTGATTTACCTCAGTGACAGTTTTAGCGGAAAAAGAAAGTTAGGAAATTAGTCGGTTAGAAAGATTTTAAAGCTTATTTAAAAGTAAACAAAATCAAAATGAGCTATGTTTTCTGTGCGTATAAAAAGCTTAAAACAAATAAAAACTTTAACTTTGAATCATTGACTCTTGGTAATATTTTGTGGTAATTGCGTATTGTAAAACAAAATGTTGTAAAACTAATATTATGTCATTACCTTTTTATAAAAAACATATATTATTAATTTACAGTATTTTATTCTATTATTTTATAAAAGCACTTTTAAAAGCGAACGTGGAAACATGGTATGGCAAACACATTTATTGGCAAAAAAAATTCAAAGCAAGCTCAGCCGGAAAAACATGCTCAGGAAAAACGGAAAGAAAAATCATAAGAGCAGTGTGCGATTGAAAATGGCAGCATAGGTGTATTCACTGTACCTCCACCACCGTAAAAACACAAAGGATGGACATGAGAATGTAGTTTTTTATTGTGTTAAAAAGATAACGAAAAACGTAACGAAATAAACGAATTAGAAAGTGGTTAATGTCACTCAGCAGTGCGGGGAAATGAAACGTTCCTTTTAAACCAAAAAAAGAAGAACAAAACAATAGTTAGGATGGAACCACACTCACCTTGTCTGCACTCTCAAAACCTCAATGGTAATTTTTGAACTCTGAACTGCAGTCGGAGAAAGTATGGATAAAATACGGTGGAGAAGAGCCCATCTCATCTCACATAGAGTAAATATATTTTTTGAGCATGTTTCGCTTGCTGCTTTGAATTTTCAGTCGAAAATAAATGGTTTGAACAACTTTTTCTTCGTTTTTTACGGTTTCAATGCATTTATTTATTACTCATATAGATATTATATTTATAGATATATACACAAACATACATAAAAAATTGTATTGAGTTTCGAATTGCGGCATTCTCAATTTGCATCATACCTACGAGGTTGTCTCACTAGTTTAAGTGTTTAATTTCTGCCTTGTTTTCTTTACATTTAAAAAAGTTTAATTTCATTTCGTTTCCTTTCATTAATCGCAAGCATTAATTTAGTGTTTTGTTCCAATGTTATTTTACAATTTTGTGGCTTTAAAGTTAATACGTTTAATTGCTAGTTTCTACCCCATGCCCTAGTACCAGTTTAATTTTATTTTTTATTTTTTCTTCTTTTTTTTTGGTTTTCCACTTCTGAACGGTTCATTTAGTATAAGCTTAAATATTAATTTGGCTTTTTCTGCAATTACTTATGCTTCTCAGAGTTCAGTTTCCTGTGTATTCTGGTTCTTGAGGATAAATAAGTACCAAAACTGCGTGTGCGTTGAAGAACAACAAAATACGTGGAAACGGAGCAGAATTTTGTTGTGTTTTCCTAACCGAACTCACTTGGAAATTTGTTGAACATAATTCTCATCTCATGGTACTTGCCAAAGTTTTTTGGTAAATACTTGCTGTGAGTGTTTGTGTATTGGCTTGGTTAATATTTTCTGCTTGTTCGCTGCTAGTGCGTATAGTATATACTGGGGGATTAGGGGTTAATTCAACTATTTTCGATTGCTTGTCAATGCAGAGAGATAGAGAAATGCTAGCTTTAGTTCGTTTATATCTTATGCTCTGGCTAAATATGTGGGTGTGAGCGTGTGTTTGCTAAATACAACAACAACAAAAAGATACTCCTCCATTGCGACTCGCTATTAACTTGTTTATTAAATTAACATTTATATTTGTATTGTTTATTGTGCAGTTACGATATGATTATTCATACAACGGAAATGCATAGATATTGGGAACATATTCGTCTAAAGTCAAAAACCAATAGGATCGAAGTGTAAATCACAAAAGGAGATAAGAAAATTTCGATAGGATTTTTTGTTTAAGTAAACTAATCGTTTGTACTAAGTTCCGAAATTAAATAAAATTTTAAAATGATATGTTTTTGTTTATCGGTTTGATAAGAAACAAAAACCTTGTTAAGTTTTTAGCTGCTGCTTAATACAGAATTAATAATAATTATTGCACTCAATTTGCTTTTTGATTTGTTTTGTATTTATATTAAAGATTTAAGTAAGCAACAAATGTGTAACAAGGATATGTTGTGTGTGTTTGTGTTATGGACAAAATAATCGGGTAATTCCGTGTAAATCGGCAATAATTTTGGGTTTTTATGTTTTAGATTCATGTTGCAACTTTGTTGAAAACTGCAGGAACTTTTGTATAAATTGTTAAATATAATTACGATTTAATTGTTTAGTGGTTGCTGCCTACTTTTCATTTATTACGCTATGCTTTACCCCTACACCTTAGGATATTAATTATTTACTTGTTCACGTTCATTTTCCAAACCTTTTTCTGGCTCTTTGTTTTCGTTTAATTTTAGATACAAAATTGGTTTGCTTTGCTTGGCGCCTTAACTCTAGAAATATTTCCATTACATACTTAGTTTTGGTTTTGCTTTCTCGCATCTTCTTTTAACTCCATTGACCCAGTTTAATTTACGCTTGTCCAAGATCTTTAGTTTTAATTTTAAGAAACAGTCTTTTACTATGAACTCTAAACTGCAGTGGTTGTTGTGTTTGTTGAACATTCATTTTTTCTGTTTTGGCTGCATGGCATTACACACAATATTTCTTAGACAAAATCAAAAGTCGAAAAGCGCACTCAAAATATAGGCAAAGAAGGGTGAAAAGCATAAACTTGCGTACAGTGCTTTTCAAACTGTGGCGCGACTACTTGGCTGGCTTGGCAATATCTGAAATAATGCATTTAGTTTTCATGTACACTTATATACACACAGATCTTTACATCGGAAAGAAAAAAGCAAAAGCTTTAAAAAACAAAATCTGCTATTAAAAAAATCTAAAACATGTAAATTTTAACAATTAAAAGGTTAAAAATGACACGAAAATATAGTTATTTTTAATAGATGCTGGAAATCTCAGGTCAAAAGTGATCTTAATTGTTTCCTGTGCACATGTGGGTAGCAAACATTTGGAAAAACATGGGAAAAACATATCAAACTAAACGGGCTTAAAACAAACACAAACAGTCTAAACGAAAACAATCAAAAACAAATCGTACAAATAAATTTCAACTAAACTCTTAAACATAATGTGTATACTATAGATATATATTTAGGATACGGTTTTTGTATATAGCTGCGTATAATTGCATTTCGACTAAAAATAATACAAAATCTTGCTTTGTGCGTCCCATTTCCCGACAAAAAAGGAAGAACAACCTTAATTTTTTTTTTTTTTTTTGCCCTGCCACGCCTTCTATAAAGTGTGCGTGTGTGTTTGTGTTGCTTGTGTGTGTAGGTGTGTAAAACTAGACTTAAATTTAAATTTAACTACAAAATTTATAGTATGTATATTTTTTTGGACTTGCAGTGATTCCTCCTCCTCTCGCCTACACTAAATTACTTATTTTTCTGTTTTTTGTTTGTTTTAACTTTTTTGCTTTTTCTTCGTCCTGTTGCCATCAAAACTTTTAAATGGAAATTCTTTGTTCGCTTTTCATCTCATTTCGGTTTTTCGTTCTTTACACAGTTCAATTTTGTTTCTTGTCTGTTGCCAATTTCGTCTTTTGTTTATTGCTAAATTATCTAATGCATTTGATAATGTTGTTCTTGTTGTTGTTGTTGTTGTCGTTGGCATGTTTAAAGTTTAGAAAGAAGACTTGCATGATCATAAAAAAGAGTAGGGACAAACCTAAGCACTTGCGATCGCTCCACTTAAGGCACGCGGCGGTGTTGCTGTGATCTCGGGCCATGCCCACATCGCCCACCTGTAAAATAGGAGGATTATAATGGATTAGTTATGAAGACACATATGTATGTGGTTAGATGTCAAAGATGGGACATAAACTGTTGGGGAAACTTCAATTGAAAGTATTTCTTGTAAAAACCATTAGATTATAGTATTAAGTCCAACAAGTAACCAAGCGAAACTTTTTTATTTAAAACCAACAAGTTTTAAATTAATAATTTTTAAACATTACTTAGTTTGAAGTATATATGATCTTTTTCCTAAAAATGTTTAAAGCTGTTCACGAAAATTATATTATAAATTTCAAAGGATGAAAATTGTAAAAAAATATATAATTCAAAAGCTTAAGTACCACAAGAGCCTCCACTTCTGTTTAAAGCCGAAAGCACTCCCTTTTCATTTTTTCGGCTCGTCAGGAGTGGCTGAAAAGTTTTGCCTCGTCTGATTCTGATTCGGATTCCAGTGGTTGTAGTTCATTGCATGTTGCCGCTCTGTCTGGCATTTTAAGCACTCATGTATGTGGCTCCGTCTGTCCTTATTTATAGCTGCCCCTGCCCAAAAAGTCTGTCCAAGTCTATCTAAGTTCACATGCAATGACGTCGCGTGTTAGTAACGAAGGAAAATGTGTACGAAAGGGGAATTCAGAGGGGGCCTTTAAAAGTGTTTGTTATGCAAAAAGTTTTTGCAGCCAGCCCAAGCGGTGAGAAGCAAAAAACTAAGGTCACTGCACTCGCCTCTATTGCCGCACATCCCTTCTTGCCGGCCGGTGGCGGAAAAAAGCAGCGCTTTTAAAGCACAATAGGTGCCAAAAGGTTAAAAATTGCTGCCTGCCCGGGGCAAGAGTGCACTTGAATAAAGCCCGGGCTTCCGTGGGCCCGCAAAGGCATGGGCAAAGTTTAGAAAAATGCTGAGCACAGAGAAAAAGGGGCAGGGAAATAACACTCCCATTTTTTATTAAATATGTAGGTATTTCCCAATAAAGCTATTCTAATAAATGGAGAAAAATATTACAGAATAATTTGATTGTAAATTGCCTAAAAAATGGTATTGGTATTTAGAAAAACTCATTCTAAAAGGGTTTCCCAAAATAATGTTTACTAATTAACCAGCATTAGTGATATTTTTCTCTGTGCGCCCGATGTCCTGCTGCCCCTGAAGGTTCACTACAGTCTCCTACTTGGCCCACTGCCAAAAAAGCGGGCTCAAAAGCGGCTGCCAAAAGTGGAATTAAGATGCTGGCCGTTGGTAACAGCGGGTAGAGTCGGGGGAAACAGGACCAAAGATAACTGCTGACAGTGTATGCCTAAGTATTTGCAAATTTATGAGCGCTATTGGGCGAGTGCTTTGCATACTTTTCGGGGCCCGTGCATTGGCGCGTGCAGGGGAAATTCTTACATTAACAACGAGAAAGGCATGCTGGCTGAGGGAAGAGAAGAACCAATACTAAAAACAAACTGGAACGAGCTACCTGCCCAAGGACTACAGTTTTGAAGGCACTGCCACCGACCGACTGATGGTTTAATCAAGCTAGCCACATGCAAGCACGCAGCGTTGAGCCGCGATTCTGATGCGGGCTCTGATCACCACTCATCACTATCTCCTCGCTGCCCGACAAAGCATCTACAAGGCACTGCAGGACCGAGAAATAAACAGAACACGAAGGACAACGGGCCGGATGAGTACAGTGAAGGCTCGCAAAGGCGCTTTCAAAGAGAATAATGTGTAGAAAAAATTACACCAATATATCACATCTTTTCAATATGTTTGTATTGCAAAGCAAAAGTACTTAAATACTCTCAGTTAAATATACAAAATATGTTCTTACTATATAAATTAATTTTAATTTCTTGGATTGAGAACAATTGTTATTGAAAACCGTGTAAGCAAATGTTTAATGTTCTCAATTTGAGAATAAAATACTAAGAAGAGACAAGTTAAATACAGCTTATTCAACCACTTTAATACACATCTGACTAGAGTACTATTTTTTTATCTCAACTCATAAACTGTTTAAATTTCACTTTTCGAGCCTCCACTGTATACCTTCACTGTAGTCATGAATTAAGACATCCAAGCTGAGTGACTAATGGCTGTTCATGCAGGCAAGAGGTTTGCAACCCCTCAATTCACAGGTGAAGAATGGAATCGGAGACTCACCTGCTGCATATTCCTCCACTGGCCTGTGGAATCGTACTCGATGTCGTTGTGGGCCATATCGTTTCCGTACAGATTGAACTGGTTCGCCTGGCTGGGATTGGCCACGTCCTCGGGTTGCGCGGGGGTTTCGGTGCCGTAGAATATCATGTCCCATTGTGTGATTTGTGCTGCAACGCAGAGCAGAGAAATCAAATGCATTTAGTTATTGCTGACTGGCCAAGGGCTCAAAAATAATCCAAATAAAATCGAAACATCTATACAGAAAATCAACAGCAAACGCAGCAAACGCAAAATGTTATAAAATGTATGATATATTGCAGACTGCAGGCGGGGCAAACAACAAGTCAAGTGAAGGGCCAATAAATCTGCCATGTGAGCGATATACGTACTATACGAGTATATAACATATATGGCGCAGATCAAGTGCCGAAAGCTAATCGCAACTTTCATCAACATTGGGGAAAATGGATAAAAATGAAAAATTGTTCTGCTGACAGCCGGAGCAACGGCAGTGCAATGGCCAACCAAGCGAAAAAGCATTTTAAAGTTGCACTTTGATTGATGAAAGCAACATGAAAGTGCAACTCAATGGTTGTCAAACTTTCATCGGCGGGTACGGGGCGAAAAATCATAAAGTACAAAGCGAAAAAGGATTCAGAAATGAGGAGTATTTTGACGGGAGATACCAAATCTATGACTCTATAAAACTCTTCTCACATTCTGATACATAATTTATAATTGAATTATTCTTTAGTTAAACATTAATACAGTAGGCGCAAAAGATAATCTTAATCAACGTAAATTTAAACAACTATTTCTCAGAATATAAAATTACGAAACATTTTTACACAAGTTATTGTTATGCAGTAATATAATATAATATTATTATATTAAATATACTAATTTCAATATATGGGAATTCTAAAAGAATGTGCTTTAAGAAAAATATAAAAGCAAAAGATGAAGAAGATCTGAAAATTGTTTGGCTACCATTTGGTCCGTTGACCTCCTTGCGGTGGTCCCTTGGTTCCTGGGGATAGTCAGGAGTAGCCTGGACCTCCTCCATTTCCACCTCCACCTGGGCGGGAGCCATGACCCCGGCGGCGGCCATCAGCAATTGCTGCTTCTTCAGGATCTTCTGATCGGGAAGAAAACTACTTCCGCCAGCGGGCAGGATGGGCAAAATGGACAGGGTTGCCATCGTTTGCGAAGGCGGCGGCACCGATGGCGATTTCTTCGTGTTTCCCTGGCGACTATTTCCCCCCGTGGTGGGTCTAAACAGCTCCACCTCGAATTGCTTGCCCTGCTTGGCCCCCTTGGCCTTTCCCTTGGGTGAACTATTCTCGTAGGGTTCCAGTTCCGGGAAAATGGCCTGGATCTTTTCGTAGCGCTCGAAGAGCTTGGGTATACGGGAGTTCGACGAGGAGGTGGTACTCTCCTTCACCTGCTTGGCTGCCTTGATGGATCCGTTGGAGCCATTGCCGGTCGTGATCTCACCCACCACCTTACGGCTCTTCTCATCGTAGGATTTCTCGCCGGAATTCGCCTTGGGCCTCTGCGTTTGGACTCCATTCCTGTCCTGTTTATTGTTCTTTTGCTGCTGCTGCTGGGAAATGCGGTAGTACTTATTCTTACTGGTGGTTGTCTGGATGATAGAGCTTTGTGTGGTTTGCTCCTTGCGATTACCACCAGATTTCCCCTTGTTGCCATTATTAGCCTTGTTTCCCTTGCCATTGGCCTTCTCCTTACTATTATTGTTGGCCTTTCCATTGGCTTTGCCCAATATCACGCCATAGGTGGCGGATATCTGTTGGTAGCCCTGTTTGGGTGAGGCGGGATTCAGCAGCGGATTGTTGGTCACATATGTCGACTTGTTGGGCGGCGGCACTTTGCCCAGCGGCAACTTGGAGCCGCCAGATGGTGAGCCACCAAAGTTATTGGGCGGAATGCGGGGATACTGGGGTGAATAGGCCTGATGCAGATTACTGGTGGTGCTGCTGCTATTCGGTGTGGTAGCCTCCGAACCACTAGGCCTGGGCACCGAGATGGGATCGTTGGGATTTATGCTCTGAGTGGTGCCGTAAAAGATCAGCGACCATTCCCTGAGCAGAGCATGGCCTAGGGGTTCGGTGGGTTAATGGGTGGGTTTTCGAATGGGGTGTTAGGTGGATGAGTCGGAGGTGAGATCCACAAAAGCGCAGCATGTAAAACGGTACAGGTTTAAAGCATCGATCTGACGGCACAGTGTTTTTGGATATGGGTGGTTTTTCGTCTAGACTTACCCATATAGCGTCCCTCGTTGTGGATCTCCAGCTGCCAGTTGCCCTGCGGTGATTCTCCCCAGGTGTGCACCGACATGAAGGGCCACTGGTTGAAACCGGAACGGGAGTTGTCGTGGACCCTGGTGATAAAGGTGGTTAGTGAAAGTTTAGTTTAAGCCAGGAACTGCTGATCTCACCTGGGCGTTAGCAGCGTGACACTGGTGTTGGCCGGCGACCTCAAGTACAGCTGGATATCTCCGCGCCTCTGCGAGGTCAGCGTGATCTTGGCCTGGACGTGCTCCAGATAATTGACCGAACGGCAGTGGTTGACCGTCAGCTGCAGTGTGATGTGAGTGCGAGGTGGAATGACCCTGAGAAATAAAAGATATATATAAGCACAGAGGACTTTCAGGCATTAGATGATCCTTCTCCTACTTGTCGACATGGGGAGCGTTGATCTCGCACCGCTGCTGCTCCGGCACCGACTTCCAAGAGCGGGCCACACGCACCATCTCGGCGGCGTCCATCAATCCGTAGCCAAAGGAGTGGCTCACCCGCCGCCCCACCCCGTTGCGCGACCAGCTGGGGTCCTTCAGGTTCGCCGGCTTGGCGGTGCGCACCACAATGTGCTGCAGGTCGCGCCAGGTGAGATTCTGGTTGGACTGCAGCACCAGGGCGGCTATGCCAGCGGCGAGCGGGGCCGACGCCGAGGTGCCCGTGTGCGAGACAGTGCACGAGTGGTGCAGGTCCGTGGTGACCACCTGCTTCTCGCCCTGCCCGCCGCTGCTGTAGGTGGTGGCCAGCGTGGAGCTGCACTTCTCCGAGTACCAGGGCACATGGCCCTCCTCCGTGGCACTGGAGATGGACAGCGTCCAGATGGAGTTCGTGTAGCCGTCGCAGTTGCAGTTATCCTGCTCCCGCCCGCCATTGCCGGAGGCCCAGATGAAGATGCTGCCCTTGCCGCCGCGTCCCTTGGTGGTGCCCTCGATGAAGGCTCGCGAGGCCAGCTCCCCGGGTCCGTCCACCGTCTTGCCATCGTCATCGGGTCCCCACGAAGCGCTATAGATATCAATGTGCTGGGGATTGAGGGACAGCGATCTCGCCTCCACGGCATCGGTGACATCTCCGTCCAGCATCCTGACTCCGCCCACACTGGCTCCGTAGGCAATGCCCACGGCACAGAAGGTGTTGTTCGCCGTGGCTGCCACCTCGCCGGCACAGCGGGTCCCATGCCGATTCGAGTCCGTCATGTCGTAGTGCGGCATCGGATCGTCATCGTGGCTGTTCACATCGTACGAGGCCTTGGGGTCCTGTTTTTGGGGCGAGATATGACAAGGGTTTAGACGGATTATGGAGAAGGTAATCTCTTTTCACTTACGTAGTTTTCCGTTATGTCAGGATGATCTGATTCCAGGCCATCGTCCAAGATGGTAACCACAACGCCCTTGCCGGTAATGCCCTGCTTCCAGGCGGGTATCACATTCATGTCCAGGCCACCACCACGGTTCTATGAAATAAGATTATGTTGTTGTATTATAAATAATAAAGATACTTCTTTTAAAATTCATACTAAAAGAGAATCTTATATTATTTTATAATATAAAACCACTTTTCTGCATTTAATGAAATCTACAAACTCTTAATTCTTATGATACTACTTACCAGATACCACATCTGCGGCCACTTGGAGTCGTCAAAGGACATGGCGTCCACCATCGACATGGCCCTGGAGGAGGTCCTGGAAGGTCGCATACGGATAAAATCCCGCTTGGACCGCGACTTGGCCCGCTGCTGTTTCGCCCAGTGGACACGATCATCCTCATCCAAGCGAGTTTGGTGATGAGAGGCAGGTGTGAGCGACCGCTTCGAGACCTTGTGATGTGCGAAGTGGTAGTGATCATCGAAGATCTGCAAGGGAAGATGGTTATGTGGGTTATTACAGAGATTGAATCAAATACAAAGATTTTCCAAGTAACTGCAGGCAGCAGTCTCTGAACTAAGCATCTCAGAGAATTATTAGATTGGATTTTTAATTTTTCAAACAAGTTAAATAAAGACCAATTCTTTTTTCATACTTATAAACAATCATGTCTGGTGGAATGGCTGGACTACGCAAACTGGCGGACAAGCTCTTCACTCCCAACGAAATTCGTCGTTTTCAGGCGTACAAAAACCGTTTCAGTGAGAAGTATCTCAGTGTGGAGGGCTTAAAGTCGAACTTCAAGAAAGCGCGTTTCGAAAAACTCTTCAATCGCCGTATGTTTTCATCGAACAAAGAGGGTAAGTAAAAGAGGCATTCCCGATTTTAGAAGATTTATTTAAGATACCATTTCAAAGCTTGCCACGAGGAGCCAAAAGCCAAGAAGGAGTGCGACCCCAGTTGGGATGAGGTTTATCCCCCGGGTCCACCTTACGAGCCATACGATTCACATTTCTGGTACCCGGACCCCGAGTTTTTGAACAAACAGCAATATGTGGTGCTGTTTCCCGAAGGTGATGAGTGGAAGAGGCGACCAAACTTCACGGGAAAAAAGATTCCACCCGTTGATCGCACCTTTCGCACCAAGTTCATCAACTTTGGACCCGCGCACCCAGCGGCCCATGGTGTTTTACGCATGATCCTCGAGCTGGATAACGAAACGGTCCTAAATGCTGATCCCCACATTGGTTTATTGCATCGCGGCACTGAGAAACTGATCGAATACAAAACCTACACACAGGCTCTGCCCTATTTCGATCGTTTGGACTATGTTTCCTGCATGGCCAACGAGCTGGCCTATGCCTTGGCAGTGGAGAAGCTACTAAATGTGGAGGTTCCCCGTCGGGCCAAGTATATAAGGACCATGTTCTCGGAGATCATGAGGCTTACCAACCACACCATGGCCATAGCCTCCTCCGTTCTGGACTGTGGTGCCATAACCCCTCTATTTTGGTTGTTCGAGGAGCGCGAGAAGTTGTATGAGTTTTCGGAAAGGGCTTCAGGAGCCCGTCTGCATGCCGCCTACATACGTCCAGGGGGCGTGGCCGCTGATATACCACTGGGATTCCTCCACGATCTCTATCAGTTTATCAACCAATTCAGCGATCGATTGGATGAGGTGGAGGATGTCGTCACCGACAATCGCATCTGGCGTATGCGTAATATTGGCATTGGCGTTATCTCAGCTCACGATGCCTTGAACTATGGCTGCACCGGACCCGTTCTCCGGGCCACTGGCATCAAGTGGGATCTACGCAAGCAGCAGCCCTACGATGCCTACGATGAGATCGATTTCGATGTGGCTGTGGGATCGAATGGCGATTGCTATGATCGCTACCTGGTGCGCATGCGGGAAATGCGCGAATCGGTGAATATCATCAAACAGTGCATAGATTGTATGCCACCGGGTGAGATTAAGGTGGATGACCTCAAGATCTCGCCCCCGCAAAGGCGCAAGATGAAGGAGGGCATGGAGGACCTGATCCATCACTTCAAGCACTTCTCGCAGGGCTTCTATGTGCCACCGGGTGCTACCTACACTGCCGTGGAGTCTCCAAAGGGAGAATTTGGCGTGTATCTCATTTCCGATGGGTCAACGCGTCCATATCGCTGTAAGATTCGTCCAGCGTCCTATGCTCACCTAGCACTCATGGCCAAATTGGCACCCGCCCACTTTCTGGCCGACATTGTAGCCATTATCGGATCGCTGGATATAGTCTTTGGTGAAATCGATCGTTAAGCGGGGTTTTGCAAATTAATATTATTTTTATTGTATAACCTTTCGTGTGCATCAACAATAAACAAAGAGTACATTGTATTTTCCTAAGTGTAAAAATCCCTCGTTCACAGATAAACATTGTCCTCAAACGGGAGCGTGAGTATAATTAAAATGGGCATTTATTATTTTTGAAATTTGTGCAAAATTGTTCTGATTTAGTGACGCATGGCATAAGCTGCCGCTGCTGCTGCTGCTCCGTCTCTTTCACCCGCCATCTGCCCTCTCACTTGCACTTCAGCTATGTGCAGGCGAGATAAAATAGTGGCAGGAATTTTGCCGCAGTTTTGGGAGCTGCGAGTGTGTGTGTCTGCTTTGTTGTTAATTGAATTTCATTGTGCTAAATTCTTTGGCAAATTACAATTTAAGGGCTGCACAAAAGCCGACTGTGAGTCGAACTATTTTGCAATTACAATTACAATTAGTTGTGCAGAAGCGTTGATAGAATTAGTTATGGCAGCCACTGGGCCATAAAGTTGAGTGACATTGTTCTGGCTTGCCACCGGAATTCAAGTCATTTCAGGAGTGAATATGATGCATTGCAAACCTGAGGTTTTGGAAGAGTATGGTGTAGTTTAGTATGTTTTATGTGACCAAAAACTAGCACATGACTACTGCTTAATTGTTAGGAAATTGCTGGGCTTCTTACTTAGACCCCATCCTACACAAATATGCATCATTAAGGGCTGTGCCAGCACCATCGCAAAGTTTGGGACCCCAGGTAAACGCATAAAAGTATGCAACACAATTTATTTATGCCCACAGCAGGATGTCGCCGTCGATTTGGCAACATCGGAAGAGGCTTTCTCCTTCCGGTTAGCTCTTTCTCGCCATCTTTCATTTTAAACTCGTTCTAGTTTTTAATCATAGGAATATCTTTTAAGTTTTGAAGCTGTTTAATTCAGATTAAAGGTATTACGGATTATTACAGATAAAAAGTATCATTTTAATAAATATCTTTTTCAGATAAGGATTACCTTCCTAGAATGATAAGACTTATTTAGAGCAACTATTGGTAATTTCAAATTAATAATTTTACATTTTAATTCAAAATCTAAATTTTAAAATGATGGAAATATATAAGTGTAAGAAGTTTGTACTACAAATCTCCAAACTCCAAATGAGTTGAAAATAGGAACACGACTCTAGGCGCCTCTTGCCCAAAATGTTTGCCAGTGTTTGTCGTAAAATTCGAGCTGTTGAATGGCACAGGCTGATAGGAGAGGCATATGTGCTGACAGGCGGCGACACAGACCCCTGCCCTTAACCCATGTTCCCTACCACCTACCCTTAACCCCCCCTGGGCACGGCTGGGCAACTACTAAAATTTTAATTGCTGCTACTCTCTGCGTACGTGTCGCCCAGCGCTCAAAGCTCGTTTAGTTTTTATGCCCGACGAGTGGTGCCACGCCCCCTCTCGTACCTCCGCCCCTTGCGCCCACTATCAAGTTTATTAATTTATGCAGCACACAAACACACACACACATATACACTTGGATTTGTTTACTTGCTGCCTGCTCTTGTGCATATGCAATTTTGTCTAACATTTTAATTGAGTTGGGTGGAAAGTTAAGTTAATACCTCGCACACGCACACAAACACGCAGCCTCCTGGGCTTAAATATGCATATAGTTTAGCAAAAAAAATGTAAAAAGTATATATTTCAGTGCCGCAAGGACTGGTCCAGCTATTGGCTTAGTTTTAATTGTTTTGTTGCGGTTTCAATTAAAATTGACTTATGGAACTCAAGCCAGCCCCGCTTCAATCAAGCTTAAGTGCTGGAAGAGAGTGAAGATCCTGGCCAGGCTATAAACTTTTAGTGGCCATTTTCAGGAGCCCAGGAGAAACATAAAATTAAGAAACTGAAAACATGTGTAGAGGAATAAACTTTATTGAGGATAAAGACCTTCAAATTTACGAATCTAATAGTGTAGTATACATCAAATTTATTGGGATTATGTATTTTTCATAAAGTAGTCGTTGAGTTTTATATTTAATCTTTTAATGTTTTAGTAATTTTTTTTATGAACCCACATCATGTATAAGTTACGTGTACCTTTTAGCCAAGTTCAACGATCTTAGCCGCAGGCAGCTAATTTTCTAGTGCATTTATCGACAACAAACAGCAGAAGCTGACACAAAAAAGCAATAAAACCTGGCAAACGTTTCCGGCTAACAAATTGAGGGCGGGGAGGCAAAAAAGAAAGCTGGCTAGAGGCAGAGAGGGATATGTTAAGCTGTGAATAATGCCCTCTCCATGGCAGCTTTTAAAATTGTCAACAATTTAATTAATCAACTCGGGGTGCAGGCCACCTCGGGGCTCCCTGATAAATGGCTGTTCCCGGCGATGGGGAAAAAACGAGCTTAGTAGGATCCAGGGACATTGGCTTTGCCATTGGCAGCAATGTGAGTTGAATGTGGTTGTAAATTAATACATGCACTGGGAAGAAATGCGAGTAATAAAGAAAGATATTATATATTTTAAATGAAAACTAATTTGATCATTTTTGAAGAGGGGGAAATTAAAGTACAAAGATCTAAATTATCATTAATTGATAGGAATATTTTGTTTTAAGACAGCACGTTCTGTTTTCCTCAGTGTATGTAGAAAAACGCTCAATGTGCTCAATTGCCAATGAAAATGGTTAATTTTTCACCATCGCAAGTGGAGGCCTGGGGGCAGCGATGGAATGCCGCAAACGATATCAGGAAGAGGAACAGGAACTGGAGGAGGAACGGGACCAGCAGCACCTGGTGACAGCCAGACAGGAAGCAGCCCTGTGTAAATATGTGCCCCGTGTTTCATTAGTTGCTAATTAATTTAGCACACACACAAGCACTCGCCACCAACACAAACAGTCAACCGCCTTTTCCGCCCATTTTCCTCCCCCTGCTCCACCCTCCGCGATAAGGAGGAAATGCAGTTTGGATTTTCAATTAAGTGGGCGGGCGAAGAAAGTTGAATGGATGGATGCTGGGGGATGTGAGATTTCACCGGTTGTATGGTGGAAAATATTACACAATGTTGAGAGTGATGACAGGTGCAGGTGCAGAGACCGGAGCCCCCGAAGCCCATGGGTTCGGGTGGAAACTACGAGGGCTGTAAACTGTCACACAGGAGCTGTGAAAGATGTCAGAAGCAGGGAAGGAGCCCAAAGACTGCGGGGGATCCCCCATCCGAAAAGGTTAAACATCATTCCCAGAATAAAATGTGGGGATTTACCAATTTTGTTGTGGGCTTTTCCCAGCGCAATCCCTACGTATACGTAAATTGATTGTTTGTCACGTGATCCTTCTTTTACGCCTTTCACATTTTTTATTCACTTGCAAATTTAATAAGTGAACACAAAAGCTGAAATTAAAATAACAAAGGTCATTTTTAAATAAATTACGCTCCTCAGATGGGAAAATACCTTTTTAACATGAGATAATCAAACGAGAAGCTGGCTTACAAAAAATATGAATTTTTTTTAGGTAAGAAGAATAATTTTAAAAATGCATGAAATAAGCATTTTTCTTTTTTATGTGATGGTGGTTATAAGAAAACTATAACTTTTTGACCAACCAATTCCAATGGTTTCCCGAAACCACACTCACATGGCAATCCCACAACCATTTCGAGAGCTGTTTGCCCAATCATTTGCGTTGCTGCTATATTTGCATATGTATATTGGATACCTGGCTGGCGTTTGTTTC
The DNA here is from genome assembly GCF_025231255.1 of Drosophila biarmipes. NCBI lineage: Eukaryota > Metazoa > Arthropoda > Insecta > Diptera > Drosophilidae > Drosophila > Drosophila biarmipes. Next base: position 22,041,445 of record NC_066616.1, on the reverse strand, counting down.
CCTCATCAGCACAACGATGCCATAAAAACGAACATGTTTTTCCGGCTGCTCGGTGTGTAAGTTTTCCTTGCCAGCCTTTTGTTAAAATATTTATAGAAAATGGCGACAATTTGCGACAACCAAAAGTTGTGCTCACTTGGCGCCCACGCACTTTACATTGCATATTTATGGTTTTTTATTTTCCCTTCGGTGCGTGTGTATTTGCCCTCTTGGCAAATGGAAAAGTCATCGTATCTGTAGGTCAAACCTCATTATGATCTCTGTGCATTAAGGCCGAAATGGCTAGTAGCTCGGGGCCACACTTATGGGTGGATAAACAAAGAGACGAAAATAAAGACAACTCCTGCATATGCCAGCTTTCTGGAAGGTAAAATATATAGCAAGACACCCGAGGGCTGGCCGAGGAAAATCTACCCCCGTTCGCAAATCTCTTGGACCCCGGAAAATACATAATTGTTTCCATGGGAGAGATTGTAACTATGGCAGGGCTTTCCTTGGCATTTTTCCCTTATTTGTGCACTTTCAATCAGGTGGGGTCTATAGCCAACCCTTGGATTGCCGAAACTGTCCCCTGTGGGTAGCTAAATGCGAGATACAAAAACGAATCTTTATGTGAGGGTAGAACATAGGCAAAATTTAATAAGGCTGGAGATCAGCTGTTGCAAATTCCTGACAGTGTCCTTTCCCTCGCAGTTTCTCGACCATTTTTATGGCAATTGGGGGAGCAATATCTTCTTGCAAATCTGTATCTTACGGGGGTTGATGGAACACGAAACTGCCAAGACACTTACCCTTTGCAGAACCTTCGACCATAGCCTCAAACTACAAATGTCTTAATGGAGATGGCAGGGGATTTAATGGTGAGACAGTTTTGGGTTTCACAGAGCACAGAGCAAAAAAATTACCCCAGTTGCCGATAGCAATTTATTGCATTTTTTTAAGAGGGGTGTTGCAAACAAATATCATATCTAATTGGAAGGGAAATGTGAGATTTTAATACCAACTGGATTTATTTAATTTCACTGTGCAGGTGAACTTTCCAAACAGTGCATACTAAATGTAATTTAACTGCATTCGTTTATTGATTAACCACTCTCGTGATTAACGATTCAGTTGCAGGCAAAACCTTGCTTAAATGAATGCGAAAAATTAAATTGTATGAATTTTCATGGGTATAAGCTGCACTATGAACCCCCCGCTTGCCCCAATTTATTGTTCGAAATTAATTGAAAATATAAAAATTCTTTTTTGGTATTAAATTATGCGGCAAAGCGTGGCTGTGGAATATTAATGACAACGGCGGCAGCACGGCAGCTACATTTGTGTTTTATTTTTGATTGATATCCATTCAGTAGTCGCCAATCGGATCGAATCACTTTACTATTTACCACGGTTGCCAGGGGTAAAAATTAATATTCGAAATGAATTGACCATGACAGACATTGCCATTCATCGCAGCTGTTAAACGATCACAAAGGTGGATTAAATCCCTCGTCAATGCCCTTAAATCAGATTCCCCAACTGATGGATCCCAGGCCGAGGAAGACGCATCACTCCAGATGGATGTATGGCCACCGAGTGGGCACTTCTCTCGAAAAGTTGTTGAACAAAACACAAGAGCCGGCTCAGCTGGCAGACGGGTAAACAAACGACATCCGAACCCCTGGACTTTCCTTGCCCTTTTTTTTACAAAAATATTCACCCGTAATATATGGCAGCGAGGAATTTGACGAATCACTTTTAAGAGCTGCCCCGTGCACTGATTCCGAAAAAGAGTTTCTTTTTTAAGGCAGATTCCCTACATGGCGGGTGGACAAGGCCAAATAAAAGGCCTCCATTTGCATTTCGGACCCAGTCGGCGGAAGGAGGAGCGACGTGAGATGGCTGTTTAATAAAAAAAAAGGCGGTGTCGCCTTGGTCATTCTCAGTCTTGGGTAAACCTGCATGTCCTTTGGCAAACAGCCGGCGCACAGCAAATGAAATTTATTGGCTTTCGAAGGAGAGCAAAGGGGGGCACAGAGGTTGGATGTCCTTTTTTCGGTGGCATTTCCGACCGAAAATGGCCCAAAAAAGAGTAATAATTGTAATGTGTTTTTTCTTTTAATTGGGGCACAAAAGAGGATTAACTTAAGTTGAGAATATAATATGGGTACGATATTGACAGATTGTTCTTGTTATTTTTTTTTAAGAAAAGGGTTTTTGTAATTGCTTTGAAAAACATATATTCAGAAGACATCAATCAGCTTTTTTTTGGGTTTTCAACTCGATAATTAAATTTTTTTAGAAGGATATTTTTACGTGACTGTGAGTTTTTACTTGAGATTACTAATCTACAGAAAGAAAGCCTTCAGAAGTATACTTTAGGCATTATTACTACTATTTTTTATACCTTTCAAAACAATTGTTAAACTTCAGTAACACTTTGATTAAAACCTTATAAAGCTTCCAATTTAAAGTTTTCTGAACTTTCACCAAAGGCCAAGACAATGGTAATCATTAGACCAAAAACCACAAGCCAGAAATGCAGCACCTGCAGCAGTTGATGAGCCAACCCAGAACTCTCTGATGGAGTATTATGTATCGCAGTGCCCCCAGTTCAAGTGGTTCGTTTTTGAGACTCAGCAGAGGCTCATTAACCGCACTCGGATTGCACCCACAGCTCCATTCAGGATAGCTGCCTCCAGTTGTTCGAACGGAGCCAACGAAGGCGCCTCAAATGCAATCGAGGAATTGCCAAATATTTTTGCATTTCAAGTGCCGGCATCAGCATTTGCGGCACGAGGCAGGCAGTTGCATGCAGATGAGCGGATGGATTAAGGGTCGATGGTTGGTGGGGAAGTAGTAGGAGAATGGGATTCGGATTGGGAATGGAAATGGATGTAGTTGCTCTGCATTGCATTGCACATTGCCCTTTGTCAGAAAATTGATTGCACTTGTTGTCTGGCTCGAACTTCGCCGGCCATCGACTGATGATGGTCCCATTTGCTTGAGTAATGATGCCACTTGCCACTGCTGCTGCTGCAGCCTTCCTTTAGTTCGCCCGATTTGGGATCTTGGCCTGGAATCCCCGAACTCCAGCCGAAATCAATTCGCAACTCCTTAACCCTTTAATGCCCGCATCTTGCCGGCTCTGCCTTTTAGTTTTGTAATGAAATGCGAAATTTGTTTCCGTTTGCCGTTTGCGTCGTCGTCGACTTCTTTTGTCTCTTTGGGAAATCAAATTGATTCGTTAGGTCGGCAATCTGTCGCTTGTTAGGCCAAATTGATTGAAATTAGGTTTGGCCCCCTTTCACGTCTGGGTTTTTGTCTTGGATCCGTTGCCTGGTAATTGGTTTCGCATCGCTTTCCCCTGCAGTTTGCTCTCATTAAAGGCGCTCAAAAGAAATGCAATCTATACCCCTGACGGCTAGAGGCTTTGGCAAAATATGGGAAAAACATTCGAGCTATGCTGAAATGCCTCAAAGCTCACCCACATGCGGCTCAGTCTCAAGGGGGTAGTATTCTTGGTCTGAAGGAATCAGAGCAGATGTGAGCCATTATTGCACCTGGAAGTCAGAAATGCCAGGCCAGAAAAAAAAAGCGAGAGGTGTACCTGGTATTCAAGTGTGCAAATGAAAGTAAGAGAAGGAAAAAAAGACAGCAAGCGTGGAGGATAAATAACTCGGATGCCAGAAGAGAAATTCACCAAATAATTTTCACAGGAGAAATGGTATCTCTGTCTCCTATTGAAATTCCTAGAACCTCGTTCAGAGTTATGAAAGCTCTGATGAACTCAGAATGCAATCCGGTTTTAGTTCTTGTACAGCGAGAAGTGAATTTCCTGCCTTCTTGTGCACTGCGAGAAGTGTTCTTAACTTTTTGGGAAAGGTAGAGATATTTTCTTGTAACTATAACTTAAAATGAAATCATAAATATGATGGATTAACTAGATCTAAGTCATTTATTTAATATTGAAATTATTTAAGAGGTTTGTGTGTGGCATTTTAAATTTCTACCTTGACTTGCAGTATTTCTTCACACTGTTTTCCTGGATTTCCCTGACTTTCCCCCACCCACGACTTAAACTATTTTCGTAGCCGCCTTCAATGGGGCCGTGACACAAATTGACTTCGACAGCAGGAAAAACAACATCAGGTGCGCAAAATAGGAGGGTGATTGGGTTGCAGGGATTCGGGGTGGCGCATATATGTATTGCCTCCATATATAGCGACGCAATAACAATAATCATAAATACACAATGCGGAGTGGGTTGGCCGCCTTGCCAGCACGTGTCAATGCAGGTCATAGGTCCCCCTATTTATATGGCATAACGCATGTTCAGATCTGAGGCATCCACTCGACTCCCCCACTCGGCACTTGGGTCTGAGTGGGCTTTTTGCTCTGATGTTTGCCCAACTTCAACTGCCGCCCATGGGAATTCTGTATTTTCTGCGAGTTTGTACAATAGCTAATGGGGTTTCAAGAGCTGGCGATGATAAGTTTCGCCCTTAAAAGCTGCAAAAAGAGCGAACAAAACAGTTTAGCTCTTGGCGGAAAAGGTTTAAAAATAATTTTAAAGTTTTAGCATACCTTTGTGCACCCTTTCTCAAGGGTTTCGAAAAATATTCACTCTATCTTTATGGAAAAAAGTTCCCTTAATTAATATCATATTTTTCCACTTCTTGTCCAACAACTATTTCTTGAAAAATCAATTCACACTTCACCGAACTTTGGAAATTTTGAACAGTTTGCCAGCAATTTTAAAACGCTTAAGAGCCAAAAAGAACAATGAAAGAGTTTGAGCAACTTTGCATTCCTTTTTCTTAATTTTTTCCTACTTGTTTCGGTGGAAGGGAAAAGCTCGTCAGAAGTTAAATTACTTTAAACTTATGCATGGCAAAGAATGTAATTGTTAGTGAAGGAAAAGCCAAAAACTTTGGCAACAAAGGAACAATTAATGATGAGAGCTGCTAGCGGAGGATCAAATGAAAAATGTGCTGCAAAGCTTTAAAGAGTTCAGTAATCATCCTTTTCAGCACGGGAATCCTAGAATCAGCTCGATTCAATCTCGTGTCATGATTGAAAAACTTTTCTGCCCCAAAATCGCAAGTGAGTCTGCAACAAATTTTAGCAATTGCACTCTCCCTTATTTCAGATTTTCCTTGGATTTTCCGTGGCGTATTGCAAATCATCAGTGCCACACCCCCGGTGGCGAAACATAAAATGAAACCATCAAAGTGCAAATGCGAAACAAATTGCGAATTGGCAGCTGGGAAGATGATAGTGAAAAGCGGGGGGTGGGGCCCACAATTATTATTGAAATGCATTAATCAAAATTTGTTGAGGTGCTTCGCTTCTTTGTTTCAAATTTCGTATTTCGGGGTAGTTTCTGCATTGGGTGAAGTTTTTCCAATAATGCAACGCCAAAGAGGAAAATACAAATTTGTTTTCTTCTTTTTTGCCCCTGTTTTTGGGGGTGGTGAAGGTACGAATATCAATTTGCTCTTCAGGGGGTGGCCTTCTAATGGAGAAATGCGAGCTAGTGAAAATGTTTACTTTTCCCTTATGAAACCATTGGGGAACCATAATTTTATCTAGTCCATGCTATGAAGGGAATATGAGAATATTTATGGAGTGAGTCATCAAAATTTATAGGTAAAATACAATACACCGCTTATCCAGATCCATTATTTTTAATACACTAATTAAATTTTCCACAAACAAAGGGATACACTGCCTGTGTTGCGTTGGAGGTCCTTTACACAAGGGTATATATTGAAGTCTACTGGAGAAACAAAAGAAAGGTTTAGATTTATGCGGCCGCAAAATTCGTAAATTCTGCCCAACAGCGATAGCAGAAAATCAGGACTTTATATAGGCGTTGGTGTATATAAGGTTTCAAAATATTGCACATAAAAAAAAGAAAAGTCTTTTAAAATTCTGTAGCAGAAAATATGTTGTTTTATAGAACTAAACTTTAAACTCATTTCGAAAAGAAGCCTGAAAATATTACTTTATTCAATACGTTTTCAAGGGACGTGTAACACTTAATCCAAATTTTTTTCCAAGTGCGTTTAATAATCCATTTCTCTAGGTATTTGCCTATCCATCCTATCGTCTAGACGAACATCTGCCTGGCTACTTCCCAAAAAAATAACAAAGTTTAAAATTACGGAAATAAAATTGAGCAGACAGTAAGCCCCTTGAATAGCTGAGAATGTGGAAAAAATAGCCGAATATGAAAGACGAGCAAAGTTTTCCGGTAGCAAGCCGGAAATTTATGTTTGCGTAAATAAGCACAGGCGCGGCGCAGCAAGTGGAAAACTTAAGAAAGGGAAAGCTTCAAATGGCTGGAAAGCAGATAGGCCCCCAGTGAGTATGCTAAATCTGTGTGAAAAAAGGGAAATTTAATGAAGCAAAAATCGAGGGAAGCTGCCACACAAGCACTTAAAACATTGTCAGAACCAACAGCACACAGAAGCTTCGAGTTAACGGCTTTCGGTTTTGGCGGTTGCTCTCTATACAAACTTCTGGGGCTAAGGGAAAACCCCCTATGCGGAAAACTAAAACACAAGTAAAGCTGCAGGAGATGGAAAGGTGAAAGGGGGCAAGTGCAGAGGGCAGAGGGCGCGCTGAGCTGTCAAGCCAAGTCAAGTGCCAAAAAAGTGAGGAAAAGTGGGTGGGATTCTGCCCCATTTTACCATCTGCATGAACAATTTGTTGCATAGTTAGAGGCGACGCGTTGGCAGTCTAAACAATCAGTGAAAGTTGTGCGTGTGCCGGGTGAAAAGTGGAAAAACCAGAGGGGAAAAACGGAGCACAGGCAGTGGGACCCTACGCTTCTTCGACTCGATTCCATCGGAGGCAACAAAAACTGGGAATAAAACGCCACAAAAGCAGTTGCAGTTGTTAGGTGAATTCGAAATGTGTGTGTGTGTACCAACAAGGATTTCAATTTGCAGGATGGCAGTTAATAGCCTCAAGATGCGACACTTAAAAGCTTCCAATTTGAAGAGTTTGGCAAATAAATCTGGTAAGAGTTAAACATTCAGTTGGCTTAAAGCCTTAAATGGCCAATTGCATTTTTGAGTTAAACTTGTGTTGGCAGTTCGGCATTAATTTGATTATCCGATGTGCACTTAAAATTCATTGCCCGCATTTTGGCAGCCCCACAGCCAAATTATCGCTCATTTATCACTCAGGCATACACAATTGTCAGTCACTCATATGGATAAACGCGTTTTGTTCTCGCCCCCGAAGGCAAAAGCTTTTGAGGCAGCTTGCCACATCCACAGCGCCAACATCTCGCATCAACTGAGCGAATGATGCTGCCGCTTGGCAGGTGTGAAATACGTGCGTTGTTTAATTCAAAACCGAAAAGTTCCATCCGCGAAGAAAATGCAATGCGCAACATTTTAACACAGTTTATGGGGCGCACACGCTCACACACAGAGATTCACATCTATAGAGTGGCACACACACTCACACACACATGCTATCAAGTGCAATGTGCATGTGGAAAGTGTGTGTTGCATATTTTGTGGCGCTTGAAAACATTTTTTTATGGCAATTTGCCAGGCGAACGAAGCTCGAGGAAACACAACAGAACTGAGATACCCCCAAACGCACACACACATAAACGCCTTGTTGCGGTAAAACAAGGCAGCAAGAAGAAAGGGTACACTGGGAGAAATTCAGAGGTCTATGTCCGATTTACACTGTCAGAAGAACTGCCTACACAACCTTATAATATAAGAAAAGTTCTAAAAATCGTATAACGTTAATAATAACGTTAATATCAAACCTAAAAATTATTATAAAAAAATATTTTTTTCTTAAATTGATTGCCTTTATATCATATTAGGATATTTTTAAGGTTTCTAGTTTGTATTGCTACGACTTAAAGATTTCTTCTCATTTGTTTCTCATTTTTTTATAAAATTTAATTTAATTTGAATTTCGTAAAATATTTCACACATTATTTCTTCAAGTGCTAAGAGTAAAGAAGAAGGACACACTCTAATACCTGGCCAGCTTGCTTCTCTGGCTGCTTTTGCCTTGAACGCATTTTTCACACATGTTAAGTGCATCTCCTCTTCTCTGCTGATGCAGCTGCTCCTGCCCCTGCCCCTGACACGCCCCTTCCCCTGCGCCCTCCTCTGTTGTCCAATAAATAGCTTGCAACATCGTGTCCAGTTTTCGTCTCATTTCCGGCTGCCCTTCCCCTGGCCCGGCCCTCCCTTCCCCTCGCCAGCTGCTTCCTTTGTCAGCCATAAAAATGCCCGAAAATGTTGCATACTTTCTGGGGGGCTTCTGTGCTGCCTCAAGTGTTTGCCACAGTTTCATGCGCTTTTTACGACACTTCGTACCTCCTCCAACTTGTGCCTTTCAAAGGCATAATTTGACAGCAAATTGTTCAGTTTATAGCCAGGCACTAAATATTCTTTCAACTTTCGACTGAGCAGAGTAGTGGGCGCCATGCAAAATATATTTCGCATACAATGTGCCAGCCTTTTATCCCCACATCTTCTTTATCCATCTAGCTGGGCAGCAAAAAACTTGGCTCTTTCCACATCGTTTTGTTTCAAAACTTGGCAGCATATAATGCAACAAAGTTGGTCCGGGATTAGGATGGAAAATCCACACACACACACACCGAGTGCAATGGCCAAATGAGTTCTATTATTTTTGTTGGATTTTTTGCAGTGCCTTATCAGACATACAGGCAGCATAAAAATGTCTTAATTCACACTAAATTTCACTGGACCGAAGCGGATTGTCCGGCCAACTGGCTTGGAAAAAGTGAGCTGGCAGCGAATGCCATAAAGTTATTAGATTTCTCCTACTTAGTAATTAGTTTGTCATACGTGGCTGCGTTTCAGTGGTCAGGATAATTGCGGTTAAGCGACAGGCTCAAGCTGCTGGAAATCTTGGGGGAATTACGCAAGTCTTTTGGAAACACTTTCACATAAAAATGTTCTTTAATGTTACATAAAGTAATCTAATATAAAAAATTTCAATAAACTAAATTACACTAAAGTAAATTTCTGCGCCTCTACTAACCTCTTTACCATCAATTAAGTCACTGCAACTAAGTTTCAAATTCAGAGTGTGGCATTAAATGTACCTCAAACAAAGCGAAATCTAGCACCACCTATCTCTAATTCCACTTAAGACCGTGTCTATGTATATGTTTGAATCTCATATTCCTCGTTCTGGCAAAAATCAGCAAATTGCAGTGGTCTACTTCGCTCCATGCTCCCATGCTGCTGCTGGGTGAAGCAACTCAAAAGCCCAAAAGGACTTTCAGGTAATTTGAACTAACACAACAGTCAAGTTGGGCTTGTCGGGGGCTGGGCTGAGGGTGGGAATGGGGGAGGGCAGGGTGGTAGGTCGAGGGTGAGTGTGTGTCTGGGGATAAGGGTATATCTCCACTGGAGGATCCCCACTCCAGTCCCCTCGCCTCTCCGGCTGCTGAGTGGGTCAGAGCGACCCGAGCCGTCATATTCCATTTGGTTAACCAAAAGTTACGTGCTTCGGTTTATTTCCTTTTGTTCGGTTGGCTTTTCCTATTTTTTTCGCTTTTTTTTTGCTTGTTTTGTATCCACCCACTCAGTTTCTCCTGTTTCCGACTGGCTTTTGGCCATGAAACAATTTTACCTCGACGCCTGACGCCATGCAACGCATTATTTGCTTTAGATTAGCGCTCGTCCTGCCGATCTCTCGTCCCTTCTCTTTCGCCCGCTCTACTGCCGTCTCTGTTTAATGCTCGCCGGCACTCGGGCGTGTCATATAAATTAGCAACAATGAAGAAATTGCACAAATTACGAGTCCCTCGGGTCAAGAGTGCGTGTGAGGGCGAGACAAAGTATTTTTTTCTTTCCGCTGCTCATTGAATGTATTTTTAAAAATGTCTGCTGGGGATTAAACAAAAAAGTGCGGTGGTCTTTGGGCAGGAAGAACTATGGTATGGGCTATACAATACACTTGAAAGAATTTTTCAAAATTTTAAAATTGTATTTCTGAATAAAAAATTGTATTTGCTCAACAGAAAAAGTTTAAAAATGTTGGCAAAATTTATTTAAATTTTTTTTAAATTCCAAAACTGATTAAAGCTTTTCTCGCAGTGCTTGCCCACATCCAAGTGCGTGTTTGGCCTGTGGCTTTTGCTCGTTATTGCCCGTTAAGGTTCACCGAATTGTGCCGCCGAAAGCGCCGGAATGTGAGAGCGGGAAAATGTCTGCGAATTTTTCTCTCCTCCTCGACTGTATATTAATTGAAAGTCGCTTTTCAACAGCGGTTTTAACAGTCGTGGCCTGGCCTGTTCTGCTCCCTCTTTTCTGATCCGGTCTGTGAGGTATTTTTTTTGGCGTCGGTTATTTTTTGGGGTGCTGTTGGATTTCATGGTGCATTCGATGAAAGGTAAACATATCAGGGCGAATTGTGGTGCTAGCTTTGGTTGGGTATTATGGCTGGATGAAGACCTCTCTCAAAAGAATAAATAAAACCAACAGTTCCGAAACAATCCGAATCTATGCCCAGTTTGAAATTCACAAGAATAACAGAGTGCTAGAAAAATGAATTCATTTAAAAAGAAAATATTTTCCAATAGGTTTTTAGTATTCAAAATATTATGATTTGCCTTTTATTTATTCAGATAAATTCGCAAGATTAAAGAGAGCAATTAATAACACTTCAAAGTCTTGCTCTCGAGCCATATTGTTTTGCTACTTAATTGATGGCACAGCTTCCTTGGAACTGTCAAAATAAAGCAACTCATAAAGTCTTTAATTAAGAGCACAACTTTATGAACGGTTGGCTTTGCCAAGGACGAGTAAATTCCACCAGAACATAACTTGTTGCGGCAACTTCACCTGCAACTTAATTAACTAACTTACGAATATGCCTAGTTAACTGAACTGTCCAACATTTACGGTCTCGCCTGGCCAACTCCTAACTATGCCACTGACACGGGCTCCCGGCCATTCCTCCTTGGTCATACATTAATTTCCATTAGCGATGCTTTCACTTTCCCCCAAAAGTCAGACAAAATGAAGGGAGAGAAAAAAACGCAGAATAAAGGTTTATTACGCTTACGTTTTATGGGCGCAACTCGGAGGCCCTGCAAATCGAGCGACACTTGAGTACCCCACACATAAGAAAATATACCATCTTCATGCTCACAAATCTAATTAGTCAAAACCTACTGGAAATGGTCCATGAAGCGTTAATAGCCCTGGAGTGGTGATAAAAAATAGAAGACGTCAGCGTGGACCAAGTTTGTCAATTGGCTTTATCGCTCCGGGGGCAAGAATGTAGAGAGGATGGATTTTACGACCCATCCCTATGCACTAAAATCCAAGCAAAATGAGCTTGCACGCAGGCACATTAAGTATACCACACGTTGTGCCCTAGGAGCAAAACAAAAAAATACAATTTAATTAATTTTGTTACTCTGTTGTGTTGTGTTTGGTGAAATTCCCAGAATTAAATTTGGACAGGAAACGGAAGTAACCGAAAAAATGTTAATTGGATTTCCGCTTTCTGCTTCGCTTTCCTGCTACTACGCTCTCATTATTAATTATGCTCTGCATGTGTTGGCTTACAAAGAAAAAACCGCGGGAGGGGGGCGAGATTCACACAAAAATGGTTTTGCCCAGAAATTTTAATATCTCTGGATATTTATTTTAGGTCTGCCCCCAGTTTCCGTTTCACTTTTTTGCTTCGCACCACCCCCAAAAAATTATTTTTTCTTGCAAAATGAATTATTTGAACGATAAGAATTTCCGTTCTCTGTTGGTTTTACTCCTTTGTTTATTTGTTTCCGGTTGTCGGTTGTCGGAAAGGAAGTGCGCCAAGGGTAGCTTTTTAATTAGTTATAAACTCTCAACAGAATGACGAAGCCCCCGGAGATATCGTTTCGCATTTGGTCATCAAACTTGTCGCATATGTAATTCTATTAGATCTCACCCAAAAAAGGTCAACCCGAGTGCCGAAACAGGAGACCCAAAGAGGAAAATAAAAAAAAAGAAAATTCCGAAACTGTAACATAATTCAATTTATTTAACAAATTGACTGCCACAGCCTGGCCAACTCAAGGGTCCCAGGAGAAAGTGGAGAGTCCTTCATAATGCGAGTGTGTGTGCGAAACATATGCAAATTGAGAAATCGCTTAGGCAAGCATGTGTGGGTGGTGGCGGTTTGGACATGTGTGAGTGCCAAAAACTGGCTTCCAAATAATTGCTATGTAGAACAAGACCGTGGCAGGAGAAAGGGGAAAGGTGGCCCCAGCCTAGAGTGCATAAATCATAAGGCGAAAAACTGGCAGAAATTTATGTGGCAGCCAAGTTGGCTGAGCAACTTTGGATGAATTTCACCAAGTATTTCAAAAATGCGAGAAAGAATTTCATTTTTATTTTTTGCCCATCCACGAGGAATTCCACAAGCAGCTTAAAGAGTTTCCGAAAAATAAAAATAACATTGGCAGGCATATAACAAAATTTAAGAAACCTCTTTAATTAAAAACCAGATTGAAAACTTGACTCTCGTTTGTATAAGGTAAATTAAAATCATTTTAAATGCCTTTTAGAACATGTTGAAGGGGTATTAACATTTATAAACACTGGCTAGAAATATCTTTATTAAATAAATGCCAAACATCGAAGCAGTCAACAAATCATTTAGCCTGTTTCCCCCTATCTCCCGCTGTCAACAATGGCCTTTACTTTTGTTTAACAAAAGCGCCATAAAAGTAGGCATGAAAAAAGCCAAAGGCAAAAATGAAAGGCCAACTGTATCGGTGTCCGAAACTTCCTCTGTGTGTGCGTGTGCCTCTGTCTGTGTGTGTGTGTGTGTTTTCTGAATTATTTATGCCCGCACGACAACAACAATACTCGTAACAATAACAACAGCCATCGCAACGGGAACAAGAAAATGGCCAGCAACAATATGGCCAAGGGGAGAAAAAAGGTTAAGTCGCAGAGCGTGCAATGAGACAAAAACCCAGGGGGCAAGAGCAGGAGCCACGCACACACACACCCCGACAGATCCTTACACACACCAAAGCGAGCACAGACACAGAGCAACAAACTCCTAACCGTAAAGGACACATGGCGCATTGGTCTCGAACAAAAGGCAGTTAGTTTTTGACTTTTGGCTGCCAGAAAACGATTTTCCCTCAAACATGTAGGCAAACTAAAGGGTAATAAGCAGAATAATCGGTAGGATTTTAAGTAATTAATAAAAACAACATTAAAAATAGTTAAAAACAAAATTTTTACAAAAAAAAAACATTACGTTATATACAAAATTGTTTAAAAAAAATATTATATTTAAAATTATTACAAAATAATGAAGGAGAAAAAAAAAGTTAAATAAATATTCAGAATAAATAAGAATTATGAATAAATATATACTCGACTTTTAAGAAAGTAAAAAATATTCGTTTTAAAAAAATTATGTAAAAAATATTAGATTTTTTGAATATTACGTATACCACAGGTTGAACATAGAAAATTTCAATTATGAAATGTTAAAAAATAACCCATATTATATCTTTAGTAATATAATTATTCTGTAATAATTATTTAACTATTAAGTATTCATTAATTTTTCCCGAAACTGACTCCAAAGGTATCCCCAATTCTTCTCCTTAATTTTCCGTGGAATTCCCTTTTCGTGCTCCTCGTTTGATTGTAGTTGTTACCCCTTTTTTCCAGCTGTTGGAAAACGTTTGCCGTCGTCATTGTCGTCGCCACGCTGTCTGGGCTTTGGACCTTTTGTGTTGTGTTCTTGTATTTTTTCGGCTGACTTATAAATTATGAAGCAAGTTTTGCGGGGTCTGGGCTGTGAGCTGTGTTTCCTGCTACATAATTGCAAAGTGGCAGTGGCAGTGGCAGTTGGGCCAGAGGAGAAGTGGGGACGAGGCAAGAAGGAAGTTCCATGTGGGAGCTGTAAAAGTTGAACACATAATGCGTAGCTGGGGAATCCCCCAGTCCCCCGCCAGTCTTTGAGTGGCAAATGAGTTAAGAGAGTCTAGACAAGGGCCCAGATGATGAAGTCTGGCAGACAGATGATGATTGAACGGGGAAAATAGTTGTCCGTTTCGTACGTCTTTCAAGATTTACGCTTGGTAATTTGTTAAGGTGGATATTGAGTTTACCTGCAAAGAGAGCAACAAAATAAAGGATTAGATAGGTATTTTAAGAACGTAAAAAGGGTTTTAAGCATAAGTTGTAAGCAAGAACATCTGTTACGTTTAAATGATGTATCCTTAGCTGGTTAATTTAATTTATTTAATTAAGATATTAATGGACGTGTAAATTGCAGCTCTAAAAGGGTTAATATCAAGTGCAATCAATTCGATGGCCAATCCTGCAATACCTTAAGTGTTCTGTGTATATCACACAGCAGCACAAGTAGCACAAGACAATCGCAATCAGGATCAATTGCAGGTCCTGGCAGTCGAACAAGTGGAGTAAGTGAAGTAAGTGAGCCAACGATGAACCGAATCCCTCCAATATGCCCAGTGCCCAATGCCCAATGCGCAGTGCTGCTGCCCCCAACGATGTTTATCGTTAAATTCAATTTGCAATTTATAAGATTTTATACGCAATCGAAGGCGAGGAGTGGGTGGGCAGTATCCAGAGTAAGCTTGTTATCAGCCAGACCCCTGTACACCGCTTAACACCCAGCCGCTGGCCTCCTACAGATATCCTATAAATTGTGCAGCTGCGCATTCCATGCGAGTAACGCTCAATGCAATGGATGACTGGTGAGGATGGAGGATACAGAGGTGGAGGCGGCACATTGTCCACTGGAGTGGAATGCATGTACTGGCAACCGAGATTCCGGAGGGTTCGCAAGGAACCACCCAAAAACCACCTCTCTTGGTCAACTGCCAATATCATGTTACGTGGCTTTAAGCTAAGTTCCCTGGTAAATCTGAAATGCAAACCGAACCATTATCTAATCTCCTTCCCTGTTCCTGATTTTTCTCTGTTTTCCCTGGCTTTCCACGGGGGTTTTTTCCCCAACCAACTGCTCTCCCCTGTCAGATGCATAACATTTTCCTCTTTAGCCGGCTGTAGCGACCTGGGAATAATAAGCAAATGATTTGTCATGTTAGCTCCCTCTCTCCCATTCTGTTGAATTCAATTTGCAATGACAAATGCCCCTCTGCAGTTGGCCATGGTAAAATGCAGTTGCTCGACCGAGGGGGAAAACTAAGTGCAATGGTAAATGGAGATTCAAATAGCTGGTTGAGATTCCAGAATCCCTGTCATTTCTCTTAGCGTGCTTTGCTTCCTTGTTTAGAGCTCAATTACTAGGTTTATTTGCATGAATCACTCAAATCGAATTTCCAGCTCAACGAAGGTATCGGAAATTATTCAATTTTTAAATGGATCAAGAAGTGCTCAATCACAGGTGTTTGCCTATGCTGAAAATTCTTTTCGATAGTATCAATCAGTTGCTTAATGGGAAGAAAATTAGGATAACGTTGAGAAAAAAACACTACAAAATTCTTATTTTAAGTTATTCTTAAAGAAACCACAAAATTATGATTCATTGCGAAAAGTTTGCGTTTTGTATCCACTCATTTTAACTACTTTCTTCCTGAATTTATGTTTCTTTTTGCCGTTTTGTGTACATTTGTCTTACGTGCTTTTATGCGCGTTTACTACTTAGTTAAACAATTTGGTTAAAAGTTGTAAAACACAACGGGCACACACAGAGGCGCACACAAACAGGAAACCACTCGGTGCTCCGGCGGAGGATGAAACGTGCGTGCATTAGCAGTCAAATACTTGGTAACTTTCCGCTTTATGTTCCTGTTGCTCCAGCCTTCCTGCAGCTTTTCCTGCTTCCCAGCAGCTCCTGCTGCAAATTAAACGTAACTGCTGTAAAGACACGTACGCTTTCGCCGACCAGGTGCAGAGGTTGGGGGCCTAATTGCGCCAAAAAGCCAGTTAATAATGGTAGCAGAACGCAAACAACACACGAACAATGGATGGCGAATGAAATTGAATTTGTGCGGGATTATACTTTTCGTTCTCCAATTAACCAAGGGGAATTGTTTTGGTACAGCTCAGGTAAAAGATGTAACGCTGGTAAATTTAAACATTTTTAAAGGTGTCTAAAAGTGGGCAAAATAATATAATGATTTTTTACTGCATACTTTTAGGCATATTTAGCGGGGGATTTCAATATTCAAAAATAAAACTTCAAAATGTTTTTTTAATCTCGTAAATTGGACCGCTGTTGTACATTCAGTTATAATGCTTGCAATTGGTATTAAATTAAATTTAAGCCCGTTCGGCAACCGCTAATTAGAAGCATTACAACTTGCTTGGCCGCCTGTATTGTTGGTAAGAGTGAAAGAGAGAAGCGTGAGGAAGCGAGACCTAATTAAGCGTGAATTTATGCAAACGCATGTTGTGCATACGCCTCGTTTGCCAAACTATCAACTCACGCACACACACTCGTACACACGCATACAGACAAAACACTTGCTCGTATATTATTCATGTTGCCCAATTAAGTAGGCCATCAACTCTTTGACAAGTTGTGTCGTGGGAAAAAAAAAAAAAAAAAAAAGAAAAAAAAAAAAAAAACAAAGTGTGTGCTTACGCGTTATAATAGCACAGATCATAAAAATTCGGACGCTGTCTAGCGCAGTGTCGGCAGTGGGACAACAACAACAACATAAGTGTAGTGCGACAAGACTGCATTTGTGCCCGCTAGGGCATCGCTGTTCCCCTCACACTGCGCGCAGCCGTACAAGAGGGGCAATAAAAGCAGTGATTGACTTACATTCGACTTTGCATAAAATCGAGAGAAATGGCAAATACCAGAGAAACAATGCTTCTGGGCGAAGCTCTGAGAAAAGCCGTCATGGACGAGGTGATTCCAGGAGAGTTAACCCTGGCAGAAAATCTGGCCACTAGCGGCAAGCTTAACTCATATGGTATAGCAGTATCAAGCAGTAATGCAGCCTGTATCACCAGTACTCTGACAATAACTCACAGTCCAATATATACCTACACTACATCATCACCCAGCATATGCAGTGGCATGTGCTCAACGCCTATGCCTCCTAAAGCATTAAGCACTTCTATAGACTTCCCCCCTCTACCGGGCCTCAATGAATCTGATTCACCCAGATGGCAAAAAATCCAGAGCCAGAAGAGGAAGGGGTCATCGAACTCACCAATAAGTCAACGAAAACGTGCCGATATTAGAAATTTAGAACCCAGTGACCCTGTGTCAGCAAACAGGTTCGAAACACTATCAGTTGATGACGATGAGATGGACTGCAATAGTGTGGACGAACCATCGACTAGCGCTGCAGCAGCGGCTTACCGTTCTCACACCGCTTGTAAGGCTAAAGACAGCAATGCACATAACAAGAACGCAAACGTACAAAGTAAAACTGATTCATCTACGGTAAAATCTGCTTCTACTGGTAGTCCAAAACCACCACCAATCGTTCTTATGGACGTGACAAACGTGAACGAACTTCTTATCGCTATCGAGGAAGTTACAAATCTTGAAAATGTTGAAATCAAATCCTCTGTGGGCTCCACTCACAGAATCTACACCAAAGACGCAAACACCTACAGGGCTGTAGTACGACAACTAAATTCCCTGAAAATTGAATTCCATTGCTATCAATTGAAAGACGAGAAACCATTCAGAGTTGTTGTGCGAGGATTACACCATTCACAGCTCCATCATAAAATCAAAGAGGAATTACTCAGACAGGGGCATAAAGTTCTATCAATATATAACCCAAAAAGCAACAAGAGCGGTGAACAGATGAACCTCTTCTTCATTAATGTAGAAAAGAATCTAAATAACAAAGATATACTCCAACTACGATCTCTATGTCGCCAACGCGTCCGTTTTGAAGTAGCCAGAAAAGCACAAGACATAGTGCAATGTCGGAGATGCCAATCGTTTGGTCATACTGCAAGATATTGCTACAGACCTTTTATCTGTGTCTCTTGCGGTGACTACCATAAATCATCAGATTGTCCCAGAAGCAAAGAAGCACCAGCAACTTGCACTCACTGTGGTGAAAATCACCCAGCTAACTTCCGTGGCTGCAAATCCTATCAAAAATTGCTCAAAATGAACGAAAATGTACAGAAAACCCCAAAAGTGAGCATAAACAATAACTCTACACCCAAACATTATGAAAATGGAGTTTCTTATGCTCAAATAGCCAGAAATGCAAATCCAATCACGGAAAAACAAAACAAACGACC
Source organism: Drosophila biarmipes (assembly GCF_025231255.1). Lineage (NCBI taxonomy): Eukaryota > Metazoa > Arthropoda > Insecta > Diptera > Drosophilidae > Drosophila > Drosophila biarmipes. The sequence goes on along the minus strand of NC_066616.1, from coordinate 22,023,197 downwards.
AGGAAACCTAACAAATAGGCTACAGGACGCCATTCAACAGCAACATCACTACGGTGCAAAAAATCATGCGCACTTTTTCCCAGATGTGTCACAACAGCAAAATGCACAAGAATCTAAACTAGAAATGGCAGTTGCATCGCTCTCAAAAGCTATCGAGGGTCTATACGCCATGCAAGCCCAGATGCTGAAGATGCTGGTTGCAATTAACGCGCAACTTACACAATGTCCCAAATAAAAATTCTCACCTGGAACACGCGAGGTGCTGCCGGCAAAATGACGGAAATCGGCCACCTTGCGGAGAGAGAGAATATTGACATTCTCCTTCTCACTGAAACGAAGACATCCAACCTTCAACTATTTGGATATGAAGTCTACACTTCAAATCTACCTGACGGCAGCCACAGGGGTGGAGCTGCAATCCTGGTTAACAAAAAGATCAATCACTTTCCCATCGAGCCAATCGTCCATGCTAAAGTCCAAATCGTGGGTGCCAGAATCCAAACATGTATAGGACAAATATTCATCGGATCAATCTATTGCCCTCCGAACTTCAGCTGGACTCAATCAGAATTTGATGACATATTCGCTAACTTCAACTTCCCAAGATCATTTATCAGCGGAGACTGGAACGCCAAACATCCATGGTGGGGTTCTGCGATCACCTGTCACCGAGGTAACTTACTTGCCGCAAGCGCCATCTCAATTAACGCCAACATCCTGGCGACTGGAGCACCAACATACTATCCAAGCGCAGTAAATCGAAGACCATCCTGTTTAGACTTTGCAATTTATCGCAACATTCCACACGACAAGCTAAGCATCAGAGACAGCTGGGACCTTGAATCGGACCACCTATCTCTCATCACTACATTAAAAACAGAAGCCATACAATGCACTCAACGTAGACAACTTCTTAGCAAACACACAAATGTAGCTGTTTTCAAGGAAGAACTATGTAGATCGATACGCCTTAACATGGAGCTCAACTCTGCTGCTGAGATTGACGACGCTGTAGACCTCTTCACTACCAACGTGACAAATGCGGCGAGGAGTGCAAACGTGTACACTGCAAACAATCATGGCAGAGCCCTCATACGCCACTCGAATAGAATTGACCCAACCATTGCAGAGATCCTAGTCCGTAAGAGAGCACTGAGAAGACGTTATATTCGAACGCACAGTCCTGAGGATAAAGCTCAATGGCATAGATGCGCCAGAGAGCTTCACGTTGCCATGGCTGAATTGAAAAATGCGCAATTCGAACATATGCTGACCAATATGGACTATTCTAATGATTCCATTTTTAATATGTGGTCCTTTACCAAAAAAGTAAAAAGAATGCCACAGAAAGTTACGCCTCTGAAGAACAGCAATGGTAACTGGTGTCGCTCCTTAGAAGAGCAAGTACAAACATTTGCGGAACACCTTGGCGACAGATTCACTGCGTTTAATTTCGCATCCGAGGAGGATATCAACAGAATAAACGAAATACTACAGCGCCCTTTCCAGATGTCACCTCCAATAAGACATATCCGTCTGGAAGAAGTCTCAAACATGATACGTACCCTCAAAAGTCGAAAGGCGCCAGGTCATGACCTAATAAGCAACGCAGTACTTAAAATCCTTCCCAAGAGAGCACTATTACTTATCACATTGATATTCAATGCGATACTTAGAGTGCAATACTTTCCCAAAAAATGGAAGAGTGCTAGAATCAGTATGATTCTAAAGCCAGGGAAACCGGAACAGGATCCATGCTCCTACCGGCCTATCAGCCTCCTGCCCTCTTTATCGAAGGTAATGGAAAGGCTGATAGCTTCCCGACTTATAATACACCTAGAAGACAATGATACTATCCCAATGCACCAATTCGGATTCAGAGCCGGCCACAGTACGATTGAGCAATTGCACCGTGTAGTCAATCACATCCTGAAGGCCTACGACAATAAAGAATACTGCAACGGCATCTTTCTTGACATACAACAGGCATTTGATAGAGTTTGGATCCCGGGACTACTAGCCAAAGTCAAAACAGCGCTGCCAGCCAACCTGTTTGAGCTCATCAGATCGTTTCTCACAAACAGAGATTTTTGCGTCCAGTCCAGAGACGCAATCTCTGCAAATGTTGCCATTACAGCTGGCGTTCCCCAAGGAAGCGTCTTAGGACCGCTACTGTACTCCATCTTTACAGCAGACATCCCCAAGCCAAGCAATGAAGAAATGACCTACGACAACAGCAAAATGCTGCTGGCCAGCTTCGCTGACGACGTCTGCTTTCTCAGCTCCTCGAACAGTGAGACCGAGTCTTCACAAACGCTGCAAACCTACCTCAACGAATTCGAGAAATGGGCCACGGCGAACAATATCAAAATCAACGAAAGTAAATGCGTAAACGTTTGCTTTACGTTACGCCGAAAAACAACTCCGGTGGTCCACATTAATAATGTGGACATAGAGCAAGCGACTAAGGCGAAATACCTAGGCCTCACACTGGACAAACGCCTAACCTTCCGAGAACATATTGCCAGAGTCGTCAAAATGTGCAACCTAAAGCGGAACCAATTATTCTGGATGCTAAACAAGAAAAGCAAACTATCTCTAAGATGCAAGCGGCACATTTATCAACAAATCATCGCACCAACTTGGAGATATGGAATCCAAATTTGGGGAGTGGCGGCTGCGTCCCACCGAAAACGTTTCCAAACCGTCCAGAACAAAACATTAAGACAAATCACTGGCTGTGAGTGGTTCGTTAGCGGCCAAACGCTTCACAATGACCTAAACCTGAGTCTTGTTGAAGACCAAATATCGTTCTTCTCAAGCAGGTACAACGACCGTCTAACTGCCCACCGTAATCGTCTAGCCCGGAGATTACAGGGGGCTATCCCAATTCGCAGGCTCAAAAGAAGACATTTTGGGCTGCTCCTAAGAGACTAATATGAATATTTTATTTACTTGAAACTAGTCCTAATTTGATCTACTCCTATATACCAAGTTGAAAACTAATTATAATTTATAATTAAGAGATTATTTACTTAAGAAAACATTTAGGTTAAAGGCTTTAATTAGATCTGTTCCTGGATTATATTAAATAAAGATGTTAATTAAAATAAAAAAAAAGTTGCCCAATTATGCACAGCCCACAAAAGTAGGCAACATATTTTTTACTCCCCCTTCTCCTTCTTCCGCATTTTTAATTTAATGCCACCCACTCAGTCAGCCAGCCAACCTGCCACGCCCCCTTTTCTCCACCTCCCTCTCCTGCGCCCGGAGGCTGACCAACTGTTTTTGCCATTAAGCTTTATTTATGAGCCTGCTGCCGGCCATCTCCCCACATATAATTTGTGTTTGTGTGAACCTCGGACAGCGAAAAATTTGATAAAAATTAGCCTCAACGCCTAATTGCGCACATAATTGCAGCGCAGCGTGTGCATTGTTTACGGCTAATGGCAAAAAAGCAATTGAATGACTTGCTGGCTTATAATAGGAAATAAAATTGGCAAAATTAAATTGCCAAGTGGAGCGCATGCAAATATAACGAGTCCCTAGAGCACACGTATGTTTATCTGCTCATTTTTGTGGCAGCAGCGACGGCGGCCACTTGAACAAATCAAATAAGCACGCATTTCACTTGTGGCACGTAAAGGGAATTTGAGTGAAGATACGTGAGCAGAGCCAGGAAATTAAGTAAATGAGGTGGGTCGAAAGAGCAGGCATTTCATATACAGAAAGTAAAAGTGGCGAGGGGATAAACAAGAATGATGGACAGGAAATGGGGTAGGATATCCCTCCACCCCATCTGATTTCCTGCCCATGAAAACCTTGACCCATTAACCAAAGTTTGGCCCAAACTTTCACGCCAGCAGCTGGCCCAGCTTCCAATAATAAAGGTAATGAGAGAATTGCAACATGAAGCAATGAATATTCCGGGAGCTCGAAAGTTCGATTAAGGTTCCAGCGCGTAACCTCGAAAGCACTAAAAACTAAGGCTAAATGCATTTGTACAACATTGTTGGGTAATAAAGTCAACTTAATTACAACAAAGTGGTGGTGGTGGTGCTGGCGGCGCTGGCGGTAGGTAACGAGCAACTTTTGTACTTTGCTTTTGTTTTCTTAATGAGTTGCGGCATCGGAACAGCAGCAGCAACAACATTAGCAACAAGCTGCAAACAACAATTTCATAAACTTGGCCAAAAAGCATTTGAGCCCAAGACAAGACAAAGACAGGCGAGCCGAGGTGGAGGGCCATCAAGAGTGTACTGCATATGTTGCACAAAGCTGGCACGTTAACGTTGTTACACAGAAAGAAATTTAAGTGGGTGGTAGGTAAAAGGAGAAACCATTCACTGAAAACATCTGACTTGGAGACGAGATTTGACCTTTCATTTTACTTATTTCAGAACTAGGAGCTTTAGCTATGAGCCGAGAGATATAATTTTTTATTCTGCCAGCGCTATGCCGCCACATGCACAGTGTACAAACTTTAATTCTGTTTATAATCAATCTAAAATTTAATTCCAGCAAATCGAAGGGTCTATACCTCGTTCTGCTGCCCACCCTATCCCGCCACGTGAACAGTATACAACTGAAGTATATAAGCATCTTTTTATAAACATCCGAATTTAAAATGCTACCTATGGCAGTGTAGAGACACGATACGGGAATCCAGGGGAAAGACGAAAGGAAGCAATAGCGGCAGCAGCATTGGCAACAATGGCAGAACAAACGACGCGTCGGATAACGGAAACGGAAGTTGCTTACAAGCGTAGTAAGACTCTTAGAGCGACAGAGAGGGCGAGAGGAAGTAGCGCAGAGAGCACACAATAGAGAGAGATAGGATCATAGGACTGTGCCTTAATGGCTTAAGCTTTAAAATGTAGTGCTGCATACTTTATGGCGTCTTTCATCTTTCCCAGCCTTTTTTGCATGGAAACTTCTCTGTGATTGGGCCAAAAAACGAAATGGCAGACGGCAAGCATTGAAAATGCAAATTATGCTTATTGGAAATGCTCTTTTCCGGTCACGAAACGGAATAGGTTCGATAACGAAAAGGTTACCTCATCTATAAATCATCGTAAATCCCGCACTATCGCCAACTTTTCAACCAACTTTTATTTCCACAAATATGTACGCACAACTTGATATCTGCTGGCAGTTGGCAAAAAACATTTGCCTGCCGCACTTTTCAGCCCAATCAACTGTAAGCCATATTTTAATAGTATTCCCATGTGCGACGACTGTGTTTGTTTATTTGCCACACTGGCCGAACAAACTCTTAAATAGTCCCGGGCCAAAAAAAATATTTACAAAATGTATTTATTATTATCATTGCAATGTCCAATTGACGCTGCCAGACCGTATAAAAAATTCCACTGGCGTGTGTTTATTTGTGGGCATCCCTGGGTGCCTGCATTTAATTAAGTTTTGTCGGTTTTCAAGTGCGTCTGTCTCCTCTGTGCACGATTACGCCGATAAGATTCATTTAATAAAAAATATTTTGTTATGCCATAAATATTTTTTCTGACTCGTACGCTTGTGTTTTGCATAAAATATTTATGGCATTAAATTGAGCGTTAGCGAATTTTTTTTAATGCGATTTTTGAGCTGGCCATGAAGCCTGGGATTTATCGTCTGATAAACTGTTTTCTCGTTTATGCACAAAAGAATTTTAAATATGTGCGGCGGAAAACACTTCTGGTAGATCGAAACTGATTATGATTTGTCAAAAACAATTTAGTTTTATAATGTGGTTATTAGTAAGGAAAGCTGTAGAATAAATATATCTAAAAGGTTAATCAGATATGAATATAATATGAATTTTGTAAGCCTAAGAAAAAACACGTAATTTTTACCTAGAGTTCCAAGTGATGCTTTATTGGTTCCCGTAAAAATACCTTAAAATGTCCATATGTTGCTGTCGTGTGTCAAATAACTTAAAATACGGTTATAATATATGATTATATAGTTGGTTATATATGGGGGTTAGATATATTTGGATAAATATGGGCAGGAGTTTAATCCCATCCCGGTTATAGCTTCATTTTCATCTCCTCCAACATGCGATAGACCTTGACGAACTTCTTCTCCACCAACTCGGTGAACGTCTTAATCTCGTTCCGCACTACCGATAGCTCCATGGCAGCATCCGATCCCCCGGATTCACACTTCTTGGACTGCTTGTCGCTCTCATACCAACAAGCAATGCCATCCACATAGTCGTCCACCAGTTCGGGAGCAGTTATGTCCTCCATGAAGGATATATCCTTGCGTTTCACAAACGAACTCATTAGCAGTTGCAGGAAATCGCAGTTCCAGTTGTTCTGCTGAAAGTAGAAATACTGCAGCGCCTTCAAGCTGTCGAAGATTGTGATTTTCAACGAGTATATGGAGTTCGCCGATATGTCCAGCATCTGCAGATGGCCCTGCTTCTTGAACAATCCCTCGGGCAGATCGTGGGCACTGGTTGCCGAAAGATTCAAGCGCAGCAGAGAGGTGAATCTGCGCAGGGGATTCCCCTGAAGATTGCCCAGCGGATTGTGCGACAAATCCAAGCTGCTCACATTGGCGGCCAGTGGAATGTGCGGCATTTCCCTCAGCGAGTTGTTGTGCAAATCGAGTTCATTAACCACGCCGTAAACCGTCAACCTCCTCAAATCGCAACTATGAGCTATGGCCACATCCAGCGACGTGAAGTTTAGAGTTAACTCTTGGAAGATATTCCCAGAAATGTCCAGCTGTGTGAAAACGGGCTGTAGCTTCAAGAGTTCCGATTCGAAGGCGGTAAACCGGTTCCTGGCCAGATTCAGCTTGGTAAGATTCAAATTCCTATCGAATATGCCTCTGGGCAGAGCCTCCAATCGATTGCCAGCCAAATTTAGATCCAACAGCTTTCGCATGCCAGTGAAAACTCCGAGGGAAATCTGCTCCAGTTGATTTTCCGCCAGCGAGAGTTCCTTCACCTCCTTCAGGGCATGGAAGCTGTGGTTTCCCAACTGCTTCAACTGATTTCCCTGCAGATGCAAGGTGGCCAAATTGTCGGCACCCAAGAATATATTCTTGGGTATATCCCTCAAGCGATTGTGTCCCAGGAACAAGCTCATCAGATTGCTGGCCCCCTCGAACTGCGGCTTCTCGAAGGTCTCCAGCGAGCAGTTCTCCATGCGTAGCACTTGCAGATCCGGAAAGGTGTCGAACAACAGGTGCGGTATCTTGGCGATGCTCGAGTTCAGGAAGGTGAGCATTGTGGTGCCCGCAATGGGTGACTGCGACAGGATGACATAGTCACTGCGACCGATCACCACATTGGTGCAAATGCCCGCACTGCAATGATCCTGCAGCCAGAGGCGGCGCAACTGACCACTGCCGCTGCCGCCGGAGGGCGTGGCCAGGTGGTAACTGGGCGGTAAGATGAGAGCCACCGTCACGGAAAGCAACCACCAAAGTACCGCCATTATATACGGATTTTTGCGCGACCACCGATCTCTTTTTCAGGACTCCCGAGTTGCGATCCTTTCGCTCGGGAGCCGCCAACGAAGCGCTCGCCACGGCGCAACTGGCTGAACTGCTTTGACCATTCGATCCGCCGGAGATCCGGAGATCTAAAAATCTGAATTCCGAACCCGAATAATGTTCTATGCGACCCCAAATGCGGATGCGGGTGCTTCAATTCAATCGGATCAGCAGAGCCAGCTAAGCAGCGAGCAGCAACATATGTACATGGCAACGCGAAAGGGGTTCGCATGGCAGTTGTTTTTGATTTAATTCAATTAAACCCCTGCCCGGTTTCTATTCGAAAATGTTTCATGCTGAACTTTCAATTTCGTTCTCGTGCGACAAACTATTTTTACTACACGTACGTACTATATACTGGTTTTTCTGCACTCTTGCATTCCATTATTTGGGCTGCCCACGTCTGACTGATGAATATGAATGTTTTTTAAAGTAGGAAATGGCAAACAGAAAAAAAGTATGGGACTGCATCAAGGGTTGAGTAATTATTTGGAATTTCAAAACCTATTGTTAAAGAGAAACATATTTTGTACATCAGCAAAGCAAACCGTCTCTTATCTCTAAAATATATGATCTTGGAGCCCTCGAATTGTCTCGTTAAATGCGTGACCCAAAATTCAAGTATGTAAAAAAATAAGCGTAATTAATCTTACCCGAAAAGGGTTCCATCTGCCCTTCTATGATCGCTTGTTTTGCAAAACCGCACCCAGTGAGTCAATGACTAAGATCCGCCGATTAACCGAACCAGTTTAGCACGCTGACCCACATAAACTGGGCAGCTAAAATTGATTACCAACGAGATGGCTGCAAGTTGACTGAACTTGCCCATTACCAAGAACCTTTCTGCAGATCTTATCTTAGTGAAAGACTTGGGTATAAAAGGGGCACTCAAAAATCGAATAACCAACAGTCGACTAAAATGAATCGCACAGTACAAATATTGGGTGAGAAAAAAAGATTTTTAACAAACCCCCCAAGATACTTATAACTATCCCTACACATCCAGTGATCTTGGCCATGGCTTGTGCCAGTCAGGCGCGCATTCCCAACCTGCGAAGGGTGGTAGGATCTGGACTCAGTGGTTTAGATATGGATATGGAGGAACCGATGGGCCCTCAAATTCTGATCTACTCCCCAGGAGAAGCGATGGCCAGATCCGATGACCGATCCGATGAGCCCACCTTCCATGAGCCTCAGATCCGGGAGGAAGTAAAGGATACCGAATCGGATAAGGACAGCCGCAAGGTGCCCGACTACCTCTACTCGAATGCCATTCCCATGGTCAACGATCAGAATGTGAAGTACGTGGTGCCCCAAGTGGCTGCCTATCCCGTGGCCTACAGTCCTCAGATAATCTCCAACAAGAATGCCCTCAACCAAAACCAAGGAAATGAACTTTCCTTTGTGATGGTTCCCCGTGTCCAGTTGGGCTTCAATGTCCAGGGACAATCGGGTTTTAACTTTCCTGGGTTGAATTTGCTTGGAGGCGAGTCCAATGCCGCTGAGAAGGAGGAGCCTTTGCCACCTGCCACTGCCTATATTCCCATTCCTGTGCCCGGTCCTCCTGGTCCTCCCGGTCCACCCGGACCACCTGGTCCTCGAGGTCCGTCTGGACCTCCGGGACCAAGGGGTCCTCGAGGTCCCGCCGGCGAATCGGGCGTCTTTTCAGCTCAGAAACCTCAGAGCATTTGGTACACTCAAACTGGCAGCAGCAACCAGTACAACACACCCTTTTCCGGTGGCTATCAAAGTTAAACAGGGAAATAAATAAATAAAATCAAACTATGTATAGATTTTTTTATTTTAACTGGTGGAAAAGTAAACAAATATCTAAAGTTGATAAAAGTTTCTAGCTTGTACGTAAAAATGTCAGAAATACCAACAGAAAAGATATAGGTTAGCTTTTATTTTATTAATGGGAACCTTAATATCTAACACATTTCATTTAGTTCTTGGGAGTAGCTCACAGGATGTAGTCTGCGATTACATCCATCGTGCGTGTGGCCTAATCGCATGTATCGTGCATCCCATTTGGCTTTACTTCATGCTCCATTATGGGGCATCCTCTAATCTATGATTATGGCAAGTACGACCCTATATAGTGTCCATGCGGCCGGTGCACTTGTACCTCGAAGAGAGCACGTCGCTGGCATTATCTGCGGTATTCTATCTACGTATCCCCAGTGTAACGAGTGTGTCAAACGCTGGCGTTGTGGTCAGGCCATAAAAGGTCTGGCGGAATGCTCGTGTTTGGTGTCATTTTATGGCACGCCAGCACACATGCCGACGTAAGCACAACGATGATTGTGTGTAATTTACATGGATTTTAATATCACTTGGCACCAAATCTAGGGGTGGTAAATAGAGCGTTTTTTATTATTTGTATTTTTTTTTTGTAGCCCCATTGACGGCGGCACCTGAAACGATTGCCTTCTCTGTTGCTCGAGTGACACCCACATGCGAGCTCAACCCATTTGGTTGCCATTTAGTTTTTATTGCTCTCTAGTTGTCCTATCCAAGAAAAAATAACAAAGCACCCACACATTTGCCTCAATTGATACGCAGCACGCATTTGTTTCAATTAAATGAAAATGTTTCATACGTTTAGTGCTTGTCTCGTTCGCAGCGGCAGCGGCAGCGGCAGCGGCAGCAGCAGCTGCAGTTTCATTTGGGGCCCCCAAAATGATGGATGATGGCTGCCCTTTGCAGGAAGAGCTACGTTCCTTCTCCTCGCCCGCCGAAAATTCTCATAACGTTGACGAACTTTCTTATCTGTAAATTTCAAATGAAACGCAGACAAAGTTAATGCCAAGACAGCATGACAAACAAGAAGATTGCGGCGGTTGGAAGAAAAAAGAAAGCAGTAAAGGAAAATTGCCAACACATGTTTGGCTGGAAATATTGCACTTAACAGAGTGGAAGCTGAATGAAATTTGAATTAAAATGTTTGTTTGTAACTCAGGGAAACTGGAAACTCACTTGACTTGACAACAACACCTGACTGATTAGGACTTTTCCTCCTCCCTCCCCATCGAGCATACATCAAAAGCCGTGCGGCACCATGCTGATTAAGTTAAAATGTTAATAAATATGATTATCGTGCTGTGTTCGTTATTATCATGGCTTGGCTTGCCTTCTTGCCATTAAAATGATTATGGCAGTAAATAATAAAGTGTTGTGGGGCCGTGTCGTCTCGCAGTGCCGGAAGATAAAGTGGCAAAGTGTACAGGACTTTGATGTGGACCACAGAAGGGAAGACACGTGGCAAGTGCTTCATTTATTTCAGTGGCAACAAAATGTATTTATTTTTTAATAAAGCGAAAATAAATTACATTTTTTCCTTTTTATTTAACATACATATATTGCACAATTATTCAACTAAAAAAGGCGACAAAAAACATTGAAAACATTCCAGCAAAAGTTATTCGCAATTAAAGAATTTAAAGTACCAGTCCAATCAATTTACAAATAGCTTTAGAACATAAAATAGCCAAGTGGAAATATCCTTTTCACATAAAAAAACTAATATAAAATCGCTGTAAAATAAACAAGTGCGCCAATCATGCAAAGCGCCATAAAAAAACACGACCCGCCAGCCAGGCAAGTTTATTAAAAAATTGCTGCAAAATATTTGCCATGAATAGATATTTTCAGCGAGCTAAAAAAGACAAGAGAGACAGAGAGCGGCCAGGAGAAGGAACAAAAGTTGGCTGTAATTTGCAGGCCAAGTCAGCGAAATGAACACTGGCCGGAACTACGGCGTTTTGCGTGCAAACTGACAATTTAAACAAAACAGCAGGAGGACAGCCAAGGAGGGGAGATTCAAAAAGAGAAATAATACGAAAAATACGAACTTGGCCAGGGATAATAGGATAAGGCGGGACCATCCTGGGCGGCACCATTCTGGGCGGCACAGGATGAGCGGCCGCAGCGGAAGCTCCGCCATTTTCATGCCAGCTTGGCACTTGCATATTTCATGAGGCTGAAATTTATGAAGAAACGAACTGTGTGCCGCGCGATTCGATCGCAAGTTTCGGGCAAACACTTAGTGCCGGCCCCCCGCCCGCCACTGCAGTATTCCCCCTAATAATTCTCGCACACTCGACCATCATTTATTCATTCGCTTTGCATTTGCATCTGTAATGCGGCTCGAAGCGATTAATTTTTTATGGAAACCGCAGCGCGGAGACACAGGACACTCGAGCCGGAGAGAGGCTTAAGTGCTAATGAAACTGCCTGCTGAAATATTCACGAGCCAACAAAATGCTCTTTCTGAACTCTTCGTCTCTGTTCATTAGCCGGATTTGCATTATAACAGGTAAAAAAAAAAATGGAAGCACTACTTACACCTTTGCTGGCATTCACTTTCATGTTTTGCTGATTGCTTACCTGTAAAGAAAAAAAAAACAGAGAAAAACATCATCAGATAGGGCTGTTTTATCGCCTTGGATCAACTTAAAGTTCGAGACGATTTATCTAAGGTTAAACGGCTTTCCCCTGGCCATTCCATTTGGATGCAATTATACCACACTCTAATGACTTTTAATTAGCGCAGAGATTTGTAAGCTCACACACATACTGAGACTTGGCCTTATCTGCGGCCATGTCCTGTTTGCCATTTCCCCCCAACAGAAAATCAGGTGGAAAGCCAGGTGTGGTTTTGTCTCGGCAGGATTCAGGTTTTTTTTCCCCCTTTTCAGTCCTTCCATTCCATTGCACAATGACCATAAAAATGGCCCAAAGCGGCGGGCCATTTTAACTGGACTGCCTGGGCAAAGACCAAATCCTTAATTACCATTGCGCACATGTTGGCAAAAGTACACCGAGGGGCAAGCTAATAGGTATTTTACAAATGCTATGATAACATATCTTAACGTTTGTATTCCACTTTCCAAATTAGAAACTTTTTTATTTAGAATTTTAAATTTTTTTTTTAATGTAAAAAGCATAAATTCCCTTTTGATTGTTTTTGAAACCTATAATCCTGACCACATCTGTGCGTAGTTAAAGCAGTTTAGCTTGGCTTTCCTGTTCTCTCTCTGCTGCTGCTTTCATTGTTGTTGTCATTATTATTCATAACTTGGCAGACAGTCGCTTTTATTTATGTTCCCATTCGCACAATGGCCAGGAGCCCTTTCGCTTCACTCCCCTTTCACCCCGAAACTCAACCCTCGCAGCCCTCTAATAGGTGTTAATGTGTTTTATTGTTCTTGGGCAGCCAGGTGGCACACAACCTGCCGAGTCTGTGGAAACAAATGAACTTGACACTGCTGTGCAATGAGACAGAAATCTTAATGGAATTACACAGATCTCTCGAACTTTTGTGTAATCGGGTTTGGTCAGCAGGACTGGGCAAAAAGGTTGGCGAAGCAACTGGGTCTGTCTTATTTGGGTCCTTTGGCTAATTTACCCCTCTCTCTGCAATTTTTCGCAGCCTTTGGGCCACCTTTTTGCCGTAGTGTAGACTGAAATGATTCTGACAAGTGTCAATCTGATGTCGCACACACTAAAGCTAAGCAAGGACTGTCGTATGTATTACCGTCTCCCTCTAGTTCTGCCTTTCTGTCTCTTTCGCACACTATATACCCCTCACTTTCTCTCTCTCTGGTCGACTGCCTCTTCACATGTGTTAGTGGCAAAAATGCTTTCATTACGCTTCAAGTGGAATGCCGAGTGGGCCACTTGACGTTGAACGCGACTTTGAAGCCGCTGCCGATGGTAAAGCTATAGCAAAAGCTATAGCTAAAGCCGATGCTGATGTGGCCCTGGACGAGGGCTACACGGAGCGTTGGGCAGAGAGTGCGGGATCAGGGGACAGCCAGTGCAGAGGGAGCCTAAAAATATGCCACACTTTGCCATGCAGTAGCTGCAAGGTACAGTAGAACTTCATTAGGTGGTATTGTTAAAAATTTTTTTTTTTTTTAAATATGCACTTTAATTAACTTTTTCCTTTAAAAGTTCAACAAATTAAAAATAAATTTAAATATTTGAAAGCTTTTTTAGATTTTATAAAATCTTTTAGATAAACTGCATTTAAATAATCACCACCCCAATTTATAAATTACTTTAAAATTTGGAAAACATTTAGGTTAAAGGCTTTAATTAGATCTGTTCCTGGATTATATTAAATAAAGATGTTAATTAAAAAAAAAAAAAAAAAAAAACTTTAAAATTTAACACAATGTGCCCAAAAGTATGCAATGAATAAAGGATAGTCGTCTTTCTAGATAAGTTCGCATATAAAATATTTTGTAGCATGCTTTTAGACGTTGTAAGCCTAAATAGTTTACTTTTTGTAAAATAACTATTTTTCTGAGTTTGATTAAATCATAGGTAAGGAATTCTCCCTGTAGTAATGGTGCCAAAATGACTAAGCAGCTGAAATGTGGCTGAAAAGCAGGCTAAGGTCAGCATGCAAGTTCAATATACAGGCGACAGTGCACACACACACACAATTACAGTGCAAACACACACACTTACATAATTGCAGCGGTGATTGCCATCCGTTATATGCGTCTTTTTTCAATGTCAGTTGGCAGGCAGAACAAAATGCTTTTGTATCGTGCAAAACTTTTTGAATGCATGCCAAATCGCAACGAGGACAAAGTTTCATGAAGAAAGGAAGCAGGGGGCTTCGTAATTTTTTGGACAGCACAAAGGAATAATCGTTGCCATATTTATAGTCAGTGTGTCAACTTGCAAATGCCGTCGTCAAGTTAATTAAAAATGTATCACGAAGCGAGCTTGGAAAAGTGATTTTGCAATTGACACTCCAGGGATTATCAAAATTGCAACATTTGCAAGAAAAAGCAATCAATTCTGTATCAATGTCAGAATTCACATTTATCATATTCAATATGACATTGTTTAGAGCCAAAACAGAGAAAGGTGAGTGACAAGAAACATTTACTGTAAGGCTAAAAATATAATGATTTGTGCCAGTTTCGAATGCATTCTCGGTATCCATCTAAATCATTAAGCCATTTAGCTGGGATCAACGTTAAACGGCACTTGAATGTGTCGGTGGCAATTAAAATGCCAATCCATTCCCACAGACACAATCGTGATATATGAATGTGGCACTAATAACTCAAATTGTCATTTGGCATGCGGGCCAAGTGGATAAGGGGGCTTTGGATAGACATGGGCAGAGGTCAGGTCATCAGGGCGATCAATAATTTATTGCAACATGGGAAAGGGGTAAACATTAATTAAGCACATAGACAGCAGAGGAGCTGGTACAGAAATGGCAATTCATTTATGCTTTCTAATGCCACCGCTTATCGCCACATTAATTACTGTTTAAAACTTAGAAAAGAAAAGAACAAAATAACAGATGGGATAAACAGGCGTATGAGTAATTTTACATAATGTATACGCACCGTGTGACCTGATTAAAAATGCATATCATTTGCACTAAATCCTCCAATGGCTTAAATTCGATAAAGCACATTAAAACAAAAGCTTTCCAAACATTTGAACAATATTTTCTAATTGCCCTCGAACCGAACAGCGGTCAAATATCAAATTTCCATATTGCTCTAATCAAGCGGAAAGTGTTGATTTGATTCCAATCTGCCATCACCCTATGACCTGCAATTGTTAACGATTTGTTTTACCAAGCTTGCTCTGTGTAGAGTGAGGGCCAAAAATTCAATATGCGAAGCGGAAAATATTCAATATTTATGTTGGGGAAATATTTACCGTGATTTTCCAAACTTTTCTCCCTCACTCCCTCTCTCTTTTGCACTTGCAATACAATGGTTACACTTGATTGAGCAATGTATAAATTTACGAGTCTCGTTTTATTTTGCGCATTTTTCATTGCCCGCTGTCGAGGGCAATTAAAAGGACCCTAAAAATCAAGTCAACTTTGACTTTTGGCCAAACGTCGATTGTCCCCAGTGACTGTGACTTTTCCCCGCAGGACTTTTAATTAAAATCACAGCCGCCATTTGCAAGAAGTCACAGTTTGGTTTTTATTCTCCTCTTTTTTGTCTTTTTTTTTAAATTCTTTGTGTTGTTGTTGCCGAGGGTCTGGCTGGCTTGGCCATTAGCAATTTTCCACTCGACTGAGGCCCAAACGCCAATTGCCGTACAGCAAAGGGGAGGAGATCATCGGAAAAAGCCAGGGCGTGTCCAGACGGGGAGAAAAAATGAGAAAGAAATCCACAGCCGGACAAGGGGAAAGCGCGATTCTCTAATGATTTTCAGCCTGCATATAAACGACAATGGATGGGCAGAGATACTCAAGAAGATGCCAAAAAGAATGGCCAACACCCCATGGTGAAAGCATTTCTTTGGGACAAAAAGCCCAAGTTAGAGGCGTGGTTAAGCCATGGCTAAAAACGCCCGTTTACTTTGGCTTGTCTCTCCCTTGCAGTCCTATTTACAAATATTTTTATTTTCACATTTTCCACCGCAGGCTAGTCCTAAAGACTTGCGAGAACAAAAACTGTCAGCAGCCCAAAAAGATAAGCTAAGCAAACACGATGCGATTGGGCGTTAACAAGAAAAACATAGACGTAAGCTACGGCTATAAGATACCCCTTGTCCAGCCAAAGGAAGTGCGAGGGAGATGGAGATATGCGTGCAGCGAAACTGCTGTATACGACTCCTATTTGCTTATAGCTTTTTTAATTATGGATGGTTTAAAAAAATGTTTGGCTTGCAAATAAGTATTGATAATCAGAACAAAATCCCATTTATAATTAAAAAAAAAATTACAAATAAATATGATTGAGATTATATATACTTTATACTGTCCGACGTATCTAATACATCCTTTTACTCTACGAGGAACGGGTAAGCCAACAACAAAGATGCTTGGAAACGCAACGTTTTCCAACGTCTCCATCTCGTTATTCATGTTTTGTTGGCGATTTTCCTGTTAATAGCAACCAAAAATGGTAAAACGAAAAAGAAGACGTCCCAAAATATGCATTAAAATATGGTAACAAAAAAGCACGAGCGAAAAACGAGAATGATTTGCAATGGGCGGAGAGGAAGAAGTGCGAAAGAGTAAACTTTTCTTTGAGGCGGGTCAGTTCAGTCAAGTGAAGTGCTCCCCTCAAAGTTGATGATGGAGCAGATGATTGAACTTTTGATGGAGAGGATATCTATAATATTTATGCAGTCCATGCATAGCCAAAGGATAAGGAATATTTTGATGGAAGGCAGCTCCTTGAAGGAGTTCTTAAGTGCAAACTGAGAAGGATGAAAATAATGAAAGTCCACAAAAATCTGGATATATAAATGGTGTGCTCGAAAATCACACTTTTACCTTTTTACCAATTATCCAGAAGTGCAAAGTTATCGCCATAATATGATGTCCTTTCTTGAAAAAGCCCCCACGTGTCTGTCTCATAAATTTAGCTAATTAATTTAACTGCCTGCCGCGAAGCATAAACATCAACTTCATCACCATTACGAACAAAGTTGCTCCTTGGCCAACCACTGAACATTGTGGCAGGTCAGGTGGCTGTAAAATTTTACTCTTCCTGCCAGAAGATCAGGAAATTGCAGGTGGGTCATCAAAAGGAACATGGCCAAGTTAATTGAGCTCCTTAAAGCTGGCAATTTTGTTGCCTTTGTGTCTGCCAGACAGCTGAAAACCAGAGTGTCGTGGGTTCAGAGGCGACAATGGCTGGGTAACAAAAATCCTTGGCTCACTATTCAGGCCAATTGAATCGGTTTCGATGCAAATTTCGGGCCAAAAAGTTTGCAATGAATTGCGAAATATTTATTAGCTTCATTTGAACTTTTCTGCCGTATTGGCAAATGCACAGAAAGTTTCCCCACACACTCACACTATTTCAATCATTGATTCATTTGCGGCACAAAAGCAGTAAACTTAATTTCACTTGACGCAACAAAATAGTATAAAAAAAAGGATCGAGAAGTTGAATAAAATATGTTACTCCGAAACTTGTCTGTTCAATTGCGTTTGAGAAAGTTTGCCAGGATATACGAGAGCACATAGAGGCAGCTGGTTGGATTGGCAGTCATTTCACACTCAATCGCATTTCGGTTTTACATATTCAATTAGGAACAGGACTCCAGTATCGATGATATCCCTCCTGCTGTCAGCTGCAGGCGAATTTCACCGAAAAGTTTCCCCAAGTCCTAAGGATCAGTGGCGAAAAAGCAGAAAATTATGTAAACTTCTGGTATTTCCCATGTCATGTGATTAAAGTTGTACAAGTTCTCAAAAACAAGCTAAAGGCGAATTCCCCATTCCCTTTTGGTTTTTTTTTTATGCCACTTGCATAGGGATTCAAGTTCTGTGACAATTGTGATATCCTGCCAGGAGGTGGGGGTGTAAAACCGAGATACGAGAGAGCCTGCTGCGCGTTGCTTTGTTACTAAACAAAAGTTAAGTCATAAATATTTTCCGAGTTTTTGACTTAAAATTTATCAACGATATCCGCCCTGCAGCCACGCGAAATCCGAACAAAGGACACGCCAGCTCACACACACACCCGACGTAAGTACAAATGTGTACATAGTCACACAATCACACCCACAAGGACACCTACAATATTTAACTTTGCTTGGCAAACTTTCCGACATGCAAAAGTGCAAAAATATATTTGGAAAATTTGTCAACTAGGGTTAAAAGTTGAGCCAGTGCTGCTCAAACTGCTTAGCCCACCATGGTGGAATTTATAAATGCAATTTGGCAGAAAAAATGGCACTAAGGCGGAGCAGAAAGATGCACAGGAGTTGAAATGTTAAGGTAAAGTCCATAATTATTTCGAAACCTTAAGGCCTTATGACCATGCTTGTTTTGAACCTTAACATGTGTGTTTTAATTAAATATATAGCTTCACAAAATGTTGGTAAGAACATGTTGGTAGAATAATTTTCCTTTTCTTATTTCTTGTAACTCAATTTCTCATATTGTTTTCTTTTAGATTTTTCTTAGAACTAATTAATGAAAAAGTAAAATCTTTAGTGCTGCAACTTGGACACCTCTTAAGGCCTTTTTCCAGAAAAGTGTCACCTTAGTGCCCGACAACTTGTCAAATTGTTAACCAATTAAGCTCCATTGAAAAGTTTACCTTTTTGTGCTGACGTTTCCCTTGAGACAAAAAAGAATCGAAGATGAAAAAGGCCAGCAACCATTTCAGCTTAGGGCTAAGGTCCTTGGACCCGGATTCTGATTCTCGGCCGACTTATTAATAAGCCGTTGACCTTTATCAAAGATGGAATTAAGTGCAAAGGTCTGCCAGGTGGAAAGCGAATGTCCTTAAAGGACAGACAAGCTGCTGGTGATTTTAATTACTTGAATGCAATAAGCGTGCGATGCAACCGAGTGCCTGGGGCAGCCGCAAAATCAATCAATCTGCTGCCGATCGATCAATAATTCAATTGACCCCGCCGCCTCAAGAAAGTGGCAAATTAATTAAAAAAGCAAAAATCAGCCACCACCCCGAAAAAGGCAAATAATTTCAGTTAAGAGGAGAGGTCGGTAAAAGCCTTTTCGCCTCTCTTGCTTTCCAATTAAATTGATGAGTGGCCGAGGCCGGGGGATAACATTTATCAGCAGCCGGCCAGCGAGCCGAGGGAAGACAATAGGAGCTTAAGAAGGACTTGGTCCTTGGAACCCAAATAACTGCAGCGGGCTGACAAAGAGCGAGTGTTATGTAAATGACGCTATACAAAAGTCGAACAATGGTGGGGGAAATGGGCCAAAGAAGGCGGGACCGGAAGACTAAAGTCAGATAAGCAAATGACAAACAGCAGAAGGCGGAAGGTAAAGGACCTGCAGGCAGGACTTCTTATCAAGGCGCCTTCTTTATAAATTCCCCGAATTTGTTTTGCCATTTCAAATGCTTAACTAGTGGAAACCCTCTTCAATACCAAAAAAGGCACGGCAAACGGATAAGTTGTTTCGCTTAAAATAAAAATAATAATTAGAAAAACCTTATCTTACCCCTTCCTAATTTGGCTTTCACTTTTGATTAAATTGAATATACATAATAATGCATAGAAAAATTAATTTAAGAACCGACAAAAATGTAAGTTTTTTATGCTTTCCCTTGGTTAGAAGATATGCAAACGATATTATAAGTGCAGTTAATAAGCGTTACTTTACAATTTCGCACTTTTCTTCTCTCCAAATATCTCGCACCAACTCTCGTTGTCCAGAAAACTTTATTTCACTATTTTATCATCATAATTTCGTTGCCAAAAAGTTTTCCGCGCCGAAAACTTGATGGGCGAAAGCCAAGGAACTGGCTGGAACTCTATAATACATATATATGAAGGGAGCATAGTTTTCATTAAAACTTCTGACACACCGAATTTGTTGATGTGCCTCGCATTCGGCTGCCCTTCCTTCAGGAAAAACAAATACACAACGACCCTGGGCGCTGCAATTTGAAATCGCAACATTCTGGCTGTTACAGAGCAAAATGGCAAAAAGTCTCGCGTTCTACTACTTCATCTTTATGGTTTTATTAATTGTTTTTGCTCTACGTTGGCACTTGTAACTTGTTTGCGCAGCGAGTTTAGTTTTTAGTTTTTAACGCTTGTTTCGCCCTCCCCAATCTCCGCAAAAAATTACAACATGAGAATCAGAAAGGAAAGGCAGCAACACGAACAAGTGCGAAATGTTTGGCAACACTTTCGACGAGTTATGTTTCAGATGTTTTTGGAGGCGGGGCGAAAGTTCAAGGGGCTGGAAAGTTCGTGTTGGATGAAGCAAAGCGTAACAAGGTTCAGGTTGAAGGGCTACCAAAGCATTTAATTTCAATTGTGCAGGTGAGAGTCCCGAAGACCAAATTCAATTTGTGAGTAATGTGTTTGATATGTGAACCACAAAGGTGGTTTAAAGAACACAATTACTTCAAGTTCATCAAAAGTACTTGGCAAATTCAGTATGTTTTTATTTCCGTAACTCAGCAACAGAAAGGTGTACCTTGTTGTTGTTTCAACACCTAAAAAAATATACAACTTATCAAACACTTTACACTAAATATTATTAAATTTACAATGTATATTATACTTTCCGGTGATCGCAATTCAAAACCCAGCACTTCAATTTAGGTAGCCACATTTCTCTAACAGCTACTTCTTTATGTTCCATTTCCCCTGCAATCTAGTTGGCAATTAATAAAGGTAAGTAAGGCAGAAGAAAGTCTAGCATTCATTTCCCCTTCCGCTTGGCGCCCGGCTCATTACAGTTTTACAGCCGTTTCGGGCGTCATCTAGTTATGCAAAATGGCACATTTCATTTGCACAGCGCGACTCGGTGTCTCTTCGCATTCAGGTTGGCCTTAAGTTGGATTCATTTTAACAATGCCATTTAAAATTAATTTTCAATTAACTTTCGCGGCCCCAGAGTCCGGCCATCTGCCTCGCAAAACGCCGGAGACTTGGGTACCCTCGTCCGTTTCGACTAGTTCGGAGTGCTAACAAAAGTTTTGTGTGCGCGCCCCCTCATAAATTGAATTTTCCGCTTTTTGTTTCTGCCAATTAAGTCAATGGTCGAAGGAGTACGGGGCGCCATTGTGAGTGATACTAATTTCCACCGACACGAAGGCTACTTAAGTCGCGGCGGCCATCCACCCAATCCATTTCCAAACCGGGCTTTTCACTCGATCCGCCAACAAAAGGCAGAGCCCTATAATGGAAATCGACACAGTTGAGCTTTTACAGGGCTCGGGCTTTTTGCAGCAGCCACCTGCGATGTTCCTCAATTGAAAAACACAAATGCCGGGCTCCATTTGGAGCTCAGACAGCGGGAGAGCAGGGCTTAACCCCTGGCAGCCGCAAAAATAACTGTTTGGAATGCATTTTACTTTCAAATGCCCCATCGGATGGTAAATGTGCCCGATAGTGGTTGCTATGCATACACTTGTGCAGAAAATAAGTATAGACATTTCACAATAATATAAGAATGTTTATGGGGGGAAAAGCCTAAAAGTATGCCATAAAAAAGAACTGTGTATATCGGACTGACTTTCAGCATGAAAATTATTTTGTAGCATACTTTTAGTTAGCTTCTTAGATAATTTTATAACCCAAACGATTGCAGATGCTCCCTTAACAAAGAAAATAATATATACATTTCAAAAAAACAAGACCGTCATTGATTTCTGCCTGTGTAGCCTAGAGCAAGCATCTGTAAATCCATACTTAGGGGCACTTCCACTGCCGCCCCACATCTATCCACCATCTGCCTTGTTTTATCGCAAACGATGCCATTACAAGGCGATTTGAGCTCCATTTGTGCTGGCCATTCCCATTGCCAGGATAACTTGACAGTCACTTAGCGGGTTCGCGCCTGTGTGTTCGAGCCAAGTAGTGGAGCGCAGAAATCGGAGATGCCCAAGGTGTGTGTATCAAAGTAGCAGTTGAAAGTACACGGTCGAAATGCTTTCGGATTAAACTTGTCCGGTGGCAACACCTGTGCCCGCATTTCAAAACCCCCTCTTCCCACTCCCCACAATGTTTTCACTGACTGACTGACAGAAAGACAGACAGGAAAGCAGGCAAAGCTGCTGGGTAGCAAGGGGATGCAGAGCTTGCAAGGGGAGAACACTGATTTCAGCTAAAGAAACTTTGTCCAGTGCTCAGCCATATCAACCGATATGCTTACCCCCAGAGCCAAGTGCGCTTCTTTCCATAACGAGAAACTTCTCTCCTGGGCAACAAACTTTTAATAGTCTCACATTTGAGTGTTCTAATCATATGCTAAACTGGCTAACGAGTCTCACTGGATATTGCTTTAGGTGGTGGCCAGATCTTCTTTGACAAATGAGGCGGGATAATAAATAAGTGTCTTAGTTTTGATTAGAAATGGTGGATTTAAATTAGCTTGCAAAGAAAACTATTACACTTTGTTATACAATTTTCAATTTCTAGGATTTTATTGGCTTACCTTGCCCAAATTGACGAAACCGTGATCCTTGGCTACAGCATCGGCCATGCCATTATCGCCGTTCGGTATGTGAACCGCCCAGGTGTGGGTGTAGTGTCCGACGATCTGGTTGTTGTTGCTCCCGGAACTCCCAGACTGGCCGTACTTTCCGCTGTTGGGCGTTAACTTCGCCCTGCCCCCCGTCTCATAGTCGAGAATGTAGGGCGGCAGCACTGGCGACTGGCCATTGGGATCCACTTTGAGTGGCGATGACGGTGGCTGCTGCGGTGGTGGTGCAGCTGGTGGTGCGGGCGGAGATGAGGTCGATGGTGATGAGCCGCTTGCTGATGCTGCCGCCGTTGCCACACTTCCGGCCACGAAACCGACATTAAAATTACATAAAAAAACTACGGCACTAAATTGCAGAGCTAACAGCAGTACAGTTTTCGTTTTCGCCAAGTGTCTGCTGCTGCTGCTGCTGACGATGCATCTGCTTCTGCTTTTGCTGTTGCCACTAAGTTTCGGTTTGTAGTGCGTTAAAAAACTATTTTTGAATAAATTGCAATCGAAATTGAAATTTCCTATATCACATTCAATGATTGTTTGTTGTGGTTGTTGTTCTGCTTCCGCTCTCTGCCGACCACTTCTTTTGGCAGCATGTGGCCCTAATTGTCGAGCATTTAATTTGTTGCTTTTGCTTCTGTGTTTGTGGCTGCAGTTGCTTTCGCTGCTTCTGGAATTGATACTGCTAATGTTGCTGCTGTTGATGTTGCTAGTTGGCTGCCTGCTCCATCGCACGACGTCGTTTTTCATTGTGCGTGAGGATTTTCCCAATGGTTTTTGTGCGCGTTGCTCGGAATTCTGGCTGTAAGTGGCTCAACGTGTGGCTGTAAAGATGCAATCGAAAAAATAGGAATAAAGTTAAATTATTATTAATTTTTAAATTGCAATGATTTAATTTATTTTAAAATGTTTTTATTAAAAATTAATGCAAAACGCTATAGTCGAGAGTCCGCTACTCAGCTAAAGGGAGTGCGAGGGAGATGGAGATATGCATGCAGCAAATCGGCTGCATCGGAGATGGCACAAATCGCCAAACAAGTCACCTAACGTCTATTCCTTTATTTGCTTATTACTTTTCATGGCCCGGTTCAAACAATTTTTGGAAAAAAAATGGGTATTGATAATATAATACTCTTTGAGTTATGGCTTCAATTGGATTATTAATACTTTAAATACCAAATGAGTTTTAGCTGTTTGTGGTATACATAGTTAGAGTTGCCCAACAAAACTTAAGAAAAAAACTGATTGTTGTTTTACATTTTGTGCCTCAGAAAATTGAAGAGAATCACAACGTATTTATTTTTTTGGTAGCCTTTTATAAGCTTTTGCTTTTTTTAAGTGCATGTTCAAATAATGCTTTTACAATTATTAAAAGCTTCGATCCATAATTGGTTGTCACATTTCCATGATAATATTGGTATCAGTACTCGAGCAAGTTATCACTTAGGACTGAACACAGCTGGTGTTTTCTGGGAGATCACAAATGCCCTTCAGCCCGTTGAAGTATCTATCGCCACAGCTGACCTTGAGGGCGCGTTGGTGGCGACAGATGTAGTAGTCGTTGCACCGCTCGGGAGATGCCATCAGGAATCCGTCGGGTTTGCCGGCGCAGGAAACCTTGATCGCAACATCGGAACTAGCGGACGAAATACCCGCCCATTGGGCGACTTCCCAGAGGAGGCGGTGGACAGGGTTACGGCGGACGGGATTACGGTTCGAGTGGGTGGCAGCCAAAGCCTTCGCGGCTGTGGGGCAGACAGTTGTTGTGGCGTCGGCGCATTCAGTGGTTGTTGTTGGGGCGTCGGCGCATTCGGTGGTTGTTGTTGTTTTGTCAGCGCATTCAGTGGTTGTTGTTGGGGCGTTGGCGCATTCGGTGGTTGTTGTTGTTTTGTCAGCGCATTCAGTGGTGGTTGTTGTTTTGTCAGCGCATTCAGTGGTTGTTGTTGTTTTGTCAGCGCATTCAGTGGTTGTTGTTGTTTTGTCGGGGCATTCAGTGGTTGTTGTGGTCGTCGATTTTGGTGTACAAGTTGTTGTGGTCGTTGTTGAAGCTTCAGTGCATGTAGTAGTCGTAGTTGCTGGGGTGCACGTTGTCGTAGTTGTTGTAGTAGTTGTTGTTGTGGTAGTCGTTGTAGTTGGCGTACATGTTGTTGTGGTAGTCGTTGTAGTTGGCGTACATGTTGTTGTGGTAGTCGTTGTAGTTGGCGTACATGTTGTTGTGGTAGTCGTTGTAGTTGGCGTACATGTTGTTGTAGTCGTGGTTGGAGCCTTAGTGGTTGTGGTAGTCGTTGTTGTTGGCGTACATGTTGTTGTGGTCGTGGTTGGAGCCTCAGTGGTTGTTGTAGTCGTAGTTGCTGGGGCGCACGTTGTCGTAGTTGTTGTAGTAGTCGTTGTTGTGGTAGTCGTAGTTGTGGTAGTCGTTGTAGTTGGCGTACATGTTGTTGTAGTCGTGGTTGGAGCCTTAGTGGTTGTGGTAGTCGTTGTTGTTGGTGTACATGTTGTTGTGGTCGTCGTTGGAGCCTCAGTGGTTGTTGTAGTCGTAGTTGCTGGGGCGCACGTTGTCGTAGTTGTTGTAGTAGTCGTTGTTGTGGTAGTCGTAGTTGTGGTAGTCGTAGTTGTGGTAGTCGTTGTAGTTGGCGTACATGTTGTTGTAGTCGTGGTTGGAGCCTTAGTGGTTGTGGTAGTCGTTGTTGTTGGCGTACATGTTGTTGTGGTCGTGGTTGGAGCCTCAGTGGTTGTTGTAGTCGTAGTTGCTGGGGCGCACGTTGTCGTAGTTGTTGTAGTAGTCGTTGTTGTGGTAGTCGTAGTTGTGGTAGTCGTTGTAGTTGGCGTACATGTTGTTGTAGTCGTGGTTGGAGCCTTAGTGGTTGTGGTAGTCGTTGTTGTTGGCGTACATGTTGTTGTGGTCGTGGTTGGAGCCTCAGTGGTTGTTGTAGTCGTAGTTGCTGGGGCGCACGTTGTAGTAGTCGTTGTTGTGGTAGTCGTAGTTGTGGTAGTCGTAGTTGTGGTAGTCGTTGTAGTTGGCGTACATGTTGTTGTAGTCGTGGTTGGAGCCTCAGTGGTTGTTGTAGTAGTAGTGGCTGGGGCGCATGTTGTAGTCGTTGTGGTTGGCGTACATGTTGTTGTAGTCGTGGTTGGAGCCTCAGTGGTTGTACTAGTCGTAGTTGCTGGGGCGCATGTTGTTGTAGTCGAAGTTTCTGGGGCGCATGTTGTGGTTGTTTTTGTGCTTATGTCAGAAGCACAGGCTGTGGTGGTCGTAACTTCTGCGCACGGCGGTGGAGTTGTGGTGGCTCCGTTGCACGGCTGAGCGGTATCCCGAATGGAATGCTTGGCCACTGGCTCTACCACAGCCCCCTCGATGCATCCAGTGTTAAAGGTCACGCAGCTTCGGGTCTTGAAGTCGTAAAACCTGGGACACGAGTATTCCTTGGCAACTCCGTTTTGGCACTCATAGAATCTGGAGCAACTGCCGGGCACCAGGGCCCGAATACCGTTGGCCTTGTTGCGACACAGAAGATCGGGAACGCTGGCACCTCTGGTGGTGCTTGCAAATACTGCAATGAGCAGCAGGGCAAAAGCTGTGGGACCACAAAAGAAATTGTTAGCTCCAACTGTTTGTTTCGTTGCGGATTCGGTTACCGTATATATTCCTCATGTCTGCAGATGGTTGAAGTTCTCTTTTCCCAGACTGAGAATGTTCTGTGGCCATCTCAAGCGATTGGCTCTACTATTTATACCGCAAGAAATGTTTTAATTTGCCAAAATACTCATTAGCCAATTGGGTAATGAAATTCTGCGATAGATACTGAATTATTAACAAGATCTCTATCGCATTCTCCCTTATCACAATCAACGCACGATTTCCTTAACATGTTATCTTTTTACGCTATGAGTTTTTTGAAAACTGTGTCCCGACAATCGACATAGAAATATAAAAATTTTTAAAAATCTTTTTTTTTGATTATTTTTTCTAAAAAAAGAACAAAATATAATTTAATAGAGCTAGAACCGCAAATCAATTCGTATATATATTTTTTTTTCAATATTTAAATTATTAATTAAGCGTAATGAAAACTCAATAATTAGAACATTTTCAAATCTAGTTGACTTCTTATCAAAATTCTTGAGAAATTCGCTATTTCGGCCAATTATCATGAAAGTCAAATTTAAACCTTCCGTTTCGTGTTTCACATGTGTGGGCCATTAACATTTCGGCACGTGTTAAGAGCTCCTAGACACATTTCGTAGCTTCTATTAAAAGGCAGTCAGCTGATAGCATATATCAGTAATAAAAGCCCATTGATAAAAAATATTTAAGCTCTTAACATTAGATATTAACCAACTTGATAATTAATTACTCTGAATTTGCAAGCCATGCGGATATTTCCGGGCCCTAACCAATTAAGCTAACAAATCGCCTGCAACTGACACATCCAATTTGAGGGCGCTATACAAAACTTTTGGCTTATTACAAAAAGTCCAAATATGCCAGAACGGGCTTAGTACAAATTTATCTGCTATTAATTGGGGGATGGCAGCAAAAAGAAATATTGATTGCCACTTTGCCTAGTTAGCGTGGAAGGCCGTTGTTGAATGTTGACAGCCAGTGCCAAGCCAGTGTGTCCAGAATGGATTATGGCCCAAAGGGGAACTGTTGGCCAAAAGCCAGTATCACATTGATTGTCACCCGTGGACAAGTTTCGATTGCAAATGAGAATCAACGCGGAGCTAGAGTATAGAGGAGGATTCGAAAGAGGATGGAGGTGGATTCGAAGCTTCCGACTTATGCCACTGTCAAAATATGCCCATGACTGATGATGGCCAGAGGCCAGTGCATTGACGGGCATATTTCATCTATTGATAGAGGATTTCTGGATTTGGCCAGTCACTCGGCCAGAAAGTCGACCGGAGTCGGGGGCGTAATTAAAGCGAGTGACAGCGGAAATGCCAAGCACAAGGAGATGGATCGTTTTTGGGGGTTTGGGGGAAGTGGGCAGGCCCGAAGTGAAGGCGATGTGTTGTTTGGACGGATTTGACGGGCAGCGGCTACGGAAGCCGTTGGTGTGCACTGTTCGGGCCATGGTAATCAATGGCTAAGTGGATAGGAAATTGAATTTTGTGTGGGGATGGCTTTCAATCGGCCATAGCCTAAAGCGAAATGATTTTTCGTAATCCGCACAAGATCTCCGCTGGTGCTCTTAATACCATTAAAGCTGCTTGATGGCTTTTCGAAAGGGTTTATCCTTTCACCAATAAGGGCTTTAATTTATATTTGCTATTAATATAAAAATGTAGTTTGTCTTTTGGGTCAAAGAGCTACAAATGAAGAATTCTTTTATAGTATCTTCTCGAAATTTCAACACTTTTATCTCCAGACAGATATCTTCAACAGATAACATAGATCGTGTGACCTTGCACCAACCTATCTTATCAAATCTTTCTAAAAATATGAACTTTTAATGGTGTACTTTTCTGTTAGTTTCATTCAGACAGAAACCTTCCAAATAAAACACATATTTTTTTTTTTTGAAGTTTAATCCTGACATTTCTTGCACAATTATCATCCTTTCTTACTTATATTTATTGGTTTTTTATTTTTATTTACCAAAGGTTCGGAAGCTTCTCTTGGTTCTCATTGGAAATTCAACAATAAACTTTGTGAGCTGAAAAAGTGAAACTCTTATTAGAATTTCAAAACTGACAATGTGCACCTTTTTTTCGCTGCCGCGTTGCACAGCTCACTTTCTGGGCATTGAAATGGACTGTCAACGTACTGCTTCACCTCTCTGATCCCATCGAAAGCCGATGCACATGAATGCACAGGCCAAAGGAGCTGTTGGATGGCAAAAAGAGGAGGAGACCGGCGACTCCTTTATATTGACTGCTGCACCTTTTGTGCTTGAACTTCCTTCCGCATTGAGTCCTCGTCGTCAACACCATGCCCAGCACCCTGCAGCCTGCATCCTTCGCCCATCGCCACCAGCTTTGACTTTGACTGACGGCATTTGTCAGTGGCAGACACAAAGTAATCATTACTTGGCGCACTTCCACAGCAGCTGCAGCTTCTCCTCACCTCATCCACCCGCCCGGCAGGCCGACTAAGCGTATACTTAATAATAAGAAAATAAGTGCCCTGTCAACGACGGCGTGGCAGGAGGTCGGTCTGAGACTTCCTTGCTCTTCGCCGCTCACATGCTAACGAAAAGTGGAAAACGGTGTCAAAGTCACCGACAAGAGGCAGCACTAGCTGGCTGATGAAAGTTGCAGGGCAAGAAAAGTGGTGGCGCCGATGAGTCAAAAGTGTAAGAGTATGGTAGTGGAACAACACCAGCAACGCGACCTGACAACTTGAGACAAATTGAAGCGTTGTTTCTTTCCAAAAAGGGAATGGGGCAGGACCGATTCGTTGGCCCTTGAGGTCGAAGCGCTTGGCAACCAATAAAGTGCTGAAACTAGTTAGGTTCCAGTTCATAAATTCACAAACAAAGTTGCGGTTGATTCGGATAAATATATAAAAATGTCTCCTTAGGAGAAGAATTATAGTCTCAGAGTACATGTATACTTCCCTCTCTGCTATGTTCTGGATTTTCTTTCAACTTTTCAAAGCTAAGGTATGCCAACACTTTTTCTCCTTACTTTTGCATTTCATTCAATTTACCTAAGTCCTTTTTACATCCCTAAGGTTTTTCGCATCATAAACCGATCTATTTTCACTCAGCAAACAAGACATGGTTAGTCCGCAAAAAAAAGTTTTCGCCCACAAAAACACACACCAATCAGAAATCACTCAAATGTCCAACAGAAATCCTTAAATTGCTTAAACCACAAGCGGCAGGAAAAGAAAAGGAAAACAAACGCAAGAAAATAAAAGAGCACATCATAGAGAGATGACAATGCCAGGCATCGGTTTAACAGTCCTCGAGGCATTTTTTGGGCAAATAGACCGACACTTGGCTGCTGCTTGGGCATCTTTTGTGGTTGTTTGCCCTGCGAGTGTTGTTAGTTCCTGTGGATCGCCGTTCTATGCAAAAATGTCGTGTCAAATACAGGACTGAAAGGGCTAAAGAGCACCACGATACCGGAATACCAGGATGCCGAGATGCTAGGGTGTGGGGGGAAGTAGCAGTAAAAACACATTAAGCCAAGGAAGAGACTGCTGCTTCTGTTCGAGAGAAAAAAGGAGCTGCAGATGAAGCAGCGGTAGTTAGAAGCTTAAAAGGGCTACAAAACTCCAGGCGAGAAGTCAAAAGGCAGCATATGCACTGAGAAAAAAATATATCACAACCCTTTTAACTTTATGTTTTAAGTCATTTATTCAGTATCCAAAATTTTCACCTAAATGTATATTGCATGGTCACACTGTATCATTAGCGGGGTATTTATCAATCAGTAATAGCCATGGTCACACAGTTTCAGAAATAGGTGGAAACAAAAATGAAATTTTTGAACACTTTCTCCTTTCAGTGGAAGCTTAGCTCCTTTGTTGCTTTGTTTGTGTGGCTGCATTTGTCTTCTGGCCTCGCTTTTAATGTGTTTCGTGTGGTGGATTGAGGTGAGCTGCTCGTGTGGAGGCTTGTGTGTAGTAGTTTTCCGCAGTTTTCTGCTGGTGGCTTCACTTGTTTAATGATAGTTCCACAAAGGCAAATATGCACTCTCTAACACGCGCTTGGCTTTCACCCCGCCACCTACTCAACCCCTCGAAAGCAAGCCGACAGCAACCTTTTTTTATCGCGGCCAGTAACTGGAGCGCAAAGTCAACAACAAAACAGCCTCGGTTAACGCCCGCAGAAAAGCGACTGAAGCCCAAAAGAAGGCTAAAAAGGAAAGAGCCCGGCCAAACAAAATGCCGAACAAAAAGCCATGGCAAAGTGTCAGAGGTATAGAGAGACATGAGGGGTGCGGCAGGACTGAGGTGAACCATTTTTTTTTCGCACAGCGTATTAGCACACGATCGCCAAACAAAAGGTGTTGCATACGTTTTTGCGGCCAGCTAAATGCATGGAAACGCCATTTGCCATCTGCACCTGCCACAGCGCACTAGAATGCGGTGGTGACTGTACCAAGTAGGTTGCGAATGGCCAACACCAAATGGCTTTGACAGATGACGGTGTGAGAATTTGCATCGGGGATTGGCCAGATGCTGTCAGGTCGTGTTAGTTTTTGGCCAAATCAGCAGGACTTCCGAGGGTTACCTTTCATGTCAACAAGCGAAGATGTACAGTTGTGCTCAAAATTGCTAGTCGTCGAGGGATTTGCACTGAAAAACGGAAAAGTTCAGTGGGCATCTAGCAAGAATGCAGATACAAATTATTTTAAAACGAAGAAGACATTTTAAGATTCCTTTTAAAAATGCTTGCAATTCGCCTACTCGAAACTTTTAAAAGCTTTTTAAAAAGCATTTCAATAATTAAGAATACTTAAGGATAATCCGGAATTATCCGAAAGTCAAAAGGAAAATTGAATGTAAATACAACCATGAATATTATGATAAAATCTCGGCCGCCAATCAATCATTTCCTCTGGCCAGCCTGAATTTACCTGAGCAACAATAAAATTAAAGTTATGTTAATACCCACATCCGTGCTGCAAATGGAACTCACGAATGCTCGCTGCGGCGATCTGTAGGATAATGGTATCGTGTGCTTTTTGGACCAACGGATTTTTAATTATTTCGCATTGTTTGTGCACCGTACGTATATATACACATATCTCTTCCACCGCTAGGTATTTTCGCATCGCAGGGTGATGCAAATTTCGAGCGGGCTTGAGTATCGGATTGCTTCTTAATGTGCAAACAACGATGCGCATTAAGTGAGGCCCTGGAAAATGGCCGAGATGGGTGGCGGGAAATACCCGGTGGAAACGCCTTGCGGTATGCAATGCAATTTGAGTGCCTGGCCGGCATTAATTGATTTTGCATGGTCACTTGCAGCGGCCGAGGCGTAAGATAAATGACCAAGGATTGCAAAAAAGAAGCTGGGGGAAAACAAAGAAATACGTAAAGAATGCCGCCAACCCCAACATGTGTCATGCCGATGGAAGGCTTTCGCCTCCCAACTTTTGTTTCCCATGCTTTTCTTTGCCGTTGCATTTGCGAAATTAACTCTCCAGGTGGAAAACTGTGGGTGGGAGGGCACTCCATTCAGCGGGATCTGAATAACGCTTAATGTAAGCACCTGACGGGCGGGTAAAAAGCAGAGAGAGGAGCTCCTAAAAGTATGCGAAAATAAAAAGGTCCATACAAATTTCATTCAAAACAAAAGACGCCCGACGGCAAGAGCCACCAACAACAGCACCTACCTCAAGTGCAATCTGACAGTAAAAGGGTTTGGGTAAAAAATGGAATGAAGAAAGAAGTACCTTTTCTGACAGCTCTCCATCCACTCAATGACTCCCTCAACTCCACTGAATTCTCAACTTCTGTTCGCTGCTCTTGTAAGACAAAGCACAATTATGACTTCTTTTTCAACAATTTAAATGCCCAGCGGGCTAAGGAAAGTTTAAATACCCTAAAAGGTGTGAGATGCAGGCATTATGAAAGCCTAATTTAAGAAGAACGTTGAACGTTTGCCTTTTATTAGTTTAAACTACAAGACGTTTAACTTATTTCCATACTTTACTCGTTCTAAAAGATCTAGTTTCTTTAAGCAAAATTCTATGCCACTGCAAACTTATGCCCCAACTACCGGAATTCAGAAAATTTCATATTTCCCCTAGACTCAACAAGTCGCACGGTAACCCCTTTTGTACCCCGGGAAGGCTATTAAGCCATCCAGAAAAGTCAGTCTCTGCTACAGGATGTGGCAGCAGCCATTTCTTGCAGCAGTTGCAACGCTCTCGGCGGAAATGCAGATGGGTAATGCAACACCGAGACAGGTGGGCAACGAAACGATTACGATGCTCCCGACTGCGATGACGATGATAATGGTGATGTTGTTGTCGAAGGAGGTAAAGATGATCCGGAGGCTGATGAAGATGGAAGTCATTGTGTGGGCGAAAAAAGAAGACAAAACTGAAGTTAAGACAAGGAGTGCACTTTTCTTGCATCTTTATTTTCTGTGATAGACTGCATTAACATTGACAATGATAATGAAAAGGTTTTTGGTCGGAAGATCTTCTAGTAAAAGGCACAGTCAGACCAACAAAATATTAGGAAACGGCTGTTTGTCCTTTAAAATAGTAATGCTTACTACTTCTTTAATTTTCTATAGTTAAGAAAAAAACACAGTATAAAATAAAGGAAACAGTCCTTTGTAAAAACCACTACAATGTTTTGTTTAAACTTTGAAGGAACAATAAACATAGGAAACAACTTAAAAATTATAAGTATTATTAGAAATTGAAGAAAAGTCATAAAATTAAGAATATTATTTCTCGAACTTTAATTAAGTCCTAAATGTTGATGCTGTGGCGTCCTTCAAATAGACCCTCTACCAACATCGCCCTTTCCATTTGCGGGCCATCTCTGGCTTAACCGCTGTTTTTGTGGCTGAAATTCTGTGGGGAATTTTCGTGGAGTTGGCAAGCGGCGAAGCCAAGTGTAAATCAACAAATCAACAACTTAATATGCGCAAATTTTGATGCCAACTGCAGTTGCAGAACCGCCAAATACAAAAACGCGAACAACACGGCGAGTAATCCACATGCAGTCTGGGGAGTGGGATTGGGGAATGCGGAATGGGGATTCGGATTGGGACTACTGGTGCTATAACAGGGGACCTAGTGGTGCTGATGGCTCTGGCATCAGTTACCCGCGGGGGCAATGGTAATGGTGGTGCCACCGAAAATCCAGAGCCAACCACCGAGTTGCAGGTTATTAGTATGCACAGCTTGCTGCATACTTTCAGGGACCTTGTTCGCCTGTTTGTGCAAAATTTATGCGTGTCTATTCGCTCATGCTCCCCGTCTCTTTCACGGCCCATCTCCATCTCCTTCTTTTGTGTTCTCCCCGTCACTCTCCTTCTCACACCTTTTGGCCTGCATGGCGCCCGTTCGCCGATTGTCGTCATTTCAATTAAGCCCGGCGCCGAAATGTATGCAATGGATGCTTTTTGTGCGGATTTTTACCGATTAATTTTTCATTATTATGCCAAGTGCTCGCAGGGGAAAATGGAGAGGTCGATGGAGGGCAAAAAGAGAAGAGGGAGTGGCTGGGAGCACCCAAAGGCCAACGAGTGAGACAGCCGAGTTCACGCACAACAAATGTGCCAAAAGTGGCAAATGACAGGGCCACCAAACACACATATACACTGGCGAACAAAGTTTTCAATGCGCTAATAATTTTTGAACGCCCCAAAAAATATGCAGAACATTTTTTGGGGGGCCTGCCAAAGAGGCAAACATATATATTTTACGAGATTTTCATGGAAATTGCTTGTTCAAATGGATAATCCGCACCATGTTCGTGTGGGGGTTTTGTATTCAACTGCGATCCAGGTCTCATAACATCAGGAAGTCATTCTTAATTTTTTAAAAAGCTTATGTAAAATACTTTTTACAGATGTTGTAGATACGTTCGACTCTAATGGCTTTCAGAATGGACTTCTAGGTTCCATAACATTTTCATGTTTTTGGATTTTTTTTGTAATTCCTTGGCTTTCCACCCAAAACTGCTTTTCTAGGTTTCATAACTTTGGTTTTCGGAACCCGATTTAGACGTGGGATGCCTTTATGGATTGGTAGTTGATTTCTCTAAAAACCTGCATTAAAATTTATCTTTTCAGTGAGGGTCAAAATTTAACCCATTTTCATGTTCGGATTTTTCGTAATTCCCATGGCTTTCAGTATGGGCACCCAAAACTGCCCTTCTAGGTTTCATAACTTTGGTTTTCGGACCCCGATTTAGGCGTGGGATGCCTTTATGGATTTGTAATTGAACTTTCTAAAAATCTGCATTAAAATTTATCTTTTCAGTGGGGGTCAAAATTTTAACCCATTTTCATGTTCGGATTTTTCGTAATTCCTTGGCTTTCCACCCAAAACTGCCCTTCTAGGTTTCTTAACTTTGGTTTTCGGACCCCGATTTAGACGTGGGATGCCTTTATGGATTTGTAATTGAACTTTCTAAAAATCTGCATTAAAATTTATCTTTTCAGTGGGGGTCAAAATTTTAACCCATTTTCATGTTCGGATTTTTCGTAATTCCTTGGCTTTCCACCCAAAACTGCCCCTCTAGGTTTCATAACTTTGGTTTTCGGAACCCGATTTAGACGTGGGATGCCTTTATGGATTTGTAATTGAACTTTCTAAAAATCTGCATTAAAATTTATCTTTTCAGTGGTGGTCAAAATTTTAACCCATTTTCATGTTCGGATTTTTCGTAATTCCTTGGCTTTCCACCCAAAACTGCCCTTCTAGGTTTCTTAACTTTGGTTTTCGGAACCCGATTTAGACGTGGGATGCCTTTATGGATTTGTAATTGAACTTTCTAAAAATCTGCATTAAAATTTATCTTTTCAGTGAGGGTCAAAATTTTAACCCATTTTCATGTTCGGATTTTTCGTAATTCCCATGGCTTTCAGTATGGGCACCCAAAACTGCCCTTCTAGGTTTCATAACTTTGGTTTTCGGAACCCGATTTAGGCGTGGGATGCCTTTATGGATTTGTAATTGAACTTTCTAAAAATCTGCATTAAAATTTATCTTTTCAGTGGGGGTCAAAATTTTAACCCATTTTCATGTTCGGATTTTTCGTAATTCCTTGGCTTTCCACCCAAAACTGCCCTTCTAGGTTTCTTAACTTTGGTTTTCGAAACCCGATTAAGGCGTGGGATGCCTTTATGGATTTGTTATTGAATTTTCTAAAAATCTGCATTAAAATTTATCTTTTCAGTGAGGGTCAAAATTTTAACCCATTTTCATGTTCGGATTTTTCGTAATTCCCATGGCTTTCAGTATGGGCACCCAAAACTGCCCTTCTAGGTTTCATAACTTTGGTTTTCGGAACCCGATTTAGACGTGGGATGCCTTTATGGATTTGTAATTGAACTTTCTAAAAATCTGCATTAAAATTTATCTTTTCAGTGAGGGTCAAAATTTTAACCCATTTTCATGTTCGGATTTTTCGTAATTCCCATGGCTTTCAGTATGGGCACCCAAAACTGCCCTTCTAGGTTTCATAACTTTGGTTTTCGGAACCCGATTTAGACGTGGGATGCCTTTATGGATTTGTAATTGAACTTTCTAAAAATCTGCATTAAAATTTATCTTTTCAGTGGTGGTCAAAATTTTAACCCATTTTCATGTTCGGATTTTTCGTAATTCCTTGGCTTTCCACCCAAAACTGCCCTTCTAGGTTTCTTAACTTTGGTTTTCGGAACCCGATTTAGACGTGGGATGCCTTTATGGATTTGTAATTGAACTTTCTAAAAATCTGCATTAAAATTTATCTTTTCAGTGAGGGTCAAAATTTTAACCCATTTTCATGTTCGGATTTTTCGTAATTCCCATGGCTTTCAGTATGGGCACCCAAAACTGCCCTTCTAGGTTTCATAACTTTGGTTTTCGGAACCCGATTTAGGCGTGGGATGCCTTTATGGATTTGTAATTGAACTTTCTAAAAATCTGCATTAAAATTTATCTTTTCAGTGGGGGTCAAAATTTTAACCCATTTTCATGTTCGGATTTTTCGTAATTCCTTGGCTTTCCACCCAAAACTGCCCTTCTAGGTTTCTTAACTTTGGTTTTCGAAACCCGATTAAGGCGTGGGATGCCTTTATGGATTTGTTATTGAATTTTCTAAAAATCTGCATTAAAATTTATCTTTTCAGTGAGGGTCAAAATTTTAACCCATTTTCATGTTCGGATTTTTCGTAATTCCCATGGCTTTCAGTATGGGCACCCAAAACTGCCCTTCTAGGTTTCATAACTTTGGTTTTCGGAACCCGATTTAGGCGTGGGATGCCTTTATGGATTTGTAATTGAATTTTCTAAAAATCTGCATTAAAATTTATCTTTTCAGTGAGGGTCAAAATTTTAACCCATTTTCATGTTCGGATTTTTCGTAATTCCCATGGCTTTCAGTATGGGCACCCAAAACTGCCCTTCTAGGTTTCATAACTTTGGTTTTCGGAACCCGATTTAGGCGTGGGATGCCTTTATGGATTTGTAATTGAACTTTCTAAAAATCTGCATTAAAATTTATCTTTTCAGTGGGGGTCAAAATTTTAACCCATTTTCATGTTCGGATTTTTCGTAATTCCTTGGCTTTCCACCCAAAACTGCCCTTCTAGGTTTCTTAACTTTGGTTTTCGAAACCCGATTAAGGCGTGGGATGCCTTTATGGATTTGTTATTGAATTTTCTAAAAATCTGCATTAAAATTTATCTTTTCAGTAAGGGTCAAAATTTTAACCCATTTTCATGTTCGGATTTTTCGTAATTCCCATGGCTTTCAGTATGGGCACCCAAAACTGCGCTTCTAGGTTTCATAACTTTGGTTTTCGGAACCCGATTAAGGCGTGGGATGCCTTTATGGATTTGTTATTGAATTTTCTAAAAATCTGCATTAAAATGTACCTTTTCAGTAATGGTCAAAATTTTAACACACTTTTATGTTCGGAGTTTTCGTAATTCCTAAGGCTTTCAGTATGGGCATATTCTAGTTTTCTTAAATTTGGTTATTGGAAAACTATTTATACGTGGAAACCATTTTGAAATTTGTGGATATGATAATATTTTTATAATAAATAAAAGCAACAAGTAGAGCAGAAAAAATGCACTCAGCGAAAAGATATATGTATACCCCCTAAATTCGCTAGACAAACCTAAAACAAACAAGGACTTTGTCAAAGCAACCCAAGCTGGAAATGTCAATAAAAATTAACAACGAAAAGCTGAAAAGCTGCGCCAAAGCCCACCGCTGGCCGCAACAACAAACAGACAGCTCCGCCCACATAAACCCGCTCCACTCCAGCCCATCCAGACCGACCCAAACCCCACTCCATTTCATTGGGTCGTAGGTGTACATAGTTTGTGCGGTGTCTATGTAATTTAGACAATTAGAAAGTTTACGCCTGTAACAATTTCCTACTACTTCTTGTTGTTGGTCTGAAGTTTTTCGCTTGTTCTGTCCTTGTTATTTGCATGACAAATAGGGGTTCCGAAAGTTGACCATGTTCTGGTATGGCTTGTTAGTAGCTCAAGGGAACCTCATCGGGCTTAGTTGCGCCGGCAGTGTCTGCAACCCTGATACACTTGGCAGTTTCATATTTGCACAATACTTCATAATCAGTGGCTGGATTTCACCCTTTTCCTCCTGTTTTACGCTGATGCAGCAAAAAACGCGGACGCGCAAATTCCTCTTCAATGCGCCAATTGTGTTGCTCGAGTGCAGAGCTTAGCGTCGCCATATTGTCGGGATAACTGGGAAATCGGAGGAAGGGATGCAACGACTACATCCTACAGATCCCTACTCATGCATATGCAAATATCCAGTGGTAAAACCCAATATAAGTGGCTAAATTGCACAAGTAAACAATTTTTAAATGCAGCTTTATTCTGGTTTAAGTCGCTGAATGAAACAAACCGCTGACAACTTGACAGTTGCAGAAAAAAGTGAAATTGTGAAATTCTCGTTACAGAGGTAGGGTGTGACCTAAAAATGTCTAGATGTGCATCACAAAACTAGAAATATTGTGCTATCAAATATATTATTAAAAAAATTAAGACAGAAATAAATAAATAAAATAAAATTCCTAAAATAAATAAAAACATTTCTTCTATTCCAACGTAATTTCAGATAAACTAAAACTACCACCGGGTTTAATAGAGTAAAGATGGGTAGACAATTTGCCTCCATTAAGCACACTTTTTACACCATTTTTTGTCGTTGTAAGAGCTGAAAGTCTCTGACTGCAGAAACACTAATTTTCAGTTATTAGCGAAATGTCAAAACAAACGACAGCTTCCATTTAGCAGTTGCACAATTT
Organism: Drosophila biarmipes; assembly: GCF_025231255.1. NCBI lineage: Eukaryota > Metazoa > Arthropoda > Insecta > Diptera > Drosophilidae > Drosophila > Drosophila biarmipes. The sequence continues at coordinate 21,984,831 of NC_066616.1, read as the reverse complement.
CCCAGCGGGAAATTCCGTTGCTAGCTGACATTCATTTTTATTTGTTGTGTAACAATTTGGTTTGCTAAATTGGTAAAATGGCAAAGGAATTTTTTCTGAATTGAGGTCATAACATAACACTCGAATGGAGTGAATTAAAAATGAGAATACAAATTAATTTTGTAATGTTTACTTTCATCAAAAATAGATGGTTTTTAAAAAGTTCCTTCATTAATTGAAGTGGTACTAAGTATTTAGTTTGCTGAAAGCCATAAACGGGTAAATACCTCTTTTGTTAACCATCTTTGGCGGCATTAATCATTTCTCGACAGTCACATTTAATCAAGTCAAATCCCTGGAGATTTATGCATCATAAATGCTAGACAAATTTCGGATGAGAGCAGTTATCCAGCAGGGGTCTCCATAAAAACGGAGCAGCACAAATCCTCCAACCAGATGCCATTTGTCAGAAGCGATAAGCAAACATAGCGGCAAATGGCGAATAAACAAGCCACTAAAATATTAGAATGCGGAGTGAGGAAAGCCCAATGCCAAATCCAGATTTTAGATCCCTGAGACCCGAAAAAGCCGTAGGAACTCCCAGAGCGAAAACAAAACTAAAAGCTAGACAGATTTTTGCCTGATTACGCGCAGCGTTCACTCTTTCCTCCCCTTACACAACAATAGGAGAATGGGAAATGCACTTCGGTGCGGGCTCCCAAAAGTATGCGATGAAATGGCAGGGAAAAGAGGCAAAGAAAATAGGGAAAAGGCGGGAAAGCGGGAAAAGCTGGGAGCACAGCACGAACAAATTGATATGCAAATGTGAGTAGGAGACCCAGACCCGAAAAACGTAATAATAAAATAAAGTGGAACCCAAAGTACAAGGATGAGAGATGGAAGGAGTGGTTTTTAGGGGCCATTCGGCCAAGATCCTTGGATAAATGCTCCATGACTTCTCATTTCCGTTTTCGCCAGAAGCAGCAGCAGCTGCAACTGGCAGGCAAATCTGCGTCTTCCGGTCCAAAAAAAAAGGTCGAAAAAAAATTATAGGAAAAAATGTTAAGTATACGCCTAGTACAACAAGGTGGCGGCAAAGAAATATGAGAAATATTAAGCATACGCCTAGTATAACCAGACGTCAATAACTTAACACAAGTTTAGAGCTTTCAGCGCGGCGCCGATTGAATTAAAAGATTTTCTTGCCCTGGCAGAAACGGCAAACTTTTTTTTGCTCAAAATTCAATTTGACCTAACTTTCTCTCATTCCCGTTTCCTTTTTTTTTGTTCACCATCATCTTTTTCCCCATCATCAGCTGGTGGCCTTTTTAGTATGCGTTCGGCTGCAGGAACAAGTTTTCCCCTTCAGCCTCATTGATTGAAATGCTAAGGCATGTATCCATCCAGAGATATATATCTGTGTTCCCCCGATCTCCACAAAGTTGGCCCCTGGCAAATTCAGTTGTTCAACTAATGAGAGTCGCATCTTCGCCTCGGGTTCTCATTCTGATGGACAAGCCAGATGAGCCGGGCAAAAGTCGTGACAATCATAAAAAAAAGCGAAGGAAGCGAAGAAACTGGAACTGAAAAATGCAAACGAAAACTTTAAATGCCTTCGGTCAGTTGGCAAAATGTTCTTTCATCAGGGGCAGCAAATGTTGCGGAAATTTTCGGGGCCACGAATTGGACCTGTGCGCATCAGCTTTCGGTCGTTTTAATTTTCCTTCAAGGAAAAGTTTGTAAAGAATTATCTCGACTGGTGGAACATTTAATCGAAATATATATAAAACTTAATTTGTAAAAGTTGCTAAAATATATAGTTTGATTTTTATCCCAGAAGAAGTTAGGTCCCCAAGCTTTCTTTTAAAGAATTGTTTAAATAAAGGTATCGATAATGATGTAAGAAACCTATTTGTTATTAAAACCTCCCCTCAAAATCAATAAAATCTAGTGGTTGAAATATCAATACATTTATAACCGCTTTACTTTGGAGTCTAGACCGAAGAGCAAAGTGATTTTCCAAAAACTCAAGGCAATCCGCAATATGAGCTAATACGTTTAAAACGGCTCCAATGAAGCATAAATAGGACATCAAATGCGAAAAAATAAATTGGCAGAGAGGCGAGGGAATAAAATTGGAATGCGAATTTTACACAGATCTTTTAACTCATAAAAAATGGCTAAAAAATGCAACAAAATGGCCAACTCCATGATGTTGTTGATGATGATGACCGGAGGAGTGGGAATTGTTTTCACGCCCTTTCATGAACTTAATAAATACGCGAATCAGCCAGGTTCTCGCCCCGTAGAGTCGAGCTTACCGTGGGCATTTGCGCTTGATTGCCCACGAAATCGACAAAAATGAAGTGGAAATACCAAAGTGCCGGGCCCCAGAAGTCCGTGAAAAAACGTGATTGATGCCTCCGGACCGTGGAGGCCGAAGGCTCAGGTTCAGTTTCGGATTCAGATTCAGGCGCTGATTCTGTTTCAGATTGCGTCTCAGATTCCGGGATCCACAACTCGATTGGAAGCCAGACGAAAGAGGAAAAGGCTTGGCGACAAAAAGGGATAACACACATGGCCATAACAATAAAAAAACCCAGGGAGGTGGTCCATTCAGCCCGTCTCCTTGTCTGACTGCCATCTGCTCTTTTCCGGTTTTTTTAGTGTCTCGCCCTATGGTTTCTATCAGGATGTTTTCCTTTTTCCAACCTCTCGTCTGCTCCATTTTAAACAGTTTGCTGACTAGCATAAATATGTCTGCGGCAGGCATTTTGGGTGAGCGGAAAATAAAAACGGGCGTCTAATTGGCCAAGCATTTTATTTCCAAGAAGATTTTTCAAAAGAGTTGAGAATATTGAGATTAAACAAATACAAATATCATATGTATAGATAAGTCTTACTAAATGTGTGGTTCCTACAAGTAAAGTTGGGACATCTTACCTGCAAAGAAAAGAAGTGGAAAAAGAAATTAATTATATATTTAAATTGGCATTTTGTATCAGAAGATACTCAACTGCACTAAGTGTCAATAAATTGACTTCTCAGAAATATTCCGAATACTTTCCGGATTTCTCAGCTCGCCACAATAAATTGCAAGAATCCCTGCGAGTTGCCCGCAAAGATGCCATTAAAAACAAACTCAAAGTTTTTTGCTATTTTGCGGAATTCCCACTCAAACTAAGTTGGAAAATGCAAATGTTTGCCTTCGTAAATGACAAGAAGATGCTACAAATTACATAAATAAAAGCAATAAAGTGCCAAGGCATTTGCATAAAGAGATGGAGGGCGGCAAGGGGCGGGGCTGGAAATGGGATGTAAGAAACTTATGCTAAACAATCCGAGACACAGACGAGGGCGGCTTAGACGGCTTAGTGGAACACTCCCAGCAAACACTGGCAAACACACACATTCAATTACACATAAGATTCAGTTTACTTTCGCCTCGGGCACGCCCACAACATCAAAGGGCGTCATACTGACATTGATTTCTCTCTCCGGCTGTTGAGGCATTCGGTGTGTGTGTCTGTGGTATCGGAATTGTATTCTTCTTAATCGCCAACTTATGCAACATCATTGCATTCGAAGGTCCTGTCTTTGGAAATGTCGATATACGAGTATGACCTACAGATGAGCTCATCAAAATAGTATCAAAAAAAAGTGTTATTGTGAGCAGCTGCCTCCTGACGAAAGGTTAATTTTTTGTTCTACATTTTTTAATAAAGTTAAAGTACTTTTTGCAAATTTTCTTTAAATAAACAGAATTATTCGTAGAATCACATATTAATATTTCACTTTGAAAGTACTTTAAGTTAAGTTAAGTTATAATATTGGTCTTAATAATTTATAGAAAAGGTTCCTTCTTGTTTCCAAAAAAACCATCTCTATTATTCTGATCCTGGCAGTATCTGCATACTTATGTATCGCTCTTTGGGATGTGTCCATTTCTTATTCCTGCCAAGAACCGACTCTACCCATTTCAGAATATGCTGAGCTGTCATCCTTTTCCTGCCACTCCCCATACAGCTCGGCTTCCTTTTGAGTTGTTGAACTTTTTCCTTTTACGCTTTTGTCTTCAAGAGCCTCGAGGGCGGTTTTCTGGGACTTTGGCTTCCTTTGAGTCCTGGGAATTGGCCACGGCCCTCCCTCACCACACTCACACTTGTGCACATTGATGTTTGTCTTCTGCCGTTTGCCACTAATTCAACTTGGTTCGTCTGTGTGTGTGTGCCCGCCATTCCAGTCCATTAATTGAATGTCCCGCCCTTTCGCACATATTGAGTTTTAATTTTGTGGCTGCCCGTCTCTTTTATTTCCCGTGACGGAAAATTAAATTTTCACCTCCCAACGAGATTTCCTTTATGATTTCCTTCTTTTTTTCGCATTTAATTGGGCATCACAATAAAGTCACCTCAAAACATTATTTAACTTGACAACAGGTGTGAGGATGCGGCGGAACAAGAGAAAAAAAACAAAAGCAATAAATGAAAGTAATTTCCTGAGTGGCAAAATGAAAATCATTTTAAATAAGGCATGAAAATACATTAAAGAAGGCGCCACCTTGTCAGACAATAAACAACAGCTTCCCCCAGGCTGTGCCCGTATATATATTTATAAATTTAAGCACACAAACTCATCCCCGAACCATTTTTGCTCACAATTTTTTCTCTGATATCCGATAAGATGGTCTGACAGTATTTACATCCCTGTCTCGGTGTGGATTTTTTGTACAGGTAAAAATATGTAAAGTACTGAAAATTATGCCATCTACTCAGAGCTATTTATTTTTAGCTGGCTGAATTAAGAAATTGTATTTTTAACTGATTGAATTAATTGAATGGTTATAAAAGTGCATAGCAAATCAATTTAAAAAAGATATTATGTCTGGTTTTCTTTGTCATTAAAATAATTAATATAGAACAAAATTATTTTATTGAAATTACTGGGTAAGGAACCAAGGGAATGGTTAAAAAACCTTTTTTGAAATATTTAAGATACAATTTTCAAACACAAAATATTATTTTATTAAAAGTATTGATTAAAAGGAGATTCCCAATATGAATATTTTTTGCGGGCTTACGTGGCGTATACGTGTTCCGGAACTTTGAGTTTGATTGCCTGCGCGGCTGAGGGTCGCCGTCTCTCCCCCTCTGTATCTTACACACACCATCGAGGAACTTTCTCCGCACAGCCACACACCCCCAAACACCACCACACCCACCCCCATACGTACAGCAAGTGATAAGGAGCCGCAGGGCGACCGTTGGAGCGCACGCATGCAAATAAAATTGCCCATACGCCCCTTTGAACTTGGTCTCCTTCTGCCATTCCAGCTGCCTCGGTTCGTGTGTTTGCATACATTTTTTCGGTGATAATACAAGAAATTGTATCAAGCCAAAATTGTTTTTTAAAATGTTACGTGCCCGGCGGCTGCTTTGACAAAAAATTTATATGCGGTAGGTAATAAAAATGCAATATAATTCCATATAAAATTTGTTTGCTCCTTTGCTTTGGTCTAGGGTAATCTGTAAAAAGTTTCGATTGCAGCCAAGCGATTGGAGAAGGATATGGGAATAAAAACAAAAATAAAAAGGAAGAAACGCTAGGCAAAGAAGCTTGAAAATAAATTGATTTTATTTGATGGATTTGGTAGAAACAATATTTGTGGGGGAAAAATGACAAGGCATAAATAAAAAGAAAAACATGGAATCAGAATATGAATAATTTATTTTCAGTATCAAAGGATGTCCAAAACCTGGTCAAATTTAATCTGAATAGGTTCTTAATACAACTAACATTATTCAATTAAAAGCAATTAAAAGGTATACATTTAAAGGGAATGTGCCATTGGCAGTCACCGCAAAACAAACAGCATTTCACCATTTTCACACCCACTCCAATTAATTTATTAGCCAGCACCATGTGCATATTTCCACTTAGCCCAGGGCCCCTTTTTACCCCCTTTGCCACGTTATGTGGTTCGGGCAATTATAAAATCCACAAAGGGAATTGCCATGACGACAATCAACTAATGAAATTAATGGCAATTTGCATTGGCAGCAGCATCAGCCTTTACATGGCTGGTAGATGGAAATAATGCAATTCCGCGCAGCCCAGTTTAAGCCCGGAAATGTGACCCCTGGACTCCAGAAGTGACCCTCCCCAGCGACCAGGGATATCGCACACAAATACTAATTAATCAGCTTGCTATTAATTAAACGACCGCCGAATGAGGCGAGGCGCCCAGCCAAGCTAACGATATACATAATCCACGCAGAAGTGGCTTTTTGGAGCCACCGCAAAACGGCTTTAATTGCCGCCTTGCATTTAAAACGGGAAAGCAGGAAAACAACAGGAAATCGGCAAATTGTTCCACGAAAATGAGGTGGAAATTTATGAACCCATTTCTCGGCACTTTGGTTAGCCGATAAACAACGATGAATAGATAGATAATGACCAGGTAGGTGGGTGGCGCATGCCAGCTCGGTTTGCTGTTGGTGGGTATTAATTTACGACCTCTTCACGATGTCACTGCGGCGATGGCTTGCTGCCTTTATCAGAATTATATACTTTTTCCTCGCTTTTTGTCATTTTTTTTTTGGCGTCACCCGCTGCAATGGCGCCACAGCCTTGCGCCTGTTATTAAACATAAAAATAAATTAATAAGCGAGCGATAATACCCACACCCCCGACAATCTCAATTAAGCGACCGACGCAGTCATTTAATGTTGATGGAAGCGGAGGAAATGACAGGGTGAGAACCACGCAAATATTTCAGCGATGCCATGTGAAGTTTTTCACGTTGTCAATGGCAAATTAAATGTGCTCATGGGGGTGGAGTTAAAAAGCAGCAGCGGCAATAAGGGCGACTATATCATTAAGGCAAGCGTATGCAGCTGCAGTCACAAATGGTTATTATGGGGATAAGGCGAGAAGGAAGCGATAAAAGTTAAAAGCATGCTTAATAGCATTTTCAAGCGGTTTAAAAAACATTTTCTATATTTTATACCATTTTAGTAAAAATTTAAAGTTTATGTATTTTTTTTTACCCATATTGATAAAATGACAATAAATTGAACAAACAAAACCTTTGAAAACGATACTAAGTAAAAGAAGGGTTAAGGAAAAACTGGAAAGCAATTTGAAGAAAGTAATAATGACCGAGTGTGCGTAGAAAATAGAAAGCCAACTTTTGCCGTTCAAAGGGTCCACACATGCATGGAGGAATGTCAATTTCAGGAAAAGGGAGCCGAGCATATGCAAATGCAACTGATAAATTTTCAATTAAATGGGAATTGGCAGTGGAGGACAAGGGAGAAGCTTCGTTCACACAGAACAGGGCAAAACCATTCAATTAGGAAATTAAATTTCTATTTTTGTCCAAATAAAAAAAAAATTAAATGTTCGAATGGATCGGCGGCACTCAGCTCTCAAGTGAGTCACAATTTTGGCCATTTAATTCAAAATCGAACACTTGACTAAATATTTGCTTGCTGCCCACACACGTGACAAACTATATATGGAGAGTGACTTTCTGGCGAAAGCCAAATAGTAAACTATTTTATTTCATGGGAAAAATCGAACTTAATCATGCCATAAAAAATATCATATTCCCCTTTTCTTAGAAAGGAACAATATAATATTGCATACATTTTTAATTAGCCAATTTCATGACCCTCCGATGCTGATTGGAAAACGTGACAAATAATAAATACAATTTGGTGAAAACAATTTTCTAAAAGCGTACTCCGTAATTTATTCCATTTGGGAAATGATTTCCCTGGACGGCAAATATTTAAACGCAAATCATGGATACCCACAATGGAAATTTATTGGGGAAATTGTGCGTTAAAATTATAAAATTAAATCAACAACTGGCGGTGGTGAAGGGTTGCAAGGCCTGTTACTCCCCCCAAGTTACGCAACAGTTGGTTGCCAACAGCAGTATCCAATGGCCAAAGGGGGTGCAACCAGCTGGCTCACCTTTTAATGCAAATTAGAGACGCGTCTGCGGACCTCCAGGGGGTGGAAGGTCGTATCGAAGGTGGTGGGGGAGGTGTAAACCGATTGAAAATTCCACCACCGCATCGAACGTGTCTCGGCATTTATAACAGCCACCCACACCAAGCGACCCAGGCAACAGGAGTAAAATTTAATTGACAATTGTTTAGGTGGCTCAATTTCCAAAGCCTGGGGAAACTCAATGACCAGTTCTTGGACAGTCCATCCATTAGCTAACCAACTAGAGTCCTTTTCATCCAAAATATTCCTGTGGTTTAGTTAGGCATGTTTGAAAAGCTGGAGAAGGAGCCTTGGTCTGGTATAACATTATGGTTCATTAATTAAATTAGCACTGAGTGGTTTGACACAAGGGGTTTGAACATGACAAATTTGATTTCCTACTATTAATTATTATGAAATGGTTATAAAGCAGCAAAGCAACTAGTTAATATAGTTATTCGCAAAACCACAGACTAGCTTATTAGTATTATATATATTTTTGACACCTTATAAAGTTGCTTAAATAATTATTATTTATATTACATGTAATAGATTTTACTGTAAGTACTTTCACCTTTTTGTAAACCAATATAAATCTGACCCACATAAGTATGCTACGAAATATTTCAAAGCAAATAGCAATTAGCCTGCTGCTGTATGTGTGCATGTAGTTTTTCGCCACGCCCAAAAATAATCAAAAGCAGTTAATTAAGCGAACGCAGAAATTTCGGGCCAAAAGCATTTGCCAAATGCAACTTTCAAAGAGCACACAATTTCAAATCAACGCCAAATGCCAAACACCCAATCATGCTGCATCAAAAGTTCGGGCTCTAATTTAACATCATATGCGGGTTGGATTGGTGGGCCATTAGTGATTTTGAGCCGAGACGATGAGCAGAGCGTTTAGTCAGGGATCAGAAAAATATCCGACGTCGCAAAAAATTTTAAATTGCATTTCTCCCCGCGCTGCGGCTGCATTTTCCTTCATCTTTTGCTTAATCGTGGGGGAAAAGGACTTTTGGCGGGATGCTTCATTGGGCAGGCAAATTTTCGGATGCCAAATGCCAGCAATTAGGGGCCAAAAAGCGTTGCATTTTGCTGTGGCGCTAAATTGCTCGAATTCGCCGCGAAAAAGCATAGTTAATGAGTTTTGGGGTCAGCATAATGCACAAGGAAATAGCTCCAAAAGTTCGAATCATTTGCCGTGCCATTTGCTGCATTTAATCGGAATTTAAGCTGAATTCTTCAAAAGTTTTCCTCCACAGATAAAATATTTTCCACAAATTAAATTTTGAAAGCTTAAGCTTTTGAGCCAAGGCAATTAAATTACTTTTCTCTTAAAGAATTGAAAAATTATTGAATGATAAAAACTTACCAAATATAAAAAGTAACAGTTTCAATTAATTTGATCTGAAATGAAAAAGAGTTAAAACCACATTAGAGATTTATGAATATATTTGTGGAGAGTCTGCTTAAAATGCATAAGGATAATGTTTTGCAATAACAATGCCAAGACCCAAAGTTGTCACTGAGCTGCAGGGGGAGCATTTAACGAGCTATTTTTTATGCATTAACTTTTTTGTTTTGAGAGCGTAATTAGAGGAAGCTTTCCAAGTGGAGGGGTGCCCAAAATGGCCAACAAAACGACAGCCATTTTATGCTAATGGTAATGGCCAAGGAGGCAAGGAAAGAAAAAAATACAGAATGAAAAGGTGGAAGAAGAGGGCACAGCTGAAATATGTCGCTCAAAGTAACGAAGAGAAGTAGCTAAAAGATACATATGGAGCAGTATATCTGAATCTGGGTTAGCGTGTGCCAAATGGGATGCATATTAAAAATAGCAACAAGACAAAAAGGGAAGCCCGCAAAAAAGCGTTGACAGCCAGGCTAAATTTATCAGTGACAAGTTGGGGTTTGGTGTTTTCTATACGTTAACTCTGACGTTGATGCCTAACGTCAGTCAAATTACGTTAATGCATTACATTCCACCAAATATGGGAAAAAATATGAGCCGTTTACACTTTTTTACCAGACAGAAAACAAAACAAACGCCAAAACTAAAAGAAAAATGAATATTATCATGAAATATCATAAAATACCTTCAAATATTTATCTTGAATATTTGTAAATAAAATAAAACATTCTTTTCGAAAAGATGTTCTTTAAACTTTTCAGCACCTTCAGCAGTTTCAACTATTTCTTTTATTTCCGTTGAATCCATTCGAAATGAACCAACTTCCCTTGCTCGCTTTTCCTGTCTTTTGGGCCAACTTCAAATTGAACTCATTTGGCCATTTGCCAATTAACTTTTTTCCTTATCCTTTGGCAAAAGAGCATCGGCCGATTGGTTACCCCTTTCCATGGGGCAGCCCCACCACCACCGAACATCCACCATGTTTGGCAATAATTCAAAGCAGCCTCCCCCATAACCCTTGGCCCATCTTGCCACCCTTCACCACCCCTTAGCAGCCAAACCACGAAAACTTTGAAAGCCTTTTGGCCGCAGGCTAACAATGTTCGCTTGAACAAACTCTGCCCCTCTGAACCTTCTCGCCGGTTACATTCTCATGCACTGTAAAAAATACATTTCTAAAATATAAAAAGATTTAAGGGGGATTTATGAATCAATAAAGGAGGTACATTTGCCCATAGTCTGGAAAATTTGATTTGAAAATACGATATATATTGATAAACTCATGATATCTCCCTTTCTTTAAAATATCTTTTTCTGCGTTATAATATCTCTCTTTTATTTTATAAATATCATTTTTTATTCTGTTTTTTTTTTCAGTGTGAAAACTAAGGGGTTCCACCGCCGCAGCCACAGCATTGTGCTGTGGCACAGTTTTGCAGCCACTGCCGGGGACGTTGACGGTAAATGCAAAAATGCCAGGACGCTCCTGAATGACCAAAACATTCAGGCTGCGTGTGTGGGTGCAGGAATGTGCATACATGGACATGGGTGGAGTGGGAGGATATGACCGCATTTGATTTTCATCTATGCAACACGGCCCTCTTCCCCTGCAAAACCGAACCAAACTGAACTGGGCTAAGAACTTTGGTACTTTGTTTAGTTGAATTACGCCAAAGCACATTAAGTTCCCTCGGTGCGCTCTGTTTGTTAAGTGCTTAATGAACTTTGCTAAACATGCTTGGCCGGGGACTTGACTTAACTTGTCCTCTAAACTTTTCACATCTCACTTTCACTCGGCCAACTTTGTGCTCCAAAGTGTTCTATTGCCGTTGAGAGGATTTATGGCCAGTCTCTCGCTCCTTTAGCCGCCAGCCATTGCTCATTCAATTTGTATGCGTTTTGCTGCATTTCCATAATTAATTAGTTCGCAAATTGTTGTTCACTTGATTCGCTTAAGATTGAATTATGAATGGAGAGCCAGGATTAGCTGGATTTTCTCAGTTAAATGCATTTCCAATTGATGCAAAGTGCGCAATCAGCTGTGAACATGATTGCAAGACTGCTCGAAGCAAAAGTTGATTAATATTTGACAATAATGTCAAGATAGTTATGCTTGAGAAAGTGACTTTAAACCATGTTGCGTAGCATTATAAAGAATATAATTTTTTGCAAATTTTCCCATTAAAGATTATGTCTGTTAAAGAAAATAAATTCAGTACCCTGATGCTTCGCTCCCCTATTTACTGGATTTCTCCCCCATATAGAGTCCTGTCCCACCCGCTGTGCAAACCCATTTGGCATTACGTGTCTGAGCTAATGTCACACATGCATCATAACCACAGGACCAAAGCCACAAGGGGAGAGAAAAACGTGGATAAATGAAGAAGTTGGTCGGGGGATGAAGGGAGTACTTGACTAAGCTGCAGCTAATTATGCAAATTCATTTAATGCCATTGTTAAAATGATATTTGCCTCAGGGATTTGTCGAGCTGATAGAGCTGGAAGTTGACTTGCGAAAAAGTTACTGCCTCTTCAATTAAGCGGTGCGGTAGATAGGATTGGTTGAATAAGAATTAGCTTAGATAGGCAGCAATGTGTTACGTAATTAAACGTGATTACATGTTATAAATCTTAGTAATTGAAATGGCTTATGGAGCCTGAGGTAAATGAGTTCCAAATGTATATGTTTTTTTTCTAATACTGGTAAGAGTTAATTTTCAACCAGTGTTGATAAAAGAGTTAATTTACCAACAGTGTTGGTAAGAGAATTACTTTACCACCAGTGTTAGTACATGTAGATACACTTTTAGTGTTGGCTAAGAAACCGCTTTTAAAAATATGGTATATAAAATTCTGGACAACTCCTCTTTCGTTGCGTATAAGAGTCCATATATCTCAGAGGATTTCAAGATATAAATACGAATTAGTGTAACGGCTTACAGGCTATAATCATAAGGGTAAGAAAATGTGGAATAAAAAGTTCGCTTAACAATTGCCCCTCCACACACTCTTGGCAAGGATGTGGGGTACAGTTGCCTCCGAAAATTTATGAAAGGCGCAGCTCCACCACCTTGGGCATTTATTAATGAAAACAGAAGCACCGGCATGCCGGGTAGGCCGTACAATAAATCTTCTAGTTATTTTTTTATAACATGCTTTCAGGCGTAAATCCCTTACAATAAAGGTAAGCGTTTGGGTCTCAATCTCGTTCATTTCGGCACTGCCTGTGAGCACACTTTAAACTTGTTTCTCGGCTCAAGTTTTCTGAGGGACCACTTGAACAGTTTTTAAGATTCGTTGCCCCAGCAACAAAGGAAAAAAAATGGGGAAAAAGAAAGGTAACCAAGCATTAAATTGAAGACCTGAAAAAAGTTTCTATTTCGGGATTTTTGGCCAGTCTTCTAAAACATTATTTTTGGTCTAAAGCCCACCCTATTGTGAGACTTTTATTTGCTTAAACTTTGGCCGGCCCTAAGTGTTATTATTATTTTGTTTGCACTGAACGGGATTTTCATAACGATCTACAGGTGGAAACAAAAGTTTAAATGAGCCAAAAGTTTAAGCAGGGTGGGCTGAAATTTAAATAAATGCTAATGAATCATTTTCTGCAGTGCAAGTGTTGGGCAACATCTACATTTTGGTCTAAAGACCACATGAATTTCCTGGAAGTTTCAGAACCGAAAACCCCATGACAAATTCAGACATCCCAGCAGCCACGGGCAATTATGCCTGGGAAGGAGCAAATCCTTTGCAACAAAATATAAATAATTATCTGCCGTTGCCTAATTTCGTTGAAAGACCGAAGCCACAAAACCATTTGCCCGGCAACTTGATTTCGTTCGTTAGAGATGGAGGAGCTCGGGAAATCTGCTTACAGTGTTTAATTTCAACACTGTCCGCAACCACAACACTGAAACTGCAGCTGGCACTCCTCCTACGCCGCCGTAAAATAATAATAATAATAATTTACTATGAAACCGAAAGCCACAGGATAACATCATGAAGACCCAAACCCGCATTCTAGCTAGCGTTCATTGTAGTCTGCGGTGGAACGGGTGGATTTTCAGATGGACTTCTGGGTGGTTTTGGGGCGAGATGGTAGACGGTAGTGCCGGGGGGTTTTGTTGGCCAGCTGCAGCACTGAGTTGGCTAACCGATAGAGTGGGCCATAAAAAATGGCTTAATTAGTTGCCATTGCTGGATGGTAGGATAAATATTGAAGTTGTTGGCTTTGGCAAATATTTGAGAACTGGAATCCAGCCATCTGGTCATAGAGGGGATAGTGAAATGCAGTGGTTCTTAAAGTGAACAATAATCATTTGAATATAACTAAATGGTCAGGGGCAAGTTCGATAAATTGTGTAATGCAATTTGTTTGAATAAACTGGCCCTCTTAGTTGCACCCCACATTAATAAGCCTAAGTTACAGCTAGGAAAATTGATTATTCTCGAGGCAAGTGCAAATTGCTTTGGAAATTGTTTTCTAAATACACTAGTCTGGGTTTTGGCCCCAAGAGGCGGAACAAATTTATGCTCTACCATGGGTTCATATTTCCCGAATTGCAGATGCAAATTGGTTCAGTTCATTACGATGTGCATGTTCTAGGTTTTGGAATGCAAGAGGAAAAGTATGTAGGAAGTTCAATTAAATACTGCTGCATTCGGACAACTGCAATGGGCTGAGGGTTTTCTCCACTCTTCCAAAAGCCACATCATCATCACCATCATCGTCATCATTTTGAGCTCCTTCGTTGCTGGCAGTCAGGTTAAATTTGATTATGTGGAGCAGCGAGCAGGGGAAAACTCACACGAAGGCTGAAAAGCAAATCTGTTGACGTTTTGCTCAAAACGATGCGTTGCTCCAGCTTCTCCCTCTACTTCTGCTCGGGGAAAACTGCAGGCAGGGCAATTTTCTTGCATTTTATGCAAACACAAACGGAGCAACATCCGCAGTACACGCCCTTCGTGCCCCGGGGGACAAAACTAACGTAACCGGCAGTTAAATGTTTTCATTTTCCTGCTTCTTTGCCCAAAATGTTTATGACGCCCAAGCATCAGGCAAACACTGAATTTATTTAATTAAAATGTGTGTATATGTGACGTGCACTCTGCCTAGAATCTGGATTCTAATTGAATTGCCAGGAGTGTGTGGAAGTCGACTAATATGCAGTAGAAAGAGAGGCAGCCAGGGTTTTTCCAGCCGAGTGAGACAAGTGTCAGGTGGCACACAATACCCTCTACCCTTTACCCCCTATGGCTATGCAAATTTTGAATTTTTTGTGGCATCCTCTTCATTCCTTTTAATTAAAAAGTTTTTGTTTTCCTGTCGGATGGATCACATCACAATGTGAAATCTGCATGATTACCAAACTGAAATGCATTTTTAACCATATCCAAAGCAATTTCAATTTCGGTTTTGTAAGGTCCTCGGACGTGTTAGCTGTCAATCAAAGGCCACAGAGGAAAAACCTCTGTGGTCATTAAAATGCAGGCGATGGCAAAATAATGCATTTCAATGACAATGACAACACCAATTACAAAAACATAGCATGTCACTTAATTTGTATGCGTTGAGTGCAGTTTCCACTGGCCATATTCCGATTGACAGACAGTTGCTGTCAGCTATGGAAAATATAATTGAAAATACCTAGTGGGTAGGTTTTCATTTTCATAATTTTAATAAACTCAACAAAGATTGATTTAAGTTGGTTGCCCTTGCTTATAAGTTTAATAAAGTTTTACCTTTAGTCATGAATCTAAAACTAATTTATAGGACAAATACTGGCATAAAATGCTGTTTTCTCCAAGCCTTATAAGTAGAACTATAAAAGCTACAATATATTTCTTTTGTTGAGGTAGACAACTGACATCGCAGGAAAAGTGCATACGCAATTCCATTTTCTATTTCAGCTCCGACATTTCTAATTCCTCCGCACAGTATGTGTTGTATGTGCAACAAAAACCTCACATGCCCATCAAGTTTCTGTTTTGTCTGCAGCACATTCACTCAAACGAACTCCCCGTACGGGAAAACTATTTAAATATAAAAAATCCCGAGCATACTTTAAGGCTCAGCGAGGAAAACTTTTTGTTAGGACGGGACGGACAAGTCAGACAGGAGATATAAGGATTCAGGGCGGGCAGAGTTGGGCGGAAGTCAGGGCCAGGGACGTTTAAAGAAACAAAGAATTTCAATTTAAGCTTCGTGCATTGTCTGTTTCCCTGTGTTGCTCCATCTCCCTCGCCCCCATTTCCTGTCCCTTTCGCTGCTGTAAGCCATTGTTGCATGAATTTAGGTGTTGCAGGCACGTATGCAGCAATACCCTGCACTTACACACAGATGCTGCACACGTACAGCCGCAGTCAAGATTTTAGTGGCTAGATTTGCAAAAAAATCGTTTAAATCCAAGTATATATAAGATTTTTAAGTGATTGATTTCAAGTCCCTTTTGCGCACTTAAAATATTTCACTTAAGGTGTTAATTTCTCTAAATATTGTAGTATTCTCTTAATTCCCAATTTTTTAATCACTTTTGTACCATCCCTGTTCTATTTACACCTAAATGGAACTAAAAAGCCAACGAATTTGGGGGAGCAAAACAAATTTCGAGCTAAATTCCGACAGATTAATGCTGAGCTTCGCATTCAAAAACGGAAACAGCAAGTCTTGAAACGGATACCAGGAAGGGGAAAAAAGTGAGAGCACCCATTTTAGGGCTTAATTGTATTTTTATTTCATTTCAGACTGCCCTGTAAGCAAACTCTTTTACATACATCAACGGTTATCTAAAGTTCCTGTCTCACGCCTTAAAAACATATATATTTCTCATGGTCCTCAGCGATAAGGACGGAAATGAGCCAGAGAAGCGAAAACAAAACGAATGGATGAGCCACATTAATTGCTCTGTGACTTCCTCATTACGTGCATAGCATGGGAACGTTTTTTTCCCAACTCCAGCATATACAAGATTGATATCTTTTGGAATTTATACGGCCCACTTAGTTGGCCCAGCGAAAAAATGCGAGTCCTGATGGTCATTTTTATCGATGAAGATCTCGTCATTCGAAAAATGTTTGCACAAAAACGTGAGAGGAAGGCAGGATACAGATGTGACTTTGTTATTATAGCAACAGTATCAAAATAGGGTGTCGCATTTTTAAACTAAACTTAAAAATATAATCGTATATTGGGATAAATATTACATTTTTAAACTGGATAAACTTAAAAACATATTTAAAATATTTGTATCTTTAAGATACATTTTTTGACGTTTAGGAAGACCCTGTAATCTCTCTTACACAGCGAGAGATTACTTCGTGCTGACACAGACTTGAGCGAAAAAAATTAAGTTCAATGAAATTAGGTCAACCTTCGTCTTCCACCCCCAAAAACCCAGCCTCCTCCTCCCCAATTGTGCACCTCCCGTCGTCTATGATGGTGTGATAAAGGTAAATGTAAAAATATGACTAAAGATAAGCATAAATCAGGGCATAAAGCAATTACGCAAAGGCGAAGAAACAGCAGGGGGGATGGATAGATGTTGAGCAGAAAATTAAGGGGAGGGCCGAGAAAAGCAGCTAGGTTGCCTGGCAAAGGCAAAGTGCTAAGCGCAAAACAGTAATGAGACTACTCAGCATTATGATTGATAAATGACGGGGCAACCGAGGAAGAAAAAGGAAGAATTCAAACAAAAAAGTCGGACCTGCTAGGAACACTAAAAAGAGGGAGCACACTCCTCCAGGTATCTAATACTCTAGAATAAAACATATTCTTAAAATGTTCCAGTTTTTAGATGAGAAATACAGAAATACAGTATTATATATGATCCAAAAATATCTAATAAAATTAAATATAATATTAATGCTATAATAAAAATATGATTTCCTTTAAATACTTAAAATAAAACTATTAAAATTCCCTAACCTTTTAGAAGTATTTAAAGATATGCAACACACACATCACATTACAATTTTATTTCAAGACTAATATTGTGCACATAAAAATGTAGAGATCCTAGCTGTTTCAAATATTGTAATACCCTTTAGCAGAGTAAAAACACAAAGGGACAAAGACAAGTTAGTGGAACTTAGGTTGCCAGCAAAATGGTGACAAATTCACGCAGCCAGACAGACAGACAAGGAGACACGGAGTTGGTTTTTTCCAGGGGTAGGGGTTATGAGGGCAGTTAAGTGGGGTAGTCGACGGATGAGGCAACTAAATGTGCATGTTAAGGTTAGATAAGAGACACCGACGCAGACAGTTACCGGGATATTGTAAGCACTTTTTTTATATATCTTCCCTTTTGCACCTCCATCTCCGCCGTCTTTGTGTTCTTCCCTCGGCCCACAAGTCACTTCCAGTCGGCGCACTAATGAGTAACTTATTCAATTATTTATTATTTTTTCTCCGCCAGAGCGGAAAATAATTTGCTTTTGCCCAGGCTAATTGGCGAAAGAGGCGGGAAGTGCAATGGCCACAGAGTAAAACTTGATAAAATGTCAGGGCGTGGTAATAAATAAATTATTTCAACTGTGTAATATATGCAGCCAGTCCGTCTCCGAGGACCCTGGCTGAGGAAAGCTAATTGAGTGCAAAATTTGTGGGTTAATTGGTTTGAAAGTTGTACACAATTTATTTCCTCTCTCAATGAAATGGAACCACCACCACCGAGACGATGGGCAATGGTGATGTCAAAGAATGTCCCACTTTTTGGCCTATGGTATTTTCACTGCTCAACACACAACATTTTCCAGCTTGTCATGCGGTCAAGGCTGAATGGGTAATGAAGCCAATTTATAATTCAGGACTCCTCAAAAGTGGGAGGATGTGGTGTGGCTTTGTTGAGTCTGCCGGTCCAGGGCAAGGGAAGAATGTGGCAGATTTCTGAGTGCTGATAGTAAAGTGCTTCGACCACACCACAAGGTGTTGAAACTTGGCTTCTTGGTTGCTGATGGAATTTGATTTTCGAAATGGAAAGACTATAGGAAATTGTTTAGGTACATATTTATCTCAGGTAGAGCCTAAAGTCATGTTTTACATGAATTGAAAATATCAATATTATTTTTTTTAAAACTAAAAACAGAAAACAATCATTCATTCAAATTCCACAACTCTCAAATAAATAAATCTCAACAACTCAATTCGTTATGCGTCCATAACAAAAAGCTGCTTTCAATTATTTTCTAAATTTATAATTTAGTCTCAGGGAAATCTAAAATTCATCAGCACAATCGCAACGATGTTGAATCGTGTTGATTTATTTTTATTGCTATTTTTATGTGCCACATGCCAGAATAAATAAGAGGAAACAAAACCTGACCATAAATTAGACAAGCAGAAAAATGTGGAAACTTCGTTTGGCAGTGGAAACGGGCGTGATGGCGGTGAAGTTGATGCGGACCTGACGAGGAGCAGAGTGCGCAATTTGTTAATGGAAATTCAATTGAATTGAAAAACTAAATAAATACCAGTGCACAGGTAAATAAATAAAACCTGGCAACGCGGGGAAAACATCAAATAAATAATGAACATGAATTTTGCCTCCTTTTTTCTTTTTGCGCCCCATCGGCACTTTTTTCTTATATGTACGACGTACGATTTTTTCCTTCCCTTGTATAGGGACAATTTCACACATCTGTTCCTCAATTGAAGTGGAAAAAATATAGAAAAAGTGGCTATTTTTTTGTATCGACGAGTGCCGCGAGGTATGCAGCAAAATATATGTGTGTTGAATCAGTTCATCAACCATTTATGCTGGCTTTAATTTTAATTGGTCTCCCTTCGCAGGCGCAACTACTAAGAGAGTTATGCGTTTTAATTCGACCAACAGTTGTGGGAAGAAATTACAGAGTTTTTCCGTAGCAGATGAACTCGATCTTGCCTCAAATTGCTTTCCGCCTCGTTTTTACAACCCTTTCAACTCCGTAGATTTATGTTCCATTTTAGGTGGCGCCACCTGCCGTCGCCTACCGCTGGCAATAAAATATATATATCCGCTTGCTCCTATATAAAGGCCAAACAATAAAAACACAACTTCATGCACGACATAAATCACCTGGGTAGTTCAAGCTTGGCTGAAATATTACTCAGCCGAGAAGTTAAATACAAACTGCCACCCCCTGGCGCAAAAAAAAATAAATAACTTACATTGGGCGTGGTCAATTAGAGTAAAAGTTGGGTGTGAGTAATACCCAGATTGTGGGATAATAAGGGGCTCACATTTGCGATTTATGTAACCAAAAAAAATGTATGGCCTCTGAGATAAGTTATTCTTATTTTTATTTGGAATAAAGTCAGGCATTTTACGGCTGTCCATTGTAGTATATTATTTTTTTAAACTCTTCCCCATTTTTTTCTAGTATTGCCTTACCCAACATTCAACTAATAATAAAGCCTGACCTCAAGGGAACCAGCACGATTCACTCCAGTTTATGACTCGCTCTCTTGTTCTTGAAAAATGGAAAAATAGGAAACGTGTTCTGTGGTTTTTGCATTGTTCTGAACGCTGGTTTACCGCAAAGTGGGTTTATTTCGTGTTAGTTTATTTAATGAATCTATATTTGCTTTGCACCTGTGGAAGTAATATTTTCTCTCTTATTTGATTAGCTTCTTTTAGTTTTTACCTCTGTATGAAATATATTTCAACTTGTTTCTTTGACTTATATACCCACTGTTCGCAGAATTTCACTACCTAACCAAGATATGGTTGTGCATCATTGACTCCACTTGGCCAAGCGCCATTTTGTATTTCATTTTATTTTGTCATTTAAACCGCATATACCCCTCGACCAACACACGTACTATATATAAGGAGTCCCAACACAATACTATATATTATTTATTTGCCCAAGCCACACACATTTGAACTATGAAATAACCACGGGAATGTTTGCCATTTCGTGGTCAATATACGACATGACCCACATGAAGCGATTGCAAGGATGTGAGCATGAGGATGGGGCTGTGGCAACGCAAGGCAAAGGATTGGTCAGGTGTGGTCGAGTTGTTTGGGCCATGTTTATTTATGTGACTGAGTGTGTGCTCTGTGTCTGACAGCAGCTCAAGGCTGTTCAATTAGTTGGGCGAAGGGTCGTGTATGCGGGGGGCCAATCTGCAGGACTCTTGCATTGTATGGTCTTAACTTGACGTCTCTTCCGCTCACTCAACCACCTCCCAGCGCTATATCAAACATCAATTACTTCCAATTAATTATTCAATTTGATATTTTTCAGAACTAAAGAAAAACTGAAAAAAGCGCAACAGTTGACAACAAATAGAAGTCACAACATTGCGGTTTCTTGTTGATTTTTTCGTTTTTTCAGTCCCAAAAAAATTTGACCAACATAGATACTGGGGCTCAGGCAAAAGTGGAAATCAGAAAACTGAAACAAATTCCTACTGTGTGTTTTGTAATATAAATCAATCATACGACATGTGTGACACATCAAGCGCAAAGCAAATAAACCCAAATATTTGACTATGGAAAAGTCTATGGCAAGAGTGAGGGAGTCTTTTGCATGGATACTCGTTACTAAAACTTGTTAAATTTAAAAAAATCTAAAAATTGATTTTTGAAGTAAATTTTTCATTAAATTTTTTACTAGTTTTTTTGTACTTTTTTATTTATTTATCTTTTTTTTAGTTTCCTATAATACTACTACTTTTCCCTGCCATATAGATACCGTGTAGAAGAGAAAACTATTTCTGAGATAAAAAGCCTTTTTGACTGTGTCGACTGACTGTCTCGCCGCCTGACAAACTGCAATGCGATTGCCAGCTCAGCAGATGCGTCCAGTGCAAACAGAGTCAAACACACACCACACACACGCCACACCCTTCCTTTCCTCCCCCCGAGCACACCACCCCCCCGTCCATGCAACCCGTTGAACCCATTCAAGCCATTCTGTTTCGCTGCTCCGTTCTATTTGCAAGGAAAACATTTATGTAAAGTTTATATTATTAGAATGGCATACTGGAGAGCAGCATTGTGTATGCCCTGTGTCTTTGTCTGTGTTTGTTTTATAACGACTACTTTCCAACGACGTTTGCCAATATGTTTTAAAGAAAATAGAGAGAAATGGTTTGGTGGGGGATAAAAGCTGGAGATCGTTAGAAGACGTCTTTCAATTGGCGTGTGTGCTCTGTGAGAGTCTCCTTTGCGGGCGATTGAATTGGCATTTCAGTTGGGCCGGCTTTCAGCAGCTCCGATGTCTTTTGCAGGACCAACAAACTCATCGGAATTTGCCAATTTGTGCATGTTGCAGTCACTTTTTTACTCTTCTGCAAACTGTATCTCTTCTCTAGGCCCCTTTTTCTTTGATTGCCTTGGCAGAAGGCAAAGTGCTGACTTGAATATGCATGGGATTGCGGCCAATAAATTATAACTTGATTGCCCTGCAATAACTTTGCCTTTTTCAGTGTGCAGAGTTGTGAGCAGGAAAAATAAACTTGCCAAATTTGTTTTACAGCAGATATAAGAAAAGGAAATTTGTCAAACAAAATAAAACGTTATTCATTTTGTTGGAAAATTCTTGGCAAGAAACGTTTTATTAAAAAAGTTTTAATTACTTGAGAGTTTTTAGAAATTTGATATGGAATATTAAAATCCATATTTCAAACTTTTTACGTGTACACAAACATCCCATTTTCCCTTATTTTTCCGCTCCAGAGATCACAGTTTTTCCACCGCTGCAATCTCTATTCATCAGTTTCCATCAACATCCAGAAAATCTCTTTTGGGCTCATTTCCATTTACGTGCTATCCCGAAGTCTTCACTCACACAGCGGCAGCCCAACGGAACTATCTACAAAATTATTACCATACAGCCTTCCTGGCCGGATTTCCATAACAAACATCAACCTGGGATAGTTGTAGCCATTTTTTTTGGTCCTATTTTATTTTTCCCGTTTGGGTTTCGTTGGCCTGTCTATGGTCTGGAAAATATATATTGATATGGCCGAAAACAGTGCTCTAGTTTACAGGATGCATAACCCAAAAGTCCCCCCCATCGGTAATGGTAACAAATCCCCGTTTGTTGGGGGACTGGGAAAAAAGCCAGAAGGACTAACGTTACCTGGGTTTGGTTTTTGGTTTGTTTTGGGCCCGGCCGTGCCAGCAAAATATGTGGCCAATTATAGCAAAAGCAGACGTTTTTATGTTACAGTACCCCCAGCTCGCCTGTCCGTTTTGCTCTCTGGTTACAACTAATTTATGACTTCGGGCTAAGAGCTAGGATTTTCCGGTTTCTTTTTCGTTTTTCCTGTTTTTTTTTTCTTTTTTTGTAACTTTCCTTCTAATCATGGGCCATAATTCAGTAGCCGTACTTCGGGCCATTCAATGTTGGTTTAATGGTTTTAAAATTGCCACAAACAAGAGTAATACGTATACGCATGGTAGGTCAGTAGCATAGATTTTAAGTCCTCTAAATTTTATTTTAAGCGTTTTAGTGATTGTTGATCTAAGATTTTTAGAATTGCCCAAACAGAGTAACTTATAGATATTACTCGACTTTAAATAAGCATTATTTTTGAATGGATATGTTGTGTAAACAATTCTGCCTCAAAAACCATTTTATTATGCAAAGTGTCATGGCTTATTGTTCCGCTGGCGCAACTTTGTTTACATTTACCATCGTTTCTGGCGACATCACGAAAATATCAGCTCATCAAGAGATAGTTGAACAAGGCTTTTATTCGCATTTATCCAAGTCAAAAATGTTCCTTATTGCTCTCGGCAAGCTTAAAATTCAAATCTAATTCCTTACAATTTTCTGTTTTTTTTCCCTCTTCTTGGTCCTAACAAATATTTGGCTTCAATGTTGAATAAGAAGAAAATTGCAAGCGGCGAGAACAAGAAAAAATATTTTGACATTTTCCACGGTCGCTTTTTACTTTTTGTTCTTTTTCCTCTGCTTCATAAAATGACATTGAGATTTTAGGATTTTATCTTTAATGAAATTGCATGCTTGAATTGAAGATGGTTCTTTGCTTTTGACCTTTTTAAAATGTTTTATTCAAATATTTTTAAGATTATCTAAACATTATTTTTAAAATCTCACTTTAAATAAAAACTCATATTATGGCTTTTTTTATACACATTTTTCTAATTTCCATTCCGGCCTGTCATAGACACTCGCACTTGGCTGGGATAAAATCATTTATCATTTGTCATCATTCTGGCTTTTGTTTTCTTGATGTTCTTTCGGGCCGTCTTTTCTGCCCCAAATGACACAGCCTGTCCTAAACAAATAACTTTTCGATGGCATTGACTAAAAGTTATTCATTCATTTCAACCCAGACTTTCTGGCCCAACTCAACGCCATTCTAAAGCATAAATTAAGACTTACTTTTGATGAGGCCAGGCGGTGGCGAAAAAGGAAAGAAAGTCCAGGATAGCACTTCAGACCGACTTCAGACTAGAAAATGATACAGAAAAGGAAAATTTGTGTATGAGGAAAAGTTTGCGCATTATAAGGGCAGTTGGAAAAAAGATGAGGATGGGCAAGACAGACTCAATTAGTTTTATTTCAGTGAAAAGGCAGACTTCCGAGCTTCTGCAGAAATTCCCCTGCCAAATGCTGATTTTTCATGGTATGTACCAGATCTACCCTAGATAAAATCTTGTAGATATGTTTTGCTCGAAATTAACGCAAACATTTGCTGTTTAATCGTGCCTGTGCCAAAGTAGTTGGCACATCATTTTGTGTGAAAAATTTGTTGCCTACTTTTGTGTGCTCGTCGCCAAACTTTGTGAGCAGGAAAAAGTTTTTAGGGACAAGTACAAAACTTTAAACGTGAAATCAACCCAACCAAAAATGGCACAAAGTTCATGAAAAAAAACTCTTAAAAGTCCATTGCAATCGATATAAAGTGAACTGCTGCTGTGATGTAGATTGGAAATGGTGTCGATGGAAGTCAAGTCCACAAAGAGACAAGACGTGACAGCAGAAATCGAAAGGCAAAAGCAAATCAAATACAAGAGTTGCAGTTTTCACTCTCTTTTCGCCATCCTCTGTCAATATCTAGGGAAAACCGGGCTCGGTTGCCCGGATTTTTCACACCCAATAAGCTGCCAGGCGCTTAGAATTTAAATGCCAAACATAAACAACAACATGTGATACAAAGGAAATCTGCTTATAAGGGAAGTCACTTTAACGAGCCGAATTTTTAATGTTCTACAAAATAAACAAACATTAAGGTTTTTCTTTTTAAGACATAAAGAAAAACTAATTCTAAGATTTAAAACTTCAAACAAATAATCTCAAGTAATTTTATAAGCATTTTATTTCTTTTTAGGGTTATACAGAACCCCATGCACCTTGTATAAAAATTTTCCTAAGTCTATTTGCCTGTCAGGTTTTATCCGCAGCATAAAGTGAAATCCTTTGGCCAAAGGTGTTAGCCGCAAACAAAACGAACGAGACAGTAAGAGAAGATCTAGGACCAAAGGAAAAACAAAAAAAAATAAAGGCTGCCCATCTCAATGGTGATGCCTTAGCATTTTTTTAATAATATTTAACTCTATCTATAAATGTATCCATAGGTTATAAATATTATTTGAAGACCCACAGCCTTCGCAGTACCAACAAAATTACCTAACAATTTGTGACCTTATTCATTTTAATATAGCCCTATTTCATAGCCATCTGAAAACCTGTCAACACTGAGCACCCACTAACCCCAAACCCTCTTTTCCACTTTGGCGCATTGTTGACTTTGCCATCTTGGCCGCTGGTGTATCTGTATCTGTAGCTGCTTCTGTAGGTGTATGTGTGTCAAGTGGTCGGCCCCTTTCTCCCAGCTTTCTCCGCCCCGCAGAGGTGGATGCCATCCATTCATTTGGATCTTCTTGCGGCAGGTCAGAGGCAAATCGTTGAAGTTGGCTCTGTGCGTGGTTAAGTCCTTGTCGATGGGCTTAAATAAACAGAGGAAGAGATGGCAAAGGATGGCAAGGATACAGACACAAGACAGTTAGAAATGCGTTTGGCTGCTGTCTTCTGAATATGATTTAATTACTGCTAATTGCTGGCTATACTAATTAGTTTGAAAGGCTTTGCCCCGCTCCATCAATCTTGCGTCTTCATACTGCTTCTCTGATCAATAGCAAGATATGTAATGTGAATACGTGATGAGCACCCACATGTGATTGGATTTCCAAAGCGGAGCCACTGTCAGGGTAGTTTCCACAGCTAATTAGCATTTTGAAACCATCTCAGATTAGTTTTGCAATGTAAACTTGTCATTTAAGTGGATTAAAATACTGAAACGCGTTTAAAATCCAGAAATACGATGGGTTATATTTGTATCCAGTTTAAATATATTGCTTTCTAATAATTATAAATTATGTAAAAGATATATTTGTTATTCTAATACTTTTTATAAGTAAAGCAACAGTACCTTCCCTTTATAAAACTCAACATCAACTTTTTGGCACACATTTTAATGGCCATAAAAACCCTGTGATCCCCTCTGCAAATGGACCATAAATCATTTTGTTTTTCCAGATATTTCACCATGCACTTAGCGCATTAACATGCACATGATGTGGGATAAAAAGCGTGGACCCAAAAACCCAGAGAAGTAAGCCAACAATGATGACAGGTGAAGACACGGAACGTAATCTAATAAATGTGACACTCAGTTTATGTGGCAGAATGTGAAAAAACAATATTTCACCATTAGGTTGAGCTGGCTTTCATTAACGGATTTAACGAAACTTAAACAGGATGTGGGATAGTACATACACACATAAAAACCCACACGTATCCTGCTGACACTAATACAGTGCTGGTTGCATGCTTGTGGGTGTATTTGTTTCATGCACCTGTCATGAAAATATTTGCGCAAATATTTTAAGCCGCATTTTGATAAAGGACTTGGCCCAAACAACTAGAATCAGTCCTGACAGCAGGGACCTCCACGCTCAGCGTAAATATGACAGGGATTTGTTATCGGTGGTATATGTGGGTGGTGGGTTGGGTGCATGTGTGGTTATAGTTTCCCGGCATATTCCCCGTATATTTTTCCACCCATGTCATTGTATAAACAAATAACCGAAGCTCCACTAAACGGATTATTGAGCAAAGTGTTCACGGGATGCCAATAGGAATTTTCAAAATTTTTGCGGTCTACTTTCGCGGGTTCGGTTGTGTTTTGGCTGGGAATTTTCGGGGAAAGGGAGTAGGTAATGTATGTGTAAATGCAAACTAATTGCAGTTTGTGGTTAAAATGGTTTAAAGGGTTATTAGATTACGACATGATGGCCATATCTATTATTAAAACTAATTAAATCTGCGAAATAATAAATGACGGATATCAAATGAAATCAATGCAATCAGTACGCCTGCGTGTCTTAAATTTAATAATTAATACTTCCAAAATGTATAAGAATCAACAAATTTGACATATATAGTAATACCAATTTAAGATTTCCCACTCATCGCTTAATACACTAAGCACAAGACAGTAAACCATATAACCCCTGTAAATCCTCATTGTTGATAAGCTTGAAAAACAACCCCTAATATCCGGTGAAAAGTTCTTTCAACTTTGACCCAATTCAACCAAAAGTAAGCGGCCCTCAGGCCAATCCTTATGCCCCGACACTGACCCATCGGAACGAGACCCGCAAATTTAAAACCACCAGAACCAACCTCAAGGGGTAAATGCGCAATTGACAAGCAAATTGACAATTCACTTAATTCCGGGCGACAACAAAAGTGGAGAGTTATTCTTAAGCATTTAACCCGACTGCAGTTGACAGACGGGGGGTTCACAAATCCAGAAATTGCACCCGCCGAATTCCCCCGAGAAGAGGATTAAAGGGTTGTTCCAGTTCCGCTTCCTCATGAATAATGCAAACCGCAAAAGCCAAAAACAAGCAAAAACAATTAAGTGGGCTGTCCCCGGGTGGCTTCGTTTGTTGTCTTTTTTCCGTATGGCAATAATTATATGATTGACAAGCGATTGAGTTTTTGGCCCCAAAGCCTGCAAGCCAATTTAATATCAAGTGATGGCGCCACGCCCCAACAAGATAATGCAATCCCCAGCACCGAGTTAGGTGGGTCAAATGTCAGTGGTTTGCAGCTCGGTGGGATGGGTGGGTCAATGGGTAGAAGACTGGGTGGATGGGTGGGTGGTGTCTGTCATGTGGCGGGAGTGTCTGTTGCCTTTGGTAATTACGCTCACACATATCCACATGCATGCTAATTTCAACCAGCCCCGGAATCCGTCACAAAACCCGGTTTCTGGTCCAGTCTACAATGCCGAATGAGATTTTTGTGCAATGCCCTGTGTTGTCTATCAAATCCAACGTACATGGAGAATAAAAAGGGAAGGTATTTGAACTTTGGGCTATAATTATAAATATAAATATAGTATTATAGTGTGTTACAGCCATTTCTGTTAAAAGGCCCATATAAAATAACGATAAAAATGGTAAAATGTAGGATTAGGTTAATAATACTCATCGGTTGATATATTTAAATAGCTATGATTTCCATGTTCGTTAAATTCCTTTAAAGATTTACAATTATTTGAATCTATACACATTATTTATATTTATCTTTAAGCTTTTTTCTCTGCACTTTTAGGGGACAAGGTTTAAAGTTTCTGGTAGAACTGCACCGAAATTGGTATGGCACGCATTATTTTTCATATGCCTGCCTGCCTGTGGGATAAATCTGTGGCTGGATTTGGCCTTCCTCTCATTTCTGGCTTTTATTTTTGGCTTTTTCCCTGTTGGTTTCATCTGTTTGCGGCTTTTATGCGAAATTGCCTTTTCTGACTGTTTTGAGGGTGACAGGAGTTGTGTTTCCAGGGCTTTTTGGTTTGTAAGTGGGTAGAAAATGCACCATAATTATGATTTATTTTTGCGGCAAACTTAACGTTTTTTTAAATTATCATAAATAAAGGTTTTAATTGATTAACAAAATCAATTAGGTTATGATAATTGCAGGGAACTGTTGAACCAACAAGGTACTTTATTGTGGTATGTTTTAAACGAACATTTTGCATCAGAAGTATCTCCCTTTGGGCTACCAGCATGTCTCTTTTCTTTATTGAGATAAAAGCCATATTAACACCTTACTACAGTGTTCATTCGTTTGTATTCTTTACAACTGCTGAGAAAACCCCAAGTTCCCAGTGTTTAGTATGCAAAACCATTTGCCAACAATTAAACTTCAACGAGTTTATCACATTTTTGACTCACAAAATAGCAGAGCCCGAAATCAAAGTCAAGTCAGTTGTCCTAATTAAATATTCTGACCGAAAACCGGAGAGATAGAAATGTTTTTCACCTCCTTGTTCGGGCAAAAATAGATTTTTGCATCGCATCGATTTGACAACCATCCCAGATGACAACTCAGACACATCGAGGTCTGCTCATTTGTGCAGCAAAATCAGTGCAGGATAGATTTCAATGGAAAATTTCCCCATTTTCCTATGCCCACCTCTTCTCTTACTCTCACCTGCCAGTTTGCGGTGGATTGGGCAAAAATCGAATCGAATTGAACTGAAGGCTCTGGCTTTTCCAAAGCAATTGAAAATTATGCTGCAGCAGAGAACTTGAACAGGACTTGGAACTCAAGAGTGTTGGAGAAGATGCCGTTTCACATGCTCGTTTCAGGGCGTTTACAAAAAAGAGGAAAAAAAGGGCACAGGAAAAACTAGAGAAAATGGGTGAAAATCTAACAAAAACAGGTCATATGGAAATAGGTTCAAACTAATGTTTATTAATGTGGAAGTGTTTTTGCGTTTAAAATTTGAGATTTTCATTGGAAACTATGTTGATGTCAGGGTTTTATTTTCATTACTTATAATGTCACGTCTAAAAAACTCTGATTATTTTGTAGGTCTAATCAATATGAAAAGAAGTAAGTAATTGGTTCTTTTAGTAGTTCTTCTTTTAGTAGTACCTCTTTTAGTAGTTCTTTTGAAACTTCGTTAAAATCACATACTGTCTTTGACGAGTTGCCATAAACTCATTCTCTCTGTAGGCCGTCAAGTCTGTTGTTAGTCAGACTGTAGTAAAAGATCAAAGCTCACTGGTGAGCCAAGTCAGCTGGCCCCACTCCGCACACTCATCACTCACTCCACTCGAAATGCAAACTTCAAAAGCGATCTCTTGGGGCTTCAATCTTCGGCATCGCTGGTCGCTGCCTTGGGCCTGCTTTAATTATACTTAAACATTTCAAGTTACACAATTCAATTGACTGAGTCCGCAGCAGACTCGGCTGACCTTTCGGTTGAGTTGGTTGCGGCTAAAGATACAGCTATATGAGCATTTTCCTCTTGGTGTTGACATTGAAAAGTGCTTCATGGTCCGTTCACTTCTTGAAACACTTAATTGGTGTCTTCTATTTATTGGTCTGCCCCGCTGTAGCGCATCGAATGTAAAGCGAAATTAAATATACGAGTATGTACACCGAAATCTATCTCGATGGCTAAAAATATAACACCAAAGCTGACCTTGAGTGCTGAAAAATGGGTTTGAAGATTTCTGCAAGTGATTGTCGAGTGGCACGTGTCTCAAGCGGAAGCTAAGTTGGTTTCTGTATTTATATATAAATTATTTACGTCATGGCGAGTGATTTTCTGTCAAGACAAGATATTATCAAGCGGAAGACTTAGCTACAGTTAATAAATATAGCATTATAGTCTTCAAACACTCCACACATTTTATTTGGCTATCAAGTGGGCGATCCTCTTCAAGGCTGCTAATCGAATTAACTTTGATTTATTGCTTGTTGACTATAGCACAAATGTATTTTACTCAAATGTGGTAATTCGAAATGAGTTCAAATATTTATGCGAAATAAAATGTGTAGAGCAAATATTAATTCCAAGAAAAGAGATAATAAAATAAATGAGTTCTCGAAATGCATTGATATTCCCCTGTGATCTTGGGGATTAACTTGTATGATTCGTATTCATTGGGGAATTCAATGTGACGCGGCGTGTTTACTTTTCAAAAATGTTATCGTTTAAAAATAATGAGAAAACTCCGAATGTGTTTCTTTGTACGGATATTTTCATAACAAGTTGGCGAATTGCCATCTTTATAGTTAAAGCAAAGGAAATAAACGCTAGATTTTTTCAAAAGTATTTCACTAAAAAATGTAAACAATCCGATAAAAATACTTGACGTACCCGCACAGTTGCACTCGAACTGAAGCTCACTCTTAAAAGTTGAACCGGCTAAGCACAAGGTCTAAACACAACTGAACCGCCTGAGAACGCGTTTGGCTTATCACTTAGCTGGGGGAATTTCTCTCCGCGATTTCGAGGGGTAAGCTGGGCGGTCGAAACAAACACAGAATTTCGAATAATTGCTGATAATCAATTGTATCGCTCTCCATAATGATGATGAGGGGGTGAAATTAGTGCAGTGCGCTTGTGTAAATGTAAAAAATTCATTTCAAAATTAAAATCTACATTTAATGACAGGTAATAAAATGCAAACAAAACACTGCAATTACTGTATAAACAAAAAGGGAAACAGATGCAGCTGTAACAGCTGGAAACTCTACAAGTTATATATTAATTATAAAGAAAACACTGGGACCTTATCTGTTTGCTTTTGGGATTTACAAAGATTGAGGGTAAGGTGGAACAGGTCGAAATGATAAGACCGGAGAGATTCTGTGCTATCAATACCGAGAATACCTATATATAAATTATATAATAAATTATAATATAATTGTTATTATGTGAAGATGACATGCATGGGTTTACTGAACTTTTTCTTGACATGCAAACGAGTGCGGTAATCGGAGCAATTAACAGATACAAGATACCAAATACAGTTACGCAGATACACGGGCTTTGCCCAACGAATTTACACAGTGCTAATGAAAGGCAATCTGAAAGCTGAATTCGAATTTCAGCTAGGGATTGATGCACTAAAAAAAACACAAGTGTTATAAGTGGGTGGAAAAAATGTATTTCTATAAATTATTTAGTCAGGAAGTTTTAATCTCACTAAAAAATGTATATATTTTAATTCTAGGAAAATTGGTATTATTCATGATCTAATTATATATTTTTGATAAAGAGTTTTTTTAGTGCACTGCTGCCTTTACTCATCGATGTTTACCGAGTTGTCGACGCTCGACTTCTTCCCTAATGAACCTGGATAGGCTTTGATTTTCTAGAGCAATTCAATTAACAGTTTTCCCACTCTGACAGTTGCCCGTTTTGCAGGTTCGTCTACAGTTATGTGCACTCAATTGAACGCTAATCGAAATATTTATCATTCGCCTCCTTTTCCCTGCTAGAAAATCTCTCGAACACGAAGTGTGGTTTAGATTTTTTAGTAATTACCACAGGGAAAACCAATTGAGTTGAACTGGGCTAAAAATTATCACGAAGCCACTAAGCACTTTTGAGCGTGACTGTAGCACAACGTTTGGTTACAACTGCAAATTCGCATCCATTAAAAATAATTATTAAATATGTAAAGTGCACCTTTGAGAATTATATTTTGATAAATTTTTTTCTGATAAAATAATTTTAGTACTTTCAACTGCTTTTTCAATTTTAAAGAATTTAATTGTACTTACTCTCGTCCAGAGGTTATTAAAAATACATATTGGCCGCCATGCTTTATTTTTATCTAATTTTCCTAGCTATTATACCTGATATCTTCACTTAAATTTGCTTTACCTGCAAAGAGAAAGGTAGTCAAGCATTAAGTGATTTTATATTTATTAACTGACGCGTTATAAGCAGTTGACAATATCTGAAATTCAAAATTAACAAGCAATTAATACGGATTGCCGGGAAAATTTGCATCAATTCAATTAGAGGCATAGTAAATATGAATTTCACAGAATGCGACATGAATTGTGAATGTAACATTTCATGAATTATAAATGCTCATTAGGCACACTTGAAGATGGGCATTGAGCACATATTGAGACCGAGCAAGAACCAATATAATAACAAAGATGATGATGAGGATGCTGCTTTCTTGCCAAGTGAAGAGGGTTCGGTTCGAATGCTTGGCCCTGTTGAAATAGCATATGATAATGACAGGGAATCTGGGTTGAGAACCAAATCCGACCAAACTCCCTGGTATAGTAAAATTATGATTTTCAGATACTTCCACTCCCACTAGAGAGGCCCATTCAAAGGGCCAAACAGTTTGACTGGTAGTTGCGTCTATTTGGCTTTAGTCCAAAATTTCAATTAGGTTGAGTAGTGCCGGGGGTTCGAGTTGCCTGCAAGAGCTTACGAATGTTAATTACGCAATTGACTTGACAAGCGGCCCAAGCAGCAGCAACAACCAATATCTATCTGAATGTGCAATGTTTGTATGTTGACTTACATAATTGTGCTGATCCCGCCTGCGGCATGTCCTTCTTCAGATACAAATGTAAGTGAGTTAAGCATTGCAAACCGGTAGCCTTCGTTTTCGGCGTAATTAAAAAATTCCTCACTCAAATTGGGACTCATTTACATGCAAATTAGTTTCTTTTGTTTTCATTTCGCGCTCTTATTCGCAGCATATTTTATGTGCATTTGTTCTTGAAGTTTAATTTCATTAAATGCTCTTGTGCAGTTTTCTAGAATTGGTTTTCATACAGTCTTAGAGGATTTTCTTGGACTATACAATTACAACCCATTTTTATTGCCTGAATCAAGTATATACCAAACAGAGACTTGCCTTTTCAGGAATGTGTAATTACAAACACAGATACAATCTAGTATCAAAGTTCCAAGAAATATACTCAGTGATTAATTAAAATAAATAAATGCTTGTCTAACATATTCATTATCATGTATAATTACAAATACAAGTTGACAAAGTGACACATACGAATAAATACTAAAGAGTAGGTACTAGAAAAAAATGAGATTATCAAAATCAACACACAGATACCATCTAGTATTAAAGTTCCAAGAAATATACTCCTAAAATAAATATATGCTTATCTAACATATTCATTATTATTTTCATTACCCTATTTATAGCGTCAACAATCTGATGATGATGGAAAAAGAGAGCCAGAGAGCTAAATGCTCTTATCTTATCAACATTTACTACATTAAGTTCTTTTATGTATATTTTTGTTAATTAATTGTTTAGCTGGAAAATATAGAAGTCACCCAAGCTGGGAAAATACCAAAAAGTATAACTGTGAGGCATCCTTACTCTTTTTACTACTAAGCCCATTAGTTTTATTAGTTTGCAAACATGATCTACTGCACTTTCCGTGCTTTGCGGCCTGCAAATTTGAGCATATAAAATAAACCAAATATAAGCCCGCACTATTTTCCCCTTCAGAATTCGACATGTAAAAATCATAAAGCGTGAAATATTTAGCCTGGCATTGCCACGCCCCCGGTGGGCAGGCTTTAGGCAACTGAATTGTTGCATTTCATATTAGTTTGCGAATGGCAGCCAGTTGCACTGCGGTGGGCATAAAGGACTTAAAATTCAGGCATAAATCTCTACCTATGCAAATGTCCATGAACATTTCATGTGAAGCTATTCCATCAAAACCATTTCGATTTTATTAAAGTTCTAATTTGCGGTCATTGAGGTGGCAAAGCTTTATCGAAATCGGTTCACGCTGTTAATATGGAATCGATAAATAAAATTATTGAAGCATGAAACTAGTATTTTTAATGAACTTTTAAAGTTTAGGCATTTAATGGTGCAGAAGAATTTATTTCATATTTATTCAAATATGTTAAAGAAAAAACGTATGTTGTTGGGCAAACCCTTCTCCATGATTCTCCTAAGTTTAATACTTAAGAATTCCAGATACTAAAACTACCATTTAAATAATGTGTTTTTACTCTAGGGAGCAATTTTTGATGTCAAGAAAAGAGCAGTACATAAAGCGGGTCACTTTTAATTAAACCCCTTGCTGAGGTCTCTGAAAAACTTTTCTTTTTGTTTTGTTGAGATATTTTGTGTAATCGTCATAGGAGTATTTGAAAGTTTTATTTCTGTGGTCATTAAAAACCATTTCCAGAGCTTTTGCAATGCCCCAAAGTCATAGGGTTAAATGTATGCTAAGTGTTAATAACTTTGTGCTTTGGGTCTCCTCTAAAAACCACAAAATGTTGATGCTTTGACAATTGTTGTTCAAGAGATGTCAAAAGTTTAAATAAGTTGTGGCATGCCAAAACCAATTTAACAGCTTTGGGAATATTTTAACTACGTGTGTATATTATTCGTTACCGCACTTAAAGTCAACATTAAATCAAAACTGAGTTTAAATGTTGTTTCTGTGAAGTTTAACAATCAACCAAATTTATCTAGACATTTTATTATTTAGACGATCATAAAGTTTCGCCAACTTTGCGCTGAGCAAATCAACCAAACCCTTTCACAGTTCATTCAACTATCTGCGAGCCCTTAACTTTCCTACGACTGCTATGCTAAGCCGACACAATGCACGAAATCCAAAAAGCCAGAAATTCCCCGTCGTTGCCTCCCCAAATCAGATTTCATGCTAACAACTTCCGGCTTGCCACCAGACAAAAAAAAAAAAGAAGAAGAGAGGGCTGTAAAACAAAAACATAAAAAGCCAACAAGAAAAATGGCAAACTTTTCCGGAAAAGGGCACTGGGCAGTTGCCGATGAGGGTTTGAGGGGGGAAAACCTCTGTTGCAGCTATAAAATAGACTTTGGCTATGAATTTCACTCGGCCGGCATATAAAATTTAACGCGCCAGCCACAAGTCTCTCTTTAAAATGTAGCTGTGTTGCCGTTTTAATTGTGAAACTTTTGTCATGCAACTTGCATATCTGCACAGCAGGATAGCCTTAAAAAAGATACATATATAAGATATACATAAACCAGCAGCGAGTGAGGATAAAAGGACGAGACGGATGGCCAATGGCCAATGGACGACGACAAGTGCAACTTGTTCGGCACTTTCCCCGGCTTTTTGTTTTATTTATTTATGCCTCGTTGCTCCGCCATTCAGGGTCCTTCATCAAGTCCTTTCCCCTCTATACCCCACTTTATTTATAAATAATCCACCGCATTTTGTTCCTACGAACAGCAGTGCTCCCTTTTCCTTCCTTGCGATCCCCTTCTGGCCGGGAGAGCTTATCAAACAATCATTAGCTGGCCAAATGCAGAGGGAAAGTTTCTTGATTTTGTTAGTAATTACACTCCGCAGTTGGGGAATGCAAAGAAATGGCACAGAATCTCGTGTCATCAGACTAAAGTTTATCAATTTAAAAGCACAACTAGTTTAGTTCTCCGTCAAGTTTAACAGAGGAAAAGCCACCCGTTTTCAAAGTCCAACAAAGCAAATCCGATAAGCATTTATTAATGTTCCCTTTTTTGGGTTTTGCTTCCTCATAATTTAAACTACATTTAAAATATATCAGTGACAATATAGCATTATATTTAACAACTAATTATTATTCTCTAATAACCTTGAATTCCCTCATACCTTATCTATATATTTTCATGAGAAACCCTCATTAATTCTTTGTCATACATTTTTTATTCGCAATTCTATTTTCAAGTGTCGCACATTTATTTTTACTATCGGATTTTTCGGTAGCCTTCACACCCAGATTTCAGGTTATTTTATCGCAGCCTGGAAAATTGCATTTATAATTTTATTTCGGGTCAATTTTCATTAGGCAGCAATTATAAATAGGTCGGCTTTGTTGTTGTTGACAATTAAAAATTGATCGTCATAAATTTGTGAATTCGAATTTGGCCATTTTGTGGACATTTAATTGTGCAATAAACTGTGCGAATCTGTTAAAACCTATCATAGAGCAAACACACATTTGTTTGTTTTATCTGTATTATTTTACAAATTTTTATTGCACTGTTTTCGCGGTTCCGCAATCGACACTGCGAAATAGTGATTTAATTAGCAAATAATTATGCGTGCAGTTACGCGTAATTTGTAGTAAACAAAGTCATTTCCCATTTGCATTATTTTCCAATAAGAGCAGTCGAATCAACAAAAAATTGTTGGTGCAGAACTTTAATTTAATTGCTTAAATGTCCCTAGTATTTATACCATTTGCGTACTTGAACTAGTTGGTTATATATTTTATAAAAATTCCCAACCCACCATTAACCTTTTTTATCCAGTACTGAATTAAATTTCTATTCAATTACACGACACTTTTCGGTCCAAAACACATGAAGGGGCAACAGGCTCATCTCTCAGACAATTTAACTCGAAAAACCCTCGGGGCGAACGAAGAAAATGCGAAACGAGAACTTTTCGGCAAATCCTTAGGAACATTAATAATCATTAGTATACACTGTATAACATGTCCTTCATAATATGTATGTGGAAAAACTTTCATGTTATTCGCCTTGATGTTTTCGCTGGTAGTCCTTGGATTTTTCGGTTGTGGGCCATTTTACAATTTGTCAAATTCACTCAACTGTATGACTAGAAATATGAAACAGAAACCCGAAAAAGGCGTATAAAGAATGGTGAGTGGAGCGCTGAGAATTGGATATCCAGGCTCAAGGGCTAAATCCACTAGGGTAGAAAGGAAAAACGGGTTCAACATGAAATTGCACATTTTTCACATAATTTTCGTGATTTTTTTTCCCCTTACACTAAACGGCAGAATTTGGGTCGTTCCTTCTGTTTGGCGTGAAATATGCGTTCTGTGGTTGGGTCCCCAAAACATCGTTAATTTGATTTGGTTTTTCCTGTTGTTTAACCCATATCAAGGGTTTTTTCCGCTTCCGCTGCTTTTTGTTTCAAAGATTACATTACTCATTTAAGATTTATGCTTTTCTTTGCTGTGCTACGATTTTCATTTCTTATGTCAAAAATGGTTTTGTTCTCATTAATAAATACATTTTACCCCACTTAACTAATGAAATATTTTTTCAAAATATCTTTAAAAAGTTTAAGTTAACGTTATTTAGCTAGACAACCTTATTAATTTGGATGATTTTCAAAGATAAGTTTCGAAATTCTACCGGCAAATTAAATGCATCTCCCACTTCCAGCTCGGTAATGCATTTGGCCATAGCCGAACTTTGGGGAAAACTTTATTTTCGGTCTGTTAATGGCACTGGAGTACCTGCATTGCGCTCGCCACTCAGCAACTGGATCAACTTGGTTCTGCTTTGGTTAATTAATACCAGTGGAGGGGGCAAAACTATGCAATTGAAACGATGCAAACTTTTCGATTGCACTCAACTCGGCTGAAAGGCACTCTCAAGTATCTCAGAGATACATCTCGGCGGCCTTTGATGCTGTTGCAAAAGGGTTAACCAAGCGTAACGCACAGAAAGGGGGGAGGGGGGATGGTTCCCAGTTCCCAATTGACACACCACATCTTCCCATAACGGTTCCAGAATAATTAGAATAATTACCAAACACCACACAGATAAGAAACAAAACTCCTGCGGCAACAAAGCAAACAAACAAGGGGGGGACGTACCCCAAAAAAATAAGCAACTCAGGGAGTGGGTGTCAGGAGAGTGCGAGCTAAATAAATAATTGCACAAAAGAAATTACCGCACTCCAGTGCGAGTTCCCCCAAATCAAGTATCTCACTCAGTGCAACAATTTAATAAAACCGAAAAAAGATAAGGAGAAGGAAGAAAGACAATATTACCAGAACTTGACAATTGGCTGCTTCTGTATATTCGGGTACACTAAGAAAAACAAAAACAGGAAATAATATTATATTATATTATATTATATTATATTATATTATATTATATTATATTATATTATATTATATTATATTATATTATATTATATATATATGTTAACAAAGATTTATCTTTTTAGTGTCTTAAATTAACAAAACAATGCCTCCTCAAATGTCAAAATAAATATTTCAAAAAATGTCTTCAAAATTTTGGGAAAAAAATTTGTTTAATATAGTATACAATTTTTGAAATCCTAATCAGGTATTTTTAGAATCTGATACAGATTTTAGTACTGACAAATACTTAAATAAAATGCATTTCTATTTAGAAAATTTTTTTTTTAATTTCCAATTAATTCTGCATTTCAGAACTCCGCTTTCTTCAGTGTGGCTGATATGCGAGCCGGCGAGGTGAGGTGGGCCTCTTCTGCCGTTTATGGTGCAAATGACAAGTCTATGTACAAACTGTCGGCATGTAATCAACATTAATGTTGGCCTGGCTGCGAGCAGTTGCCAGGCGAATGAATGAATCACTTTGTCCACGACTCGAACACACCAGTCCCCCACACACACGCAGAGCGAAAGAGATGGACTGCGGCTGCCAGAGGGAGACGGGGTGAACATCTGCCGCTGCAGTCGCCGCCACAACAACAACATCAACATCAGCGGCAGCAGCAACATGATCCGATGCTCATCACTAGCAACATTATTACAAACATGCCTGATACCCGGCACAGTGGGACAAAGTATTATGAAAAGGGTAAGATTATAAATGGCTTTTTAATTTAAAAAAAATCGATCGAACCTATAACTTCCACTTTAGTGTGTTGGTTTTCATGTGCATGTGTTTTATGCATTTCTATTGAGGAAAATAAACTTGTGGTAAATAACTTTTTTAACGCTCAAAGTGTTAGAGTGAAAGTGAAAATTGCAATCTGGAAAAATTGTTAAGAAACATTGTCCATAAAAAGGCTTCAAAAATATTTCTAATTTAAAACATTTTATAAATATCTGTTGCATCAATTAATATAATATTAAACATTTATTTCAATTTCTGTTTGGAAACAGTTTTTTAGTTAATTAATCATGTTTTGGGATATTTTTTAATCTCTGTGGCTAATTAAAATGATTAATGCCATTATGCAAGCCTCTGTTGGTGGGCCGCGCAACCACAGTACTCTTAGTACTCCGCCGCTGGTGGTGCAGCTGATACTGATGCTGATGCAGATGCAGTTGCAGTCACTCCGTGCTCCGGATCCACTCCGCCTGGGGCCCTGGCTCCGCACCCACTGACGCCAGCAGGCACTTGTCTGGCTGACATTAATAAATCGCTTTTATAGCATCCAGGCTCAGGGGCTGTCTGCGGAAAAACCAAAACTGCAGCTGAACCGTCGCGCCGCGGACTGCAATTATGCCACTATCTTTCTCTTTTCACTTTCTCCATTCGGAATCTCTTTGCAGCCCCCACATATCGTATAGGTTTGTGCCAGCTACATGTGTGTGTAGTTTCCTCCTTTTTGTTTGTTCTAAGCGTGGGGCTACGCTTTATTAATTCCACATCAATGCCGGCGCTTGGGTGCACAGTTCAATGGGTTCCAAAGGGGTTCCTCTATCCTTCTCTTTCACTTTTCCTATAGCCATCTCCTTCTGGTCTGCTGCCCCATTCACATGGCTGCTACTATATTTGATTTTAGCCCTTTTTGTGCTTTTGGTCGGATGACCCAAAAAGAAAACAAAAACAAATGCCTTTAAAGGCTAAAAGATGCAGTCTAACTGCTGCTTTGTTTACAGTGTGCACCCACACAGGCGCCACAGTGCGTTTTATCGAACGCAACATCGATTAAATACAGTGGTGGACCATGAAAACGCTGCCAGTCAATTGATATTGAAGGTCTGACCATGAATTTGGGATTATTTGATTTCTTTTTCGGTACTTGAAATACGAGTTCTTTTTTAAGTTTACTTTTTGGTTGCCTATTTGGTTATAGATTAAGCACTTTATTTAATTAATTAGCATTCTGAATGAAGTAAATAATACATTTGATTAATTTATTACGTGGTAATATAATGAAATCCACTATCTGCTTTCCGTTCTGCTCCGTGCCGCATGATCAATTTTCCAATCACGAGTGTAGCTGCTGGCATGGAGCTACTTGAAATTTCTATTTATATGAATTATTATATGCAAATTGCATGCAGCAAGTCAGATGTATCTGTATAATGCCACGAGTGCTAAGCACTCGCCTTTGATACTGGAAAATGAATACAAACAAAACGGACGCTCCTTGGGGAACCGGCTTGGCTTTCCATTAATCTCCAAGGCGGCGTCGCATTGTGGAATATATTAAATTGGGAGCTCCACACATTAACATTTAAATTTGTTTTCAATTTTGTCAACCAAGAAATGGGTGTGTTGTGCGCCGGCCTGATGTATAATAGATTGTCCGACGCTTTGGACTTGAACTACATATTTTTAGCACCTCCAGAGGCCGGCGCACCAAAAACTTATCTTTTGTGTGTTTGTTATGGAGATTAGTTAGGCAGCTCGAGTTTTCAAGAGGCAGCAGCTAGCCACCGTTTCGCCTTTGGAATCGCTTCATTCTGGGGACTTTCAAAACGCATAAATCCCAGACCTTTGTAATCGATTCGGGTGAAGTGTGTTTTGTCTGCTGGCTAAGACGGTGTCATAAATATGTAAGCTCTTGTGTATTCTCCATATAATTTGGTAAAACAGCTGCGTGGGAAGGGCAAAGTATGTTGCTGGGTATCATAATTCAATTTTGAAAATTTCTCGAGTGAGCTGCTTAAGTTTTAAATTTAAATAATCTAAATCGCTGTTAGAAATGGATTTAGGAGTACACTCAATCAGCATATATTTATAAAACGTGGCTTTTATCTATGCAATTATTCCGTATAACTCCCTACTCCCTGGGATGACACATCTGTTGCATCATTTAATATGCAAACGAGAACACATTCCGCATTTTGTCCAACAGCTGGACTCTAAAACTACTGCCTTTGCTGGACTCAGCTGATTCACCGCATTCTCAACGGACTCTTTTCACACGTTTGCAATCGGAAATTTGAATACTCCACTGCGAGGGGGTTAATGAAACGAAATCGAGTGAGGCGCTATTTACATAAATTCCGGACTGCATTTTAAATGCCCTCGGGAACAAAATTTTAATTTACTGAATTTTGAATTACAAAGTTACGGAAGCCTAAACATCATTAATTACATATAAATTAAATGTGTTTGGGTTTTTTGAAATTACAAGTCAATAGTTACTGATGATAGGGTTAGAGGATCATTTTTAAACTTTATCTAATTTGATAGCAATTTTACTAAAGTTAATATACTTTTTGAAAGGGTATACAGCAGCTCTGTTGCAATTTCATAATGGACAAGTGTGGCGCTTTCGATTGTGTGTCAAGTTCACAAAGAGACCATTGGCTGGCTATCAAAAGTCAAATTTGAAATACCCAAAGTGTAAGCATATTTCCCAACCAGCACACTCGCATACACAGCAAATGTTATTTATTCAACTCAGAATCGCATACACATATCGAGGCCGTAGAAATATTTTTTGTACATTTTTGTTTGCATATTCAAGCACTGTCTTTTGTTGCCGCCTTGTCAGTTGAAAATATCTCCAGAATAAAATTTTATTATTTATTTGCCCAAATGGCAGAGAGATGTTAAGTATTGTTCGACTTACGCAGGGGCAGGAGGTATGGTGGGAAATCAAATGGCAAAAATAAAACACTCGTACCTGCAAATAAACAGAATGAATGGCATGGTAAGTAAATAGTATTTAATTGCTCTGCAAATGTTTGCACAATGAGAGGTTTTCCTAATTTAATTGCAAATAATCGAAAGTCAACTGGCATTGTTTATCTAGTTTTGTTTGACTTGGATTAATTATGAGAAAATCAACTTAAGTAAATTATCTTGCTGGAACTTAAGAACCATGAAGGTTAATCATGGTATTGAATGCTCAGGTCGGTTCCCAGAACAAAAGGTTTTCAATCCTGCAGAAGGTCGTCCTAAGTCCCTGCATTTAGGCTGCCCAAGTTCTATCCCCCTTCTAATTATAGTTCTGCTGCACACTCTCTGCTCCTGGCTCAATCGAAAGTATTGCAAAGCTAATCCCGAAAACCAATCAACTACTCTGAAATTGGCCAAATTTAGAGGCCATGACAGGAAGAGCGTCAAACGGTGGCAACTAATCAAGTGCAGAGCCGAGCAGAACGCGTCGGCGATTCCAATTGCAGCTGCATTAACTGCCAGCTGCAATTCCCAATTCGAATCGGATGGCCGATTGAGAGGTGTTTCCGAACGGTGAAATCAATTAAAAGTGGGGCCAGCAACAAAAACCATGAAATGCGGGGCAATGAGCTTAAGTGCGAGTGCAGCTGGGAAATTAGAACGCGTGGCGAGCAGAGAGCATGTCGCATGCAATTGAATTTGGCGACAGCAGCAACAGCATTTGCAGCAGCAACATCGACGCCAGCAACACGTGCCAGCAACAGCAATTGCAATTGCAATGGCGATGTGGCAGTAACAGTTCCTATAAAGATGGTCTGGCACAGTTAGCGACAACATCATAAAATGCTGCAGCCACAGTGGAAGCGGCAATTAGCGGCACATGTTGCTAATGTTTCCAATACTGTTGCTGTTGCTGGGCGACACTTCCCACTTCTACACCAGAAAAAATTAATATATTACATTTCAAAGTGACTGTGATCAATTATATATCTATCGGACTATTTTTGACCAACTTAAAAAAAAAAAAAGGCAAAAGAAAATTTTTAGGTTTGGCCAAAAAACAAAGTCTTAATTTTTCACCCAAAAGAATCAGTATTTTGGCCGAAACAAGAAAAGTAATGGTCCAAAAGTGGAATGTCATACCTTGTTGGACTCGCAATAAAATTTCAAATCGATTGGCATTCACACCTAAAAATTTTATTTTTTATCAATTTTTGTCAAAAAATAGGCGATGCTACCCCTTGGAAAAAAAGTCAAAATTTGAGAAATTTTCAAGTTTTAGGAATCCGTCAGAAAATGACTGATATCAATTGCCTAGCTTGCTGGCTGTCCAAAACAGTGCGTATTTTAGCTTTCGTACCATTTTTGACCAAGTTTAACAAAAAAAAGGCAAAGGAAAATTATCGGTTTTGGTCAAAAAACCAAAGTTTTACTTTTTCACCCAAAAGAATCAGTATTTTGGCCGAAACAAGAAAAGTAGTGGTCCAAAAGTGGAATGTCATACCTTGTTGGACTCGCAATAAAATTTCAAATCGATTGGCATTCACAGCTAAAAATTTTATTTTTTATCAATTTTTGTCAAAAAATAGGCGATGCTACCCCTTGGAAAAAAAGTCAAAATTTGAGAAATTTTCAAGTTTTAGGAATCCGTCAGAAAATGACTGATATCAATTGCCTAGCTTGCTGGCTGTCCAAAACAGTGCGTATTTTAGCTTTCGTACCATTTTTGACCAAGTTTAACAAAAAAAAGGCAAAGGAAAATTATCGGTTTTGGTCAAAAAACCAAAGTTTTACTTTTTCACCCAAAAGAATCAGTATTTTGGCCGAAACAAGAAAAGTAGTGGTCCAAAAGTGGAATGTCATACCTTGTTGGACTCGCAATAAAATTTCAAATCGATTGGCATTCACAGCTAAAAATTTTATTTTTTATCAATTTTTGTCAAAAAATAGGCGATGCTACCCCTTGGAAAAAAAGTCAAAATTTGAGAAATTTTCAAGTTTTAGGAATCCGTCAGAAAATGACTGATATCAATTGTCTAGCTTGCTGGCTGTCCAAAACAGTGCGTATTTTAGCTTTCGGACCATTTTTGACTAAGTTATACAAAAAAAGGTGAAAGAAAATTATCAGTTTGGTCAACATTTTTTTTAACTTTAGTCGAATAAAAAATTAATTTTTGTTGTGTGTGGGAACCAAGCAAATGAAAAACATATTATTGCTATTACCAAGGCCAAGGGAAATTGCACAGATGCTGCGGCAAACGAC
The DNA here is from genome assembly GCF_025231255.1 of Drosophila biarmipes. NCBI lineage: Eukaryota > Metazoa > Arthropoda > Insecta > Diptera > Drosophilidae > Drosophila > Drosophila biarmipes. Next base: position 21,940,781 of record NC_066616.1, on the reverse strand, counting down.
CGACAACAATAACACTAATAGCAACAACTTCTGACGCCCAGCAGCAACATCTCTAATCGTGTTTGAAACCACTTGAAAATAAACCCCAAGGACCGTCTTAGGCTGTCAACATTTAATTCTTAATGGCGCTTAAAATGTGTTTTCATGGTCTAATAAAGTTTGAACATAAATGTTTTCATGGGGCCGGGCTAATCCTTTTCTGGCTCACGAGGCTGTCAAAGTTTCTCTCAAAATCAATTAATTAAGATGTTCTCAGGGGGATTTGCAGCACTTAAAAACGAAATGCGATAAAGATAATGAATATGGGGGGCGACCTGAGTAAAGCTATACAATTTTGCCAAAGACAAAAGCAAAACAGGGGCATCTAATTAAGGCAACACCTCTAACAACCTTGCCCCTATTTCCACACACACACACAGCATACACACAACACACACAACACACACCTGATGGAAATGCGGGCCCAGATAAATGAAAAGTCGGGACAAAAAGGTGCAAAAGCCAGTTTCGTCGAGTTTGGACCAAGCCGCGTTACGCTCTACTAATTCCTAGTTTAATTATTTTCCATTTTCACAAAGTAACTGCGACAGGTGAGCTCTGAAGCATGGTTGTGCAGTTCAAGTGCAGCGGGAAAATTGTGGGCCGTGTGGAATTGGAATTACGAACATGATATATTCTTGGGTACAATTCCACTCTCTCTCATCACTCACAAATTGCATGAAATTAGTAATTACGCGCTAAAATAATGATTACCTGCCATGCAGTACAACTAACAACGCTGCTTAAAATAGCATTTAATTGAGCATTCAACAAAAAGGGGGAGGTTGGGTGGCAAGCTGGCATGTGGAGGTGGTCACACAGGTAAATTTAATAATACAATTGTACTGGAAAATTGTGTTAAAAAGTTTGGCAGACTAAAAAAGTCCGGGAGTTATAATAAAAGTTGCTCAACACACCATGTTCGCTCTAAGCATTATATGAAAATGTTTAGGTTAAACAGGGTACATAAAATTTCTAAAGTTCACAATTTTCCCCCATTTTTTGAGTTTTTCTAAATAGTTTTTAGGAGCTTATCACCAAATACCATTGTTTACTAAAACTATTTCACATATTCATTTTTGGTGTTATTCTAAATGGTTTTTGGGATCATAGGCAACACAAATTAATCTCTCATTACTAAACAATTTTCACACATAAATCTTTTATAGCTAAGGGACCATAACAGCACAATGAAATTCCATTAGCAAAACATTTTTGGACAGCAGAAAAAAAGTATCTGTAAGATACTTCGCATTTTTCATAGTACAAAATGTTTTATTTATGTTTTATTTATTTCAAGAATGTTTAACGATTTTTTTATAGTGTGGCGTAGCAAATTGCGTGCGACCACAAACAATGGGGGAATTAATCACACCTGGGACACTAAAATGTCATCCGTGTCAACAGTGCGGTGCGTATCTGACAGTCTGGCCCTGGCTAGATTTCCAGTGCGTGTTGGCGACTGTTTTTGGAGCGGCCACGGAGAATCGCAGAATGGAGGACATGGTTCCATGGCCCTAGACGCTTAATATTGTTTTCAACAGGCGCTTATTAGATTTTCCATCACAATTTCGCCCCCACGGCAGTGCCATAACATTTCCACAACGCGCGCAGGTTGACAAAGTGCGTTGTCTGAGTTTTCTGCGTGGTTCGGTGTCGTCGGTAAATCGCAATGTTTATTGTCAACAGCCAAAGGTGCCTCAAGTGGCACTTTCCTCCACAGGGCAAGGAATAGGACAGTTAGTTGGGGACAGAAAACAGAGGAGTAGGAGCGTTGTTTGGGCCTACGGCGCAGCCAAGCCCTTCAAAAGTGTACGTGTTCAGAAGCGCCAGGCGCCATCTTCGAGTTGCCAGCCAAAGGCAAGGGAGTGTACAGTAGCCTACCGACAAAGTGAACCAAAATATAAAATTTATACTATAATATACTATAACTTTTAATGTCACTTAAATATTTAAAATATTTTTTTCTATACCGCATTTCGATGACCTGCTCTATTGTAATGTTTCTTTACTGTATTTGGCATACTTCATAAGTTACTCTTTCTGCTATACTTCACTGTACTTCCGCAGATCCTTCGAGGAGTATACTTCATTTTATTTTCAAGACTTCTCAACAGTTGACGTCTGGGGGCTTCTTTCATACTTTACACTTGTCTGGACATTTGATTAATGATCCTTACGTGGCTAGCTTCGTGTGTTGTTGCCACTTGAGGTTTTCCCTGGCCATTATGAATGTATTCATTGTCATTCGTAGAGTTTTCTCCTCCTGCGGCTTTTCCACTCTAATTAAGTTGGCCCCTGGCATGCATTTAATCCTGGCTATTTTCACCTTGAAGAAGGGGTTGCTCGTTCATACAGGAACCATGTCTCGAGTGATTTCTGAGTGTTTTCCTGTCACGCCAACTTTTATGTTATTTTATGTGTCTGGCCCTCCCACTCTCTCTGCTTTCTGTTTGCTCTTAGTCATTGTTTTGCAGCCAAATGAGTTTCCTTCCATTTTCTTTTTTTTGTTTTTTTTTTTGCAATCAATTGTTATCTTATCACCCGATGGACGTAAACAGACGCGTACACATGTATACAATTTTTGCTAATTATTTAACACAATTTGTATGATTGCCAGGTAATTAGCTTATTGTGTTCCATCAATATGGGATTGTAAGTTTAATTGATCGGTCCATTAGCGAAATGTGGAATTTCGCTTTAATGACTTTTTCACATCAATCATAAGTATTTTGTGGAACAGGTTTGTAGGGAAAGGGGCAGGAAATTAAGGGGAAAGAGGAAATGGCCACTTAACAACGATTACACACTTTTCATTACATTTAATTAAAGGGAATAATGTATTGAGTGCGTGTTATTTTAAAGAATGGGGCAAATTCATAAAGGTTTTGGGGGAAAAATAAAAATTCTTTTAAAAAGATATGGTTGAATTTAAGTAGTTTGCTATTATTTATTAAATACTTTAACTTTTTATCTATAATTTTTAGCAAGCCCTTACATATTTTGACGCTTAAATCCCTTAAATCCCTTTAAAATATATCTAAGACCCTTTATCGCATAACAAACAAACTTACATAACAATTTAATAAAGAAAAAACGATAAAAAAAAAACCCAAAACAAATAACATTGTGGCTCCCTGACAACAGAAATTATAAAAAAACCCAGTAAGCAGGTGAGAGCCAATAAGGCCGAAAAAAAATCATAAATGACCAAAGCCCAGACTTGAATGAAATTTATTCAACGTTTTGATTGAAAGAAATCAATTTGTGGCAAATTTTTATTGGTCAAATGCGTTCACGCAAATAATGTCAAGGCTTACGAGTCACTCGCTCCCCTCGGCTTATCTGGCCCAACTATTTGTACACTGAGTATTTGCCTTTTGATAAGCGATGGCATTTAATTGCGTTTTGGTGCCAGCCGCCAGTTTGGCGACCAAAACAAATGCATTATTATCAATGATAGAGGGAAAATGAATTTTAGATAAGTTCGTGCTGTCCGCTCTCGCTTGTTTACCCATTTACCTGTTTGCACTTTGTGGCATCTACATGACGTCGCTGAGAGAATTTCGTAATAAATCATAAATAAATAAATGGGCGAGCTAAGTGGAGGAGCTCCGACCGGTCGACGACTGGACTGCAATTGCACCTGATCTGTGCACCGAAGCATTCAGTCGGAAGAGAGTACATTTTCGTTGAAAGCCCTAAAAAGTCACTTTTCCCACAATCAAAAGAAAGTTCGCAACGGAAACTGAGGGGTGGCTGGCTGAAATTATGTTTAATCTTGTTAAAAGGCCAAGATGTGACCAAAATATTGCATTAGGAAATAATTCGCACGCAAGTGTGGCCATAAAGGGAATTATGGGGGAATTCACTTAACTTTCTGGGTTTACTACTCGTAGAACGAAAATAAATTCTCTTTCAAATTTGTTATAATTTCAAACATAAAGGCAAAGTAAATTTCAAATATATATAATCAACTTTAGGCACTTGATACCCAATGACTCACTTTCTAGTATCTGGAAAATAACTTTGATCTCGTCGTGCTTATCAGAGAGCTGTCACTTTATATGGCTATTTTGGCTATAATGGCCTGCCATTAGACGATTTTCATGCCAGAACCCGATAACGAATCCCAGAGTTCTCGTGAAAACTTAAGCCGGAAAAGCGAAAGGGAGCCCCGGCGGGAAAGCGGGGGAAATGCCGCTCATTAAGCACGTCAAAAGGCAATTTGTTGTCACATTTTGACGAGCAGAAAAAGAGGAAATCAAAACAAAACACGAAGGGAAATGAAACCAAAGCAAAATCACAGCAAGTGGAGGACACGCCATATCAAAGATTAAATGCACCACATTACGATGAGTGGGGAATAAGCCTTAAAAAAACTGTCTGATTTTTTCTTAAATTTTTTTCGGATATCATCCTTTCTTTTTCCTGCGTTTTTTTCCACATCTGCCGGCTGACCAGTTCATCTTTCTCGAGTAACACAAAAATAACATGAGCCCAAGTTTCCTTTCTCCCCCTCTTTTGCTGTTGTTGTCAATGCCGAAAGAAAAACTTTCAACATAATAATAAAAATTTCATGCCTGTAAGGCCCTCGAATCTCACTCCATTTGCCACTTTCCTTCGCATTCTCCCCTCGTATCTCCCCTTTTTTTCTCCCCCTATATGTCGAACCTCTTAACGTTTCCAGACGCCTTGTTAGGGGTTACGAGAATGGGTGCTGGTGGAAAAGTTAGGGGCGGAATACAATATTAAAGCTGCTTAAAATCATGATTACATTATATACCCGCCTGCCAATATATGTATTGTACATATAGATTGTGCATATAGAACGTACTGCGACCATAACAATGCGGACAGGCAACAACAAAATCTGTAACTATGTGCGATATGATGTGCAAAATGTTGAGGGAACAAAATAAAATGCCAAAACAAAATGAAGAAGGAATGAGCTAGTGAATAAAATTAAAATGGGTATTCGAGTAGGTTGTACTTCTAGGATATTTGATTTTAATAATAAATAATAATTTTATATAATAAATAAGACTAAAAGTTGTATTTATATTATATTATATTTTTATATTTTTTTATTTTATATTTTTCTTTTTATCATGATCTATTAAATATTTTAGATAATCTTGACAAAACTAAAATAAATTTCACCTACATTTCTTTTTATAGGGCACCAAAGAATTTTATATCTCTGTAGGCTTTAGGAATTACTCTGACTTGGTCATGGCTGCTGACAGTTTGCTGCTCCTTTCTTCAGCTGTTGTTATCATACGGCCAGATAAATGAGTTTTTGGCCACTGCGGCAAAAGCCCCAAAGAACCCGCTAAGAGTCTGCCATCCGCCGTAGAGGAAGAGCAAAATCTTGGCCTTTATTGGTTTAATATTCGCCGAAAGTTGGTTTCGTCGCCAGTCGTGCCTTTCTATATGTCATCAAAGATATACTACTTAGGGAATCCATTCATATTTATATTTATGTGTGCGCCCACATACACGAGTGTACATACTTATATACTTGTTAGACGCTTGTTAGCCAAACTTTTTTTCGGTCCGCTTAAGTTTGCTGAAGCTCCGTGGCTGTTATCGCATTTATTATGCCAATTTTGGCAGAGTTCCCCTTGCCGTTGTTATAGAAGAAAGTTAAATTGCGTAGAAATTCAAGTCGCGTCGGGTATCCATCCCCCTAAGTTGGGGCCCCCGCTCCATAGTTTATTTATTTTATGATGTGCATGTTGTTGATTTTTATTTTATTAGACCTTCTTGTCATCTGTCCCTTTTTTGGGACTTGGTGTACGAGGTCTGCGGTTTGTTTTTCCAACCAAATTGTGGTCAATAAGTTTTTTGGGCTGCCATTCGACAAATTACATTACTTTCTTCATTTTATTTGCTGATAATTAGTGGGTGCGCAGTTTTGTAAATAGAAATCAATCATTACACTACATTTTTTGCTAGTTTAGTCGTATATTTAATATCTTTCGTTTCCCAATTTATAGTTTTAATTAATATAAAATAAAATAGTTTTTTTCTTAGATTTAATTTTATTCAGAGTGTTTAAAATATTGCCTCCCCATTGGATGCCAAAAAATTGTTAATTTTCTCGGCTATCCCTTAGTCCGCTCAAAGGATTTTCGGGATTCCAGCTGCCCCTTTTATGGGTTTACAGACTTGGAAATTAATTCTGGTTTCGTTTTGCCTTGATTTTGTGATTCTTTATGGGATACAGCCTAACCGAAAGAAAAGAAAATATGTTTCGGGTTTCGGGATGTTTTATGTGCGAAATTAATTTAGGCGAGGATTTTCCTCTGGTTTAGTTTGGGGATCGCATAGGAAATGGGTTTCGGCTATGGGTGAGGAATTTTAATTTAGTTTAGCGCGCTTAACTTGGGTCTACCCCTAGATTTTGGGCTCTACATTCAGAGCACAGTGTGTGTTGGCTTGGTTTGGTCTGCTATCCTTTTTCGGAGCCAACTCATTACGGCTCCATAATTAGCTCAGCACTACCTGCGATGTGGAGCAACTATGCATGTAATTTACCAGGGTAAGCAAATCAGTGGGCCATCTCATCCTGCAGATTGTCCTTCGAACAAAAGCAATTAAGACAGACTCGACTCGACTCGACTCTCGGCTCGGCTCGGCTAATCAAACACTGAGGAGCAGAGAGGTGGGTGTTTCGGGACATGAGAAACGATTATTCGAAGTGTGCTTCTTTAGGGGAAAATTCTCTCGCCCCGGGGAACTCCAACCACACCACAGCATACAATTTTGCAAAATTTTGCACTGGGCACACGCAAAATCCTTAATTACATCCGTTTTCTGTCTGCGCGTGTTTCCGGCGGAGGTCGGGGATTTCACGGCACTTTCGGGGGTTCGGGGATAGACCATGGTTCTCGCGGAAAAACCACAGGGAAAAACACGTGGCTAAGTGAACCGCACTGCACACACAGCTCGAACTTCTCCAGTCACGTTGTGATGTGGGTGTGTGCCTCCTTCAGCTCCGCTCCTCATCAATGGGAAAGGAGACCCAGTGACCGGACCCGGAGCACCCTCTTAATCAGGACGAACAATTGCTTTCGGTTGTCAACCAGCTGTCCACAGTTTTTCCTCGCTTTTCTTTTTCGCCGCATTTTTCGCACGTATTGTCCGAGTCCAAAGGCCACGGGCGTACCACCCTCTTTATTTGAGTTACTCCCTCGTTTTTGTCACCTTACCTCCACCAACCTCCGGTCATCTGTTAGCGTCCCTTCTGGTTTTCGGTCATACTTCCTAGGGGTGGCTGCTCTGTGGCATCTCCTCTGTTGTCCAACTACTCCCCACTGACTTCATATGATTAAACTACTTAATTTGCAGCCGCTCTTCGTTATTGCTGAATTAGTCGGAGCGACAGGGCTGATGAACTTCGGCTGTCATTCCATAAACTCTTATCAGAAATCGATAGTTAATTGCATTTCAACATAAATTTAATGGGTTTCTCGGAAAACTGGGCTCGGTGACCCTAATGAAACACTCTGATAACAAGGTTCCTTTAATTAAAATTGGAAGTGTGCAGATGGGTGCATTTCCGAGAAGTCCCAAAAAACAGTTGGTGGTTCTTCATCCTAATTTTTTTATGACAAACCAAGTGGTTTTTATTTACTATTGTTATAATTTTATTAATTCTTTTATTTCAAGTTTAATTTCCAATTTATCTTCTTAATTTCATTGACTTTTTTTGTATAGGTACTGACAAATAACAAGATTAAGACCACTTTTTTATTCAGTAAAACCTAAAGGCTTATTTATACTACTGTCACATTCGCGTGTAACGTATACAAATGAATTAAGTTAATTACAAATGCATTGCATTAAATTAATTATCCTAATTAAGAATAAAAACATCGATACTTTATAGGTCACACTTTGTATTCAATTTTAACTGATTAATTGCAAGAGTTCAAGTTCTGGTCTAACATAAAAAAAGCCTTTCGATTTGTTTTTAAAGCAAAGCGTGAAATGCTTTTAAGCCGGCAAAAATCATCAGTTCATTAATTAAATTAAGTCAAAGAAAAACTTCCGGTGAGAAAAAAAAAACAAAAACATAACCGGGAAAACAAACAAAGTGAAACCACATAAATTAAGCGGCAACGCAAGCCCGAAATGAACCCGACCCCTTTTTGATGTGATTTACAGAGAGCCCCGAAGGCCCCAGACTGACCCATTCCTGGGACCCCGTTCGAAATCCCCAGCCCACACAGGAATTAGTTAGCTCGAGCCTAAGCCCTTCGGCGGTTTGGGGTTAAGGTGGGTCACTTAATGATTTCATTATGGATGAAAGAGGCAAGATGGGCAAAATGTTGATGTGATGAACATGAAACTCTCTTTAAAAGCTTTTAATCTTTCATATTAAAGCAAATTAGTGTTTTAAAAAATATTTGAAAATTTGTGTATGGTTATGAAAATTAAAAATATTTATTTAAAAAAAAAATGTTTTGTATTTCCTAAGATTTCAATCTTAGGCAAACCGTTTAGAAATGCTAAAATACCCACTGAGAGTAACTTGTTGGTCTCCAATTAGGATCTTCATTAAAATTTCGCTTCTAACTTTATTTGGTTTTGCGTATGAAAATTCACAGACAACCACCGACAATGATGTTAATGTCTGTTATAATCATTAACCTAATGAATATGATTATGAGTTTGTTTTTGGCCAGGAGCCAAAGGCCCTAAACAGGAAATTCCGATTTGTTTTTATTTGCCTTTGCTTTCCGCGAAATCTTTGCTTTGAATTTATGTGTGCAAAAAGAAGAGGAAAGTCTTTCCGTTGCCCTAAAAATTTGAAATTCGCTTTTCCTAAATATTGGCGGCTAATTTTCTGTTTGATGAATATTTTTCAATTTCCTATTTTTTTTCAAGCAAAAATTGAAACGGGAATAAAATTTAACGAGGTGGAAAATTTACAGACCTGATTGTTGTTGAAAACAAAGTGGTCTTTTTACAACCTTTCCAGCGAATTTAAAATCGTAGATGAATCATTTAACACTTTCAAAGCTTTTTATAGGACTTGCTTTGAGAGAACCGCAGATTGCCGCACTTTGCTAAAAAGTTAGATATTGTGTTCGGAAAAAAAATTAATCTATTTAGACTGGTTAAGTGGATAATTTGAACACACATGTTCATAAAACGCGTTCTTTATTTTACCTCGTTGATAAAGGGACTCTTTTCAAGCTTCGTATGCATAATATTGTTTTATTTGAACAATGACTTTGTTGACAGACGAATAATTTTATCTTTATAATGTGCTTGCCTTATCTGTTAGCTCAGCAACCGAACTTTTGTAGATCTTCTCGGTAGCCGACGAGTAAACAAGGAACACCTATATTATAGAAATTCCGGTATTTTCGGGGGCACTGGGCTGGTTCTGGTTTTATGTGTTTTTCGTACACCTCGTGAACTGATCGCCAGTTGGCACATGTATGCTAATTTCCCACTGGAGTCGGAGTCTGGGCAGATCAAGTGAACATTATCGCCCTTCACAGACTGGCGGCTCTCTCAGCCTCTCAGTATCATCATCCCGTATCTCGATCTGCACTCGTATTTTGTATCTGTATCTCGACAGCAGCAAACAAAGTTCATCGACTTCGACATCATCGTTCTGACGACACTGGCAGTCGAGTGTGAGATTCGGTTGGTGTTGAATTTTACACTTCATTCTTGGTGCCAGCAAAGAGAATCATTTTAGCATTTTAATGGTTCAAATGTCCCCCTTTTTTCCTGTTGCCTGCTCTATGTTCCCTGAACTTTGGCAAACAAATCGTTTTACCAAATGCATTCCCAGAGCACAATGCGATATGTGAACGGAGTCGCGGGATGTGCATAGGGTGGTGGGCTCCGAAGGGAGTGTGTCCAACAACATCTTAAACCAAGTAGAACAAATATCATTTACAGTTTTTGACCCACTTTTATTTCAGCTCCTTTTTATGAACCGCCAACGGCGATGACGACAACGTCAGCAACGTATGCATTTTGATACCTATCATTGCTGGGGTATATATAATTCTAGGGGTCATTACGGAAGAAGATGTGTATGCCATATGGATAAGTAAGTATGGATAAGCAATCGATTAAGTTAGATATACATCTAATATTTATATAATATATTTTTCGGAAAATATATTATTTTTATTTATTTTAAAATAAAATTAATAATATAATTAAATAAAAAATATAACATTTTTAACAAGAAAATAAGTTCATAAAAACATATGGTCACACTATTTTCGATATGCTTCCGATAACTATAGTAACTAGATAGAAAAGTACAGTCTGTAAGCAAATAACCTAACTAACTACTGTGTTCAATTGACATATCTAATTTTAAATATATATTAAAAAAAAAATAATTTTTAAAAATTTAACTTTTTATTGGAAATGAGGTTGTCGACACCTTTTTAAGAGAAGTTCCCCACTTGCTCGCCTATGAATATAATAGTAAAAGTGAATGCGATTTTTTGCTCCTGGTACCCACGACTTCCCCGCGTTTCCAGCACACTTTATGCATTTATGCTGAGGAGAAACCCAAGTCCTGGTGATGGGGAAACGACGTTGCGACGCGGCTTACAGCCGTTTTTTTCGGTTTTTTGCTGGCAGTTGACGACATTTGGTTGCGGGCTGTCGGCGTGGCTATTAAATTTCAATTATTGTTACATTTTTCACACACCGCACACGCAGAAGCCGCCAAGGAAATGGCAATGGGAAAGCGGCGACGAGAATGGGAAATGGAAATGGGATTGGTGGTCGGAAAATGAAAATGAAACCGAAAATGGAGCAATTTTTATTGATGCCCCACCAGGCGACTTGACAATTGCAATTCATTAAATTTCGCACTGCAAAAGATGGTGAAAAAACCTGCAATTATCGACGGGCCAGGTGCAGCTGTTGTTGGCGATTAATTAATCGCCTAAGTGAATCAGATCCGCTGAGCACACACCTGTTCAATTAGGGGCGGGGCAGCCAATCTGAGGACGATTTCAGCACGCATCCATCAGGCGGATTCCGGTTGTCAGAAACCCAGAAGGGTAAGGAAGGGGTTCGCTCATTAACTGATTACTGGATTAGTGCTGGCAGAACTCAAACACTTCAATGGCATTTTAATTGCGAAACTTGGTCGGCCACAAAAAAAGAACCACAGAGAAGTAGTGAAAACAGAACTAGCCGAACCAACGATTACCATCCACTTCGAGCTGACTTCCGGTTTAAATTGGTTTGCTTGAAATTATTTCAACAAGCAGTCGAACAAAGGAATTGTAACACAACAAAAAAGGTAACTATTAACACTTAAAAATAAGAATATATATTTTTTTTGTAACTATTTATTTTTAAAATGTTTTTATGTTTTTTCTTTATTTATTTACTTTACTTCATTATATGCTTATATTTTGTTATTTATTTATTTTACATTTTTTTTAACTTTTGTATTTTTGTGTTACTTAATTTTCTTTTCTGTTCAGTAAACATCGTAACCTTTGCACTATTTAGACTGCAGCTGTTTTCCAATTTTATTCCAATGCTTCTTTTTTATAGTTTGATCAAGCGAAAAAAGGTGAACTCAGCCAAAGGCGGAGAACGAAAAGCAGTTAGCCTATAAAACGTAGACTGCCATCTGAACATTTGCAGATATATAACCCGATATGCGAGTGCACACGGCAGAGTCATAAAAGAAAAACTGGCGAAGAAGCCGGGCTAAACTTGCTGACATTTAGTTTGGCCCAGTTGACGCTGCAAGTTGTAGTTGCATTGGCAGTGGCAGTTGCACTTGCAATGGCAGTTGGCGTTCTCCGTTCTATATATACCAATTTATTTATGTAATTTATACCAGCGGCCATAGCTCCTTCTTCATCCGAGTCTTGTTTTATGACTGCAAGCCAAGGAATTTAGCTCCAGCTTTGGGCTCCATGTGGTTAAAATGTTCTATTTATGTGAGCCATATGAGTTGAGCGCTTAAATTCAACTATTTTACTGCGATAAAAATCATAAAACCATTGAATCCTGGTGAAAAACTCATTTACCTCCACCCAAAAGCACTTTATAAGGCCTTTTTCTAAGAAGATTTAATCACCATTTTCCTGATAAGTTTTTAAAATGCACCATTAAAACCCCCTAACTAATTGGCAGCACTAAAAACACTCGACTTGGCGACTCTAAAGAATAAAATATTTACCGGAAAGCGCCGCGATTCTGATGCAATTAATCTCTCAACGCAAATGACGAGCTTACCTGCAAAGAAATAGCGGAAAAAAGTGCATTAAAAAGCGAGTCGCTTAAAAGAGTTTAGAAATGAGGCTGCTGAAATGAAAACAAATGCAAAAGCCGCAGAAAAAGCACCGACTGGTTGGCTAATTATGTATCCAAGAAATGCAAGAAAAACTTTTCTTGGAAAAGAAAGCAACTTGCCACACACACACACACGCAAATTCCTCTAATTAGGTTGAAAAAGGGGACTCAAGGATTATACGATCTCAGCCGAGAGTCAGCTTTTTCGGGCGGCTTTTTGCTTATCGTGAAACATGTAATTTAACTAAATATGGATGCATGAATAAATTCAATGGCAACAAAAACCCAGATAGTGTCGGCGAGGCAGAGCAAAGTTTCGCTTAGCCGAATAGGGAATACCCTATAAAATACTTTATCCTATAGTGATAGTTTTTAAGGAATACATACTAATTATATATTAATAAATAAAATAGTATTTATACCATAAGACATTGTTTTTAATATATAATAAATATAAATATATTACATTTTGTATAAAAATGTATAAACTATATACACTATATTCTTATAGAATGCACAAGTAATTTTAATATCAATAACAATCTACCAATCCACTTCCAAGCAAAAATATTTCTACCCTGATCTACAAACTTATAGCTAGGGTATGTGGTACCAACGCACAGGAATCGAGGACAAAGCCAAAGATTTTCATACGGGAAACGACGCTTTTTCTTTGGGAGAGAAAGGCCACAGACTTGGCCAAACAAAGGCAAATTTAAATGTTATTCTGGCCAAACATTTGCGAGGAACGCTGCCAGAGTCTGTGTTGCATATTGGAGCACTTGCAACAGCAACGGCAGCGGCAGCAGCAACAGCCTCGAATAACTCGCAACTGGCAACTCCTTTTGGGCTGTTAATTTGCCAAACAATTGGCAGATAGCCAGGCCAACGGAGAGACCAAAAGTCGACCCCTCGAGAGCAAGGGAAGCTAACAAGAAAATAACCCAAGCTAGACGGGATGACGACGATGTTGCATTGCGAGCCCAAGATCTTGTTGCAGTTGCATATTTTGGCGTTGCACGTTTTGCTTGTTGCTGCTGGTGATGTTGCTGCTGTTGCTGCTGCTTCGCAACCCGCACAGTAAATATGCCAAAAGCTAGAGCCCGCGAGGCGGAGAAGTTAAAGCGGCCCCAGACACAATCATCCAGAGCCATGGCTCATCCAGGGACTCCTCCTCCTTCGCCTGCGTTTGGCCCCCTCGACTCTTCGCCCTTTTGGCCATAAACGAGTTGCTCTCCAACTCTGGCGGAATAACAAACATTTCAAAAAGCCCAGACCCCGACTTCGAAAAACTGCAAAACTTGATTTACAAAAACAAAAACAACAGCCAGGGGTGGGGGAAGAACTCGCTGCCAAACAACAATAAACTATAGATGCTCTATGCCGAGGTAGACATGGTAGTTATACCGAATCAACCACTAATGATCATAAAATAATTTTGGGCAATAAATAAAGGACATATGAAAAGGATAAGCGGAGCCGGGAGAGCATTAAAGGATTTTACTTATATACCTATATATAGCTTCCTAATTATAATGAAAGCGATTTTAATTTTAATATCCTAATATTATTTCATCATTGAGATATTATTCCCTTCATAATATTTGGAATTTTAGTTTTTTTTTTACTTTAAAATATTATAATTTTATATTATCTTATGTAAACCCCAGAACTTTTTAAGTCTAGTAAACATAAAGAACTTATATTTTAAGAAAATATATAAATTTTTGCCTTGTTTCAGGATTATTTAAGAGTAATTAATAAATAAATCAATTGTTCTTTAAAAATCCCACTTGATGGCTGGAGTTTTATATAATCCATGTACCTTCAGTCCGGTGCCACTCCAACATCACAAACAATCGACAACTTTGAAGCCGGCGCTCCGTAAAACTGGTTCCAATGGGCCCCTTGAAAAAAGTGACGCCGCCTTAATCCGGCATTTTTTCGCCCAGTTCGTGATTAACTGTTGAGAGGTGGAGGGCCCACAATCGGCAGGGATTTCGGAGGAGCCGGGGTGCTCCGAGGAGCCGAGGAGCCATAGAGCCAGAGATCGCCAGAGATTCGATGCATGTAACTCAATCGCAGGCCGAGATCATTAGGCTTTTATGCTGCGGTCGTTTGTTTTCCCCCGTCTTATTTCTTTCCGCATCTCGACGGGTCTTGGCCCGGTCTGCCTTTTCTGGCTGCTTAAAAGTCGATTTCAAGTTCAGACAATGGCCAGTTGAGAGCCAAACTGATTGATGCCGCTCATCAGAAGTCGGCAAAAGAGAGCGGATTCGGTGGATTGTGGCGCTCTGGACCGCGTTTAAACAAAAGCCATGGCCCCAAAATCGACTGCAAAGTTGGCTAAGTAGTTTGCTGGCGTTTTGGTCATGAACATTTTTCGAAGTGGCCCCCTTCCCCATACCGAAAATTCCAATTTTATTCCTTTGCCAAAAACTAATGACCACAATTTTCGGGGCGTTCTTCTTCACTGAAAGATTGATTTTTGTTTGGCTATATGCCCCCATGCATGCATATATATATATAGGCCTATTCATGTATAATGTATGTATATTTTCGAGGTCCAAACGATGAATGGATGGATGTTCCTGGGCTGCGATGACTTTAGCTGGTTTGATTTGATTATTTGCTCGCCGACGGACAGCAGCCACGAAAATCAATTTGTGTAGCCGTCCTTTTTGAATTTGGCGTACGTGACTTCGGGCTGCAGTTGGTATGATATGATATTATGGGGAGTAAGCTAAAGGAGCAGCTGGATTGCTCGCGAAGTTTTGGGAAAATAATAATGTTCAATGGAAGGAACACATAATAATTATGTTGTGGGTGTATTCCCAATAACTTCACCATATTGCTTGGAAAAATACTTTTTGGATGCTTTAAAGGTTACTCTTACATACATTTGCGTGTACTAAATTAATTCAAGTTTAAAAATCAGTGACTTCACCCCTGAAAAATAAAACCAAAGCCAAGTTCATGACCGCATTAATCAATCCATGAACAGGAAAGCCCCAGCACACAGGAAGTTCAACAATCGAAATTATGTATTTTTTACAGTCCCTCAGTGTCCACAGCACAGAAAATTATCATTAAATTAAAGCAACTCACAGAGTCAACAAAAAAAGTAATTATGTCATTGTCGAATGAGAGTTAAGCTTTACGATGAAGATAAGGTAATAGGTGAATGCTTTATTTGTCTTACTCAGCTGACCAAAAAGCCCTTCTATAGACTCCCATTAAAAGAGGCCAAAGATAAAGCTCCCGAAAACTGTGAAAATCCATGTAAATCAGCAATGCGCAACAAACAGAAGGTAAAAAAAAAAAAAAACACAGGAAAACCGAGTGATTTTTCCATTCGGTTAAGTAGATGAAACCGAGGGTCAACGGACCGGTTCATTTTCGGTTTGGTAACTCTTGCATTTCATTTTCGTCATGTCATGATGCCCAAGAAAATGTTCATCAGCTTTGAGTCATCTGAAATTGCTGTCTGGTTTTTTTAATCGTAATTATGCTTAATTATAATGATGCATACAAATTAATGGCACTTCAATTAAGCGGCAAACTGCCACAACAATAAGGCATCAAAGGCGGACACACGCAATTTCGGTAGGGAGGAAGTAACATAAATGCAGGACCATCAAAATTGAATGAAATGATGCAAAATTTGCAGGGAAGAAAGGGTAAAATAAGAAAAAATATATTTCAGGTCGAGGAATTTTATGCACTAACATTTCTGCATTTTAGCTAAAAATAAAACTTTTTAATAACACTTAGTTTAAGTCAATTAAAAATGTTTTGTCGGAAAATGTTTTTGTTATTCTTTTAAATAACTACCCCAAGTGCTGACAAATCCTGTCAACTCTTTATAGAGTATATCCTGTTTATAATAGGTACGCGGATCGGCAAAGTGACAAAAGAGCGTTCCCCGAAGAGCCAGCAATAATGTCACTTTAAGCAATAACAACTTCAGCAAAGAGGCCTCACACAGCGCTTGTATATAGTCTATATGCACATGTATTTATATAATTATGTGTGCTTCAACCGAGTTGACTTTTGACAACTCTTTTGACACAGCTGTGGGCGGGGGCGTGGCAAAATGTCATGGAAGTTGCGAAAAGTTCTTTGCCCTGGGGGCTATCATATTTTTAAACCAGGCCTGCATTTAAAAGAGCTGTCTTACCATTTAAAATGAAATATTTGGTACATTCTTTAAAGAGAAAACAAATAATATATCCATTAAATTGTTTATTTCTCATATTTTTAAAAGATTTGCACTTATAATAATCACACAATCTTTAAAAAATACCAATGAAATACCGAAATATTACTTCTTTATAAGAGTATTTTGGTCACATTAAAAACATACAATATACCTATAAAATACCAAATTATTTCTTCTTAAAAGTGTATTTCGAGCACTTCCTTTCCGTAACAGAATCCACTCCTTAAAACCTCTTTTCGTATTATAATTCGAGCATAAAATGCAAGTCAAGTGTTGATGGCGTTATCCACCCTTGCCATTCGCTCCTCTCCACATCGACATCTTTATGTCCATCGTCTTCCTCCAGCGAGTATTAACGATTATTATTATAAACGCCTTTCGAAAATGTTTGTCCTGGCCTGTCGCATTATTGTCAATAATGTGGGCCATTTGTGTGTGTCTTTCGATTCGCCCAATATGCTGCCAGCCCTCTTACTGAATTTAACGATCCTATCAATGTGTGCATTAAAGAGTGGTTAAACTGCATCAGCATGGTTGATGCAATGTGGGGCCCTTCGTTGGGCGCCAAATGAGAAAGGTCGCACATAAAAAGTTTATTTTCTTAAACATTCATTGCATTAGCTGAGTAAAAGCCAATTAACGATCCTATATTAACAGCTTTTCCAGATTCTTATTGCTCTAGTTGTCACCGTAATGGGTTTTCTCTATAAATTTCGACAGATTTACGAAAAACATTATTTAAAGTACTTAAGATCTTAGAAATTTAGAACATATTTTTATGGTAATTAGGATTTATTATAGACCTAATAAGGTGTTTAACTTGATAACTTCACCTTGCCAATTTACAAAACAAATATACAACCCATTTTGGAGTAAAATAGACAGTTAATTTCTGTAAATCCCAACCCCAATCAAACTCAAGCTTCCACACATTTTATATTTAAAATCACCGAATTTCCGAGCGAAAAACATCTGTTAAGCGACTGCCAATCACAGTGTGAAGTATTTTTCTATTGCTTTTCCGCTGCCCCAAATTATATTCAATATTTCAACTATTTTTAACTGCCCCACGCCGCCCGAAAAAAGCTATTTGTCTTGTCCATCAGGCCTCCGGCCTCTCAACCATCCCCAAAAAGACCCCTAAATACGTGAGGAAAAGCCGACTGAGTTGGAAAAATCTAGCTCCTCAGAAACTGCCGACAATCTACCGAAATGGGCATTTTTCAAGTTTATTACTCGGGCATTCATCAATTGCAACACGAAAAGAAAATGCACTTCAAGTATTTTCAACCAAAAAATGCCCCAACAATAAAGCTGCCGAAAAAAAGAGGGAAACCAAATAGAAATCAAAGTTGAGTGGCAAACAAAGGCGGAGGGGTAGGTGGTCGATTCAAGTGGTTTTTCAATAATATTGCGAATGGCGAGTGGGTTCGGTCGGTGTGTTCCGTGTGCGGTGTTCAATTTTATCGAAGCCTTCTTTCTGATTGTGAGCAAAACAAAATAAATGTAAACAAACCGCACTAAAAACTACAGAAAAAATATAGTAAAAGGAAAACACATACAGGGGAAGCACTGGGGAAGCTGGCTAAGAACAATGTCATGCAATCAACTTTGGGCCAAGAGCAGCCAACCAACAATAAAATACTACAGCCAACGAGCAGAAGCACCGAACTGCAATCAGAAAACTAAAGCCGTCGGAAAGCAACAGGAGAAACAAAAACAATAATCAACATTTTTTTATGTGAGTGCTTTTGCTTTGCCCCCCTCCCGGCAAGGTGAACAGTTTTACAGTTTTCCGACCCCCCGCCCCATTTTCCACGCCCCACACATTTCATTTTCATAGTTTTCTAGCTGCCGCCATAGCTCTTCAGGTGCTCGGCAGGTGAGAGATTAATGCGTATTATCAGCTCGTTCGCTCTGACCTGCTCGTTCTGATTGTTCAAGGTAACCCAAAGCCACGGCAATATGTCGATTGAATTTCACCTTTTGTGGTTTTTTTTATCGGCGCAAATTGTTGCGAAAAAGTTTTTGTACCTGGTCAGGGTTAAGTTGATTGCAAGGGGGCTCTGCATGTAACCGGAACAAATAATTCCGGGGAAAACCGATGGGCAAAGTGCATTAACAAAATGACAGGAAATCGAAAATTCTTGATACTCTCACTTCGCACTATCGACTATCTACAAGTTTACTATGCAAAACCACAATGCTGGCGTTTGCCCTTGCTGACAAGTTATTTAGCCGTATTCATAAAGAAAACACAAGCCATTCGGACTTTAATTAGGTTTCCTGATTTGGAAAAACATTTCAGATTTATAAGCTTTACAAAAAACATATAAATAAAGCAAAATACAAATAATAGCAAATAGGTTTTGCAAAGATTTTACAGCATCGCATATCATCCGCTTAATTAAACCACAATAAATGCAGGGCCATGAAGAGAGCAATTTATCTATCTGTTTATCAAATATCCAATAACAATATAAAGCGTTTTTATGAGTTTTTTACAACAGTACCATTTTTAATGCATTTTTAAAGCAGAACTTGCCTATTTTCACACTAGAAATGATAGTTATTAATTAAAGATACTTTTTTCAAGATACTTTTTTTTTATTTCCCACAGTGGGTTCTAGCTCCTCCGCGTTCGTTAGCTTTTTGCTTTCAAGTTTTCATTCGATTTCGAATCAAGTTTATTAAATGGGAATATTTTTTATTCCGATTTCCTGTCTTCGCCATTAGTTGCTTCTCTAATTGAAAATACGAGTAACCCCGACGGAAACTTTTGCGGGTTATTGGTTATGAATCCAGCTAGCTGGCGCACACGAACTCACACACTCGCCGGGTGACTGAGTTGAATCCATAAATTTGCTGGCTTTGCGATTTATATCGCCTCGTACATCCCAACCCATCTCACTGCGTCGCGAAAGCCTTTGTTTTTCTTCTCTTTTTTTTTTTTTGCTGGGTCAAGGTTGACAGAGCGCTGCGATATACTTTTTATTTATAAAAGCAGTGAGCTTCCAAAGTTGGGGAAAAAGAAAAAAGAACAAGCCAAAAATTTACAGAGCAGCAAATATTAACTATGACATTTATGACACACTTTTCTTCGGGCTTTCTTGCAAGACAACGCGAGCAGCGAGCAACAACAAATACAAATACAGTGGGAGACAACAAACAACAATTTATTGTCACGTGCCAAAAAGTACAAACACACATACTCGAAAAATTGTATAACTTTGGCAAACAAGAACAGTAAGTGAAAAACGAGAGAGCGAGCGGAAAATGAACGGGGAAAACAGCTTAGACAACATCAACTTCTTGCCAACTCTGGCCGGAGTTTTCCCAGATATTTCCACCCAAGAAATGCCATAAATTTTGTGATTTCTCATAAATTTTCGTCTCAGCATCCCGCTGCTGCCCCCCGACTCTTTGCATTGTTCATATTTGCATATGAAATCATGTGTTAAAATGCAGCAGCTTTTTGAATATATATTTTCGTGTGCAACATTTCTTCGACACTGAAGAAATGGTGAATGGCGCTTGGAGAGGGGACTTTCTACTCTCTATGTACTACTGGGTTCTGTTGGTAAACAAACATATAAACAGCGTTGCTTGTTCATATTTTCCAGCGTATTTTGTTAGCAAATGTCAACTCGGTTGACTGAACAGAATGCATCGATGGTTTTCCTTGCTTGTGGATTTTTGTAACGCGACAGAATGCACTTGAGTTTTTGTAAAAATCCCTTGTAATGCATGCACTACATTTTGGATCACGAAACAAAAAAAAGGGTTATGATACGTTTTGTGCTGTTTTATAAAGGAAATATCGATTTTTTAAAGGGAAAATGCTTAGGAAAAAGAAAAAGAGAACCAAAAAATGTGCTACATCCAACGAATTTGGATTACCCAATTTTTAATACATTTTTTTAGAAGTCTACCACAGGAACTAGCCAAATAGAAAACAAAAGACATTTCTGCTGAGTCAAAAGGCAAAATAAAGAGTTCCGCTCGATTCCATTGCTTAAGTCTAGCCTTTTGTCTACTTCACTTCGGTTTCTTTAACTCGATCCTCCATAGGGGTGTCACTTTGGATACTTTAAAATATTTATCATTTTTATTCATTTCATTATCATTTAACAATTTTTAACTTGATCTTTGAAAAAGTAAATCTTATACTCACAAGTTTACTATTAAAAGCTCTCTGTTTTGTTGAAAATTGACCTAATTTATTTTATAAATAGTGAGTCACACATTACCTATAAAAACTTGTTTTTTCTAGACATTGGGTACAACATATTCGAAAAAAATCCAAGATAAGTTTACATATCCTGATAAATGTTTGGTTAGTCTAAATATTTACCCCAAATATTTGTTTATTTGCAAACGAAGCGTTTTTTCACCTCGAGTTTCGACAGCACTGGCCTTCTATGTCGGCACTTTCTAAGAGAGCTAGCTAACCTAACTAGTGGGTTCCGTTTTCTGTTTGGTCTTTGTTTTTCCTTTATTTTTGGACGGCGACATCGCGGGAAATTTAAACTGAGCCCGGTAAACAAAGAGAGGTGGCGGCTGGAGTAGGGAAAATTGAGGGAAAATACAGAGACGAAGTCGCGTCAAACGCTTTTCCGCCTTCTCAGCTATGCGTGGCACGTTGCCTCGCGCTCAAATTGCTGAGAAAGGTGAGAAATTCGAGGGAACTAAACTGGAGATGGTACGGCCAGAGCGAAAGAAATCCGATTTTTCTTCATTTTCCACCATTTTTCGGCTAGGCTGCGGCTGATACGTACGCAGAGATCTGAAAACCCGCGGACCTGTGAAAGCCGCTGGTGTGAAAAGGTCGGCGGGGCGCGGTGGCCTGGCCAAATGAATTGGCCGTGTCGAAACAAGTTAACCTAATGGCCGACTAGCTGCTTTGCATAAATTTTTCCCAGAATTTCCGATTAAATTAGCAATTTCTTAACGGACCAATTGGCTAAAGTCGAAAATTTGCCAATGCCCAGAGACCAAAGTTGTTTATCTTTCTACGGTTTGTATTAACATTATTCTATAAATAGGTATAGGAAGATACTTGTTTAAATAAACTCTAAATTCATTCATCATCAATGGGATATATCTTTTTTAAATAAACAAGTTCTAGCTGTTCAAATATCGATAATTTCTTTTAGTATTTCAGATACAACATATCTGAAAGATATGCTATTCAGAAACTATACAATTTTTCAAAAGTTTGAATTGTAAATTACTTTCTTTGGATACATGTATAAATAAACACTAAATTCATTCATCATCAATGGGATATATCTTTTTAAAATAAACGAGTTCTAGCTGTATCAGATACAACATATCTGAAAGATATGCCATTCAAAAACCATACAATTTTTCAAAAGAATGAATTGTAAATTACTTCCTTTGGAGCGTTAAGTGGCCCTTCACTTTGCTAAGTTAATTTCGTAGGCCTGGTCATGCTCGAATCCACAGACGTAGTGGCAAGTAACCATTTGCTGATTTATTCGCTATATTTGCCGCACCTTTCCTTGCTTTTCTCTGTTTCTACTTGGACACGCGCCAAAATACTTTGTTCAAGGCAGGCAAACACACCAGCAAACGCACACTTTTTGTCCGTCAGTCCCCAGTCATCCATCCATCCCAGATTCTATATCCCATATCCCAGCCCAAGGGTTCACTTTCGCCATTCTTCGGCGGGGAAAGAAGACAAACATGGCTCAGTGCGCCCGCCCTCAGAAAAATTATAAAAAATACAGAACGCAGAATGCTGAAGACTAAAG
Organism: Drosophila biarmipes; assembly: GCF_025231255.1. Taxonomy (NCBI): domain Eukaryota; kingdom Metazoa; phylum Arthropoda; class Insecta; order Diptera; family Drosophilidae; genus Drosophila; species Drosophila biarmipes. The sequence continues at coordinate 21,918,428 of NC_066616.1, read as the reverse complement.
ACTCAACCAGCGGCGCAATTCTTTCCTCAATTCTTTGTTACTTGTCTTGTCTTCTCGAGTGAGTCACCCTAATGGGAAGAAACGCATGAGTGCGGCATGACGCGATTGTTTGCGGCCTTTTGATGAGATTGCTAAAATAAATCCCCAGCTTTCCTATGTGTCATTTCTTTTGTAACAAAAATAGGTAAATGTAATCAAAAAATGAAAAAAGATCATATGTGTAATGCTTCTATGGCTTCAATAAAAAACCAATGAATCTTAGTTTATGTTTATCAAATATTATATCTCAGGAGTGAACTAAATATCTTATAGTAAGAAAAATCAATACAGTGTATATTAAAAATCATCATTAAAATACAACTATTTTGAGGCATTTTAAAACGTTACCAATTTCAAAAGGTTTGCTTTGAACTTTCGGATCATTAAATAACACATGTTATAAAAAGAGTAGAAACAGATATGAAAAACGCACTGCAACGACGCAATACTGACGTTTTCGATAAGATATTTTTAGAAAAAAACATTATTAAAATAATATTTAAAGGCATTTCAAAACGCATTGCAACGACGCATATTAATGTTTTCTGGAAGCGTAATTCCCCCCACAAAGAACATGGAAATAAATAAAAATTGCAATCTTCAACACGTGTGCCCCCGAATGGGGAACAAAAATGTACTGAAAACCTGTCCCAAAATAGAACCGCGAGGCATGGGAAAGTGTACATATCTAAACACATTACCCAAAGACGTACTCCAAACATGAGATCCTAAGAAAAAAAATTCGGAACTGGAGCTAATACAAAGCAATTTATATGTATACAAACAGACAAATGGAAATATTTGCCATATGCCAACAGAAGAACAATACTAATTGGGTTTGATGTGTGATGTCTGATGTGTGTTGTGTGTGCGTGGAAATGAGCAGGGCAAAAACAGACATCAAACCGACGAAAATTCACACGCCTCCACTCGGAGTGAGCAAAAACGAGATTGTTTTCGGGGGAGAGATTCCTGGGGAGAAAGGCAAAAGCGACGCACGTTGCAAAAATGCTTCTTGCTTTCTTTTGCAAAATCATTTCTGTTTACACGCAGTCCTCTTGGCCCTCCTGAAGCTGCTTTTTGCCCCTCCTGATGTGTAATTTGTTTCTCGTTTTAATTAGTGGCGAACTTTTGCAGGCGAATTTATGAAGGTGTGATTGGAATCACCTTCGGGCGGCGGTGGTTTTGTTTATTTACCCAAATGCAAATGAATTATTTCGATTTGCTTTGCTGGCTATGATTGTTTTTATTGGACGGGCCAAGCGCACTTTGAGAAAATGAGAAATCGCGTTGAGAAACGCCGACGGCCCCGATAAACTCGGAGGTAATACCCCTTTATAGAGATCCCCCCTTGCATTTTGTAGTTTCTACACAGAACTGGCGATAAGCCATCGTTATCAAGCTTTAGCTACAGCGAAACGAGGCTTATTATACATTCTAAAACATAAAAATAAAATAATTTAATTAATATTAATATTAGAAAAATATTCGTTTTAATTTTATGATTATTCAGAATAAAGTGATTACAAATATTAGAGCGATCGTATAATAAACTTTAAAATTAGCTGTATCTTGAGAACTGAAAAATACTAGGCTGTTTTAAAAGCACAAAATAAAAAATAATCTTTAACAATTTGTGGTAATATCTGCTCAAGATTTTCAGAATCTATACAGGAAATGGTAAACAAATCCCATGGATTTTTAATAGTTCCCTGAAGTACAAACGGAAGCTACATTCATATTCATGGATTTTTGACTGCTACTTTATGATTCATTTTTTACACTTTCTCGCACATTCAGAATAAAACCCATAAAATCAGAAGAAAAGTACTCATACTTCCTCAAGTTTATATAAGGTTTTTCATAAAATATGAACAGAACATTCTAGGCTGACTAATGAAAAATTGTCTTGATTAAAAACGTGTTTAAGGAATACCAAAATTACTTTCACGAAACCTTTTAAGAGATTTCAGAACCCAAAGAAGGTAATTAACAAAATGTGAATAACCTGTGCGAAAAATTAGACTTTTAAATGATATGGCGAATTGGAAGGTCGTAAAAAGCCCAATAAATTATAAAAAGACGGCGAAATTAAGTTTTAATTGGGGGAGGGGGGGAGACACAAACAAATAAAGCATAATTGGGAGGGGCAACAACAAAAACAGACATTAGGAAGATGGGCGCGAAGAGGAAGATGCGATTAAAGCGCACAGGAGCGCAAAGAATAGAAAATCTAAAAGTAAACTAAACGGCAACCTGTGCAGCGCGCCAGAGCGAGACAGCTGACCAAACCGGTATCACAAACAAACGGAAAGCAAGGAAAACGCGAGGAAGACGACACACAGAGAGAGACTATAAGAAAATAGTGTTAGGCATTGTAGAAAAAAAGACAACATTAAAACAACAGATAAATGACTGACAAAGGCGAAAATGCAGAACTGCAACAGAGCGCGGGAGAGAGAGGGCAACAAGCGAATCTCGGGCACAAAAGGAAGAAGTCGAGAACATGCAACAAGCTGCAATATCAAAAAAAAAAAAGTACCGCTCGGTTATTTTTGTCATTTGAACAACTATTTTAGTTATTTCCCACGTACTTTTGCACTGATTTCACCCACACTCGGCCATGCCAATTTATTTATAAACAAAGTAAACGCTGGCTCACCTGGTTAGTGGAAATGAGGCGCCTGTAACTCTAGATTTTATGGAAAATCTCAATTTAAATTTGTTGTTGGCCGTTGCCTCTGCTGTTGTTGTTGTTGTTCTTGTTGAATTTCACGCGAAAGCAAGCAAAACAACAACATAAAATCACAAACACTTGCACGTTCGTTCACACACACACACACTGGCCGCACACACACACGGACAGCTGAGACATAAACACACGGAGAGCAAATCGCAGAGAGAGAGAGAGGGAGATGCGATAGGGCGACAGAGACAGAGAGCGATAACAATTTTCTGGTTTTGTTCACGTTTTTATTTCACGGTTTTCGAATGGCCCAGCATATTTTGATTCGCACGCAATCCGCCTCGATTTCAATTTTCCATCACTGTGTGTGCCGTGCGCTTGCTAATTTTCGATTTTCCACCGCAGAGCTGCGCCCGTTTTTCCGCCGTCTCTCTCCTGGCTAAAAACATATGATTTCGGTTGACAGAATCACGATAAAAACACATAAATGCGAACGGGGCGCGCGCAACAACCTCCCACGACAATCTCTCGCTTCGGAATTTGGAACGAAACTGTGACCAAAGGCAGACGGAGCGCGCTTAAATACCCGACTAGGGATGGGAGCGAGTAGCGAGCCGAGGCGATAGTTCGTGAGCGACCAGCCGCGCACAGTGGGCACGAGGGGCGAGGAGCGCAGATTGGAAAATTCATGAAAATGGTGTAGTAATATTTTGGACAAAGAATTGTTTTATATCACATGTCAAAAATGTTTTCTCACACAACTAATAAAGTAAAGGTGAGTTAAAAAATAACGTTTTTATATAAGCAAGAAGCATATTGTTAAAGAAGTAAATTTTAGAATGCAATGTTTACACTTCCATTTCTTAGATACTAATCCCACTGTGCGGCGAAAGACAACGAATGCATGAATTGTGACGTCACATATTTCATTTGGTAGTATTCAAATATTTAATTTAATTTGTTATATTTGAATTTTGTACAGGTTCTATTCCTTTAAATTTTAAAGAAAACTTTAATAATCATACTCCCCACTGTACGAAAATAGCATTTCTGCTTACAGCGCCACCTCACATTTTCCCGCCTTGCCCAATCAGCTGTTTCTGTTGTTTGGCAAAGAATGGATGTGACGCTGGACAAAAAGCTTCAGGGATTCCAGTTGGTGGCCCAGGAAAAGGTAAAAACTAGCTAGAACTATGAAAATAATAACTATAACATAAAATCCCCCACAGCTTTGCTCTATACTATGTTCCATACCCGGAAAAAAGGAGTTGATTTTGGAGCCGGACTTGATAAAGCCACTGGAACATGTTGTCACTGCCTCCTGGTTAAAGTAAGGATTATTATTACTACGTTTATTGTTATTATTATATATTATTTAACTAAGGCTAAAGGGCATTCAGCGGATCTACAAACACGATGCGGCGCAGCCCTTACCACGATCAGCAGATGAGGTGCACATCTACATGATCCGCAGTGTTTTGGGAACCTTTCAGACGTTGCTCAAGCAACTGCAGCCCGTGGCCTTGGAGGCGATGCCGGACATATCCCTCAAGATGTACCACATAGTCTGCGTGCCCAGCTGCTACTCCTACTTCCAAACTCTGCTGGAGCAAGCTGGACTCTATGGACTGGTGGAACTACATCACTTTAACTGGGATTTCATCTACTTTGATCAGGGCGTACTTAGCTTGGAGCTGCCCAATGTGAGTGGGTTGATATATCATATCTAAGGGGTAGTTCCATATCGTATTATCTCAATTCACAGCTCTACGAGTGCCTCTACCTCCAGGGAAACACATCTCCCTTGCCTTCTGTGGCCCAAAGTCTGCGTTTGCTGCAGATGATCTGTGGACAACCCGCTGTGATCCTCAGCTTTGGCAGCCATTCTTCCCAGTTGCTGCAGATGCTTAAAGCTCTGGGCAAGCTGCCGGACGCCACTACTCCCCCGGACTACGGCGGTTGGCTGATCATTGATCGGGACAAGGATTACCCCGCCAGCCTGCTAACGCCTGCCATTTATGCGGGTCTGCTCCTGGAAGTGTTCCAGCAGCGTTCCGGTGAGATTCTGGTGGACAACTCAAAGAACAAGATAAGCAGCCAGCGTGTGGAGCTGCTGCAGGGAAAGAAAGCCAAGGGAGCACCAAACCCAGCCAGCAAACCCTGCTCCATTCGCCTCAACTCCGCCTCCGATGAAATCTACGGCGATAATCGCTACAAGCGCTTTGCCCAGGTCAGCAGTTTGATTCACGCCCAAGTAAAAGCCTTGGGCTTGGAACTGCAGAAGCTGAACGACATGCAGCTGGAGGAGATGCACGACTATGTGGCCCGAAAGCTGCCCAAACTCACCGAGCTGAAGAGCAAAGTCCTCAGGCATCTGAATGCCAGCGAGATTGTGATCCAAATGATGGGTAACTTCAGGAGGCTGCAAACTCTGGAGGAGGACATCCTAAACAATGTGTCGAGGAAACGTTTGCTAAGCGAGATCGATGAGCTGTTGACCACTGATGGCCAGAGGTTCAATACCCTACGTCTGCTGTGCCTTCTGCATCATTGTGTGGGTGTGGCGCCCGAGGAGCTGCAGATCTTTGCCAGGAACTACTGCAATCTGTTTGGCCATCAGGAGTTGGGTGTGTTCCAGCAGTTGTCGCAGGCGGGACTGCTGCCACCACTCCTGGTGGAGAAGAAGGCTCCGACCAAGCTGCTCTCCAATCTGCCGCTGCCCAAGTTCCAGCAAACTGAGTTCCAGGCCAATGCCAATCGACTGAAGCTCCTAACCTCCAGCGGCGATGGACAGGATGGTGGTTCCACGTCCAAGAACCAAGCTGCTGGCCTGCAAGCCTGTCCCAGTTTTGTGTTCAACGGCACCTACATCCCTTTGGTGGCGCAGCTGTGTTCGATTCTGCTGAAAACCAACAGCGCCGAGGAGTTATCCCTGAAGCTGGGCATGATTGAGGGCTTGCAACTGCATCTGGATGCGGGAAAAACCACGCCCAAGGCTCATGCCAACCAATTGAAGGTGAACGGAGGAGCAGATCAGGATGTGTTCCCCTTGCGCCTGAGAAATCTCTTTGTTTTCGTTGTGGGCGGCGCCAGCTATGCGGAAATGGCCGCCTGCGATTTTGTGGCCAAGCTGACGGGCGCCCAAATAACCGTGGCGTCTGACTCTCTAATGGCGGGCAGCGATCTGATAGCCACCGCCTTCAACCACCGACCATGACCTAACCAAGAATCTGTGTATCAAACGATTGATATATTTTTATACATTTAGTGCTGAAGAACGCTTGTGATTAAACCATTTTCGAATTCTTTTACTTAATAATGCTCTTTTCCGAATAAATATTTTTTAAACTAAAGCATTGTATGGTTTATTGACCCTTTCCGGCTCCCGTCATGCCAGGCACTCGGTAGAGCAGCTCCCCATCATCATCGTAGTAGGCATCCTCCACGCGATAGGTTGCTCCCTGGCGGTGCAGTTTCCGGGGGATAACAATCCTGGTTTTCACCTGGCTTATCTCGTACTTCCGCTGATCCGCTGCGCTGATCACAATCTCGCTGCTCGCAAACTTGGGCACGAAGCTGGGCAGGAAGCCAGTGCCACTGGGATTCTCGATGGGTCGCTTAAGTTCCTCCGGAACTTTAGGTGGAGACTCCACTAGCTTCATGTCTTTAAGGTCCTGCAGACGCATCTTCTTTTTATTGCGGATTTTATCCAGCAGATAGGTTTCATCTTCGGCAGCTGAGGGTGGAGCCTCGTAGCCGGAGGGGATTTGTGATGGAGGTAGCTCCTCTGGGGCTGGATTACTACTGCCCAGCAGCTTTCGGAACTCGTTTCCCTGGGGAATTGGTAGCTGTGGCCTTGTGGGCCAATCTTGGGGCTTCAGTTCCCTCAAATCCTGCCGCCTTCGCTCAGCGAATTTCTGAAGATGCTGCAGCAGAGGAGGTGGTAGGTTGAAGTCACCTTTTCCCGACCTTAATAGCTGCCAATTTTGGATGACACTCTCATCATGGGAGCGGATCCTTTGCACACTTCTCGGTCGCCATTTGGCCCGGAGAATTTTCTGCACAATCTCCGGAGTGGCGGGAAAGCTCTCCGCCAGCCGTTCCACACTCCACTCCTCGGGATCCCGCTCGTGGAGCAGTCGCATCTGCTCCTTTTCGGCATGGAGCAACAGATTGGGCAGCTTGGCATCCCGGAAGTACTTGTGCTTGATCATAAACTGACGGATGCGATCGCGCTGCTGCTGTTGCTCCCTCTCGTACTGCCGGTGGGTCTTCTGCACGCCCATGAAGTCCGACTCCAGATCGGCGTAATCCTCGCTGGCTTCGGTGGGCTGGGCCGGATGCTCCTGCAGCTGCTGGAGCTGGTAGCCCAGTCCGGGATTGGCGCGACGAGGAACTCTGGCCAGAAGGCAGCAGCCGGCCGTGTGGAGAGTGCGTTGGATCATTCGGGCGGTCATCTTGAAGGATACTTTCCGATCATTTGGTGGAAAAACTACTTTTGTTTACATAAACAGGCGCACATGCAGGAAAATAATGAAACAGCTGATACCTGTTATCGATATACACTTCAGCAGGAATGCCCTATATAAACATGCACAAATTTTGTTTACAAAATGTCATTTTCCCAAAGATTATTTTCAATTAAATATTAATATTATATTGTTCAGACTAAATAAAATATAAAAATAATGTATTCCCAAACGTTAACAATCGAATACAAACGTTTTTTTTAAACTAAATATCGATTAAGTTCCTTTTACTATCGATGAGCAACTGCCATCACTATTGCTCTGGGCAAGAAGTGGCAGCCCTGCTCAAATTTTGTTGTCTTTTGTTGTTCCCTTCCGCAGAACCGGCTAAATTGTTTAAACTTAATTGTTTAACCGTCTGTGGAACTCGCAGAATCATGGCCAGCAACGAGCCCGGCGGCGGGAACCTGATGGACGAGTTCGAGGAGGCCTTCCAGTCGTGCCTGCTCTCGCTGACCAAGCAGGAGCCCAACTCCGGCACCAACAAGGAGGAGATCGAGCTGGAGGTGCAGAAGACCACCAACCGCTTCATAGACGTGGCCCGCCAGATGGAGGCCTTCTTCCTGCAGAAGCGCTTCCTCGTCTCCACGCTGAAGCCCTACATGCTGATCAAGGACGAGAACCAGGACCTGAGCATCGAGATCCAGCGCAAGGAGGGCCTGCTGCAGAAGCACTACAATCGCCTGGAGGAGTGGAAGGCCTGTCTGTCGGACATCCAGCAGGGCGTGCACAGTCGCCCCACGCCGCCCATCGGAGCCGGCATGCTGCAGGGCCCCGGCGGCGGCGGAATGCCACCCATGGGCGGAGCACCACCGCGACCAGGAATGATGCCCGGAATGCCGCCGGGAGCGATGCAACCCGGTGGTCCCATGCAGCCCAGTCCGCAGCACATGCTGCAGGCCCAGCAGATGCAGCAGCTCCGCATGATGGGCAGGCAGATGCCGCCCAAATAACCAAGGAGCGATCCATTTTAGCTTGTAATTTTGTATAGACCCGGCTTAGTCTACTCGTATCTCGTCTAGTTAAATAAACTGATATATATCCTGGATGTACGATCATTCCGAATCGTTCTTTTGAGTACTTTGTAGGCGGTGTCCTAGTTAGTTGCCCCCACAGCCGTAAAACACGCAAGTGTAGGAGAGAAATTGTTACGCTTTTATTTTAATATCTGTGTGCCATTTATTTTTGTTATCTTGTCGCGTGTTAAATAATTTCCTGCGTCTCCTAGCCGGATCCGCACTATGTGTTTATGTATGCATATAGCCATGGTCTATATTCTGTATGTTACGTGTTTAAATCATACGCCGTATTTAGCTTTTACTTGTATCTAATGTAAGTCTACACATGAATTAGGACAGTTTTGAACTTAGATGAGTCGATAGAAAGTATAATCTTATGCGCTCGGTTATGGGTAATTGGTAATAGGTAGTCGGTAATGGTAATTAGATAGGATAAACCACATTTGTAACTTTAGTCCAAAGGAAATGCCGACAAGGTCGACGAATTACCTACGATTAAATTAAAGAGTGTAACCATTTAATTGGTTCCGCGACTCCTGGTATCGGGCGTCTCTTAGTCGATCTCGTATACCTTGTCCGGCTCGAAGCCCGGAGCAGGTGTGACATGTGGAGCGGGGGGCATCGATCCAGCCGGCCCCGGCGGACCGCCAGTGCCCTGATTGTAGCCAGCCGCATTGGGATGCTGGTTGGCGTAGAGCAGGGGATTCATGTACATCCCGCTGGGATGGACAATGTTTGAGTGCAGGCTGAGGAGATCCTTGTACATGGTCGGATCGCCGTTGTTCATCTCGTTGTACAGCTGCTGCAGATAGGTGGGCACCAGCTGAATGACCTGGTTCTGGTTCAGCTCCGGATGGTCCTTCGATATCTTCATGTTCAGCAGCTGCAGCAGAATGTCCGACCGGAAGCCGAATATCTTGTTGGAGGTCACGCTGCCGGAGGCATTGCCAAACTGGCCCATCACCTGGTTGCCAAAGGCGTTCCTATCGTAGCTCATGTACTGCGATGCCTGGACCGTTCGCGTCTTCTCCGCCTCGTACTCGGCCCAGGCCGACTTGCGCTCCTCCTCCGACAGATTCTCGTGCTCCTCCTGCTCCAGCAACGAATCGTGCTCGTGATACTTGAAGATCAGCTTGTCGTGCTCGGTGAGAATCTCGGCAAACAGCCGATCCTTGGGCAGGATGGGCATCTCGCGCTCCGTGCTGGGTTGCAGCTCATACGAGTACAGCTCCATCAGGTCCGTCTGGTTGTAGTGCCGCGAGATCTGCTGCTCATCGATCACACGCTTGGCCGTGGCCTGCTTGGCCACCTGGCGTTCGTAGACCTTCTGCTCCATGGTGCCCATAGCAATCAGACGGTAGATGTAGCACGGTTTTATCTGCCCAAAGCGATAGACACGGAAGATGCTCTGCGTGTCGTGCGAGGGATTCCAGGAGACATCGAAGATGACCACACGATTGGCGGCCACCAGATTGATGCCCAGGCCACCGGCGCGAGTCGAGATGAGGAAGAGGCGGGCGCGCAAGTTGGTCACGTTGTTGAACTGCTTGCACATGGCCTCGCGCTGTTCCACGCTGCAGCTGCCGTCCAGACGGAAGTAATCCTTGCCGTTCGTCCAGCAGCCCTTGAAGTCGCCGACGTCACCTAGAAGAGCAGAATATTATATTTAAAACACAATTACCCATGGAGCTTAGTATGTGAACCCACCTTCAAACTCGTAGTTCTTGGTATTGCTGTCCACCAGCGACAGAAAGTGCTCGATGACGTCCAGCGATTGCAGGGACTGTGAGAAGACGAGCAGCTTGTCGCCAATTGCCTCGCACTGCTGCAGCAACCGCAAGAGGATGAGCAGCTTGGGGGAATGGTGCACGTTGTTCAGCTCTCGCTCCTCGACGAAGGGCTTCCACCACTCCGATGGGTCATCCTTCTGGACACTGGCTCCCGAGGGTAATCCGCTGAGCAGCTCCAGATCCGAGTCGCTATCTGCACCGCCGGCATTGCCATTACGAGTTTTGCGCTTTTTCACCTTGCCCGAGCTGGCCGCCAATCCCGACGTACTGGCATCCGACTTGAAGGACTCGCAGCTGTCCGAGGAGTTGGACGCAGCCTCCTCCTCGTCGGTCTCGTCGCAAATGAAGCCATCGATATCCGAGTCGTCGTTGCTGAGCAGCCGTTTGGCAATCACGTTGTCACTATTCACCCGCAGGTTCATAGGATGCGTCCAGATGCGCCGCAGATCCTGAAAGTCCTGGAACAGACGTGCCCCTTTGCCGACCACATCGGAGCCGCTCTGTTCCCGGTGCGTGGTCATGTAGTAGCCATAGAGCTTCTGCTGCAACTCCGACAGCGTCGTGTAGACCACGTACTCGTGTTTTGGCGGCAAATAAGGCGCCAGGACGGAGTAATCCCGCCGCTGGATGCAGCCCTCGAGTAGCTTGTGCAGAATGTGCGAGCGGTGCTTCATCAGACGAAGATCCCGGTCCGTGGAGTCGGTGTACTGGCCATTGGTGATCGGGTTGACGAAGCGGTTCATGTACTCCTTGTATGTGCCCAGCAGATTCGGCTTGACGAACTGAATCATGCAGTAATCTAAGGGAAGATGGAGATTATTGAATTAATTGGGTTTATACTATATACACTTTTATTGCTCCATGTCTAATAAACAGACCACGCAACTCACATTCTCTGAGATTATTTTGAAGCGGGGTGCCGGTGAGCACAATCCGACGCTTGGTGCGCATCCTGGTGACCGCCTTGCTGATGGAGGTCTTCTCGTTCTTGAGCAGATGTCCCTCGTCGCAGACGACCAGATCCGGACCGGGGTCGACCAGGGCCTCCATGAGCTGCTCGCGCTGCTTCTTGCGCAGACCCTTGGCCTTCTCGTTGGCCAGAATGCGGTACATGTCGTAGCCGAGGATGCAGACGCCGCCCTCCTTAAACCATTCGTTGAGCTTGAAGATGCGCGTGGGCTTGTCCTTGTAGCGCGAGATGTCGTACACCTCGATGTCGTTGCGGTTGGCGAACTTCATCCAGTTGTTGAACTCCCGCGCCCAGTTGTTCACCGTGCTGAGGGGCGAAATGACCAGGACGCGATCCACACCGGTGCGACGTGTGTTGACCAGCAGCGTGTGCGACAGGGTGACCACCTGCAGGGTCTTGCCCAGGCCCATGCAATGGGCAAGGATGCAGCCGGAGCCGGGCTTCTCCCGGCTCTCCTGCAGCGTCTCGAAGCAGGCATCCCACATGAACTTCACGCCAGCCACCTGATGCGGCTTTAGCTTCTTCAGCAGCCCCTTGTCCACCTGCAGCAGGGCCTTCTTGGAGTCCGCATCGAAGTCTAGCACCAGTTCGTTGATCTCCACGCTCTCGGACTTCACGAAGATGCGGTTGTACAGCTTCTGGCGGTCCTCAATGCGCTTCCTTCGGTCGTCCTCCTCTTTGGCCGCCTCCTTGGTTGTCAGATCCAAGTCCTTGGTCTTGATGATCTTGCGTATGTGCTTGCGCTTATTCTTCTGCTTGTCTTCATCGTCATCGCTCTCGCCGCTGGAGTTCTTCTTGATGCGCTTGCGACCGCCCTTCTTCTTCTGCTTCTCATCCGGCTCAAAGTCGGAGGAGCCCTTCTCGGAGTCGCTCTTCTTCCGACGCCGCTTGCGCTGCGGTATCACCTCGCTGTCGCTGCTATTGGCCGCCTCCTCCTCCTCATCCTCGGACGACTTTCTATCCTCCTCTTGCTCCTCCGCCGCTGGAGCTTCGTAGTCGGAATCGGCCTCACTTTCGCTTTTCGATCGCCTCTGCCTGCTCTTCTTGGAGGTGGTGGCCGCCTCCTCCGAGTCCGTGCTCATTTTCTTGGTCTTCTGGGCGGGCTTTGGCTTGGGCAGGCTGACACGCTTCAAGCGCACCACACAGCGTTTGGGTCTCACTGGAGATTCTGCTCGTGAGGAGCTGGCTTTCGAGGATCTCTCGCTGCTCAGCGAACCCCGATGTGGTCGATTGCCGTTCTTGGTGGCCCCGCTGGATGTGCTGGCCTGCTCCGGCCGTTTATTGGTGGCTTCCTGGCTTTTCTTTTGCTGGTTATCCTCTTCCCGCCTTCTGCGCAAGGGATTGGCCAGCAGCACAGGCTCCAAGTCGTCCTCCTCCTCGCTGTCGCTTAGTTCTATGATAGCAGCGCTCCTTTTACGCGCTGGCAAAGGGGATTTGATCCTTATCAGAAGCGCCTCGCTGTCGCTGGAACTCTCCACCAGAGTGATCTTCTTCTGAACACTTTTGCGGGGGGATCTCTCCTTGGTTTTGGGACTGGCCAGCAGCTTCTCGAGCGGCACAATGCGAATCTTGCAGACGGCTGGCTGCTCCTCCTCCTCCTCGTCGTTGGCTGAGCTGTTGGCTACTGCCTGATCGGAATCGGAGTCACTGGTGAGACTGCTAATGGTGACATTTCTGGCTGCCCTGGCATTTCTCTGTGATCTCGATTTGGACTGCTTGGATCTCGGAGACTTCGGCTTGGCTTTCGCCTCGGATCCGGATGCAGCTGCTGAAACGGAGGAGCAGTTGGAGTCGTCTGTGGTCAAAGGTGTTGCGGCATCTGTGTGACGGGCGTTGGGGGTTTTCTTTCCCATAGGTAACCGGCTGATTGTCCGCCCAGCACGTAAAAGGTCTGCAAGAAATGCGATTTGGTTGCGTTACTCTACTGCTTTTCTCTACTGCCTAGGCGCCCTGCAAAAAGTATTGTACTTTTTCCCTAATTCTTTTTTATTGCCAGCATTTGCCGCGCGTTCTTCGCTTCGCTTACTCTTCTTCTTTCCCTCTATCGCTCTTCCTCTTTCCGCTGCTCTTCGCCTTTTTTTTGCAATCTGCGTCTGTCTCTTTTTTTTTTTGTGTGTGGCGTCGGCACTACTTGTACATCTATTATTTATCCGAAAACCCCTATTTTCTCGGTTCAAATGGTTCCCCGGATCGGTTGGCTGCGCTTTCTTCACCTTCTAGTGGATGCTCGGACGCCTCACTGCATCCTGCCACTCGATTTGAACTCCTTTTCGCGACCTCTTAATTGTTATTTTTTAGCGTAAAGCCGCCGCAATTGCAACTTGGGTATACTAAACCGATTACGGGGTTGCCAGACCGGCGGGGCTGCTATCGATAGGTGTAGTCATCGGGAGATAGTATCGAGTCTCGGTGGTTGCAAGCAACTTAAATTATGTAATATTTATATATTTATAAAGATTGGAGATGTTATTTTTATTTTTGAACTTGGCCGATTTAAAATAACTAGTTTTATTTTAGCATTTTTTTTTTGTAATCGTATAATTGACCAAGAACCGAAATAAATTTATGGGTTTTTAAAGTGGATGGAATTAAATTCAATTAATTAAAAATTTATTTTTTTGTTTTATTATTTACAGTTTTCTACAATTTAATATAATTTAATAAAACCATAATTGGCATCTGGCATTAAAAAACATTAATTTAAATATCGGTTGTTAGCCGATACCATCGCTATAAGTTCTCCCACCCCTAGTTGCACAGCTGTTTTAATTGCGCGCCGGCAAAAAGCGAATGAAAATAACAATTTAATCACCTAATTAAGCGTTTATTATGAACGATATCAAGCGATTGAAGGACCAGCAGCGCGAGAAGCACCCAGGATTCGATGGTTACATCGACTGCATGACCCGCTCCCTCTTCACAGGACTTGCCACGTTTTGTTTGAGTGCGTTCTCTTCTCTTGGTTTCTTGATAATTGCATAATAATTACACAAATTACAGGTTTTTCCGGCACCTATTTTGCACAAAAGATTATACAATCCCGCATTCGCTATCCGGTTAAGTACAATATACTGGTTTCCTCGCTGGTGGCCACCGGAGTGTCCTACCAGACGACCTCGACGCGCACGAAATCCTGTCAAGCGGCGTGGATGGCCTTTGAGGACAAGCATTCAGTGCTGAAGGAGAAAACCTTTTAGTTATAGCAGTCCATCATTAAATCCCTAGTCTTAGTCATGTCTGCTCTGCGGATATTCGGCCGCTTGGCCAGGAGTCTTCCACTCCGTCCGGTTGTGGGTATTCCCCTACGCCTTAAGTACACACAACACCAAGGAGTCAAGGGCATTCGGAACAGAAAGAGCTTCTTCGAGGCCCAGATGCAGGCTGCAGGTCAGGATAATGAGGATTTGGAGATGGAGGAGCGGGCGCCTAGTGGCGATCTGGCAGACATGCGGTTCCTAGACGATCGGTGGGTATTAAAATAATAGGAAAATCATTGATTGATGACTTAACACTGATTTTAGGGCCTACGACGAGGTGGCAGGAGGAGCGATGCGCATCACCCGCGACATAGCCAGCTCCCAGCAAGTGCTGATCCTCCAGCCGTATGTAAAGTGGGCCGCCAAGCGGCAGAGCACACCCATCGATGTCCGGCCAGAAGATCAGCTGGCGGAGGCCTCTGCTCTGATCCACTCCCTGCCCAACTGGCAGGTGGCCAGGGCTCTCAAAGTTCCCCTCGAAAGCCTCGAGAAGAAGACCCTCTTTGGCAGCGGCAAGCTGGTGGAGCTCAAGGAGCTGGTCGCTGAATTGAGGCAGGAAAGGCAACTCACCTGCCTGTTTGTCAGCAAGGGCACGCTCTCCTTTGCCCAGAAACGCTTCTTGGAGGCGGAGTTCTGGCTGCCCGTGATGGATCGCTACTCAGTGCTGATACAGATACTGAGGCTGCATGCCACTAGCGCTGAAGCAAAGCTACAGGTGGGGTTTACTTTCTAAAGGTCTATAAAAAATGATTCAATACTGGTTATGTCTTACAGGTCGCCATGGCTGAGTTGCCGTACATCTGGGCCCAGGCCAAGGATGCCAGTGTCACCCAGACGCGTCGACAGGGCTACGCCTTGACAGACTTGCAGAAGGAGATTCTCCGCACCAGAGAGCGCAAATTGCGTGCGGAACTGGAGCGGGTTCGGCGGCAAAGGCAGTTGCTCCGTCAGAAGCGAAAGCAGCAAAACTATCCCATTGTGGCCGTGGTAGGTTACACGAACGCTGGCAAGACCTCCCTGATCAAGGCTCTCACCGTGGAGGATGCCCTGCAGCCGAGGAATCAGTTGTTTGCCACTCTCGATGTGACTGCCCATGCGGGTTGTTTGCCCTGCAACCTGCAGGTGATCTACATGGACACCGTGGGCTTCATGTCTGATTTGCCCACAGGTCTGTTCGAGTGCTTTGTGGCCACCTTGGAGGATGCCATGCTGGCGGATGTAATTGTGCACGTCCAGGACCTCTCGCATCCATGCCATGCCGCCCAACGCAGTCATGTGGAGGCCACCCTGCGTTCCCTGGCCTTCAATGTGGCTGGTGGAGATTCCACTGCCAGCCAATTGCCGCCCATCATCAATGTGTACAACAAATGTGATTTGGTAACCTCCGGAACGCCGTCTTCCTCAGATGCCGTGCACCATATCTCAGCGCGAGCACAAACTGGATTGGAACCCCTGCTAGATGACATTGAACAGCAGATACTGACTGCCACCGGGCGAAGGAAGCTTCAAATGAGGGTGCCCAGCGGTGGACCCGAAATGGCTTGGCTGTATAAAAACGCAGCCGTGGTGAAAACTACAGCGGATGAGGAAAATCCCGAGCGGTTGATGATGCACGTGGTCATTAGCCAACGAACCCTGGACCAATTCAAACGAGAGTTTTGTCGCTGACCATAAAATCTTGAATTTAAAGTCGCATGAATCAAGTTTCTGAGGCGCAAGTGGCACCGACTACATTTTTTATTATTGCTCTCGTTTTTTTGTTGGTTTAGTTATTAGCGGGTGTAGTTAGGATTGGTGTTGTTTTCTCGTTTTAAATTCTTTTTAAATATAAAAGTAACTACCATTAAAATAAAACGAAACAATGTCTAAAAATATCATTAAACAGAACATGTGTATTGCACTTCGCGGACATTTTTGTGCTGCGTTTTTCTCTAGGAATAATCGGAACTGAATCCGCGTGGGATCAGATTTCGAACCAACCGCTTTTAAATATATCTATGGGCAAGCTTTGTGGCTCGCCTTTTTAAATTTTTTTTTGTGGTACTGACTTTTTATTGGCACAATAGAATATTTAAAAATAATCCATGGCTGATGAGCATAGGCAACTTAAGATTAAATAATGAAAAAAACTTAACACCAGCTTAAAATAACAAAAACGTACACGAACATAACCCTTAAAAAATATAAAATGCGTCCATCACTCTCTTGAACAATTTAAATAGTTTAAATGACTGTTTGCCTTCATGGGAGTTTTAAAGATTGATGGTTAAGCTAAAAAAAATATTACAAAAATGTGATTATCGAGTTGAGCTTTGAAGTTAACGTAAAAGTGTGCATTTTGTTGGGCAACATTGCTAGGATTTCCTCGGCTAAAAATATATGAAATATATATTTCGATGGGATCTACCATTACCGGTTAATATATACAAAAATGTCTGATCGAAATTCGATATCTTGCAAGTGTATGTTTTGGCGGTTTTGTAAGTTTCATTTGTTTTTATGGCAAACTAGACACAAAATTTCAGTTTCTAAGATTAAGATATTCTAAGCACTTAGATACATGCACACTCTAGGATGGATCGATGTTTTTTGTCAAAGAATTTCATGGCAATCTTGTTAGGACAGTAGTAATTGTGTTTTACTCCAGTCAAGTATTTTTGGTTTTTATTTTTATATTTGTTTTGATTTTATTGGTTAATGACTCTTGTTAAAATTATAGTACAAATGGGGAATGTATTTTTAGGCCAAAAAATAATAATAATCATTAGGCAGAATATCTTGAAGCTGTTAAGCCTCATTAAAATCCTTCTTTGACAAAAAGTACACAACTTAGAACTTTTAAAATCGACCCATCCTGTACAGACACCCCTAAACCTACGTGAATGAGTGGGAGGATTCGATGACCCAGTGGAGCAGCTGCCAAAGCGGCGCCACCACCACAATAAAAAACAGAATGCAGATGATGCGACAATTCTTGAGCAGGCCGACAACAAACTGGATGAACTGCATGAACAATGAAATGCTAATTGTACTACACTCTTGGGGCTTCGACGCTGCATCGGGATTGGGATCGCTTTCCGCATCCCTAGGCGTCGTCTCCCCCGCCGGCCTCTTGCCGTTTGCCAGTTATAACTTGGCTATGTGGAACTGGGCCTGCTGGTTGGCCGCCGTCGAGTATTGAGCGAATGGCATTAGTTGGCAGTACTCGAGGAGCTGGTTTTCCAGTTCCCTCAGGCACTTTCCTGGTGATCCGGCGATCTTCATCTGCCCCGAGTCCTTACACTTCAGAATGTAACCCCTCTGGATCAAAGCGTATATGGCTATGTTGAGGTTGTCCAACGCCAGACAATATGGATGCACATGGGAGGGAGGGCCACCGGGTTGCTGGAGCAGCTGCTCCACATGCTGCTGCACGCGCACAAGAAGGTCCTTGTTACTGAACTCGAACTCCAGCGGGATCTGTAGGTAAACAATACAGTAAAAATAGGTTTTTACATCATTTAAGCCACCACCCACCTTTCTTAAGGTGACCACCAGCTGGTAGTAGAGGCACAGGAACGGCGCCAGGGCGGCCAGTATGACATGCGAGCACTCATTATCCTGCACCCTGATGCGTCCGCTCTGCTCCACCTCCACCACCCGCTCGTCCAGGAGCAGCTGCAGGTGTGTCTCAAACTCGGCTGCCTCGCGGTTCGATTCGATGATGAACTCGTGCTGGAACAGGGCATCCATGGTGGTCACATGCGCATGCAGTGCACTCAAACTGGCATCGTACGAGATGTCCGCCGTTGACTTCTCCTGGTTCCTCTGCTCCTTGAGCGCGGCCAGCAGCAGATAGGCGGGTCTGGCCAGCCAGAACATGCAGGGATTTATGTAGAGCTGCAGGGCCAGCATGGGCACGGCCACCGCCATGGTTTGTGGACAGAGGGCATGAGCCTTCAAGCGTTTGACATCGATCTGTTCAGCCAATTGCTTGGCTGCCATGGGTGTGAATTGCAGCCGAGCAGTGGCAAAGTGCAAAATATTTGAATGAATCTCCACGGCATCTATGATGTCCGCCTTAATGCTTCCAGGAGTAGTGCTGACATGGGCTCCCAGCTGCTCGAAGATCCGCTTGAGATGCAGTACTCCTCGAGCTAGCTCGTCGATATTCACACTCTTTTGGGCGTACAATTGACTGGCGTAGTATAGAGTCAGCAGATTGAAGGTGGTGATCACAATGCGGCGCTGCTGTTGGTAGATAATCTCGTTGGCCAGCTGCTTGACCAGTTCCACTTCCTGGCGGTTCAGCTTCTGCAGGTGACCTCCCACACCCGCTCGCTGCATCCGCTGGCCACTGTCGTGTCCGAAGAACTCCTTGACAGAGATGGGTTCACCAAAGTCCAGGAACATCTTGCCGAAGCGCTCGTCGATGATTTTCAGGGCCTTGAAGAAACCCTTCGTGGACTCCTTGGGCTTGGGCACGCCCAGCAGCTCATAGACGAACAGTTGCTCCTCCAGGACACGCTCGTAGGCCACACTAACCGGGACGATCATCACATCCGGGACCTCGCCAGTGAAATATGGCAGCAGGGCCATCGAAAGGAGTCCGATTTTGGGCACCAGGGCCTTGAAGTTCCTGGAGCGCGTGCCCTCAATGAAGAACTCCACGCCAATGTGGTAATGGGCCACCAGAGCGTACATGTACTCCCGGAAAATGTCCCAGTACAGCTCGTCGTTGGAGAAGCTGCGGCGCATGAAGAAGGCTCCAGTCTTTCGCAGCATTGTGCCCATTCCAAACATTGAGTGGAAATCTGCAAGGGATTAGGGCTACATTAATATGATAAAATCATTAAAAACTTTAGTCCTCCTAATTATACGCATTTTAAGCGATTATAACAATTTAACACCTTTAATTACCCAGATACAAATCTAGTAACAAGTTGACAACTTAATTTGCTAGTTCATACTAATTGAAAAGCAAACAATTTTAAAATATAGCATGTCATTAGCGTTAAATATTTCCATTTCGTAAAACGATAATAGAATATGGACAATGTGTTAAATGCAAAACAAATGCTATTAATATTTGTAGCACATTTTCCGCTGCTAAAATTTTTATGGTTTTTCGGAAAATGAGCATAAAAAATGAATGGCTAAGCAATAGGTAAATTTGTTTTTGGAAATTATCTTTGAAATTTCGAAAAATATTTGTTTAATTGGTTGAATCAAATAATCATTCTGTTGAAAGCAATTAAAACTTGAAGAAATGCGGCCTTTGATCTCTCTAAGTAGAATATTTTTTAACGAATCATTCAAAACGTACCCATTCCGGCTGCTATTCCAGGAATCTCGATGTCGTAGTAGTAGCAGATGTACGACATGAGGATGAAGTCCATGTAGCTGCGGTGACTGGGCAGATAGAGCACCGGGCACTTGCCCATATCCTTGCGCACGTTGGCCATGCTGGCCGAATTGACGTAGAAGCCATCGCAGATCCTCTTGCCTATCGCCGTGATGGCTATGCCGCACCACCGGATGATGGCCATGTTCCGCTCCAGACCGATCTCATCGATGATCGCCTTGGCCTGCCGCTCCAGCTGCTTCACCGGCTGGCCCGATTCCTTGGCATAGTGCTCCAGCACGGATCGCAGCTTCTCGCTCTTGAGGACGTGCTGCTTGAGTTTCTGCGGATTGAGATACTTTTCGAATTCGTAGGCCACCTGCGGATTGAACTCCCTGGTCATGGAGGCCTCATTGCCCGGTGCTATTATGTTCTTGAAGTTCCTCATGTATTCGGCGGCACTGGCCAGTGACTTGCGCTCCTCCTGGTCACTGGCATCAGTGGATCCTCCTCCTCCGACTGTCACCGCGACTGGATTCCTCTGCATCGCGCTGCGTTTCACCTGCGAAAATGGAAAACAACGTGCGTCGCGCTGTTGAGAATCTCTGGAGGTATGTGGGCAACTAAAAATAAAGGAAAATAGCGTCGAGTGCGGTGCTATTTGACGAATCAACTGTCAAGCAGTCGGCCCCACTTTACAGACTTGACACACCGACACATAAAGTCACTGTTTGCTGAGATAGCGTCGGCACTCGGAGAAAATATTTACCAAAAAATTAACAAAAAAATTGGGGTTCGGTTTATATAATAATAGAATATTTATGGTTTTTCTTGGCCCGTTATTTTTTAATTAATAAAATTTGAAATATTTTATAATCAATTTAAAAGTTCCATTATTAAAATAATGGTTCTTTGGCATCTTAAAAAACTTTTTAGTAATGGTAAATCCTTTATTATTTTTTAATAACATTTAATTTGTGTTTTGTATACTTCAAGTTTCTTTAAGTGCTCCGCTATCCAGAGAAGGTTTATTATCTGACAGATTCAGCAGTTGAGGTAATCAGCGGCGAGGTACGGTTGCGTGTTAAAGGTGAACGCGTGTTTACCCTTAAATCCCCAAAACCTCGCTTAGCTTAATGAGGAGTTTCAAATTTTCCACAACACCACAGCTTTAAAAATTACTAGGTTTTGCTCAATTTAAGTGGCTGAGAATAAGGCGAAGTTAAGAGTCATTAAAAATAATAAAGGCGTTTTTAATGAAATTTTTTGCGATCTGTAAGGTATTTTAACCTAGCAAAATGATGTTAAATTATATTAAGAGACCTTATTTGATTTTTTTTTGTAAGTTGTGGTATATTAATAAAAAAAACATCATTAAATAATAAAAAACTTAAATTTATTTATTGATTTAAAGCAAATTGATTAGCTAATTTACGAACATAATGACAAAGCTATTTTTAAACCCATTTCAACCACTTAAGTCGTGGCGACAACCCTGAAGACTGGAAAACATTTATTAGGGTTGCTGACCTATCCCAAACTGGAACTGGGATGCGTCACGCGAGTGATTTATTCGTGTCACGACACGCTCGCATTTCTGGTGATAACGTCACTCATCAGGTGAGCCACCTGGGCGGGAATAAAAAAGCAATGGTCTGGGCCATAAAACCACACACCCTCTCTGCTCGAGTGCAAAAGATAATGCCCAGGAAGGCTTAAGATTAGTAATCGACCTGGCAACTGGCTTTAAAAATTGATGAAGAGCCCCCTTCGATGGAAAATGAACAGATGTGGCGACTCCCAGGCAAACAAGCACACACTCCGCACTTTTACAGGTAGCATTTTAACACTTCGCTTTGCGTTTTAGCCGGTAATTGCAATTTAACACGGCTAGTAAGGGGGCTTTTTGTTTGGCTTTCCGTATAAATACGACTGCAATACGAATATTTACTTTACAAATGCACTTGTTTCCGCAAACTTTCTATTTATAAGTCACTGGGCATCACGGGCATGCTGACTAATTGGCTACGTATGTCACACACTATCGAATAATCCAATTTTTCGGCCCAGATAAGGCGCCTTTATGATGGCAAAATCAATTAAAAAATGATTCACTGCCCAGATAGCACCTGAGGTTTGATTAGTAATGGGCGGCCCCTTATCGGGGTGATCGAACTTGGGATTGCAGGGTGTCTGCCATTCGATTTACCGGTCTACGTACTGGGTCAAAAATTCGATACTAGCTGCCCAGGCAGGAATTTAGGTGGCCTTTTTTTCGCACTGCACGAGGCCTCCGCTCTTAGTGCATTTAATTCACGACTCGCAACTTATTTCGGATCTCGCTGACCGACTTTTAGTGGCTTTATTTCTCTGCAGCGGCAGCGGAGGCGGCTGTTTTGTTTTGTTGACGAAAAGACATCTGCAGCAGCTGCGAATCGATATTTGACGGTTGGGTGAGTGTAGGGGCTCTCTACACGATGCGACCGACGCATTAGGGGCACTCCCCGCCCAGCTGTTCATGCGCGGTGGTGGTTTGATGGGGCAATAGTAGCGGTATTCCCGTACACTTTTATTTTATTTTAAAAGGTTTTTAATATAAATATGGAACAATTCCCTTTCTTCACTTAAATTCAATGTAGGCACTGTAAATACCCATAAAAAACATTTTATTTATTTACTATACATTTTTTAAAATTTATTTTGAATTTTGCATTAAATAATATTTCTTTTTAGTTCAAATGCGTATTTTAGGGTTCAAATAAAATGCGTTCATTTGTAAATGTTTTCTAAATTTATTGTATAGTTATGTAGTTAACAGGGCTTAGTATAGAGATACACCTAATTAATGCCATTTATTTATAATTAATAAGTAAGTTGTTCTCAAATATTTACACATTGGTAGAATTTATTTGATTTAAGAGGTTTTTGTAGCGCCTAATATGTTTTAACAGCATGGGTTAAATAATATCAAAAATCTGGTAATCTTTTATCTAAATATTAAATGGGTTTTTTGCCATGTAAAACAGATTTTTCCCTCGACTGTCAATGTACTTTATTACACATTTTCATATCAGAAGGGTAATATAAATAAGCTGATATTACTTGGGCCACTGATTAACCGATGCCCACTGTACTTCGTACTGAAACGGGTTTTGGGGAAAGCTTTTCTGGCCAGCTTTCGCTGATATCGGGTGGCAACGTACCGCAACCTAAGAGGTCTTCGGCTTTAGTTTGCATTTGCAATGCGCAAAGTGCAAATCTCAACAGAAAAAAAAGAGGTGTCATCATGTCGTTTTGGAGCCACGTACTGGATGCCCTGCTGGCACTGGTCCACATTCTCAGCGACCGCCTGCTGGAGTTCGTTTTGGGATGGTATCTGGGTGACCACAAGCGGGTTCCGGGTCCGCCCAGCTTGGAGCAGCAGTCGCTGCTGACCAAAAGCGCCGTGGAGTTGGCCCAACAGATACGGGAGCGTAAGCTGCGGAGTTACGACATCGTGAAGGCCTATTGCGAACGCATCGAGAGTGTTAACCGGGATCTGAACGCCGTGGTGGACGGTCCCTTTCCGGAGGCCTTGGATCAGGCGCGCGAAATCGACCGGAAGTTGGCCAAAAAGGAGTACAGCGATGAGGACTTCCGGCGTCAGCCCTTCCTGGGAGTACCCTTCTCCACCAAGGACAGTACCGCGGTGGCCGGCAAGCTGCATACTCTGGGTCTGCTATCCCGGAAATCGGAACGTTCGACCGAGGACGCCGAGTGCGTTCGCCTTATGAAGGAAAGTGGTGCCATCATCATTGCCACCACCAATGTTCCGGAGGTCAACAAGTGGATCGAGTCGAGGAACATGCTGATTGGTGGAACCAACAATCCCTATGATCTACGACGCTCTGTGGGTGGTTCTTCGGGTGGAGAAGCCGCTCTGATCGCCGCCTGCTGTACGGGCTTTGGCCTGGGAACTGATATCGGTGGTTCCATACGCATACCCGCCTTCAATTGCGGTGTCTTCGGGCACAAGCCCACCTCCGGAGCAGTGAATATGGCTGGTTGCACCTTTAGAACCGGCAAGGAAAAGGAGACTATGGTGTGTGCCGGTCCGATGAGTCGTTCCGCCCGGGATTTACTGCCCCTGATGCAGGTTCTTATGGAACCCTCGCTCAAGGCCAAGCTAAAACTGGATGAGAAGGTGGATCTCAAGCGTTTGCGCTATTTCTATGTGGCCTCCAACGGCATGGCTCAGTGCAATCCTATAAACCGGGAAACCGAAAGAGTGATGTACAAGATACGTAAGCATTTCGAGGGCCTGTGCGGCAGGGATGTGCAACATGCCAACATACCCAACACCAAGTTGACCGGCAAGATGTGGCGCTACTGGATGACCCAGGAGCCGGCCAACTTTAATCGCTTGCTGGGGAACGGCGCCGAACTCAATCCGTTTGTGGAGCTCTTCAAGAAGATCCTGGGACAGAGTGACTACAGCATGGCCGCCATTTACGGGCTGCTCGATGGTGTGCTGCCAGCGGAGAAGGAAAAGCTGATGCGGGAGGCCACGGCAAAGTGCAGGAAGTCGGTGCAGGATTTGCTCGGCGATGATGGGGTTCTGTTCTTCCACAGCTCTCCGAGGACGGCGCCCTTTCACTTCTATCCGCTGATCAAGTTCAATGACTTCGCCTACTTCAGCCTGTTCAACGTGCTCCATCTGCCGGCCACCCAGGTGCCCATGGGGCTCGACACGAAGGGCTTGCCCCTGGGCATCCAGGTGGTGGCCAATCCGAACAACGATCGTCTTTGTCTGGCGGTCGCCGAGGAACTGGAGCGGACCTTTGGCGGCTGGGTGCCACCATTTGCCCTGAAACAATAGATGCCCTATATGATCGAATATTTGTTTAACTACTTTAGGTGTCGGTAACGCTGGAGACTGTCGCTTGTGGCCTTTGTTACAGGAATTCAATAAATCTACTCACTTTTTATTAGTTTCGGTTCCTTTTTCTGGGGAATTTAAAAAAAATGTCCGTTTTGGTTATTTGAAATTTTGAAATTTTCAAAACTTGGAAAAAAATATACCTTTTAATCCTTTGATAAATTGAAAGCTGATCTGGATGATCTTTCTAATTTATTCTTTTCTAAAAGAAAATATGTAATTCGTATAGTTTTTCAAACAATACCAGAAATCAGCTGGTTGACGCTCTGGCAACTCTTTAAAAAGCGTATGGTGCTGCCCAACTAACTCGATATATTTAAATTATGCCGCAAAAAGAAACGCATTACATAAGTTCATATTGGGAGGTCTTTTTTATTACAAACATTTGTGTTTTTAATAGATTTTATTATCAACTCGTTTCATACATCGATATAACATATTTAAAGCGGATTCCATACGCACAACGGAGGAACGATAAGGCATATATTTCAACCAGAACTTCGGTTTCTATCAACAAACTAAACGATTTTGTTTGTGGGGAATATATATAATAGTGAGATTTAATTCATTCTGTGACCCCTGTGGCGCATAAACAAAGTGAAATGCTCTTTGATTATCGTTCTGCTATTATACTACACTTTTATATTTGAAATCAACTTCGGTGTTGGTTATAAATAAAAACATTTGTGTTTCCAATGAGTTCTTAGTATCAACTTGTTTAATTTATATTTACAAACTAGGTAGAGCGAATTCCGTATTCCGATCTGAAGTTGACTGCGACTTGAAAATTTGCCAAAATTAGTTTACAATTTTGTAACATTTTGGTTACGTTCTTTGTTTTTGTTTTTATATTGCGGGAGGTATTTAGGACCCAAAGTGATGTGGAACGTTCCATTCTCAGGTCTTGTATCCATTTTCGAAACGTCAAAGTCCGGCGGCGCGGTGAAGGATTGCACCAGAAACAGCAGAAAAAGCAGGCCCAAGATCAAAAATTTCGATGCGATCATTCTGAGCTAAAAAAATAAACTAAATAGCTAAACCCACAAACATATTTTAGAAAAGTTTGCAAATGGCAAGGCAAGCAATATAGAGAAAAATTTGCCCGTTTGATTTGTGTTCTAATAAGCAATAAGACGAATAAACAACAAAGGAAGTTAACTTCGGCAAGCCGAAGTTTGTATACAGTTATAGAAAAATTTCAATAATTTTATTAAATTGAATTCGAAATTCTTAAAAATATAAAAATGTATATTCCCAATATTATAAAATAATATGTCAAAAAGCCCCAAAGCTATAAATTGTTTCATATTACTTCCCACCATTTTTCGGATTGTTCCTATGACAGCTATATGATATAGTCTTCCGATTTTGATAAATTTTAATTCAAAATTCAAAACCAAATAAAAAATGGTATTTCCAAGTGTAGGAGGGTATATGTTAAAAAACACCGAAGATATAATTTTTCCATATTATTTTAACACTACTTTTCCGTTTGTTCCTATGGGAGCTATATGATATAGTCGTTCGATTTTGATAAAATTTAATTCGAAATTCAGAACTCAGTTAAAAATGTTATATCCAAGCTTAGAAAGTTATATGTTAAAAAACACCAGAGATATAATTTTTTCATATTATTTTACCACTAATTTTCCGATCGTTCATATGGCAGCTACATGATAATATAATATAATTTTTTTAAAATTCTTTCCCCGATAGTTCCTATGGGAGCTATAATATATAGTGGTCCGATCCGGCTTGTTCCGACTTATATACTACCTGCAATAGAAAGAAGACTTTTGGGAAAGTTTCAGCCCGATAGCTTTAAAACTGAGAGACTAGTTTGCGTAGAAACGGACGGACAGACGGACGGACAGATGGACGGACAGACGGACATGGCTAGATCGACTCGCCTTGTGACGCTGATCAAGAATATATATACTTTATGGGGTCGGAAACGTCTCCTTCACTGCGTTGCAAACTTCTGACTGAAATCATTATACCCTCTGCAAGGGTATAAAAAATGTATATACATATTTCAGCTAAAGAATGTGAACTTGTCAGTATGTGCATATCGTCTGGACGCTGTCTCTCTCATTGATTGTTGTCAAAAAAATAAGAGAAAATGTTTGGCTTGTTCTATTATTAAATATTTGCTGAATTATTTATTTATTTTAGGCCACGCGCCACAAGCAAAACGAATTATATTATTGATCCCAAAAAAAGCGGTTCTTTTTTTTCAAATGTTATCAGCTTTGCTTTACCGAACTCATATAGACAAACAAACGCCCACAGAATTAACTGATGAACTTTTTTCTGTTTTTCCACTCTGAATGTTGCTAGCCCAAACACTCAAAAACAATGTTTTTTTCAAAAGATAAATATGCGTCTATTTTGCCGCTGAACGACAAATATTTTAAGCAAATTAACTGTACTTTGGTTATGGATTTAAAAAAGTAGTTTCGAAATTATAGTTGTGTATATATTAATTTAGTTTTTGCGTAGTTTGTGTTGCGGGATCTTTTCGTCCATTCCGGGGGAGGATGCTTTTGTATGCCCCACGCTGTCAAATCCGTGGCATCCTCAGGAGTCATGTCCACCTTGCTCTGGTCGAAAGCTTCTGGGTCTCCGGTGGGTTGGGCCAAAAGCTGTCCCAGGATCAGCAGGCATACGGTGCCCAGAGTCACAAAAGAAACGTTCATTTTCGGTCAGTGACAAAATGCTTCTGAGCTCAAAGAATCAAAGCTACGAAAACGAAGACTCGGCTCCTATGAATTATACAGGGAATTCCACATTGACTGAGTTCTTATATTATCAAGCAGATGGCACCTTTTACCTTAGCAAAGAAGTCTGGAGATTGGGTCGTTATCATCGAATGTGGAACATGTTGATAATTTGTTTTTCTAAATCGTATTAATTATAAATTTGAAATGCGTCATAAAAATTAGCCTTTTCTTCATTAGGAATTTTCGTTCTTAAAAACCTTGTAAGTACATTTTGGCATCGATGCTTACAATTTCAGAAAAAAATATAGGAAGGAAAATGTTAAATTGAGTAGTTTTGAATAAGCACATACAAGGGAATGGAATTAAAGTTAAGTTGATTGCAGATTTAAACAGATCGAAAATATTTTCAGCTTTTAAGAACATTTTCAGCTCATTTGACAACGTCAGAGTTCTCTCTGTGTAAGCATTCTCTTTACTTATTTTTGTTTTTTAGCAAATAAATTTAGGGGCTTGAACCAACTAAATGCTTCTGTCTGGGCATATGCTAAATAGCCCAGAACAAATAATCTAAATTCTGAGCTAATTTACGTCTTTAAATAAAAATAAGTGCGTTGCTCATTCTAGGCTTGATTAAAAATCCGGAACCAACCCTTTCGAAGCGTTGCTCTGTGGGACCTATGAACTTTGTTGTTCGGGGGGAGATTAATGGTTCTGGTGTCAGGAAACACTTAACCCAAAAGTTCCTGTTGGCGGGCAGATTAGTTGGGGTTCGAAGATGTCGCGCTGTCAACAATTAATTTGTCCTAACACACGCACAACCTGTCCCACTTCTTGGAGTTGCAAGGGGAATATGTGCATCCGAGCCCAGTCTCCAACTTTAATTTTATACATATATATGTATATCCTTAGAAAGGGGTATATTTGTTTGCACCAAAAGATTGCCGAGAAGTGAATTCTTTTTTCAATTGAAAAATAAATAAAAAAGGTTTTTTTATACTAAAAAGTTTTAGGTATTTACCATTCTGATTTCCATACCAACTTTCTTTTCAGCCTGCTTGCTTATCAGCTAAGGCATTTTTATAAGTCTTTAAAAATCCATTTTCCTAACTACTTTTTTTAAAGTTATGTTAATTATAAATTGTATATTTTGTATTTAACTTATATATAAAAACATAATCATTGAGTACTTTAATCAACTATTATACATATATTGCTATAGGATGCGATAAGGCTTAATTAATATATTATCTCAAGGTGTGCTGACTGGCTTGCGACCTATGAGTCTTCGAGGGTATGCTCTATCCCCAGCTTGATTATCCAAAGGCATCCTGGTTGGCCATAAATTTTGTCCAACACGAAGGTGACTTTTCACCCTGTCTCGTCTGGCTGGCTTTGTCTCATTTACCTCTCCGTCCGGTTTCGCTGACCGAGCGGCAAATATGCCTTAATATCCGAATGGACCTGGACCCGTGCTGAAGTCAAGTTGTGGGTCTGCTGTGCAATTGTCCGAGTATCACGACTATTTCCATTATGGCCAGCTTTTGTTGTTTGTCGCTTCTGTTTATGTCTCTGCCGTGTTTTCAATTCGTTTCGGTTGTGTTTCTGTTTTTGAAATATTAACAACGCCCTTTTGCTGTTTTTTGGAGCTGCACATGGCCCCCTCATCGTCTCAGTTCATAACTTTGCTCTCAAGTATTTGTGCCTGCATTTTATGTATTTGCCGGGATTATCTTTTCACATTGGAGTGGCTGCCACACCATATCGTATGTAAATATGGAATTTTGGTGCCTAAAGATGAGGCAAGGCTGCTAAATCTCTGGCTTTAATGTTACCTAATCGTTATTAACAATTACAAAAAATATATTTTCTGACTTGAAAAAATAACCTACAATTACTTAAGTATTTTTTGAAACTAAGGAATTACATTACTATATTCTTGTGATATTTAAAATAAAAAATTCAAATACCTTAAATTTATTTTAAATCTAAAACTAATAATACCTTTTTTTCAGTACCTTAAACATTATTTTAAACATTAATTTATTCCCCGTATACTTTTGTTATTGTATAGGAAAAGTTAGGAAGTTTTTATACCATAAATTCTAAGGGGAAATCCCATTCCTTTTATAAACTCATGCATTCCTTTGCCCCCAACAAAAACTCAATGTTATATCCTTTGGCCTTTTGTGTCTCAAATGTGAAATTATCAATATGGGCTGAAAAAAAACGTGGCTGATTTTCAGTATCCGCGCTTCGTCGTCGAGCCTTTGACAAATCCACAAATCCAGCTACTAAACAGCAATTTTTTATGGACTCTCCCGAGCCCCCAACCTCGAGCAACATTTGCCTATGCTGAACACAAAAAAAAAATAGTTGGACTTTCCACTTTTTTTCTCTGTGATTATTTGCTGTAGGAAAAACGTCTACATTGTTGGAATTCCTTTTGCGAAAATTGCCACGTGACACAAAGGCGTCTGGAGCACACACAGAAAGCGCCTTTTATTGGCCTCCTGCCCCACCACATTTGGTGGGGGTTTTTCTATGGAAGGTTGGGTTCGTAGGGCTGGCCAAACACAATAGGCCCGAAAATGACGTTGCAACAATTAATGTGAACAGTTTTGCAGTCGTCCTCGACGCTGTCGTCGTTGTTTGGCCGTGATTTATAACGTGCATAAAATTTGCGGTCCTGGCAAGCACCTACCCGGCCACAATGCCAGCCCCCCGAAAATTTGTCAACGGGCATTTCGAATGGAAATGGAGCTGAGTCCTCCGGAGGATCTGGTTCGGTTCGTGATTGGTTAACTGAGCGGGAGACGAGCTAATACATTTATTTCTCAAGTTTCCCAAGGTCAGTTTTTGACCTGATGAGCGGAAATTAAGTCTACAATAATATATGTTTGACCTTAAATAATAAGCACTTGGTCGATTTATATTGTCATAATTATAGCTTTTTTTGAAAAAAACATTTTGTTGACTGAAATATATTCATATTTATTTTTGTTTTCTTCTACCTGAATTTTTTTTATATATTTTATAATCTAAATTTGAGTTCTATTTTTAATTACTTTTTAGTAAGGGAATGTAGCTGATAATAAGATTAAAGGTAAAATCTTTAATTTTTAATAATACAAATTAGTAAAATATACATGATTTATTATTATTATTATCTTCTTGTTAGGATATCTTATTTTCCCTAATAGGATGAAAAGTACTCCATCAACTGAAGAATAAAAAATGTTTATTTAACATATATTTAAAAATGCTATAGCATAGAACCTGGTTAATTAAAAGATCCTGGTTCATTTGAACTAGTTTCTTTGCAACCCCCTCCGAAGGGCGCTCAAATCAACTCTGGTGTTTGTGCTTTTTGTGGTCGTGGGGACACTCCACTTGGTAATTTATTGATAGTTGCCGGTTTCATTCGCTTCTAATAAGCTGGCCCCCTTCGACGGTGCTCTGCTCAAACCCCTTCATTCCTTTCTGTCTGGGGGTGCATATTTGAAAACTATTTCCACTGCGTGATAATTTATGTGGCTGGTACAAATTACATAATCGTTTGGCCGTTTATGCAAATTAATTGAAAACTTCGCCCTCAATCCGAGCGCTCTCTCGGTCTCCTGCCATATTTATTTTCTTTTTCAATTTCCATTTTCGCAAATCTTTGTCTGACATTTGCCACTCGTCTGCCTCTGTTTTTTCCCCCAGTTCCCATTTGGCCTTTTGCAGTCGTTGCAATTTTTTCTTTCCAATTTACAATAAAATTCAATAAGGTGTTGGGGATGGACTTAATGGAGATTGACTGACAGTGCCTGCCAAATGTGTGTGTTCCGGGGCTTTTTACGTGTACGTACACGTGCTCGTGTGTGTAATGCAATTTTATGCTTGCTGCTGTCTTATATATTGGCTTTTTTTGCAAATCTAAGTCTGGCTCTAAGCTGATTTTTTTTGTTGTTTGAAAATAACTGCTTGGAAATTGAATTGAAATTTTTAGGGAAAACCTTGAGCCAGTTAAGATTTAAATTTAGGTGGATTTTATAAAATCAAAGCACTAAAAATTGGGTGGAAAAAAATATATTAATATTTATGATGTATAGGAAATAATCTAAAAACATGGTGTACAAATAAAGATTACGAATTGACATAAATCAATTTTAATGTAAAGAGTACAACATTTTTAAGACTGTTTTTTAAACGTTTTTTATTCAGTACTTTGGCACTTAAGTTAAATACTTAAGTTTACACTTCAAACTCAAACTTCTATACAATTTCTGTTTGTTTTTTCCCCCGCTGTCTAAATGTACCCTCATTACAGCAAATGGCATTGCAGCTGTGTGGAGCCCAACAATTTTTAACACGCATACGCACTGTTGCACTTGCATAAAATATAATGTCTCCATTTCGGAATGATCTCCAGACCCTCTGAACACCCTACTCTGAAAAAGTGGAATTCTTAATTTTTAAACAAGCAAATACATATTACAAATTGAAAGTGCCGTGCAAAAAGAATAGATAGAAAGAGCTGGAGGCTACAGTGACTTCGAGTGGATTTTGCCAGCAGTTTGCAACCTCCGCACAATCAGCAAAAGTCAGCCAGCTATGAACAAAACTTAAACAGACAAAACAAAGTGCAAAGTGAGGGCGGGTGGCTCTTGCAGTTGACATTTATAAATTTCACACGCAGGGCGCGTGAAATGGCGTCGTCGTTTTAAAGTTGAAACATTTGCGTAATTAGCTGGCGACTCTGCCGTTGCTCGGTGGCAAGCAACTCCGAAGGTGCAACACCATGAAACTATGGAAAAAATAAAAAAAAACGCCCACAAAAGCTGAAGTAAAGCAAGTCAGGGGAACAACTTTAAGTGTTGGCGCAAATTACGTTCCAAGAACTTAATTAAATTGTAACCATTTCTCCGTTTTTCCATTTGTCTGCCTTTTTTTGTTGGCCCTGTTGGCTTTTGGCCAAATGCATGTTTGCAAACTGAAGCGGCTGACAATTAACTAATGTCAGCCGCGAAAAGTTTCGCCTGGAGATGTGGGTGGCTGTGCAACGTATGACTCTATGTTCCTTTTTTCCGGTTTCGAAACTTTTGTTACTACATTTGGAAATTAAATAAAAATGTAAAAAAAATATAAAATTAGTTTATATTTAATTAAACAATACCTAGCTATAAATTTTGCAAGTTAAATAGGCTTAAGATCGTAATATAAATTTAATCAAATTCAATAAATCGGTGCTTTGACTTTTTAAAATAAATTTCGACCGTTAGTTAAAAATCAAGGAGTTTACAAGAGCATTTTTTAATAATTTTTAATTGTGAAAAATAGCGAACCAATATCTTAAAAGGTTACTGCCATAAATAAGTATATAAAGATGTTACTTTATTGAAGTTAAGATAATGTACTCGCACATTATTGAAATGCTCCATTTGTCATTGGTTCGCATTAAGCGACGTCGTTGAGAAACCCACTGACATCTGTCTGTTTTATTGTGCGTAAAGTCAACCGATAAGCGATTTATTTTTTACTGTGCGACATTTCGGTCGCCAGTAAGTGAGCCTTATCAATCGCGAAATGTCCTGGCGAAATCATCGACATAATGGTCGGTGGTCGCATCACGTTTGTCGCTTTATGCCGTCTGCTTATGAGCATTATATCTGCATTGTCACCTTGTTGGCCATTTAACATGAACGGGGCGTCCTTTCCTGAATCCCGATTCAGGGATCCACCCACCTGGGCCACCCCCAGGCCCCCTTATCTCCCTGCCAGCCGTATTCCCTTTGCCAGGGGTTTAAGGACATCGCCGTCATCGTTACTGTTACGGCCACTCCCCCCATTTCCCGACCTCCCATGTCGTGTTGCCCAGGCTAGGAGTACAAAAAACGCTTTCTTTTGTTTCTTTTTTTGATAGATTCACTTTCCCGGGGATCAGAGGGAAGGTACCGCCCCTGCGAGCGATTCAATTAGTGGAGGGGACCAATGGGCCCGCGTTACTGATACTACGAAGAGAAAATCCTGTATTATTAAAATAACTAAAAAATGCATAGTATTAAATATATATTTTTACCGCTCAAATTTATAGGCTATTTTTTTTTAAATTTATCCCACGTTGCCTAGGATCCTTAGGCTTAACAATATAAAAAGGAATGTCCCATAAAAAAATATTATTATTAGGACCACCATTCCTAAAGGTTCGGATATAAAACGATACAAATTGAACATAATTTTTGTACATTAATTATTTTAAAATAAATAAATGTATTCATTTTTAATTTTCAATCATTATTTATTGCTAATTTTTTACAAATCAAATTTTTTTGCAATTAATTCTTAGGTTTCTTTAAAAGTCAAAATATATATATTTTTAATTTCTTGGTAGTTTTAAAACGTATATTTTTATCCAAGAATCTATCCCCTTTTTCTGAGTATAGGAAAATGGTAGTTCAGCCAGTGAGCGAATACAAATTTCGTGCCAAACAAGTTTCCCAGTCATCCTAACGTGCTCATTTGAGTGGAATCACTTAATGGTTTTATGCGCTTATCATTATCATCCCAGCGGCGAGCTCGGCGGAAGGACCAGCAAATGGCCAGGCCAGGACACCGTTGGAGTGAGGCATACAATGGCCAGGATCAGCAATGGGGATACAGGCAGGACGGGATGGAACAGGGACAGCAGAGGACGGCAGGACCAACAGAACTCTTCGCCGCCGTTGATTCAATCAAATTTGCTTGCCTGTTCGCGGACATTTTTATCTGGCGGATGTTTGGCTCGCTGTCAGCGCTAGAAATGTTTGCGTCGCGTCATTGTTTTAATGCGAAACACACACACACACTTTGGGCCTCTGGGCCTAATGTTTCACTTTTCAGAGCGTGACGGGGAAAGGTGAAAGGTCGCCAGCACGGCCCACAAATAAGGAAGTAATATGTCGCCGCCACGGCCATCAAATACAGACGGGGGTTTGTTCTTCAATAAACTCGTCCTGCTGCGGGAATTTGTGGGAATTTCTTGGGTGCTGTTTTTGAATGAGTAAAGCTACGTACACAAATAAAAATATTTGAATTGTTTTTTTGTAAGCTAACCTAAACTAACTCATGACATCTTTTTTATGTTCTTTTCGCTTTAAAAAGTATGTAAAAAAAATATACAAACAATTTTTTTAAAAGTCCATATAATATACGTTTTTATTTTTATAGTTCCTATTTAAGTTAAACCTTTAAAATAATAGTATAAAAATATTAATTTACGGAAATTAAAAAATTATTTAAATTTTGTAAAACCAAATTAACCACTCGTCTTACATCTAAAGCAATCCGGGGCAACGTCGAATATTTCCAGTGTAAAATTAAGACCACGATTTCGAGCTGATTTGAACAGTATCACGGCAAAATTGGCCGTGGGACCTCCTTCGAGTAAAGAAGCCTTACCTCCTTTCGATTCGCTATTGTCGGTGATCACAATTGCGCTTATTTTATGGAGCTGTTTTGAAAATGGAATATAATTTAAATTTAATTAAAGATTAATAGATTTTACTTTATATTTTTACCTGGGGTTGAAAGTTGATCTTCTTTTCGACGACGCGAAAGAACTTTCTTGGTACCACAATTTCCTCCTTATGGAGTAATCTGGCGCCTTTTTTCAACACCCCAAAAGTGGTACTTCCATCGTGACTGCCAAAAACCACACCCAAAAATGATACGATTGCAATCGCCACAGAAATTATCCTTACAAAATACATCATGATCTGCCGAAAGCTGATTAGGAAATGAATAAATATATGCACCAGCTTAAAAATATTCTATGGTAAAGTAACGCTATTAGTTGCTAATAAATACATTAGCAACGGTTTAACACACTTAAAATGTTTAAAAACTGCAATTTGCTTTGTATTTAACTGCTCATCATTCGGTGCTGTAGAAGAGTTTTGTTATTGCTATAAATCTTAATATTATAGTCGATGTTGTAGTTCTTCCTGCCAGAAAATTTAATAGAGCAGTAGACATTGTTCGGTCCACCGGCAAGGAGAGCGCCTTCGGTTCCAAATGAGGATCTATGATTGTTCGTTAGAACAATGGCACTAATCACTCTCGCATCACTCTTAAAAACGAATTTGAATATATAAATAAATTCGAATTGACTTTGGCTTACCTTTTGTCTATAAGTAAACTTGTGGGCGATTTTGCCCGTTTTTCTTCCTGGCACAAATAAATTTTGGCTAAGCAGTAGAATATCCGTTGGACTTTTGTGACCGATAATGGCAACGTGTTTGGCAGAAGTCAACTGGTGATTCATCCAGAGCAGAAAGATTGGTACGATATATGGCCATACAAATTGAAGGGATACCATTGTGGAACTTCCTGAAATAAATAAAATATTATTAATAAATGTATATACAAATACCCATGAAATTAGCGAACTTTTTTAGGGATACCGCATTTTTCATACTTATAAAATATTGTAAAAATAATTCGACCATCCATAGAGAACAGTGAAAAATCTATTTTAGTTCATTAAACCAAAGCTGATTTGATTTAATGCATAGATGTTTAAATATTTTAAGTTATTTTGAAACCCCCAAAAGGGTATTCAGTAGATTTTAACCACTCATCTTTATCGGGTCTTGCCCTTTTGTCAGCTCTTCACCAAAGGCGAAGCGCCCCCTTTCTTCTTTCGATTCCACCCCTCTTGGTCGCTGTCACTGGCATTGAACCGCATTTGTTTAAAAGATTGATGACCAACAATTGACTGCAGGCCCGTATCCTTCCGCCCACTTTTTCTGCTCCTGACATAATGCGCTCAATATTTATGAGCCGCAAATCCGGACAGACACTTCGAGTTTCCCGTAATCGAAGAAGAGCAATGAGTAACGGCCGTGACCTGCAAAAGTTGCCCAATGATTTCATTAATTTAATGTACAACAATGTGACTTGTCACTTGTCAACTTTTTGGCTGGAACCCATTCCGAGGGTAAATCAGTTCATATTAGTCTAATGCCCCGAGGGGAGGGGAGTATAAAACTCACTTAGTGCCGAGGAAAGTTTGCCGACAACATGTCATTGATTTCATACACGCTGCATGCCCAGGACGAAGAGGCGAAAAGGACAGGACAAGGATCTTAAAAAGTGTCGTATGCAGGCAGCGATGCATCATCATGGTTGTCAGCCACATTTACTCGACATTTAACTTATGCCAAGTGCAGATGAGGAGGGGATGGAAAAAAGATGGGGAAAAACTGAAAGGAAGGATGCGAAGTCCTCGGCGGGAAGATTTAATTTTTATGCCACCGAGGTTGAGATTCTGGGCGCAGTAAAATGTGACGAATTTCCACTCCTTGTCAAAATATGTGGCGAACATTTTCACAGCACTTAAAGTCTTTAAGTGTAGCATCTTTAAGATAAAAGTCAGGATCGGATAATTCTTAAATACTGCTCAAAGATATATAAAATATATTACTTTAGTTCTATATCTTCTTAAACATATCATCTGTTTATTAGAGTTCCTTACCAAATGAGCCATTCCGGAAGACCAAATTAAGGCTGCGGAATCAACTCGAAATGAAGCCCCTAAATAACGCAGTCAGCTACTTTATCACCCGGAGAAATTGTCACCCCAGCGAAGTGGGAAGGACCCCCAGCTAACCCAATGACAGACCACCCGAAAAGCCATCCATCCATTCCGTTCGCCAGCCAAACGATACTAAGGCAGACTTTTACGGCGCTTTTCATTAGCAGCCACACTTGTTGTCGCGGGGTGCCAAACTTTCTTTTGTATCTATAAAATGTCTTGCTTCTGGTCTTTTTGGTCTCCCCCCACTTTCCCTCTAGTGGCAGTTATTAACCCTTAACCACACGTTACCATTTATAACCCGGACAAAGTGAACCGAGCGCGTTAAGCTGACAATGGCAACAAATTTTTTCCCTTTTGTCGTCTATTGTGTCCGGAATCTGTTGGCAGCCACCATTCGATTGTGGTTCTTCTGCCCTTTGTCTGCGGTTTACGGCTTCTAATTCGTCCTGAACCCCGATTCTTAAGGGTGCCCAAGTGGATTTCGCAGCAGCATTTCGGGATGTATTGTGATAATTGCCAGCGAAAATTCGACATTCTTTTGCATTTCCTGGGGAAAATAATTAATCACTTGGGATTTTGAATAATTGGAAAAAGGATTAAATGTGCCCAGAAATTAGAGAATAAATAGTTTATAGTATTGTATAAAAACAACGAAAATATATATTTTTTTAACTTATTTTCTTATCTATCCTGTGAAGTAGAACAGAATGCACGATAGTAAGCTTATCAGATTGTCAATTAAAGTACTTTCAAAGATTGTTAGATTGGGGGTTGACGGGCGATAAGGTATCTTTAGTAAGCTAATTAAGTGAAATATTATGTGTTATAGCCTTCTTATATGGCTTATATGGCTCAAGTGGACACTCAGCCAACGTGATTAGTTTTTGATAGTGTGATTAATTTTGATAAGACACCTTTTTTCGGCTTCATATAAAAAGATCTTCAATAGAGGGCCGTAGAACATTCGTTAATTGGACAAAAAAATGAAAGCCATCACACTTTGCCTCTTGGTTCTGGTTTCGGCCACCTGCCTTCTCACTACTCGGGTAAGTTAACCAAGTAAATTATGTTATCATGTAATTAATTAAATCCTTTTAAATTACAGGCCAATTCCAAAGAATCCAGTGAAAAAAGCTTTGATTCCGAATTTGGTTTTGAATCGGAATTGGAAGACCTCCTGGATAAATTGGATAATGACAGTGACTATACGGATGTGGAGGCACAGGGCTTTATTAAAACCTGCAGAAAGATCCTCCGCAAGGCTTTGAAGACAGTTCGAGGCACCAACTGCATTATCAAGGAGGTGGTAAACATCCTAAGTTCCTGCACCACCTATGTAGATGCCATCGATGACTGTGGAACAGCTATTCCCAAGGATGTGGCCAAGATTGTGGATTCCGTGAAACAGATTATTAAAATCTGTGATGATATTATCCACCTGCACTCGAAACTCTGCGCCAAGGATGAGTCCGACGATGGGTCCACCATCAAAAACTCTTCCAAGTGCTTCTGGAAACTATTCAAGGCCTCAATGAAGCTGACCAGAAAGATAAACATAACCCTGAAGCTGATTGCCAAATTGCCCTCAGATACGAGTTCCTGCTTTGTTGATGCCACCAAAAATGTCACGGCCTCTTTCAACTCATTTTTGCCCAACATTGATGTCTGCATAGAGTCTATGTGAATTGTGTATGCTTAATTAATTAAATAATATTTGTGATGGTTTCACCTGAACACCTGGTATATAGATGCTTATATTGATATTTTTACTAAATATAAAAAAAACAGGAACAATTACGGGTTTCGGGCTTTCTCAATGGGAGCCCAAAACTGCACTTCTAGATTTTATAACTTGGACAATTCAATTCCGATTTAGTAGTAGGATACATCTGTGAATTTGTGGTTGAATTTAGTAATATTTTACATTAACGTTTTTCTTATTAGCGATGGTTGAAATTTTGGCACATATTCATCTTTGGTTTTCCTTATATACAATGGCTTTTGAAATGGGACCTCAAAACTCCACTTTCAGATACCATAACTCCGGTAGTTGAATTCCGAATTAGACGTGGCATACCTTAATGAGTTTGTGGTGCAATTCTCTCATAATCTACATTAAAATTGTTACTTTATTCGAGGGTCGAAATTTTAGCCCATTTTCATGCCCGATTTTTTCGTATTTCCGGGGATTTCAGCATGATACCCCAAAACTGCTCTTCTAGTCTCTATAACTTTGGTAATTGAATCCCGATTTGGACGTGGCATACCTTAATGAGTTTGTGGTGGAATTCTCTCATAATCTACATTAAAATTGTTACTTTATTCGAGGGTCGAAATTTTAGCCCATTTTCATGCCCGATTTTTTCGTATTTCCGGGGATTTCAGCATGATACCCCAAAACTGCTCTTCTAGTCTCTATAACTTTGGTAATTGAATCCCGATTTGGACGTGGCATACCTTAATGAGTTTGTGGTGGAATTCTCTCATAATCTACATTAAAATTGTTACTTTATTCGAGGATCAAAATTTTGGACCATTTTCATGTCCAATTTTTTCGTATTTCCCTGGTTTTCAGTATGAGACCCCAAAACTGAACTTCTAGACTCTATAACTTTGGTAATTGAATCCCGATTTGGACGTGGCATACCTTAATGAGTTTGTGGTGCAATTCTCTCATAATCTACATTAAAATTGTTACTTTATTCGAGGGTCGAAATTTTGGCCCATTTTCATGTCCGATTTTTTCGTATTTCCGTGGATTTCAGCGTGAGACCCCAAAACTGCTCTTCTAGTCTCTATAACTTTGGTAATTTAATCCCCATTTGGATGTGGGATACCTCAATGAGTTTGTGGTGGAATTATCTAAAGGGCTACATTAAAACCGTTCTTTTAAGCGAGGGTCAAAATTTTGGCCCATTTTCATGTCTGATTTTTTCATATTTCCGTGGATTTCAGTATGATACCCCAAAACTGATCTTCTAAATTCCGTAACTTTGGTAATTTTATCCAGATTTAGACGTGGGATACCTCTATGAGTTTGTGGTGGAATTCTCTCATAATCTACATTAAAATTGTTACTTTATTCGAGGATCAAAATTTTGGACCATTTTCATGTCCGATTTTTTCTTATTTCCGGGGATTTCAGCATGAGACCCCAAAACTGAACTTCTAGACTCTATAACTTTGTTAATTGAATCCCGATTTGGACGTGGCATACCTTAATGAGTTTGTGGTGGAATTCTCTCATAATCTACATTAAAATTGTTACTTTATTCGAGGATCAAAATTTTGGACCATTTTCATGTCCAATTTTTTCGTATTTCCCTGGTTTTCAGTATGAGACCCCAAAACTGAACTTCTAGACTGTATAACTTTGGTAATTGAATCCCGATTTGGACGTGGCATACCTTAATGAGTTTGTGGTGCAATTCTCTCATAATCTGCATTAAAATTGTTACTTTATTCGAGGGTCGAAATTTTAGCCCATTTTCATGCCCGATTTTTTCGTATTTCCGGGGATTTCAGCATGATACCCCAAAACTGCTCTTCTAGTCTCTATAACTTTGGTAATTGAATCCCGATTTGGACGTGGCATACCTTAATGAGTTTGTGGTGGAATTCTCTCATAATCTACATTAAAATTGTTACTTTATTCGAGGATCGAAATTTTGGCCCATTTTCATGTCCGATTTTTTCGTATTTCCGTGGATTTCAGCGTGAGACCCCAAAACTGCTCTTCTAGTCTCTATAACTTTGGTAATTTAACCCCCATTGGATGTGGGATACCTCAATGAGTTTGTGGTGGAATTATCTAATAGGCTACATTAAAACCGTTCTTTTAAGCGAGGGTCACAATTTTGGCCCATTTTCATGTCCGATTTTTTCGTATTTCCGGGGATTTCAGCATGATACCCCAAAACTGCTCTTCTAGTCTCTATAACTTTGGTAATTTAATCCCCATTTGGATGTGGGATACCTCAATGAGTTTGTGGTGGAATTATCTAATAGGCTACATTAAAACCGTTCTTTTAAGCGAGGGTCAAAATTTTGGCCCATTTTCATGTCTGATTTTTTCGTATTTCCGTGGATTTCAGTATGATACCCCAAAACTGATCTTCTAAATTCCGTAACTTTGGTAATTTTATCCAGATTTAGACGTGGGATACCTCTATGAGTTTGTGGTGGAATTCTCTCATAATCTACATTAAAATTGTTACTTTATTCGAGGATCAAAATTTTGGACCATTTTCATGTCCAATTTTTTCGTATTTCCCTGGTTTTCAGTATGAGACCCCAAAACTGAACTTCTAGACTCTATAACTTTGGTAATTGAATCCCGATTTGGACGTGGCATACCTTAATGAGTTTGTGGTGGAATTCTCTCATAATCTACATTAAAATTGTTACTTTATTCGAGGATCGAAATTTTGGCCCATTTTCATGTCCGATTTTTTCGTATTTCCGCGGATTTCAGCGTGAGACCCCAAAACTGCTCTTCTAGTCTCTATAACTTTGGTAATTTAATCCCCATTTGGATGTGGGATACCTCAATGAGTTTGTGGTGGAATTATCTAATAGGCTACATTAAAACCGTTCTTTTAAGCGAGGGTCAAAATTTTGGCCCATTTTCATGTCTGATTTTTTCGTATTTCCGTGGATTTCAGTATGATACCCCAAAACTGATCTTCTAAATTCCGTAACTTTGGTAATTTTATCCAGATTTAGACGTGGGATACCTCTATGAGTTTGTGGTGGAATTCTCTCATAATCTACATTAAAATTGTTACTTTATTCGAGGATCAAAATTTTGGACCATTTTCATGTCCAATTTTTTCGTATTTCCCTGGTTTTCAGTATGAGACCCCAAAACTGAACTTCTAGACTCTATAACTTTGGTAATTGAATCCCGATTTGGACGTGGCATACCTTAATAAGTTTGTGGTGGAATTCTCTCATAATCTACATTAAAATTGTTACTTTATTCGAGGATCGAAATTTTGGCCCATTTTCATGTCCGATTTTTTCGTATTTCCGCGGATTTCAGCGTGAGACCCCAAAACTGCTCTTCTAGTCTCTATAACTTTGGTAATTTAATCCCCATTTGGATGTGGGATACCTCAATGAGTTTGTGGTGGAATTATCTAATAGGCTACATTAAAACCGTTCTTTTAAGCGAGGGTCAAAATTTTGGCCCATTTTCATGTCTGATTTTTTCGTATTTCCGTGGATTTCAGTATGATACCCCAAAACTGATCTTCTAAATTCCGTAACTTTGGTAATTTTATCCAGATTTAGACGTGGGATACCTCTATGAGTTTGTGGTGGAATTCTCTCATAATCTACATTAAAATTGTTACTTTATTCGAGGATCAAAATTTTGGACCATTTTCATGTCCAATTTTTTCGTATTTCCCTGGTTTTCAGTATGAGACCCCAAAACTGAACTTCTAGACTGTATAACTTTGGTAATTGAATCCCGATTTGGACGTGGCATACCTTAATGAGTTTGTGGTGCAATTCTCTCATAATCTACATTAAAATTGTTACTTTATTCGAGGGTCGAAATTTTGGCCCATTTTCATGTCCGATTTTTTCTTATTTCCGGGGATTTCAGCATGAGACCCCAAAACTGAACTTCTAGACTCTATAACTTTGTTAATTGAATCCCTATTTGGACGTGGGATACCTCTATGAGTTTGTGGCGGAATTCTCTCATAATCTAGATTAAAATTATTACTTTATTCGGGGGTCAACATTTTAGCCCATTTTCATGTCCGATTTTTTCGTTTTTCCCTGGATTTCAGCATAAGAAACTGCACTTCTAGATACCAAATCTTGGGTAATTCAACTCGGATTTGGTCGTAGGATACCTTAATAAGTTTGTGGCGGAATTCTCTAGTAGAGTACATTTAAATTGTTCTTTTGAGCGAGGTTCAAAATGTTGACCCATTTTCATGTTCGATTTTTCATATTTCTGATGGATAAACCCAAAACTGCACTTCTAGATACCATACCAAACTTAATCGCTTAGTTTTGTTTTCGTTGGGAAGTTCATAATAACCCACTGAGTTCTATTTTTGTAGAGTGCCATAGATAGTACTGGGTGCAAAATTTTGGCGGTTCCGGTTAAGGTCTTTCGCGTGGTTTATCAAGAGAATATAAGTTATAGAAGGAATAGGTAGTTGTGGGCTTAAGATATGATTAGTGTGTGATAATGGGGGCATAATCCGGCCCTATATAAACAAAGCAAAAAGTTCGAGTTCTTCACATTTGTTTCTCAGCAGTCAGGAAAAATGAAGGCCTTTACGTTTTTGCTAGTCGTTTTGGCTTCGGCCAGTTGTCTTTTGACTGCTCAGGTAAGTTTGTTGATCTCAATTGTAACTATTGAAATACAATTTAAATATTTAATTAAAGGCCAACCTAATTGAGTCGAGCGAACTGAGCTTGGACTTCGAGGCTGACTTTGACTATGACTACGAAGTGGAACAACTTATGGACGAAATGGATGATGGCTATGAGTTTATGGAGGTGGAGGATCTTGGCTTCTTCCGTACCTTCAGGAAAATCCTTTGGGCTGCCTTGAGGACTGTTCTGGGTGCCGATTGCATTATCCGGGAGGTGGAAAATGTCCTGCACGCCAGCAGCACCTACTTGAAAAACATTGAGGGATGCGGCAACGATCTTCCCAAGGATGTGAGGGAGCTCGTCAAGTCAGTGAGGGACGTCGTCCACCTGTCCGACACCATCATTAACCTGCGTGCCAGGCTGTGCACCAGGAACCGCTTCATCTTGACCAGACTGTACCACAAGCTGAGGTGCTTCTGGAGGGTGTTCCGCGCCACCTTGAAGCTGGTCAGGGAGATTCCCCGGGCTCTGAGGCAGATTGCCAAGTTGCCCGCCGATGCCAGCCGCTGCGTTGTCAGTGCCACCGACACCGTGAAGAACTCTTACACCTCGTTCCTCCCCAACGTTAAGGTCTGCCTTAAGAAGTAATTCCTTACTATGTTGGTATGCAAACAATACACATTAAATAAATCAAGTTGAATTTGTATTTTTTTTAATCTAATTTCCTAACTGACGTTAATATTCACAAACGTAAGCGGAAAGGCATTAGATAAGATAACGACTATGACCAAGCAAGCCAAATAGTTTATCAAAAAGATTCAGAAGGGGGTTCTTCATGGGCAATCTTATAGATACAGCGGAAAGTTCAAAAGAAGCTCTTAACTTTTTCCTACTGATATGGAAAGTTCATTTGATTTTGAAATACGTAATGCATGCTGGAGCTAGATATATGTTTCTGGTTTCTAATGGCTTTTTAATGAAATAGGGTGACAACTCTGGTTGTCAACAGGAAATACCCTATTTTAGTAATGAAATCTAGAAGCCTAGGCGAAATACGTCAGA
Source organism: Drosophila biarmipes (assembly GCF_025231255.1). Taxonomy (NCBI): domain Eukaryota; kingdom Metazoa; phylum Arthropoda; class Insecta; order Diptera; family Drosophilidae; genus Drosophila; species Drosophila biarmipes. Next base: position 21,874,208 of record NC_066616.1, on the reverse strand, counting down.
AGTTGTGGTGACAGATTAATAAATTATCAAGTTCGAATCGGGAACAATTTGAACATGTCCCAGATAAACAATACATTCTTAAAGCTGCGAGCTCGTCTGCGCGAGCGCGATATCAAGTTATGGGAGGATCCGTACTACTTCGAGGGCGTTGGCAGTATCGAGTCGGAGATGGATCGCTTGGCCAGGGACTTGAGTGCAGAACTGGGCATTGGCATATCAGACTGCAGGATTGCTCTCAACGAGATGCAGGATGGTGCTCTCAGGAAGCTGGAGGCTCGCAAGGAGTTCAATGACACGGGATTGGCCACTTTCAATGTGCGCTGTGTGGACGGCAAGGGTGTCACCTCGAAAATGATGGAGATCAAGTGCTCGCTGGGAGACTTGGGCTCGGAACTCAAAAAGGAAGTCGCCAAGAAACTGAAGCTAAGTGATCCCAGTCATGTTAAGTGCATTTCCAGAGGTCGCATTGTCAAATCCCACAAGACCTTGGCTTCGCAGGGCTTGAAAACCAATCAGAACCTAATGGTGATATTGGGTGGTGAGAACAAGGGTCAGAAGTTGCACGAACGTATCCAGAGAATTCGCGCTGATGTGGAGATAACCGCGGATGCCGATCATCGTTTCATGGAAATGGAGGATCAAGATGGACGTCCGATTTTCCTGCCACCCGAGGAAAATCGATCTCTATTGATGGCCATGAGCATGTACGAGGCATCCAGAGCTGCCATACGTAGGGAGCACTTCGATGAGGCCCTACTTCTGCTCCTCGAGGCCGATGAGCTCTTCTCTCGCTGCAACTCGAACATCCTGGAAGCGGTGGACAATTATGCTCTAATAAATCTGGACATTGTTTGGTGCTATCTTTGCCTGAAGAGTATCACCCAGTTGCCGGATGCCCAGCGCCGTTTGGAAATTTGCGAGAGGAGCTTTTTCAAGAGCTACGGCGAGCAGTTCAGTCGTTTATACTCGATGAAAGGTACCAGTTGCCCTGAAAGAGCTCTGATTATGCGGCTGCACCTCCTACAAGGTGTACTCTTTTTTCACCAAAATCGCCGCGATGAGGCCTATGAAAAGTTGGAAGAGGCTTCCAAGGATTTGGATGAGTTACGGGTCAATGAACATCAGCTTACGGCTCTGATGGAAATGGGCTATAAGGAATCGGATGCCCGCTTGGCTCTAAGATCCTGTGCTGGCAATGTGGACAGAGCCATTCAGTTTATCCAGGAACGCATGGAGAAATTGACTGAAGAACGCAGGAACTCGGCTCAAGCGAAGCGAGTAAATCTAGAAATGCGGGAGGCCAATTCCGGTGGAGAATGGGTGGATCCCCGAAGTGTTTGCCGTCTCATGGAGATGGGCTACGAAAGGCGTTTGGTTGTGGAGGCCCTGAAGAGAACCAAAAATAATCTGGATCGCAGTTTGGATCTTCTACAGCGCCATTCCGATGATCTCCGGGCCAATTTGCCGGCTACACCTCCAGTCGATGAATCTCTATTTACCACTCTTCAGCAACTTGGTTTTCCGGCCACATCCGCTAAGGCTGCTTTGGAAACCACGGATAATGATTTCCGTAAATCCATAGAATTCCTACTGAAAAGTTTCGTCAGCCAAGATGAACTACTTGGTGTTATTGAAGCCATGACTAAGTTACTGGAGGATCTCGGACCTTCGGGCTCGAAGAGGGGAAGTGCCAATACCTCGACTCCTTTGGTGAACCTTTCTAGCAGCAAGATTAACCTGATAAAATCGGTTCTCAGCCAGGCTAAGTCGGAGATGGAATCGTACAATGCCTTCAAAAGAATCAACGACGAGTTCTCCGAAATCAATTCGCACTATTTGGACATGAAGCTGGTGCAGGAAGAGCAGGTCCTTATCGAGTATATGAGCCTACTGGAGCGCTGAGTTCTTTATAGACAGAAATGAAGTACATTTTTGGAAATTTTCCAAAATATTTGCAAGGATTATTAAAATATCTCATATATTTTATGTGTAGTTTTGTTTTATTTGTCCATGAATAAGGAGGGATATTATAGCAAGCTTATACTATGGTTAGGGAACCCGGAATTCAATTGATTATTTTTATTGCATGGAGGTCATGACATACAAATGAGGCCAATAAAATCGTAAGAAACTTTATCGAAAGTACTTTTCTTACTATAAAGAGAGTACAATATGATAAACTGTTGCAAAGACAGCTTTATGTAAACTTTTAATGAGATTAAAGTGTTTCCGCTCTAAGAAAATACTCAATATTTTAAATCGAATGTGCTATTTATAAGGTTTTAGTACTTTGCAAAGCTCTTTCTTACCCTTCTATAACCCATTTATTTGTATATACTTTTCTAAAATAAAGCACTCTACAATCACAACAATTAATCATAATTTGTTGGCTTTTCTCCCCGCTGTGGCTCCATTTAATTCCATCTCGACCGTCCAACCAATCTCCCTCCAAAAACTGAACTACTTAATGCCCGGCGAAGTATGCTATGCATTTTGGTGGCTGATGCTGCTGTTGCGAGTATTTGCTCACTCATGTGCATAACGTCACAGTTTTTCACAATTTTGGTTGTATTCTGTGTGTGTACTCTTCGCGTTTGGCTGACTTTGTGAAAATTAATAAGTTTTCAGACCCTCGCCAATCTGCCAATGCCATGCGAAAGTTCTGCAGATGATGGCCAAATAATTTGTCGTCCTGTTTTGTGGCGTTATTTCCGAATCGTTAAACCTAAAATGAACTCAGCTCAGCTTATTTCGTGCTTCATTCTTGAGGTTTTCCTTGCCATTTTCTTCATTTCGTATTTGTTCGGTTTAGGTAGATTTATTATATATGCGAAATGGCGCACAAATTTTGAGTGGCTGACATTTTCACTTGACTGCCGATTTTTTCAGTTTTCGGTCGGCTTAATCGAGCATTCAGTGGTCCCACAAAAATATTACCTTACCAAAACTTCATTTTGCTGATTGTTTTATATTTTAATAAACGGGAAGGGTCTCCTTAATGGTTTTTGGTGTGGCTTATAGCTAACTTAACTAAATATGTAAAATAAAAACTTTACAAAGCTTACTGAAATTATTTTAACTACCACAAATAAAAAAATTCCAAAAATTGCCAATTATAAATAGGGGTTAATTTTCGTTTTTAGTATATGTATTGATTGGGAAGTGTAGGTATTTTTTCCCATATTTTCATGGTTTTGGCAAACTATCCAAACCACTGCGAAAGGGGTTTAGAAATTGTTTCTTGCAGTTTGCTGATGCATTTACCCCCTTTTTTTGCTTTTCACTGAGACCTCGCGTTATGACACGAAAATGCAAAAATTTGTGAGGCAAAATCACGAAAAAAGAATCGCGGCAAAGAAGAAGAAATGTCAAAATGTTGTTCGAGGGCGCGGCGGCCTGTCTTATTTAGTAGCGAAAATGAGCAGCGGCAGGCATATCCTTGCTGGGGAAAAAGAAGGGGGTTTGGCAGGCAGAGGACAGCGTTTAGATTTCGTTTTTTCCTGGGAAAGGGGTGGAAAAAATGAAAAAAAAAGGAAAATGGAAGGAAAATGCTTCACTGGGCCGCGCATTCTTTGGCTGATTTCCGTTGGTTGTTAGTAGAGGTTGCAACTACACTTAGAAACCCATAAAAATATACATATACAGAGAAATACATATACTTAAAAAATGTGTAAAAAATGTATATTAATTATATTCTATGTATTGTTAAAATGTAATTTTGTTGAATGGTACAAGTTTGAAAATTTGTTTAAATACTTAATATTTAAGGCACTTTCTTTAGATTTTTTTTTGTATTTGTCATGTTATTTTATATATTTTTTTCAGTGTGGTTTACTAGTTGTTGCTGGCAGTTGCTGCCGTTGCTAGATGTTGTTGTCATCAACAGCCAGCAACATTATCATTGTAGCTGCAAGTGGCAGTTGTTGCTGCTTCTGCTGTTTGTCCTCATTATCGTTTGTCCCATGCTCTTCCCATGTCTTTTGGCATTTGCATTTCCATAATAATATCTCTTTTTTTCGTGTTCTCCGGGCAACTTTAATGGGTTTGTAATGTAAGTGAAGTGAACTCAACTCTGCCTTGTCTTTTGTGTTAAAAATATGCCTTAGATTCAGATCTTGAAAGTCTTGAGAACTGCACTAAAATGTAACGCCCGCCATTTAAATTGAATATCTTAAGTTGGGGGACTAAGAAAAACAAAAAAATTACGAATTGGAAAAACTCCAAAATGTCTCCTCCTGAGTTAATTAAAAAAAGATTTCTCATCAACTTTTTCCGCAACTTAACCGCAAGAAGTGCCGCATAAATTGCAAATTAGTTAAATCAGCCTGTGACCAACCCCCAACCGCACACACTCCCATAACTTTCCCAGGGAACTTTGTGACCTTCTACCACCAAGCAGCTTCATCATCATTACCATCGTTATCATCTGTGCTTAGGAAAGTGAAAATAATGCAAATGATAAAATTATTTAATGATGCGGAAGTGCGTTGATAAGCAAACGACAAATAATCGTTGCCAAAAATACAGGCCTTGCTCGGCTCTTTGTTTCTTTTAATCATGGTAGGATTCCAAATTGTCTGGATATAATGTTTGGCTAAAATATTAAGCAAAGGTTTTTACTGTTAGTATTCATTTTTTACCCAGAAATATTTCCTTATTTTTTACCATAATCTAAGCCATTCCATAAATCCCAGCTGTACTTGAGCCTATGCAATTTAAGTTGAAATCTATTTACGTTTCGCCGGGTGCTGGCAAAGTTTCCCTAATGAGATGAGACCCAAGCCTCATGTGGCAACAGGCGAGCTTTATGTGCTCATAAAGTCAAGTTCCATCTCCATTCGTATCCCGTATTGGAGCTCCAAAATGAGTCCATAACTTTGCAGTAATTTACATTTTCATTATGTCAACCGTTTAGCCCTGAGTAGTGAGTAAAAAAAGCACAAATTAAAAGCGTGCCTTGCCTTATAGACAGTCCCATTGGATGGATAGATGGCAAAATATCTACATTTTATTTTGTCGCCTCCGGTGCAATAAGTATTTATGCCTGAGAAGGCTAAAATTAATTTTGCGCCGTCGTTGGAAAAAACGAAATATATTTGTTGGATGTACTCATTAACAGAGTTCGTTATTTTGTCAAATAAAAAGCTGCATATGTCAAAGGGGTGTGAAAATGCTCGCGTTGTGGGGGTTGGGTTTTATTTCGGAAGCTGCTGATTTAAGTTCACTTAATTTGATGTGAGTTTACAAATTGTTTAAAGTGAAAAGTTCAACTGACTTTTAATGAAATTGCGTTGGCCGGTGACCATGAAATGTCATGTAAAGTGAAAAAATGTTCAGAGGTTTTAACTTTTGCGCTTTTTGATGACAATCAACGTGGTAAAAAATAAGATTTTTTTTAATCTGTCAATTCAATAAGAAATGCAAAAGTTTGACTTTTTGTTGGTTGATATTATACAAATGTCAAATATTATTTTCTAAATTAATTAATTATTTAAAAATAATATGTATGGTTTGTACTCAGAGTACTGTGATGTTTTGTGGTTTTGTCCATTTTGGATCCTCCCACATTTATTCATTCATTCGGGCAACAGCCTGAGGTTATGTTTTGTCCTGTTTTGTGCTGCAATGTTGCACCTACATAAAATGGCTAAATGATGCGTTAAAAATGAGAGGAGGCCCCCGAGGCGAGGGATGTAACATTTTTGGGGGTTGGGAATACCGGGTAACCGGACAAACTGTCGCAGTCACAAATTTTGTCTGCTATAGGGACAAGGCCTACAAGAGCATTTTGGGTGTGGGAATGTACTCGTAAAGTACCCGAAAAGGCAACATTTGCTAATGACAAACAATTGCAGCATTTTACCACGATGGTGGGGTGAAAGCCCAGGGGCATTCAAGTGCCACTCCCCCAACTTCCGCCGCACTCCAACTTTTATTATTATGCAACGTGCGTTTCACACCGCAAAAATCCGCAAAAAAGAAAGAAAATCAAGCAGAATTTAAGGGAAAACCCTTTAGTTTCAGGCGTGGCATGTGCTGCACATAAATTTTCCTTGGTATTTTTTATGGGCTAGGTATATATTTTTTACCAGTTCGTTTTGTATTATTTTTTGGCAATTTAATTGCAATGAAAGTGTGCTTAAAAAAAATGAACTTATGGGCGGTTTTTATGCATTCATAATAGCCCGAGACACTGTCACATGGACCACAAGTTGCCGGAATGGCAGAGCTCTATGATTTGTGGCATATTTATGTAAATTTGTGGTTTTTTCTCGTTGCCGGCTGAACATCTCTTCAGAGAGAGAGAGGCTAAAAAGGCCATCTTAAAACCAGCAGGCAGCAGGTGTTGTGGCTGAGCAATTAGTGAATTCGGAACAGAATCATTTCCATTATGGAGGCCTTAAGAATGGGAAGCCAGCAGCTTAGATATTATTATTATGTCAAAATATTAAAATATGGTAAGAGGTTTTTAAATCTTTTTATTTTTAAGGTTTATAGTAATACTAATATTTTAACAAATAAATAAATAAATATTCCTTGAAAATATTAATAAAAAACCATAGCTTTTCTGCAGCTTGCAGGACATACCCCCTACAAAGAAAATAATAAGCTATTTTCATTCCTCTCTCTCCATTTTCCATTTAATATACCGAAGACGCAACTGCCAAATATATTTTTGGTAACCAAGAAATCAAACATAAATTATAAAAATAATTTTCGAGAATGTAATACTATTTATTTTTCTGTATAATTATCATTATCATTTAATATTTTCAAAGTAAAGAAATGTTTGAAATAAAAAAGATAACATAAAGTAATCTGAACTCCGCATAAGACCGTCCAAAAGGCTTGACCAGTGCAAAAAAGGGTAACACACGAGGAGACATACAACCACCCCCTGTCGGTCTGTTGACAATGTCCTTGTCGTCCTGACTGACCTGAGCCAAACCGAGCTGAACTGACGCTGCCATCGACGACAGGTGTGCATGATTTATGAGATTTACATATCAGTCGGCCGGCCGATGAAGCGCGTTGATGCGCCGCCAACGACAGGCGGACAAGGGCGACAAGATACGGACACAGATCGGATATGGACAGATATGGAAGGGGCAGCGCGGTACTCTTGCCCGCTATAAATAGGCTAAAATGAAATGCAAATTTGTGCACTGATTGATGATATTGCGCTTGTTAAGGTCAACTCGCACACTTTGCTAAAGTCCCCCACCCGACTACTTTCGAACTTCTTTTTTCAGGACACTTCCTCACATGGCAAATGAATTTCAAAGAGGCAGTGGAAAAAATCTGAGGGAAACTGCTGCATACTTTGGGGCTGAATGGGAATTATACTATTTTGTAGGTTCGCTTCAGGCGGAAGTGAAAAGGAATGAGATTAAGATAGTCTTAAAAATTACTTTAATTAATGTACATGGTTAAATAAAATTATTATTTAAAATACCTTATTTTGCAAAATGTATATATTTATTCACACCACCATATCTAGAATGTTACTGTATCTTTGTAGTTGTCTTCTTCGTTTAAAAACAAAGTATACAATTCTAATCAGATTATAAAAAAGAGTTTTAGGGAAACATTCTTTTTCAAACTCCTGTTCACTCGGTATATATCCCTTCATTACGCCTCTTTCCCACGGATGCAAACGTGCTCATTAACCAGACGTGGCGGGCCTGGCAGACGACAGCAGATCGCCTCCCTCCACCGAGTAATACCATCCGCCCCCACTGAAACCTCCCCCCTAAATCTGCAGAAAATCAGCGGCAGGCAACATGTGTTCCTGATATTTTTATGGCATTGGATACATGCAGTCTGGGTCTCAGTTTCCTCGGTGGCAAAAGCAGCCTAAGCTGCCTAATTGTTATGCGCACAATTCGCAAGCAAGAGCCTCAACAGCACTGTGATTTGCAGACCCACATACCCCATGCCCCTACGTACTGTACATATACGACCATATAGGACCAAAGACCATGGCAGAGTCATAAAATTTTCATCTAGGAGTAGTTTTAACGACCCAAATTGGACTTAAGGGCTTGCCGAGAGCATTAATCTCGGTGAGGAATGAAGAAAGTGTCCTTAGTGAAATTTGCTTGCGTAAGCATTAACGAAGTGCTTGGGATCCTTATATGACTAAGCACTATACATGGCAATGTGTTTCTAATTATAAACTATTCAACGCTAATCGATGATTTGGGTAAAATATATTCCTAAGTAATATATACAACAGGAAAAATTTAATTTAAATTTCGGTAGAGATAATAAATATTATAATAGGCTTAAAATTATAAATTTAAGCTAACACTACTTTATTACCAATAAATCTTAAATAAAAACTTAATAAAGCTGCATATATTTCATCTTTAAAGCCTTAAATCTCCGCCATTCTGAAAGTCACTAATAAATCGCTTTTTAATTTTATGGCTGCTTCATTAATAGGCCAATAACCGATGTTGCCCCAACGTGGCCATTGCTGGTTATCACCCTACTCCTCCATTAACCCCACAAGGCCCCACGTATTCGATTTTACTGCACGGCCAAAGGTTTCACTCCTTTCGGCTGATCAATAAAAGGCAGCTAAATCAATTAGCCGATGGGTGGAACTTCTTGGCACTTTCATGAACTTCTGGCCGGTAATTAAAATCCACCCACAATACCAATCTGTACTGGAACAGATTTCACTAATTACTTTTATGACCCAAATTTGCTGAATGCGCAGTTTGCTATAAATCCTTACCTTTGAACAGTAATAAACTCGGGGAACATCAGTTGCAGACTAAATATTGCCATCAATGGCCGGTCTTCTTCGCTCTTGTCCTGTTCAAAGTACCCAGTACTTTGCGTTGTCCTTATGATATTAGAAGAATGCTAGATTTAGAGATCTGTTGAGCTGGAATCAGAATTTTGAATGATGATATAGGAAAAGGTTCAGTAAATCACAGGACTTCTGTGCTTATTTTACTATTTTTATCCAAAAAATCTAATATAATATGATAAAGGGTTTTAATATTATGAATTTAAAAAATATTTTGATAAATAGCTGAAGTGATTAACCTTAACCAACTTGAAAAAAAAATATTTCAAAGTTTTTTTTTTGTGGAATAATGATAAGTATCTTGGGATTCGTGATACCGAAAGACTGTTCTTTCTAAGAACTTTTTCCTTTTATTCGTTTCACTTACTTCTCTCGCCTTTACCGAACTAATCGAAGACGCTTGCTGGCAGAATTTATTGCTCCTTCTGCGGGGGCGTGGCAGGGGCGGCCAAGATACAGACGGAGGGGGGCGTGGCAGGGGTACAGGCTGCTCCTTTGACCTGTCTGCCTCAGTCACTGTTTTGTCGTTGCTATTGTTATATATTTCTCCTTCTTTATCGCCTGGAGCTCGGCAAACAAGTTTCTTATGCCCCGACAAAAAAGAACCAAACAAAATATTACAGAAAAAAACTCTTTTCGCCGTCAGCTGCTCGAGTGCAGAAAACTCGTTGCGCTTGTTGCGCGTTTTGTTGTAAATTACAAAGAAATACAAAAAAAAAAAGGAAAATTACATGACATATTGCTTAGGAGTGAGTCGGCCTTTGAAGTTTTTAGGCCGCCTAATAAGCCGTTCAAGTTATTGTTTTACTTTTTCCACTGATTTGGGAGCGCCAAACCCAAAGACGCGGTCTGCGATTTTGCGAAAAAATTAATTTGTGTAAATTTTGGATTTTGCGGGGGTGTGCTGTCAATTGGCAATTGAGGTGGGTGCAACAGGCGACAGAAATAATATATAAATATGGGTTTTTATGCTGTGGAACTAGATGAATTCGGTTTGATTTTTTATGGCTTAGATATTTTTTATCATCACTTAGAATTCGGAATGGTCTCTTATTTTAATTATACTCCCTTGCACTTTTTGGCAAATATTAAACGAGCTTAAAATTTATTACAGAAATTGTTAAGTTAAATAAATTAGGACAAGTTTTTAAAAAAATTAAAATCCTTTCCATATATAATAAACATATTTTTTTATTTATTTATTTGTATTCTTAAATAAAATACCTTGATTTTTTTTATTTATTTATATTTGCCTATATTTGGCTAATTACATTTTTTTAGATACTATCTTTTACGTAGCCCAAATAATACCAAAAAAATACAAAGAGATGCTCATTTTTATCCCCACCATAAAAAGCAACAACAAAACCATCAGCAACTATGCCAGCAACAACAACACGAAGCCGCAGCATTCTAGACCGGAAGTAAGAGAACGCTTGAGTGCGAAGGGGACAACAATATGAACGCCAAATGTTGTCGCTGTCTCCCCAAATGGCGTTTTTTGAGCGACTTCGCCGCAAAACAACAACGCTCCCCGGCTCTCTCTCATTTTGGGAGAGCGAGCAAGCATTTGGGTTTGTTTTTGTTGTTTGGGTGGGGAGGATGGTGGGGCGGGGAAAGCGTTTATGTTGTGGGTGGTTGTTGGCATGTGAGAGTAAGAGAGAACAGGAGATCCGGCTCTCTTTGAGCGTACCCTGTTTTTATGGTTTTTCGGGGTATATTGTAGGTGTGACGGTTTATTGATAAGTCAATAGATAAAGTATCTTTGCAAAAAATATATGAACATTTTCCATATTTAAAACTTTTTAAAAATATTAAAAATGTATTTCAAATAATTTTATTGAACAAATTAGATACCAACTAATGTCTTATAATCAGTCAGCTCTTCACCTATCCTGCAGGCTAAAAAAAATTATTTCAGAAGTTTTATTGCACAACAGAAAAAAGTTAAAGTGTCCGACAAATCTAGTAGTTTGTATCTGTAAAATGTTGAATATAAAGAACGGGTATCTTGAAGCCGGAAAACTCGACCACTTGTTTTATTTTATTATGCTTGCCGCAAACCAGCCAGAGAGCAAAAGAGAGCGATAAAACAGTGAGAGGCGGCAGAGAGAACTTTTCGCGGGGGCCATTTCGTATTTGTATCTGTATCTTGCGGTTCGGTTCAGCCGTATCTTTCGGATTCAGTTTGCTTGCGACCGTTACAACAGCCAGTTGATTCAAAGCGGAGCGATTCGTGGATTCGTTGTCATCGTGTCGTCGTCGTTTTTGTCGTTGATTTCCGTTTGTGCATGCAGATAAAGCCAGGTCTTGACTAGAATCTCGACTAGGCCCAAAATCGAAACCGAAAAACCGAACTCGGCTAATGGAAGATAAACAAACAAACAGAGCCCGAATTTTGTTTGCCGCGCATTGAAAGTAATTCCCATTTGTAACCCCCAGCTAAATGATTAGAAAATCTGTTTCTGGCATATATTGTTGCATGACTAAATTAAATTACGTGTTAAATTGTTAAGCTAAATGAACAAACCGCATCCATAAAACGGATGCGAGTGCATGCAAATTAATTAAAAATACGATCCGAAATCTCCCGACACATGCATGCAAAACCCATCAAGCTGTATTCAAATCAATGACTTGAGCGAGCGAATAAAATATGTATTTCATGGCTATTAAGATTATAAACAAAATTTATCATTAAATATAATATCAACTTTCATGGTTTATTAACTAATGATATGTTTAACTAATGAACCTAAAAACAAAAAGCGAATTTGATTTGCGATGACTGCGAAACTAATAATCAAGCTAAAGATATAAATTAAATGTGCAATCAAATATATAAAACAATGAACTTTTGGGTCGATAAGAAGCCCAGCAATATGTCAAAATACAAGATGTGTAATTAAATAAGTGAACTGCTAATAAGTTGATACAACATCCAATTAAACTGGAACAAAAATTCAACTCAAGTGCGATCTTGGGAAACCATACAATATTACAAAAACCGCATGGCAGAACCACTTTCGATATCCAAAGCTGAAAAAAGGCTGTGGTTAATGTTTATTGTGATTTTTGTCGGTGACTGGCTGGCTTTTATCAATTACAATTTTGTGTTTCGGTTTTGTATGTTCCCCAACGGGTTGTTTACGATAAGAAATGGGAGGCGACGAAGCACTTGAAGAAATTCAAAACTTGTTCTAGGAACTGTTGACGTGGGTAATTTTATAGTATCAGGCAGACGTCAGTTGAAGTTCCCTTCGAATCGTTATGTGAATGAAAACGGCCAGGGAATGGGCGATAATCTGCATAAAAGAAAGCGCCTATCCTAAAACCATACTTTTTTATTTGAAATAATTCCATAACTCAAAGCTAGAGTTAAAAGAACTCAGGTCAAATTCAAATGTGACAATTAAATTAATTAAGATTACTCGACACTTGCAACCGAAATAAATTTGATTTGTAAATTTCTCATAAATCAAGACGAAATAGCTGGCAATCCTTCCCTTCAACTGAGTTAAACAATTACTCTTTGTTTCTCGGCTTTAAGCAATCAAAATCAACAAAATGCGTCAGCTGCGAGCTGAGCTTTAAAAGAAATACGAGCTGAGCAAACAGAATAAGATAAACACAGAACGTCGAGTACAGTCATTGCTCCAATTTTGTAACCTACGAATATGCTTCGAGATTTTTAATGAAAATATTTTGGAATCTTATGAATTATATAAAATTTGCGTCGACTTCAAAGTTTACAAATTTATGATAATGATAAAAGATATATTATTTAAAACTGCATCTAAGCTGGGGTTCTTACTTTATTTGCTCGCAAATAAGTCACAAAGTCAATACACTTAATTTCTTGTAAATAGTGTTTTTTGTTCTCTTTTGTTTAAAATAATTTATAAATAGAAAGCTGGCGACTCAGTCTGCTGGCTATATGCGACTATATGGCTATATAGGCCTATTGTCTGGGGAAACTGCATGGAACTGCACATCGGAAATGATTATGGGTTGGGGAAAAGGGGCAGCGTGATAAAAGTGATACAAAAGGGGTGGCAGAAGGGGGGGGGGGGGCAGAGAGTGGTACGTCATTAACTGACTCAGCCGCATGTTGCATCCAATCCAAGCTTTTTTTATTCCATCTTATTTTTTCAAGTCCTGCAGAGCGAGCGAGCGCTAGTAAGCCTCACGGAGAGAGGGAGAGAGAGAGACACGGCTCCAGAGAGCGAGAGCTTCAGCGCAGTTTGCGGCGAAATCCACTGAGCTCGCCTTCAACTTTTCGCAGCCGCTCCTTCACCGTTAGTTGAAAAAAATTCCTTGTTCGCATCGGACGGATTGTCGAATTTCGTAGATACTTTGCGAGCGTTCCCGTGTAATTTTCGTCACGCGTCGTTTACTTGCAAAAGTGTGAGTGTGTATTACGTACTGGTGTGAGTGTGTGTGTAAGTGACTCAACCTGAAGACATTTTCGTCGTTTTTTTGGGGGACGCTTCTTTAGTGTATCTTTTATTTCTTTTTCACATTTTCGCATATTCTTATGCGGCGAATTCAATGACGTCGCAGAAATTTGTTGTTGTGTCGTGAATTTATGTTTATGTATGCGTGTGCATGTGTTTTTGTTCAAGCAAATCGATTTAATTTATGAAAAATTAATACAAAAACCGGCACCGAACTATAAAAAAAACTATGCAAACGGGCCGAGACTCAAGTGTTTTTAATTAAAAGCCGTGTGTGAAATTTTATCAAGCCGCAACGGCAAGAACAACAATATTTTATCACCATTTTGAGAGCGGCACGCACGTGTGTGAGTGTATCTATGTGAGCTGGCCTGTGTGTATGTGTTGAAAAAGCCGGCAATGGCAAAAGAGAATTCAGAATTCAGCATTGAAAAGGCAAGAAGCAAAAGGCAAAAGCGAATGCCAAATAACGAAAGTAAAAGCATGAAGACAAAAACAAAGAAATTCGGGAAAAAAGAAAGAAGAGCGGGGAAAGCGCTGAAAATAATGCTGTAATAAAAACAAAGTCATGGGAAATGGAAAATCGTTTGTTTTTTTTAAAGCTTAATTTTTATAACAGTGACTACGAAAACCTCAAAAAAAAATTAACTTTGATGAATTATATATAAATAATTCCAAAGACAGGATGACTATACGTTCCAAAGTATATTTATCAAAAATAACTTAAAAAGTGTTTCATAAATTAAACTAAAACAGTATCTTGACCTTAATATTAAATATTTAAGATACCCTCAAAGTTTTACCCAATTCTAATAAACTTATATTTTTCTTCTAGAAAATCTAAAACGTTGCCAGCAAATCTTGGTGTTATAAAAATGAGTATTACATAAAAAACAAAGATATATCAGTGCGGTTATTAAATACAAAATCGTTATCAAACCAGTTGAAGAAAGTCAACTAGAAAGTGCAAGAAAATTTGTAACAAAACCGAGCGAAAACAAAAGTATCTGGGTGCAAGCGCATTAAAGTGATTTTCTCAGCGTGTGCTTCTTGGGATAAGCGAAAAGCCAGCAAAATTTACTGCTTTGGAAACTCCGCTTTCAACATAAACACCATCGCCGATACCGTTCCCGAAACGGGCAGCACCGTCGACATCAACCCCCTCAGCGGCAGCACCCACCTACAGATTCAGCACCACCAGGCTCAGCACCACCCCCAAAACAGTGCGAGAATGCTGTTCGAGAATCCGGCGGTTGCGGCCAAGTTGCCCTTTCCGTACAACGTGCCCCCGCCTCTGCAGGCAGCGGCGGCAGCAGCGGCGGCTGTCCCAAATCTAAGGTGAGTTTTCCACTTTCCTCAAGCACTTTGGGAAAAATAATCCAAATTTAAAAGATATAAAAAGTTTGGAAAAAAGAGTTTACAAAAATAAGAAAAATATTACTGGACAGTTTTTGGTACTTAAAAAGCTTTAGGCAGACGCTTTAAAAATAGTCTTATTAAAAATAAATAATAAATATTTCTGGGAATTTATTGCTTTCTTAAGAAGATATATTATATTTTTCTGTGGGTTGTTTCAGATTATAAATATTTATTATCAATATAAATCCAAACTATCTTATAGAAACTCTTTTACTTAAGGAACCTTTTATTTATCAAAAGTTCTTAAGTCAATAATATTTTTTCTAAGTGCACCTACAACCCACCACCCCCTTAAAAAAGTAAGAACTCTTCGCGTTTCAAGGCCATTAAAGGCGTTAATGCGCTTTTGAGGTTTTTACTCTCTTTATTTTTTTTCTCACAGCTTTCGCCCAACTTTAGCCTCAGTGGCATATTTATGAAAATTGTTTTGCTCTTTGCTTGTTTTTAAATTTTTCATCAGGCACTCAGCCGCAGTTTTGAGTCGCGGGCATTTTCCAACCTATAATTTTACTAAGTTGCTGTCCGTAAATTGCATTCATTTATTATATGAGATTGAAGGCGATGTTTTCGTTGCGAGTTGTCTTATTAATATTCATCTTGAGTGGCGCTGGTCAAGATACCGTGGGAACAAGGTGTTTTATAGGCACATCAAAGGAGTTTTCTGAAGCTGCATTGTGATTATGATAAAAGAAAATAAGTTCTGTAAATGTAAAATAATTTTTGCAGCTTAAGATATTTTTGTTTTCATAAAAATCATTACACAATGCTTATCCGTTTTATTACTTCCCTTTTATCAAAGTCCTCCATAAAATTATAATTAATGAATTGTCCTCCAGCCCAGAGTGTTTATAATATTTTTCCATTATGAGTCATTGTCAAGTTTTGTAAATTTGTATTTTTTCGTAATTTTCCTGAGCCCGGTAATAAATGATTGTAGGCTTCGGCGGGATTATTAATGCCCTGTTTTTGCCCTAAGTGACGTTTTTAATGAACCATTTCGTGACACAAAAGTGAGAGTAAACCGTATTAAGGGGACCTTTGTGCCAGAAGCGAAATATTCAGACCAGCAACAAAAAACGACAATCAAGTTCGTCAACGTCATGGGGAGTTGCTTTACTTTTAATATTAAAAAACGATCGTCTGGCGCCAGGCAATTAAGAGTTTAAAGTTTTTGTTATTCGCATTCCCAGAGCTTGCTTTACCAATTAGCATTTTATTTAAAACCATAATTTTTGCTCTTGGCATGTGCCAAACATTGCTCTTCTTGAAAGACATGTGGGGCTTATAAATAACCTATAACAATTGATTTCGGGTATACAAAAGAAAAGTAACACGTTGTCTAGATTTTCTTATAAAATTATTTCTGGGGATGCTCTTAAATTTTCAAACGTTAAGTGGTTCTATTACATAAGACAAGTAGAGGAAATTATTAAAGATCTAGTACATTGTTCAAGATTCAATTACTTGCCAGAACAACTAGCTATTTTTGTCCGCCAAACCTGCCAAAATAGATTATGAAATTTAAAATTATCACCATGACACTTGACAAAGGAGCAAAAGTAGAGCCAAAAATTGAAGGGAAAAACAGAAAAGCCACCAAAATCGCTCATCGATGGCCGGAGCATAGACAAAGCGTTGATTGGATTTAAAGTGACAGTAATAAATGACAGCAAAGGCAAGATTCGTTTATAAATACTTGTACAAAAAGAATATGCTGCTGGGAAAAAGTCGAGGAGAAGAACTTGGCTGGCTGACTGACTGAACTTGCACCAGATGAAATCTGAGGGAGACGAGAAGCCAAAGAACGTGCTAAATAAACAGACATCGTCGCCACATTTTCGGTTTGACACACTGACAGGAAAAACAAATGGCAGCGGACCCGGGAAAACTAGAACCCGATCTCCTCCTCCACTCATCTTAGACCACGTTTTACTTTTTCTTTGAGGAGGCAAATAGTTTTCCCCGCACTCGGGGGCCCACTGTAATATGAGGCATTGAAAAATATACACAAATTCTTGGCTCTCGTCTTCTCGTTCTTGTGGTTTAATTGTGCGTTGGTTTAACTGCATTTAGTGCAAGCGCAATTAGCCAAATTGTTAACTTAATTATTTTGGGCCTCTTACGCATAGTTTGCCACGCAAATGGCTGTGAATTATAGACAGCTAAGGGCCTGACAGTGGGATGCATAACTAGAAAATCACTGTAATGTCTTTTTAAAAATATAAAAAAATAAATTAGTATTAAATGTCAATTTAATACTTCCAGAACACTTTGTCCGTTGACATTGAAGTTAAGCCACGCTCAAGTTCCGCCTTAATTAGTTAAACCCCCAAGTCGATCATTTTATTTGCTTTTCATGCAACAGACAGTCTGGTAAATAAGAATCAGACAGCAATTATATTTATTTTATTTGCTGCACTGCTTGCATATTAATCGAGGCGAACCCCTCCGAGTCCCCCTTGTAACTTGTATCTTTATCTCGCAATAAGCTGGCATACGTGGTCGGCGGGTGACTCGGTCGACCTTCCTTCTTCCCACTCGTTAGAACCGAGTTAAGTGCTCAGCTGAGGTATCACACTTTAATGCCGCACTTTTATTTTTCGGTGTGCAAAGGTATAATCCAAATGAATTTGAAATTAAAAATCCCAATCTTTCGCGGCAGGCATGTGAGCATTATTTCCCATATCCCCAACCTTTCACGCTTTCTTCCCTCAATTTCGCAGCACTATTAAGATGTTGCCTAAAAGACACTTTTCCTCACATTTTGTTTGGTTTACCCTTTTTTTTTGCCTGCGCATTTGAAATATATTTTTCTTTTCTGGTTTCGTTTTATTTTGTACACTCGCACTTTTGCCAAGTTTTTACACTGCCGCCGAGTGATTATTCATAAGACTTCGCCGAGAGATTTGTGTCGGGGCGTTTGACTGACAGCTACAACGGCTGTTCTTATTAAGGTAGCACTACCGAAACAGCTCCACCATTGACGATAGTGGCACACCACCCACATGAGAGATTTATTCAACTGCGTATCCGAACCCCACTCTCCGGGTACTTACTTAAGCTGATTAAATCTGGCGGGTTTCTTGGGCTGGGAATTTTCCAATCCCAGTTCTCTTTTCGGTTTCTCTGGATATTATTTGTCTTTTTAATGGCCTTGGGAAATGTTGAGCATGACCTTTAAATTGTTTTTCATATCATTTGTAACTTTTAAGCCAAATAAACTTACTTTTGAAACTGAGATGTGAGTTTTATTCCGAAAGAATATTTTTGTATTTTATTTAGTTATTCTTAAATAAAAAAAATTATTTATAATTCTTTTTTAATCATTACAAATTTGTATTTATTAGCTTTATTTGCCAAGCCATGTTTTGTGCTAATTTCTAACTTTTCGTGAGTATCTGCCGGGTTTCTCCGAACGTATCCAACAAACTCATTATCCGACCATCGTAATTTATCTACCCACACGCACTGCGTTGGCAGTTATAACTGTAAGTCTCGATTCAATTGTTCTCACATGTTCGCCTTTTGAATGGCCGCAACAAATTGACCAGCCAGAAAACGGACAAATGGACAACTCATCTCTCATTTAGATTGAGCATGACAAGCCGAAATGAAAATAAGAAAACATAGACAGCGAAAAATGTGCGGGTAAAAGTTGGGTAAAAAGCAGCTTAAAGTTCCTTGACTTCTACGCCACATATATTCGATTTAGAATTATATGCAGAGAAAAAAATGAAAACATTATTTCATAAAATCTTTATATATAGATTAATTTTGAAAAAATGTATTCAATATTTTAAATCATTATTAATTGTCAGTTTAAAAATTAATCTCAAAATTTAAAAATATCTTTTGTAACTACTTCTTGATATTGATGGTTTGGATTTACTCCAAGAGATGCCAAAAAAGTTGCCTCCATTTTGATATTAAATATTTGACTGAGAAGCTAAACTCATTATTGAAGTGTTGTAAAAATGTAAAATAAAGTTGGAATTCACTGAATATCATTATATGCAACTTGAAATATGCAGATGCATTTGCCAGCATCTGGGATTCCACATAAAATTGTGGATGAATAGTGCTGAGTGAATGAATGCACATATGATTTTTTTTAGTCCGTTTTTTTTTTTGCAGTAGATAAAATTGTAAAAGTTGC
Organism: Drosophila biarmipes; assembly: GCF_025231255.1. Taxonomy (NCBI): domain Eukaryota; kingdom Metazoa; phylum Arthropoda; class Insecta; order Diptera; family Drosophilidae; genus Drosophila; species Drosophila biarmipes. The sequence continues at coordinate 21,855,352 of NC_066616.1, read as the reverse complement.
CAAGTCTGCTTTTACTGTCAAGCTGCCGGCATGCAATTTTCCCCTATGCAGTCGGCAACTTTTGAGCATTTTTAAACCCCTCCGACATCCGAGTTTTCCACGATGTAGGCGTATTTCAATTATTTGCACGAATTGCAAAACCGAAGGATGGGAAAACGCAGCTCGGATTCAAACTGCGTGTGTTTTTGCACTTTAATTGAAACGCCATCATCGCACTGCTCCAAAGTTGAAAGCTCTCGAACCGAATAGCGCGCAAATATTTTGCCCAAGATTACAGATTCAGATATACACATAGATAGTGTGTGTTTTGGGTAGCTTTTCCATTAGAATTTTAAGCCGCATAACGATATACTGTTTGTTTGCGTTATCAACATTTTAATATCTAATGAGTTGCATGTGATTTAATGGCTGAATTTCATGTACGCAGCATAGTGAACTCATGTTAGAAAGGACGTCTTACCTTACTTTTTGTACTCCGCGCAATATTTTCAAACTGCAAGTTGAATGAAGTCGCTGGGGAAAATGTATTTGTTTACTCATGCACAAAGAAGTTGATTTGATTTTTACTCAACCTTCGTATCGAATGATATTATTAGTTGGCTGACATTCTGGCAAACTGATTTATTTGTTTTTGTTTACTTATTTTGCATTTCCCCCAGCAATTGCACATACATTTCTCCACTAATGCACCACAAGTCCACACTCAATTTCTTTTATACAAGTACAAATGCTCCTCCACGAGGTTTATATGTAGATTCGTTTTATGTGCAGGAAGCAGCCAGCTTATGTACAAATGTGCACAAATATGTACTTGGATATAGAACGTATATGCGGAGAAAAACTCTTTCGTTTCGTTTGTTATTTGCCATGCGAATGGGGGAAAATTGCATTTTCTCAAGTGCAGGGCCGCATTAAATTATGCACAAACGAAGGGCGCCTCTCCCTTTGAAATGAAACATTTCACAAAATTCCAAGCATGACATTCTCAAGATTTTTTAGCACCGAGCGAAGAAGACGGCACCGAGTGAAAACGAAATGAATTTAAATATGACATTATGCAAAAGAATTCCAGATTTTATAAAGAGAAAAATATTGATTTATTTTAAAAGATGGAAAATCTTACAGATCACGTGGCTATTTGTAATCCCTGAGATCAAATAGCATGACTCACCTTAACTCACCTCAGATTAATTAATAATGAAAAAACTAGAACATATTGCAATTACACCCAAAGACTTGTCCCACATTTTCTTAATCAATTACAATCAATTTCCTTTTCCAATCGCCCTCTCAAAGATATAATTCTGCTTCCAACTGGGTCAATCTCAGAACATTTTTAGGACCGCGTGTCGCTGTCAATTTTGTTAAATGTTTTTGAGGCATTTTGTAAAACCGAATTTAGCGACAAGATATTTACAATTTTTGCTTTTATTTGTGACGTGCCAGAACCAATTGAACAAGAATTTTTATGTATGAAATGTTGGCATTTATGTTGTCTCTGGTCGTGTGTAATATTAGTTTTGGCAAAAAGAAAGTGAGACTTTTCCCATCTTACAATCAAACTTTTCCATTAACGTGTCAATTAGAATGTTACAGAGTGGAACGAATGGCGGGGCAAATTAAATTGGGCCCATAAAAAAATATTAAGCCCACGCCAAACTAAATAAAGCCATCATACCTTCCGCTACACCCCGATTTTCTATCAATCTTCTGGCCCCATGTATATATAGATATCTACGTCCCCCCGCATAACTCTCAAGAAACGAGTAATGAGCGTCTCATTAGGAGTATTTTTTTTTGCTGCTCGCAGTCTTTTGTGTTTTGGCCGACTTGGTAGCCTGTTGGCTGGTAAATAAGTTTGGCCCATTGCGCATTTAGTTCATTAACCTCCCCAACTACAATTGTTGTAAATTTTTCGCTCGGGGAGTTCATTGTTGGGCAGCAAGAAAGCTGACTGGCTGGCCTGGCCTGGCTTGGCCGCAAGTTGGCCTAACAAAATGGTTATAAAAAGTACAAAATTGTTTGCTACCCATGGCCTGATATGCCAATTAAAGTGCGACCAAGCTCCCAAGTCTCTCGAGTCGACTCAACTCGAGTCTCTTGTGGGGGCGTGTGCTTTCCCTCGCCTTTGTTGGCCTGGTTGGAGGTTACAGCGAACAATTACTTAAAATTAGCTGCCAGTAGCCGGGCAACGGCTATAAAAATCTTTCTGATAAAACTCAAGTTTGGATGAAGTTTTTTCCCGGGGTGGTAACAAGTTTATCGCATTGAATAGAGAATGTTTTTTCGCTCCAAGGAGCCTTGATAAGGCCATCTATCTTATAATAAAATATGCTATTCTATGGATGACCGCTAGGAAAATACCAGCTAAGGTCCCTATTTCATTCCAAAAAATGCGATAACGCCTATTAATTTAATTAATTATAAATGGTGAGATAAGTTCAAGGCGCTTCTTACATAAAATCATACTTTTTAGAATTTAAATTGTTTGTTCGTTTTATATATAGATTTATGCATGACATTCGCCAGCAATTTGCATCTGAAAGATACACGTCCCACAGTGAAGAACTATTCCCCAGTGAAACCCATGGCTTCTGTACTTCCTGCTACATTGAAATGGTAACTGTGACAAAACAATTCCAAATAATTAATGTCAAGAGCAATCGCGCACACCAAACACGAACCGTATAGATATGCACGAGTATATCTGAGTTTGATGTATGTGCTTTGACAGTATCTGATTATTGGCATGCGTATCTATCGGTTACATTAGTGCGCACAAATATATTTCAAGTTTATACGTACTGCAAGAGATATATACTATATCGTATATATATATAAATTTATCATAAGCGGGTTCGACGGCTGCTGCTGCTGCTGCTGCTTTCTGGCTGGCTGGAGGAATTTATATTATCTATAGGTTATAAATTGAAGACAATGAAATCAATTGATTGGCATTTCTGAGACGTCTGTGGGGGCGATTGGATGGGGGGCATTATTATGGCATCTGGGTGTGCTTCGCTAGGCATTTGCTGCAATACTTTGACCCCGTTTGTGCGCGGGCTCGAATACATTGGGATTCGATTCGATTCCATTCGATTCCATTCGATTCTAGACTCGCAGGAGAAAACCTATAATTACGCTTTAAATGGCTCAATTTTCAAGACCGGTTCTTGAGGTTTTATCTTTACACATATGCCACCGCCGCTGCGGTTGTCACGGAGAATGGGAACGACTATGGGTAGAAATCTATTCTACTTATTTTTCCCCCTTATCGAACCCTGAACATTATTTACGATGCATATTTAAATTTCAAATTTGATTTTTTTTTCACTTTTGCAACATAATTTTCCATTTCTATTTAGCTTATTGGTGCCAATGCGATTTGTCACCTACACCTTCTGATATATACATTATATATACATTTTGGCTTTCGTTTTGTTTGGATCTCTGTTTTGGCTTTCGCGTTGATCGTACTAAAAGCTGTGCAAAATGGTTCTGCAATAGCCACAAATTTTATGGCAATTTATTTTGTCATAAACGTATATAGTTTTTGTAAATAACCTTTTTTCTGTACACATCGAAGGCTGCTGCGCCCTGAAATATTTCTTCTTTTTTTTCGCTCTTTGATGCTAGCCGCCTGTGTGCAATTATTTTGATGATGATAAATTTCATTTCAGTTTGTTCGCTTTCGATTTGGGAATTGACATCGACGGGGGAAGAAAAATGTTTGCCGAAAATGGATCAAGATGGAAAAGGTTTTGATTTGTTGGTGGCAGATTAAAGTTGAAATATTTTGGTGGGGAAATAACAAAATGCGAGAGGGCCAAGCCTTAGAATTCAGAAAGTATAAATTATAGATTTATGCGACTTGCATTTCTTATAAATCGAACTGTAGTTTATTTTGTTTATCAAGTTTATAAGCAACTCTAGTCATGACAGAAAATAATCAAACAAAATAAAAGATTCTGTACTGCGGCAATGCAAAGCGTTTTGCAGATAGAATTTAGCAAGCCAAAAGTTGGCTTTTCTCGTTATTTTTTAGGCCACACAAAAGAGCTTGGCTTGTTGGCATGTCAAATGCAATGAACTCAAGCCAAACCGCCGAAGAATTGAGCCGTATTTTTCCTCCATTTCATAGATAATTTGTAATCAAATATCACGAACCCGAAAGGAGGAGAGTGTCCATTCTCATGCCATTAGAACTAGCAAAGACGAACTCAATTTCGCTTGGGCAAACAGATATGCAGACCAGAACGGAAAGTCAGCCACTTGCCATTGTGCAGCATTTTTGCACAATTTGAGTATCTAAACAGCCGTAAAATTGTGAAACATGCAATGCCCAAAAGCCCACAGAAACGCCAGATCCTGTAAGCCAATATGGGAAATGTATCTGCCAGATAGATCAACTTTTGCCCGCCCGCTTGTCGTGTCGATTTGCATGACAGCTGGAAAATATTCCGTTCGCTTTCCACCTTTTTGCGGTTCATAATGACTGTCTTTGTGGGAGAATTCCCAGATAATTATGTCTGGAAAATACTGGGAAAAGTACCAAGAAATGGTTTAATCAAGGCGTTCTAGAGAGAGAGCGATTAATGCGATTTGCATACCAAATAAAATATACATTTCCTTCTGTGCAGAAAAGTTTTTATGCAAAGTTGAACCTTTCGCGTTGAACTTTTTTAAGGACTTCTTTAGATCTCACATAATATTGTACAAATACTCATCACTCTCGCAAAGCAAATAATATCCGCGTTTAACTTTTTTGGCTTCAGCGCAATTTGTGAGCAAATATTTTTGTAATATTCACTTTAACTTTGACATTCCCGCGAAACTTTCATGCAGCTCATGCTGAGAAAATCACAGCTCAGCCATATTATCTTGTCATAGCCGGTATACATCATATGTTTTTCTTTTTTTTTTGTATTTCTTGTGTATATATTTTTCTGGCGACCGGATGCATAAATAAGTGACAAACCCGGGGCTTCTGCTAGTGGTTTATTCGCGCGTTGTTTTTGCTGAATTTCCGGCAGCAGTTTAAGAAAAAGAAATACGTGCAGAGATGTCTGCTTATCAGTATCTGTTAGATGTGTATCTTATTTGGCCATGTTTTTCTCCAAGGCTTTTATGTAAATTCAATCGAATTGACATTGAAAATGTGTGTGGGAAATTCAGGTGTTTGGTTTGATTTAATACATATATTAACAATTTATTAAAGCTGTGTATTCATTTGTTATTCATAATGAAATGTCAAAATAGTTAAAATACCTTCTTTTTTATTGAACTGAAATCCAATTAACCGATGGAGATTTGTCAAATTAATCCTCACATTTTTAGCTTTATTAAACAGCATTCTCTATAGCCGAACCATTAAGTTGACTGTTCTGCCATAACAAATGATAGAGAGCCAATCGAAAGACACTTTGAACATCCATCAAAATTGGAGAACATTCACCGAATCTTTTGCGGTTTCGTGGGAATTCAATCGAGTCACTTAACCATGGCCTAATCATAATTGAAATCTTCTTTTCGGCCATTATGCAATCGCCGCCACTCAACTGTGTCAGCTTCAGATACAGATACACAGAAGAGCTCAAAAATAGAAGAAATCTGCTTAGCAAATCTCCACCCTGCCCCCGGTCTATTAAGCCGAAATAATGCAGAAAGAGTAGAGCAGTGGAAACCAGTTTTCAGTTTCCCTTCAAAATCAAAGCACACACTTCGTAAAAAAAAATCGAAAACAAAGAACTTGGTCTAAAGAAAAAAATCAGACCCAGACCGAATGCTTTACTTGGCTTTAACGGACTGCTGTATTTTTGTTGTATCTTTTTCTACGCTTCTACGGATTGCGTCTTATTTGTTTCGCCTGAACGCATTTGGATTTATGAGACCTGCAGGCCTCTCACCCAACGAGTGCGAAATACATTTTATAGCACGCTTGCCCCATTGGCAAAACGGAATGAATATTGCCTAAAATCAAACTTGTAAAATGGCGCGAGGAGAACGCAAATCGATGGCCAGCTGACAACTGGCCAAAAGATGTCAATGGGCAATGGCAAATGGCAAATGCTAAATGCAATTAGTTCGGGTCCAATTCAGAGTTGGCAGGCCTTTGAATGTTCTGCAGCAGGTGCTGGAATGCTATGGCCAATATGCTAATATTTATAATCAAAATGTTACTCAGCATATTATTTATCTCGAAAGCAGTTGATGACCTCTCGGCAGTCTGTTCAAATTTGATTGAAACCAATTAAACTGTTTATCGCAAAGCACTTCACTTGCAACATCCAACAATGGTTTCACTTTCACATAATTGCCACATAATTTAGCCTCGTGTTGAGACTGCCGGCAAATAACTTGTTTTTGTTGTCCGAAGCCCAGGCTTTTCATGTGAAAGTGAAAAGCGAGCTGTAATCGACTTGAATGCACTACTTGGTCAGTACGGGCTTGTGGTATTTATAATTGGCGGATAGATTATGCCTTTAAGTAGTTATTGAAGTTCAAAACTTAAGGGGAAGAGGAAATTTTATTGAAGGAATTTGAAAAAAAAGTAAATGTGAAAATGAAAAGAAAGAAATCTTAAACAATCCATTGATTTTGTCTGCCAAGAACTAAAACCTAATAAAAAAATTCTTAAATTTATAAATTTAGTAGAGGATCTGCAATGAAAATGCTTTGACATAGAAACCTGTAACCAAAAACCCAAAATCTAAAATGATTCTTAAACATAGATACCGAACCCCGCGAATCCAATGAACCAACTCTGCAAATTCATTGTGTACTTCTTGAATGCGACACCAGAAAACCTTCCTGGCAATCGTAGATTCCACTCAAGTTTTATTTATTTGCGTAATTTCCGACCAGCTAGCTTCTTTCTGCGGAAGAGATTAATGTTACCCAGTGGTAATCAAAATTTGATGCCTCGCCGGCGATAGAGGCGTTTATTTTGGGACCTGAGACCGAGACTCTGAGATCCCCGTCTGCATCTGTAAACAATTCTGGGCTCCGGCAGTCAACGACCTTCGGCTGGCCGGTTGGTCAGTTTGGAAAGCAATGACAATCGTCCGGTGGATGTGGCTTTATTTATCTGGAGCCTGGGAAGAGAGCCCCCCGATGGGGCAAAGGCCCATTACCATTTCATTAACATAGACATAAAACTTCCCCATTTCCACCCACCGGTTTTCCCCGCCTCCCCCATTGCGTGTGTATTGAAATGAAAACACGTGTTGCGGCCATATACAAAGAAATTGGTAAATGGCAAGCGAAAAAACAAAACAAAGCAGTTGGGTCTGCAAAAAAAAAAAAACAAAAAATTGCCAAAAAACTCGGCCTAGCGTGAAAAACACACGAGCACTCGAAACACACGTACACAAAGTGGCTCCAAAAGTGGGCAATGCCGCCTGTTTGCCTTTATATTTTCGGCGTGGCTCCTTTTGCCAAGTCGAATCCCATTTTCCGTTGGCTTTTAATACGTTTTTCGTTGTTTTGAAAGTGGGTTCTCAAATGGGAGCGAGAGAAAAGTGAGTTTTCACGAAATATTCGCTTTTGAAGTTGCCTTTTTATGAGCAAATTAAATGATCTTGAAAATTTAAACTCCAGCTGAAAATGGAAAATTTCCAAGTAAGTTTAATTTTCTTCCATGTTGACGAGTGACTAAGGTAAAAAGAAAAATAAGCATACTTTTGAATATAAAATATAAAGATTTTGAAACATTTGCATTTGTTCTTAAAATGTTGTTAACCGAAAAGTTTCTGTATTAATTATACTAACAATATATTGATATTTTAAAAGCCATGCCATGCCAAAGCAAACTATTTCTTAACGAGATCTCTGTTAATATTATAAGCCTTGAATTCTCATGAAACCAATTAGGGAGGAATATCCAACGCTAGGAAAGTAACAATAATTGCATTGCCCTTAGGGCGTAATAACAATATCATTAAACATGCAGCTGAAAATTAGTGAAGTAAATGATTTGCGTCATATTATAGGAATATACAAATTTATAGTTATGGTGAACTTAATAGTGAATTTTAAATTATATTTAAACACATTAGAATAACCTTTCGAACAAAATTTTAATTTGAATAGAGGACCTTTAGATTTCCTTTAACCCCATCTTCAATACAAGATATATACTCGTATATATCTTTCTTCACAAAGCCCCTTCCTGCATAACACTACTATTCGCTTTCAAACGAAATTAAGTGTCGCCGATGTCGCTTTTTCGAGCTTTGACAACTTCCGACATATCGACAGTTGCATCCCGATTCAACGCCCCTCCTCCACATAACACCATCCAACCCCTTTCGCACTTTTCTCACCCCTCCCTGTGAAAGTGTGAATAAAATGTCATCCGCCGATTGCGTGTGGTAATCTAACAAAAAACAAAACGGCGCGGAAAAACTGGGTAAAATAAAAAGAGCGAAAACCCGCTGCAACTTATAACTGACTGCTGGCCCCAACTAACCCCAAACGAACCTCTTTCCTAGCCCCCTTTTCCGCCAGCTACTGCACAGAAGAAAATTATTTAATATTTTCCTTAAACAAGGTCAAAGGTGTATTTAAAACTATTAAAACAAAGTAATCAAATAACTGGAATTTTTTCCTGTGTACCTTCAGACGGCCAGCTGTGTTGATTTTCATTTTCAGCACGACTGGGCGACGGGGGCGTGGCGCCGCCCCCTTTTCGCATTGATTGCGTTACAATTTCAGGTTTCTGGTTTCAGCTTTTGCTGGCAGTCTACTTCTACTTTTTCCTTCTTTTTTACCTTTTTTTTGTGTTATTTCTGCTGCCGCTGAGACTTTTGCTTTGTTTTTGTTTTACCGGCTGTGCCACAAAACGTGTCCGCCGCTGTTGTTGTTGCCGCTGCTGGCTGTCTGCCACAGCGCTGGAGCTGATCTTTATCTATATCTCCGGTCGCTGGTTCAGGCTTTATATATGGGGTCTACAGTACGGATTGCCTTAGAAAAAAAAGGTTCTTAGGAATCCGAAAATTTATAAATTGTCTTATAATCACAGGTATAACACGATGTTGTAACATGATTCTTATGATATGGTCTTTTCATTTTTTTATAATAATCTTTTAAAAGCATAAAATAAGAAAAGTTGGTTTTTATATTCTATTATATCTATTTTTTAGAACAAAAATATTAACGAGTGCTTAAAATTTTAAATAAGTTGGTATTCTATTATATCTATTTTTTAGAACAAAAATATTAACGAGTGCTTAAAGTATTAAATAAGTGGTTTTTATATTCTATTATATCTATTTTTTAGAACAAAAATATTAACAATATCATTAAATTGTAAAAAATATTTAGTTTTTTTTATATTTTTTTGACAGTAAAATTTGTTTTCTAGATGGAAGGGTGCTGAGTAGTAGTGTGTTAGGTGTCTGTAAAATCACGTAAGGTACTTCCTCCCCAAGAAAGCTCCACTGTACTAGGTTGGCAACTTGAATTGCTGCCCTGACTTGGCTTTTGGGTCTCCGTTGGGCACGACTCAACCGGTTTCAGCTCTCTCACCCAATCCTCAGCTCTCCATTTCGTTTCGTTTTCATTTCGATTTACGAGCGCAAAATTAAAACCAAATGAGTGGAGCAGCGAACTGCCCCGGTTGTTATTGTTTCTTGCCCTGGCATTAAGTCGAAGATCTTGAAATGTGGCCAAACCCCGGGGCCAAAAACTCTTCCTGCGTTTGGAGTGGATAGTGGGGAAAAATCCCAGGGTATCGGATCGAATCGAATCGAATCGGATCTAAGCATTACCACTGACGACCAATTGAGTCTGCATGCCGAGTTATATAAAAGGAGGCTGGCCGTAAATGGCCGGGGCTTATTATTATCATTGTTATGGCCGCCGTTTGCGTTGTCTTTATTTGGTGGCAAAAATAATGTCGCATTAAATAAATTATTTCACATCGTTGGGTTTTTCGGTGTACATACATAAAGTGACTTTCATTTCCTGCAAAAAACAAAAATACGAAAAATTGCACTCCAGCTTTTTCTGTCCCGTGTGTGGGAGTTGGCAGAATTTGTTTATGGCTTAATAAACTTATATGGGATTGGAGTTACTGGTTTTTACTTTCAGTGATTCACTTGGAAATTGAATTTCACGAATCGCTTGCTTTTTAATATAATCGAGTTGAGCCAGATGTGTTTCAAGATCATGTTTCAGAAATAGAGAATGTTTTATAAATCTCTCGATCAAGATATTAGATCTTGTATTTGCTTTTGACAACCTCTTCAATGTTCAACCTTAGTATTTCTTCTTATGAAAAGGTTAAGGATTACTTCTTGGTATCTTTGATAACCTTCATGATTGTTGGTTAAGCCTCTCTTAAATCCACTTACAAACGCATTTGGCACACCCGCACTTATGAGCCAACATAAAAAGTAAACCCACGATAGAAAAACAATGTCAACTTTCGGTGAAAAAACAATTTACCACTAAATTTACTGAAAATCAACCAAAAATCAACATGTTGTTGCTCTTTTCCGGCTTGCAATTTATTATATCGAAAAACCGAAACCCAAATCTGTTGATAATGCCCATGTTGTTTGCTTTTGTGTGTGGTTTTTTTCGCCAATGTTGTTTCGCTTCTAGTTTTGTAAAATATAAACAAATATGTTGGTGCCGAATTTATCTTGTATTTTATTTTAGTTAGTTGGTTTGCCTAGCTTAGTGTTTTGATGCATCATTGCGCATTTTTGGGGAAAGGTCAATGGCAACAAAAATCTTGTTTTGCCTTATGGGTGTGTTCCGTGTGAAATATTTGCCGAGCTTAGATGCTGAAAGATAATTCGTAATTAGGTTTCAATGGTTTAATTAGCAGAAATTATGGCAAAACTAATTAGTTTTGTGTTTCTGTGGGCATCTCTGTGTCACTTTGGCATGGCAAACGAAATCTATCCTTTTAATAATTAATAAAGGAAATGGATTCGAGTGGAAAACTCACAAGTCGTGACGCGACAGAAATGTTGAACCCGAAAAAAATGGGCAGAAAAAGGGCAACTTGACTGCTATTTTTACACACACCTCCGAGTCTCCGGGCCCTCGACTTTTCCCACGCAAACAAAAACACAAAAGAAAAAACCTGCTTTTGACAGGCGACATGAAAATTGATTTCCACCAACGAAAGGCTTTGGCTGCTGTTGCAAAAAAAGGAGTTTTTCAGTTTGGCGAGGGCCTCGGTGGCGTATGAGTAATATCCGAGAATGAAACTAAATTTCTCAGTCTCACAAAATCAATATGCGAGCGGTTCTAAGCTGCAGCTTTTGGGCAGAAGGAAAACGATTACATACATTTACATTCCCTATGCAAAACATTGACGTAATACTTATAGAGTGCCCAAAAAACCCCCTTCTTTTACCTTTTTGGCCACCATTAGGCAACCGCAACGGGGCCAATCTCACCTGAGATTGCCATGAAATTCTGTTGCTAAAGTCAAATTAGGAAAGCCACAACGACGAGCGGCAAAGGCAGAGAGGTGAACAAATCTGTGCCAGCAAACTGAAAAATTATGAGGCACTCTGGGACATTGGGCACGGGCATCAAATTAAAAACAGACGCATTTTGGCCCACAATTTCGTGCATAACACAAAATCAATTACAATTTTAATTAAATATGCAAAGCCCCTTTCGCAGCCGGGCGGCGAAAGGAGAAAGCAGAAAGGAGCGAGCGGAACTCAATCAGGCAAAATGTCCCCCAGGCAGGTGACGTCTTTTCATAATGTCCTGCCACGGCCACGCCCACCCGAACAATCAGCCGCCCACCTGGGCCGCCTGCTTGGGAAATTCCCCCAGGTTGACAAAAGGGTAAAGGAAGGCCTTTAAATATGGATGGCATTTTGGATAAGCCAACGAAAATTGAATGCTCTTCGGGTTGTTTGCTTAAAGTGAGACTTTGCTTGAGGATTTGTCTGCTTTCGGCTTTGTTTTTAATAGGAATTTAAATGGTAGTTTACGTAAAATGAATAAATTTATTTTAATAAGAATATTAGACCAAATTTATAAAATTTTTCGAGTCAAAGGAAAACCATTTATATTGGTCAAAAACAAAAATGTTCTTATTAATTACTTTTATTATAGTTTCTAAAAAATAGATACCAACCTACTTTAAATAAAGGTTGGAAAACGTTTTTATAAAACTATTATTGATTTTTAAGAACAAATATCTTCTGATTCCCAGCCTTCTGAAAGGATTCCAGCTAAATACTCCCCAGCGTCGCTTAGCCAAGTTCATTTAAAAATATAAAAAATTTATTACACTTGCGGGCAGGAGACACAAAATTCTTAATTAAATTGTTCCAAAAGCGAGCGGGCATTTGAGGAGCAGGCTGGCAGGCTGCAGGCAGGACAGGTTTGACAGATTTCGAGAGCAGCGAATCAATTACCATTTGCCAACTCAGACTCGGACACTTGGCCTAATCCTGTCCAGAAGGCCGGCTGCCAAGTAGCCGCATCTGCAGTTTTGCATCTTTGATGCCCAAACCAAGCCAAATGGAAATGCGGTGAGCTGGCCATCTGGCATCTGGTCAATTGGTCAATTTTCATTTGCATATCATTTGGATTGGTGGCCAAGAATGTTGCAAAACTCTCCTAAATGTACAGTTTTGGCATTTTGGCAGCTTGACGTAATGGGCACAAAGCGGCAGAAACTAGAAGGCCTAAAAGGTTTACGTTGAGGTAACAACTTGTGTAAGGATATACCTTCAGCGTTCAGCTAGTTAATTAGCAAAGTGCGTGGCACTCTCGAAAAACCCCCGACACCTTAATAAACACTTCATTAATTACCGTATTTTTTCTCTCTTTGCAGGTATAATTCACATAAATCAAACGCGAATGCGAACTATCGATTAAGGTCACATAACGCATACGAGGCGTTGTACCGGAGAGAAAACAGATTTGTATTTTAAATCACTCAAGTGCAAAGTTATAGCAATATAGCAATGCAAATATATAGTAATATATTTGGCGTACAAAACTGGATTTCTAAGTTCCATAACTGGAGCAATTTTATCCCGATCTAGACGTGGGATACCTTTATGAATTGGTGGTCGAATTCTCTAATATCCTACATTCAAATTTCCATGTTTGGTGAGGGTCAAAATTTTAACCCATTTTCATGTCCAGTTTTTTTGTAATTCCGATGGATTTCAGTATGGGACCCCAAAACTGCTGTTCTAAGTTCCATAACTTGAGTAATTTGATCCCGATTAAGACGAGGGTAAGCTCTTTGACCCTGTGTTAGAATTTTCTAATATTCTACATCAACATTTCCAGGTTCGGAGAGGGTCAAAACTGTAAGCTATTATCATGTCCAGTTTTTTCGTTGTTCCGACGGATTTCAGTATGGGAGCCCAAAACTGCACTGCTAAGTTCCATAACTAGATTAATTTTGTACCGATTTAGATGTAGGATACCTCTGTGAATTGGTGGATGAACTCCCTTATGGACTTTTACCTGACTTATATATTTGTAAAATTGTTATGTATTTTGGAAACTGTTTCTCCCCGTTCCTTGAAATACATTACTTGACCCCCTGCAAATGAGTTATGACCAACTTTATGCCCAACATTTAGCTTTGTCAAACCCAAACATAAATATCAAAAAAGTTTTTTTCGTTTAAAATGATATATGGTTGTGGCTGAGTTTGGGGTCTCTTGGTTTTTATCAGCCATTAATGATCGCCCGAGGAGCGTGATGGGTCGCCGAGGCGGGTTTACACCTCGGACTGTTTGTCAGTTGTCTGATATTTTCCAGTTATTATTTTTATTTATTTTTTTTCGTTTTGTTTTTGCTGTGAGCGGAGACATTAAGGCGTCGGCGACCATCAGCTGTCAACAGCTTTGGCTGCTGTCTGCGTAAATATTTGCCAGCTGCGTAATTGCAGCCGAAACTACGGAGGAGAAAAAATAAAACAGTGTCGACGGAAAAAGAGGCGAAAACACATTTTGCCAGTCGCCGAGATGAGATGGATAGTCAAATGAAGTAGGGCCCTAATGAGTGGCATTGTGTGGGCGTTGACACTCTTAACAAAGGTCAGTTCTTTTTTCTTTTGAGCCCATTTCATAAAAAAGCCGAACCGAACTGTCAGCATCGATAATACTTTCCTGTATACTTTCTAAAATTAGTTGAGGCAATTGTGCTTGCTGCTTTTGTTCGGAAGTTTGCTCCCAAGGTTTTACCAAAGTTTTCTTATTAGCAAGCAAGTTTATTATTTTCCACATAGAACATCTGCCTGACCGGCGACAATTTCTTCGCTTTTTGGGTGGGGGGAAACACTTGAAATCTTGTAAACTTTTAGCTCTTGCCATTCATGTAATGAGAAACGCTTTATAACTAAAACAAAATCTTTGCCTAAGTTGCTGTCAGGATGAAACTTAAAGTTTGGTGGATGTAAGAGGTGGGAAAGGAGTGTAAATGTTTCCATTTCAATCCAATTTGTGCTTTAATAACACAGTTTACGGTGGTAAAATTTAAGCAAGCGAAATATTTAAAAAAATGTTTATAATACTAGTTTTTTAGTAATTAAATTTAAATTGTTGAGCAAATAGCAATAAAGCATACCTAGTTAATGAATTTACCAAACCAAGCTCCTGTTCATGTTATATTTTTAATGATTGTTTAACCAATTTACCAGCTACCTTTAGCATTTAACATGGAGATTTGGGATCGTTTAGTGGCGCAGTAAGCTGGGGATTGTTTCCCACGCCGTGGTCCAACATCATATCTTGGCAGCATCTCTTGTGGCCACTACAGTGGGACTTGTGAGCCGCAAACAGCAGCAACTCTCGAGTGGCCCAAAGTCGGGCCTTCGAGTGGCTTTTGCCGCAGTTTAGACGGCCCTAGGCACTTCGGGCCAAGTAAGGAACACGCCTACAATACCCTCAGATACTCGTAGCTGGCAACAATTTTTCATTGTTGCAGCGATAGAGCCTTAAATGGATTTGATGTTTTATTTTCCACTCAGACCTTGTCTAAGTTCTTTTTAATGAGTTTCAACTCCGCATATCTGCGTTGCAGTGGCAGGTCAAAACTTTTGCTTGACTGGCGTGTTTTTTCGCTTGATTTTCGACGCCTGGCTTAAAGGATTTCCAGTTCCAAGGACTTGGCCGAGTGGTGTTGCCTAGGAACCGTCAAAAAGCAGCCATGTGTGCTTATGGTTGGGGGCGAAAATAAACAATAAACAAATTCCGTTGACATAAAAAAATATATAAAGAATCAACAAAAGCATAAAAAGCCCACAAATAACTACTCATGGTTGGCTGTTGGTTTAACATAGAAAATGCGTATAAATACGAAAGTCGCCTGATCCTCTCCAGAGCTTTCCTGTCCACCCCCCATTTTCCGCCTGATTCCAAGGACTCTGACTGAACAATAAACAAGCCATAAAGTGTTTGCCGTGTGCACTCGGCTTAGAAAGCGGCAATGGCAGCTTTTTATATGTCAAACAAACAGCGAGAGAAGTACACACTTTGTGTTATCCAACTATGATATACTCTAATTCAGTCTACTATTATAAAATGTAAATATTTCACCAGAAAAATCGAAACCATTTAAATTGCTGAAAACTGCATACAATTTATGATCACTTTATATTTTAATGTATCTTTTATATATTTAAATTAGTTTTATAGTCAAAAAGTCATATCCTTATACCCATTACAAGGGATTTGTAAACTAAAACCTCTTTATAACTCGAGGGGCAAGTGCAATGTAAATATGAAGTCGACCCCAAACCACAATTTATGACGGAGATGTCTTATGGCGCATAAAACCGTATCACGTGCGGGGAACCTGTGGCAGCCACCGGATAATATTCAATAATAACCAGGTTCAAATGCTTTCCTACACACCTGCTGAGGTGGCCATAAAAATCGAAGAGAAAAGGGTTCAACTATTTTGGCTTTTTTGGCCAAAAGGAAGAGGGTCCCTGCCGCAGGGCTTTGTTAACCATTTGTTGGTCGGTCGATTGGCTTGCTTGGCACACATAAAAGGCTTTTGAGGAGTTATGCCAAAACCCCCAGTGCATTGATTGATTTCCAAAACACAGGGAATACAAAAAGACCCCGGATTCCTTCCGTTCTGTTTGCATGTCCTGTGATTTCCTTAGAACCTCTAGGGATCGCAATAACCAGAGCAATTAACGTTCGACATTCATTGGAACTCGGTTACCCGTGTATTTGTGTCTATCTATCTGCACTTAAACCTCAAGGAGCCGGCCATAAAAGTCGACCATTCCAAGCCAGGGGAATGAAACTAAAATCAACGTCAAATGCAGAACGAGCCAAAACCGAAGGATAAAAGAAGCGCCAGACGAGCCCATTAATTTTTATTGCGCACACGAAATATTCCCAAAAGGAAGGGCCTATACATATACTCGTACACACTCACTGGCAGGAATATCCTTATATATTTGAATAAAAATTAGCTGGCATATATTTAGGCAGCAGCGCCGCCGCCGTAAATCTCGTAAAATACCAAAATACCAAGCGGCAACTGTTACGGCGGCGGCATCGAACGCCAAGGTAATCAGCACAAGGATGGGCCCACTGGGCGGTATTGCTTGGAGTGGGGATGGGGATGGGGATGGTTCGAGCTTGGGATTGGGGTTGGAGCACTCCCTGTAGAGGGGATTGCGTGTGGCGTCGCAGTCTTCATCGGCATCGTCGCTGGGGGTTGATATTTTCGGGGATTTTCCGTTTTTTCTCGAGTTTTGCTTGGGAAGCACGCTATTCACTATGGTTTGTTGAAATGCGATTCTTGTCTTACGGAAGTCCCATTTCATAACAGTGTTTTTATGTTCCTCAAGATTTGAAACGTCATTTCTCAAATAATGTTTTACGATTTGTTTATACAAAATTACCAAAAAAATGGTACAAGATAAATTACGTCGCAGCTAATTTTTCTTTTATTTTTATAAAATGAAATTGGAGTTTTTTACTACACTTTCTTTTAAAAATTTTTAAAACAATTTTTAGTTCTATATTATTATTAATATAGTACTAAAAATTGTTTTAAAGATCAAATCATATTTTTAAAACTGTTATAAAATGATTAAATTTGGTTTTGCTTTTCAAATTACGTATCCTTTATAGGAAAACCATCGCTAAAATAAATTTATACATTTCTAAACCATTTTATTAAACTATTTTTGGCATTATATTGCATGCAAAATGTTAAACATATTGAACTCAGTTGTAAAGCCTTCAAAAGGTTTTTAAAAATTTGCCTTGATTACCTAAAATAAAATCCAATTCAGCATTATTTAAATAATAATTGTAATAATCAATATAAAATGGCTGAGTATTCACCCGTCGGTGAGTTGTGAAAGCTTGTTTTCCGTTTTGAAAGGTTTTTCTTTGCCTACTTCAAGGAGCTCAGGCCTGATGGCAACAACGCAAAAGGCAAATAAATTTCAGTCCACACGGATGAGGAGCAATCCCATCCTCGACCCTGGGAGAGTGTCCAGACCTATTGGCGACGCAATTTCGTAACAGTTGCTGGCGCTGCTTGTTGTTGGCCACATTTAGGCATCATAACAAGTCGTAAAATGGAACTCCAGTTGTTTGTCAGTGGCTGTTTTAGTTTCGCCAACTGTATGTGCTACGGCTTTTTGTTGATTCGTCTTTTGGCTTCTGCTAGTTTTCAGATTTTTGATCCCCCGAATTGCTTATCCGTCTTTTATGGATTTTTATGTGTCTCAGGTTGGGGAAGCATAAAAAGTTTTTGGCTAAGCCGCCGAGTGCCGAGGAGGCTTTTGTCTGCCGCTCTGACGTCAGCTGTTCCTTCCTGATCCTTTGGAAGGAATCTTTGGGGAAGTTCTTGAAAGTAAAGAAGGAAACCTTCGGCAAAGCTAAGCAAATAAATCTGTACAGAGCGGGAAAATTTAACCATACGGAAATAAACGGATATTGTTTACGGATTATAATAAGTTATTATATTTGAGGCAGATTTTGAAACTTTGTTTAACAATGTTATTTTTATTTTATTTCTAATTTTTTTTAATAAATTTATAAGTACCTCATTTCTTTGAGTGCATCTATATGTTTATGCCTATGTGCATCGGGTATTATGTAGTACTTAAGCTGTGCTTAGAGGGATTTTCCGAGTGCTACCTGAGCCAAGTCTTCGGCTGCCTGCCAATCTTCCTTTTGTTTCTCTTGCCTTTTTCCAGCGGGATTTCTTTTGCATCCTGGCAGGCTTATAATTAAAACTTATGTGTGTGCGGGCCCCCAGGCAGCTTAGTATTGTAAAGCTTTATATATAATTCGTGCGGTGGTTTTTGTGTGGCCCATCATCTCAACATCGGAAAGCAATTCCATTTGTGGGAGACCGTGCCCCATTCCGCCTGATCGATTCGGTTATAAAATTAAAAATAAATACAAATGTTGGCATAAATTGTGCAAAATGTACGCAATTTGCATTTGCCATTTGGCGAAGAGAAACATTTACATCCGCAAATGGTTGCCCTTGGGTTAAATTACGTTGCTAATACGCCGCGTTGACTTACCTTTCTTACCCTACCTCCCGTTGCGGGGGAGGTAAAAATAAAGGGGTGGCGGGTTTGAGATACGTTTCCTGCCTGTGCTCGCTCATTTTGCATGTGTTTTCACCCATACCTTGGCGAAATCCCCTTCCGTTTTCCTTTTTCCAGCTATGCGTTGTGCATTTAAATTTCAATGCCTTACGGCCTTTCAAAAACCCTCATATATATATCACGTATGTTGATATATATATATAAATATTTATTGCCCTGTCGGCACGTAACGAGCGGAGTTCAAAGGGGGGGCTGTGGGTGCTCCACCAGCCCCCTGGAACATCCACATACACCTATCTTCTACGGGGATTTCGACTGTTGTTCTTATTCCGTCGGCTGTCTTTTTTGACAACACTTTGTTCAGTTTGGCGGCTTTATCTGGGCCCCACATACCACCAGATACCTCCCAGCGGCATTCATTCGCATATTGTGATGTATTTACATGGCAGTATGTTGTGTTTGTGCCTTCCATCATGTCGGTTTGTTTTATATGATTTAATTTGGCATTTTTATATTTGCCGAACGGCTCTTCTGACATTTGTTTATGCAAATTGTGTTTTCTTTATATTTGGCGAATAATATATGGGCATTATTAAATTGCACTAAATTGCAAATAAATAAGCTTTGCAAAGATAAATAAATATTTGCTTAAGATAAGCACAATTTGGCCTGGCAATTAATGCAAATTTATTCAATATTCATAGTGAAATCGACAGTGAAATTTGATACTTTATGAACCTAAAAATATAGATTTTTTACTTTGTTTACTTGTGTGTTGTTAATCAAAGATTTAAAAACTCATGAAATGGTTCACAAAATTATGCTTTGAAATATTTAAATTACTTTCTATGGAAACAATTTGTTGTTGTTTGCTATTTGTTGAATTGTTAACATTCGTACGTGTTTTAATTAAAACTGAGGTACACAAGCTTTAAATGTATTTTACTGTTTTATATAAATTGCATAAAAAATATGTTCATTTGACCTGCTTTTTATTTTACTTCACCCGATTGACCACAAAGTTTTGAAAACATTTCATTGGCTACCGACTTCCCTTACTCTGATGTGTGTGCTTGTTGTTAACCCTTGACCCCATAAAACCAACTAATTGGTTTGCTTGTACTTTTTTTCCGTTGCCATCCCAAAAATTCAACATTCAATTAGTGCAATACCATTTGTTTGTTTTTTACACAACTTCTTTTTGTTTCCAATTTATGTTTTGTATGTTCGGGCCTCTTGTAAAACATTTCTGTCGGCATTTCTTTAAGTTTTTATTTACTTTATGTTGCGTTTGCCTTCAACAGAGTTTTAATGTTTGCTAAGTTTTAATTCAGCTTGATTGATATCATTGTTAGCCTCCCATTTTGTTCTACTTTTGTAGCATTTTATGTATCTTTTTATTCCAATTTAATAGGCCAAGAAGTGTGCGACTTTGGAACTAATTAATAAATCAACTTTAGAGAGCTTTGTTATGCTAATTTCAAAGCTCGAGTTATTTAAAGCTATGGCCTAGAGGAGCATTTTGAGGCATTAAGGAAAATATTTGTAGAGGATCCAGCTGAAGCGGAGAAATATTTTCATAAGCAATTATGCCCTTCTGCTTGGACACATCAAAGATTATTTATTTATGCATTCATTTCCCATGGCACTCGACACGTTTTCGGCGTTGACAGTTTGAAGTATTCGTTTATTTTGAATCTTTTTTTGTGTGACCAGATTGGCAGCCGCCAAAGACCATGAATGCTGCAATCAAGGCTTGGCGTGGCACTTTGGCATTTGGCTGGCAATTGAGTGGAAAATCCTAGCTCGCATTCATTTTGTTTGCACATTTATCACTGAAACCTGTAATTTGGATTCATTCTCCACGCATTTGATGGATGGCCAGATGGGTAGGGTGGAGAATGTTGCAGATGTTGCACTTTTTGGTCTGCGTAATTCGAGTGGAAAGTAGCCCGTTTTGTGCGGCATGTAAACTATGGCAGAGTATTAAATTTCACTTTTGTTTTCTCGCTATTTTTTTTTCTGTTTTCTGCCCATACGATTTATATGGAAATAGTTTGGCTCGACTTTTTTATGATATGTGACAGGCACGCCATTGTCTTGGAGCATTTGGTAGACTAACTCAGATAGACTGGCGCTATTTTTCCCAGTTTTCGCTATAAGTTTCGCATTTCATTTGACGGAGGACTTGGCCACGTGAGAGCTTTTTTGCTGCCGGGGGAATAATGTATCTGTCGGATACAAATGAAATGGTAGTGGGTTGAATGAATGGCGCGCTATTAAGTGAAACTGTGAAAGACGACTTGTGATTTGTAGCCTAAAAGGAATTTCAAATATCTTGCTATGCATAACATATTTTATGTATGAGGCTGTAACAATAAGAATCTATGTTTCCTACAAAAAATACTTCAAACATTGTTATTATTGCGTCAATTTTTGTGGGGAACCCCACAAAAAATTATAATATGTAAATCGTGGGGATTATAGTTTATACTCGTATATATGAGCCATTAATATTGTGTTTTTAGTTTACCTTACAAACAAAAGGAAGAACAAAAACAATCATTGTACTTCCTTCTTTCAAATTTCATTGCGTACAACACTTTGTATCTTTCAAAATGTACATTCAATTTATCAGCCAAAGAGAGTCAAGTATCAAAACATATAGCAATTATAAATGCCCCACAGCGACTGGTAATCAAATACAGAACATGTTTCAACTACTAATTCCCGAAACGAACATGAACCCATTGTCAGGCCCAACAATAATAGTCACCATAACTGACATCCAACTGAACCCCAGGCCCACCATAAATAATAGCAACTGATTCTGCGGCATGATAAAATAGACACGCGCCCACGTAATTAGAACATTACCAAACCATTTAGCCAAAAATACGAGTATGTGCCCGTGGAAAAGGTAACTATAAATTTGAAAATTATAAGGTATCCGACACCACTTCTGACAGCTTTGAGTCGACAAAGAAATATAAAAAAAAGAATAGGTAAAGGTAGTTGCGTGCCAGGTCCGGGTTTCAGTCTGATGCCTATTTCGGCATCGAGTCGATTCAATTATTAAAGTCAATGAGTGCCGTGGCTCTAATGATTAATATTTATTATTTACGCACTCAATATTTAAAGCCCATCAGCGACACCTCCAAGTGTGGATTGTTTTGTGGCACCTTTGTGTGGAGTTTTATTTGTCAATCAAGTGTCTCCCCACTTTGGGTGGGCTTATCTTTATTGAGGGGGCTATAATGCAAACACTTGACTCTGGTTTTTGGGCAGTAAAACAGAGGCATCGCGAGATAAGTTTACAACTATTTATGGCCGATGCTAAGTACTGTGTAGGCTGCTTAGGTAGGAGAGGAGTACTAACATTAATTATTTGTTCATTTATAAATGCATTATTTCCATTCGAGAGACTTACAGAAATTGGCTTAGTAGCAAACTGAATATTGCAAATTGAAATGTTACTGATTTATTTAATATACTAATAAAGATAAGGGTACAAATTAAAAAACACCTACAAATTCTGTATTTTAATACGTAAAAAGAAAAAAGCATAGTAACACATGTAAGCCTTTAATTAGTTTTTCAATTTTTCCAAAGGATTATCCAAAACTAAGCCCTGTGTCAAGCTGTCATTTCCTTGAAGCTTGACTTTTAAGTAAATTACTTTTTTAATACTGTCCAACTCCAACCAGTCGAAACAATAAATGCAAACTTAATCTGCTTTGATTCGGCTGATTGAGTTTGATAGTTTAATTGAAATGCGGTGGAAGGGAAATCCATTTTATCGCATTTATTTCACCGACATGGAGGAGAAGCATAGTTTTCAACAATAAAATGTCAATTATCGAGCAGGACGAATTGCAATTGTGGGTTGCGATGAAAAGAACAATTGAAATATGCATAATTTGATTGATTTGAATGGTTTTTTATTTGTCTCTGGGCGCTAAATGTTAATCTGCTCTCGATTAAGTGTCATTAATATTTTGTTATTTCAATTAAATAGCATTGAAATCTGAGCTACGAACCAAATTGCTTAATTTATTCCGCTCTGTGGTATTAGCTTTTTTTTTTTTGTTGATGAATGCGCGCTTTTTGCGTCACAAAAAACTCAAATTAGCAACTGTGTCTAGTCTCGTTTATGCATTATTTATATACCTGATCACTAAAGTTTTTATGGCGCAGGCGAAAATTTTATCAACTCGTTGTGGATTGGACTCGAAACATAATACTTCTAGATACATATAAATATGCATAAAGTGGCAATCAAATGTATGCTAAAGATTCCTTAAATCAAGCTTAAGATATTTTTTATCGTCATCTAGTTAACACACTGTTCTGATTTTGACTATCAAATGGATTTTTTTCAGTTCCATGACCAACATATATAATATTTAAATAAACGACTCACCAAAATAGTTACACTTTTGCAGACATATTTTAGAATATATCTAAATGCAGAGTATTTAATCTTCAGTCTATTCTTAAAGAACATTTCCTTTTATTTATGTTCTAAGCTCGAAGACAAAGCAAAAACTTCACAATACCAAAAGCGGTTCGTCAACTTCGTAACCCAGTTCTCTGGTTATAAATATTTATCTTTAATGTATCTTTAATTGATTGTGAGTGCTTTAGAACGTTCTTCTAGCATTCTTTGGCGAGGACACGCCCACTGCTAGAGCTAGATGTTAGAAACTGCCTTATATACAATAATTGAAGTGCCATTGCTAACCATATGAGTGTGGGCGAACCGCCTGTTTGTGCCGCCCATAAATATTGACGCTGAGTTATGTGAGCCAATTTGCGCAGTCATTTGGCACAAACACATTATCCTTAACCTATGTAAAATCTATTTTATATACGGGCAAAATTAGCGCCAAATTTGTAATTAATGAGGTGCCCTGTATGTGACGTTTTAATTGAAAATACCACAGAGGAAAATTAATGGACAATTTATTGATGTGCAATTAGAGCCGTGAGTTTTGGTCGGCTAACTCTTTTTTTTTGTCTGCTTGGCTTTTATTTTCATTTAACTGGTTTTGCATTTTGATATTTAATTGAGGCTGGTGATAAGTTAAGCAATCTAGTTTTGACATTTAAATGCTCGAAAACAAAGCTACTTTAATTTTAATCTAAACGCACAGATCAAAATTTTGATGAGCTGCTTGTTTACTAAAATACAAAGCATTGAGAAGACGAGAGATGCGCTGTACAAGGGCAGATTTTATTGATAGAGAATTGGTTTCAAAGAGTTTCAATTTTAATAAAAAAATAAAATAAATCTTATTTGGTAGTAGCAGCAAAACAAAAAAGATCTATTAAAGTAGTGTCTTATTTTACTGCTTTCAAAAAGCTTAAGACATAACTTCCAAAACAAAAAAGCTATTAAAGTAGTATCTGACTCTTTTGATTGTTCCTTATTATTATATAACTTTATTTGCATTTCATTGATACCATTTTAATGATTTTACTTATAAAACTTTTTATGTTTTTTTTTCAGGTAAGCGATCTACATTCATCAAAACTTCAATCAAGTTTGACTGGAATGAGTATAAAATTTAAATACAGGCATGTGGATGAATTAAAATTAAGGAATAGATAAGAATCATGTTCCTATATAATTCGATTATGTGGTTTAAGGTTTGAAAACAAATACATAGTAATTTTTATTAATTATTCCTCAACTTTCGAACATATCTGATGGATACATTTGGCATCTAACCTTGACCTGCCCAAATCTCATTCACAATTTCCTTTGCGTTTAAGAAATAATGATTAAGTAGTTTAAACCAATTTAGACTAGATGAAGGGGCAAAGTAAAAGTGTGGATTAATTTGATGCAATTATAAGTGAAACAAAAACCGACGTCAAATTTGATTCCCGTTCTCCCTGCTCCACGTTTTGGCCAAGGTAAGCCAGTTGCTGTCTCCGCGTTTTTATGGGCCAAATATGGTCGGTAGCTCATGCATATGCATAAGCTATTTATATTTGCTATTTGCCCGAGATTTATAACGATTTTTTCGAATTTTTCTGCTTCCTTTCCGTCCGACTGTCATGTTCTTTATGACTTCTTTGGCGAGCAATTAAATATTTGCCGGCCCGTTTTTTACTTCTGTCTTGCGGCTGATTTTGTGATTTTCTTTCCAATTGATTTGACTGACAGACTTTCAATCAAACGAACCGAACGAAATCGAATCAAATCAAACACACAGACCGACTAAATGGAGGGCCTGTGATTTTGGTGGCAACAAGTGTGGGCCGCCGTCTTCATGGGAATTTGATTTCCGAAGGCTGTTAATGACGTCGCGGCTACTAGAAATGGTTACCAAATTCAGTCGAAATGCTCACCAAAAAACAATTTGTTCAACGCATTTAAATTAATTTGCCGTCCGTCCGGGCGTCTTGAAAGATATGGTTGCTGAGAATGTCGTTTATCATGTTTCGTTTCTGAAGTGCGGGAACCCCTCTCGGTGTCAATTTGCCCTCCCTCGAAAATTCAAGTGGCCATAAGTTCACGCACTTGAGAGTGCACTCACAAAGGGGGGAAAACTGGTGGGAAAGTCTGTTTTTATTGAGACCGAACCGAGTTGGGCTTGAACAAATTTATTTACTATTCATTTTCCATTTTAATTGCTTCGCTTTGCTTTGAGGAAGTGAATTTATAGGCGCCACAAATTGATCTGGATAGCAGGCATACAACAATTTCCAAAGCTTTCGAGCACTGACTTTTCAATTAATTTGAAAAAATGTCATTGCAAGTTTCTAATTTAATTCTTTTATGACAAGTCTTGAAATATTTATCCTTTATTTTTCAATATTTATTTTTTCCCCATTTTTTTAGAAAGGTGGTTGCAACCTTGGTATTTAATTTTTGTACACTTTTATTTTTTGTCACATTTGTATCTTTTTTAAGTTTTACAGGGTATATCTAACTTCCTATTCATCTCTTGCGTAATAACTCATTTATTTGTTTCGTTTACTGCCTCACTTTCATTTTCCGCTCACAGTGGCCTCTGTTTGTTTCGATTGCATTCAATTGGTTTGCCTCCCAAGATGCTCGCCTTTAATTATTAGCATTTTCGAGCGGTCACGTAATGCTGGCGTTATGCGGAAGCTATTTTCATAAACTGGACCAATCTTTTCAATCAACCAAACGAGTGATTAAGACGCTTTCTCAAGCCGGAAAGTGGTTAGAAATGTATGTGTCAAACACTGCTTTCATTTATCAAACACATAATGTGCTTTAAATTGTTTGTCCACAAACAGTTTTAAATCAAAACCTGTATGGTATTAGCACTCTATGGAGTGCAGACAACATTTTGTAATCCTCTTAATTGACTAAATGCGATTAGTAACTCCATTCAGTGGAAACTCGAGCAAAGCTCCCCCTCTATCTCAGTTAATTAGGCCATTTAATTAGATGGGGCTGCCAAATTCAAGAGCATTTGTAGGAACTATAATGACATAACCACAAAATCTGGATGCTAGTGCGTTATACTTAGCTTTGGAGATTAAATCCTCAATGGGCATTAAAGTGTTTTGTTACTTCTGACTTTTTAAAAATTTTGTATAGTCTATTTTTAGGTTTTCTTTCTGAGAAGGCGGGAAAATAAAAGAAGAGCTGACAGTTGACAGCTTTTGGAAAACAATGAACTAATTTAAGCAGCCGAGTGTCATACATCAATGCACTGTTGTTGCTGTAAGAAAAAAACTTTCCTGCTTTTGTATTTTCTTCGTTTGATATATTAAGCTGCATGTACGCAAAACGCCATTGAACGCTAAAGAAAAATTAATACACATAATGCTTCCGGCAAAACATGAAAATGGAAAATGAGAGAAGCATTAAAAGCCAACAGAAGGAACGCGGAAAACTGAGGAAAAGCCATCTACAGCTGCTGGTCGCAATCAATTTTCATGATTAACCGAGCGGGCAAAGATATCTGCTCCCTCGTTTTCCGCCCCTCCCCCTGGCAGCTAATGACAAGTGAAATAAATCTTGGAAAAGTGCGAGCCAAATAGTTTTTCCCCCTTCAAGAAATATGGAAAACACGCACGAATTTTAATTTGTTTTCGGGCATTTTGTTAGTACAAATTAAACGGGGGGCAAATGTGGAGAAGTCGCACTCGAGGTGGCATAAATCAATGGTGCGGAATTTTCACATCAGCCAGAAGCAAATTGACCGTCGACCACAGGCGCCAAGCCACCCAATTTTCAGACACCACCAATTTTTGATGATGTAAGAAAGTGTTTTTAGTTACAAGTAACTAAAAAAATAATAATACATAATTTTATTTTAGTTTTAATATATTAATATACAATATTAATTTTCATTCAAAGTTTTTATTTTGTATTAAATACAATACTCTATCTTTGAAATTAAAATTTGACATAAATAATTTGAAATTATTATGCAAACTTACAGATAATGATAAAAAAACTGTCATATTTTATTCTGTTATAAAAATTAGAATTACGCCATTTTTTGCTTATTTTTTGTAGTTCTTGGGGAATCTAAATTCAATTTGTTAACCAAAAACTCCGACTTAAAAGAAGAACCATTGCCGAATCTTCCTTTCCACTACATGTATTTAAATGCTTCTCCTCCACCAAATACAGTTGAAAATAAACACACAAAAATATTGCAATCTCTGACCCACAAAAAAAGTAAACCAGTGAAGCTGCAACGGTGTCAGAGGCACCGCAACCGCATTCAGGTTTTCAGCACCACCACCCACTCGCCACCGACTTTTCCACCCCCTGGGGATGCATTTGTCAACGGTTGCAGGTTGCAGGTTGGCTGGTGGGTGGTTGGGCGTTTTCGTGTGGGCCGGCGGCGCTTATGGCACGCATAACTTCCATCACAACTGAGCTACAAAAAACTATAAAATATTTGTACCGCCAAGAGCCTGGATTTTTTCTCCCTTCCTAGGATGGCTGCAAAAATGTTGTCAACCGACTATGCGAGAGTAAAGTGAAGTGGAAGCAATAAGGTGAATGCCAAACATACTCCAGGGAGCAGCGAGACCATTTATTCCCATTTTCAACATCCTCATCTGGGAGTCGGAAACTGAGGCGGTGTTCTGAAAGTTGTGGGTCAGATGTATCTGCACAGCAGAAAGTGACCTGCCATAAAAGAATATCTAAAAGGTCTTTATCAAGAGGACCTTAATGAACATACAACTAATTATAATATTAAATATGTAATTGTTTTACCATCACCTTTTGCACCAACAATCCATAGATCTCAGCTGAAATTCACCTCGTCAATTATAGAGCAACTCAAATATTTGGACGCCAACCCCAAGACAACTTTGACAGCTCAAAACGAAAACCATTTGACCCCACTTCCCCAGATACTTGCACTTCTGCCTGGAAATACATTTCCCGCCCCACTTCCGCCCCCAAAGTTAATTAGCTTTGATTGACGGCAACTTTCTACCACCAAGTCTCGGTTTAATGGCACTTCAAAGGCTAGACAATTATGCCCAACAAGTTCATCTCACGGCCTGACATTCATTTGCGTAATCTTTCAATCAATCCAAGATCTGCGGCTCGCCAAGACGAAGCCACAAAGTCTCAAAAGACCAAATTAGGCGGAGAAGTGTAAACTATCAGACACCAAATAAAAACATTTGCCAGAGGCCGAGCCATCAAAATCGTGGCAACAGAATTCACAACACGCGTACCTGTCATAAACAAAATCATAGCATAATTTATGATAATCTTATGCAAATTATTGGGAAAAAAAACAAAAACTCAAAGAAAAACTTTAAAGTAATTTAATTTTGAGACCAGCCTGTGATTGTTGTTATAGCGTCGGCGTTTTGGGCCAAAAATTATATATGCATGCTATGCATATATCAAGTTAATTGGGTTAATTGATGCCGCCATATGCAGCCCTGTCCGAAGTTATTTTTCATTTTGTTGACCGACCGAACTTTGGCTGAAAAACCCATCAAAAAATTCAATGAAAATGCTAAAAAATGTTTGTTTTGGGTTGCTGAGTTTTATTTTTATCAAACTTTAATTTAAATTTAAATTGCACATTGTGTAATGCCAGAGTTTTATTAAATTCTCTTATTAAATTTAAAATTTAAGAGGACTGTAGATTTGCTTAATATTTTAAAATGTGTTGATATATAACTTCTTTTAAAATTTAGTGACATGGGTGAATTTAAAAACATGTTTGCTTTATATTTTTATTTATAGATCATCAATAAATCTTAGTGCTTTCCTTCTTGGCACTTGTATTTTCTGATTTACTTTCATCTTCCCATTTCGCTTTCTTATTAAAGTGGCTTCATTTGCTTATCCCAAAAGCGAATCATCATTAAGCAAAAGCGACAGCATTAAACAAATGCTTGGCCTGGCTCACCAAATATTAATGCGTTGATTTGCATAATTTTCAAATTTATTTTCCATTCACTCCCCTGGACATAGTGTGGCGTATAAAGTAGCCGATGGATACTTCTTTTCTCATTCATTTGACAAAGGGAACTCCGAGAGTGAAAAATGCGATATCGAAGCGTGGAAAGACGAAATATACCATAAAGCCCGTAATGAAGGCAAATCGAATAAAAACTATATTTTTCTTCGCCTGCCCTGTGGCCGTTGATTTGCCTAACAATGGCATTAAGCACGCTTATTAGTTATAATTCGTTTTTGTATTTGGCCAACAAGCTTGTGTTAAGATAGGGTCCAATCGCAGGGCGTTTGATAAATGCCAAGGGTTTCCCGACACTACTCAGAGTTTTGTTCACACAATTTATCATCTGTGTGGCGGTTTTATATAAAACGTCCGAGGCGTCTGTTAGATTAAGTCATAAGATGCAACGCAATGGGTTATTTATTGCTGACAATTTCTACAAATGGTTATGCACTCTCTTGTTTTCCGCATTTGAAGAGCCGCTTAGCTGCATAAATTACGGCTGGAAAATGCTGCCTGCATTTTTACAGCTAGGAAAATCGTTTTGTAAACTCTCTTTTCTTTGCTGCTCTTTTCACCTTGGCTTGGGAAAAAGTGTCAAGTACAATTTCATAAAAATGCAAGGAAACGTTTTATGGATTTGTGAACTTTACACGAATTTCAATTTTTAAATGTTTTCCCTTAAAGCTAATTAAATGAAGAACCCACTTCAAAGCTTTATTACAGCCCCACCTACGTTTTATATTATGTGATTTCCAGAATGAACACTAATTTAAATTCAATGCGTTTAATTTCCTCTTGTCAGCGGCCCACAAAAAAATGTGTTAAGCCAAATTTAAATATTTGGCAAACGAAAAGATTCGCAAGAAAAAAACTGGCAATGATGATTCGACGATGACGTCGTGTCAAAAGCCATCAAAAGCGTCTTTTCAGCCATTGACAATGCTTTGTAAATCAAAAATCAGTTTATATAAAAAGTCAAAACAAAAAAGACATGACTCTCGAGCCATTCAGTTTCAGTTTCAGGTTTGCTCACTTGGCCAAAATTGTATTAATGGGAATAACTCCCCCTCAGCCCGCATTTCGACTGCAATAAATTACAGTATTAACAAAAAAAAGGCAAAAAGACAAACAAAAACATATTCATTGTAGGTATATGCATATGAATTATGAATATGAAACTGAAGCCACGGCCTGTTCACAGATATTACGAATACTGTCCGCATGAATCATATTACGGATTTCGCTTTTGTTTTGGCTTTGGCATTCGCTGACTTTGGAGGTTAATGTACCACCAAAAACAAAAAGAACGAACCCATACGTAACCTGGGTTACTTCCGATTAAGTGGGTTAATTGATGTTTTGAAATGTGTTTGGTATTATTCGTCCATGCCAAGTCCCGAAAGTCGCTTCCTTGGGTGCCCTCAATATGGAAATATTGCTACACAGGCAGCCATTAGACAAATTGACAGGCTGCAGTTCTTTTCTGTCTGACAGTTTTCGGGTTCTTAGCAATATTAAAAAACATTTGCATAATTAATGACTGGAAATAGTTGTTGTATCCAAACTCATTTCAGCCCAGCCCATCCTGTTCCTCGCCTCCTTTCCCATTGCAATTATGTTTTTGTGGTCCACACAATGACGGTTGCTGCAGTCGGAAATATTTAGCTGAAACAAAAAAGGGAATGCTGAAAAACCAGGCCGCTTCGAGTGACTTTGGCTTTTAAGCAAAATTAGATAACAACTAGCTGGAGCTCAGCGCCCAGGAAGCCAGCCAAAGAAATAAATGTAAATGCACTCTGAGAAAATGTATCTCAAAAGGCTTATAGCCTATGGCACTGAGTTGAATTAGCACTAATTTTTTTTTTTTAATTTTTTTAGTTTGCCATGAAATACTTTACAATATACTTGATACAACAATTATAAATAAGTAAGATTTTCATTTCTTTTTTTAAGGAATCCAGTTTATTTGTAAAAATTGTAGCATGTGTCATAAAAAAAATAGTTAAGAAACAATTATATATATTTTTAGTGCAAATTTTATTGTTATAAATTTCTTATTTTTATTTTATAAAATATAATGTAAATTTTTGTAAGTGCACGTCCACATAATGATGTCTGATTTTAGCCGAGTTTGTTGCTCCTGCAATGGCTCCTTGCCTTTCCTCGGTTTCTTTTCACTTCGCCTGCCTGGCCAAATAATTGTTATGCCAATTTCATTGTTATGTCGTGAGCCGAAATAAATGACTTCCGCTCGGCTTTTGGGCTGACCCTTTCTTTCGGACCCTCTCTATAGGTCGTGCGTAAATGGACTTTCTTGGCCATCCAGTTATTTGGTAGAAAAGGCAATTCATTGCAGCGGATATGAGGGTGGACTCGACCAGGTGTGCTTGGAACAGCTTAAGATTGAGCCAAATTCCATCGATTTCGGTGGGAAATCGATTTTTTTGGGTTGATGGCCAACGATTTCTTATAGCATACTTTGCAGGCTTTCTTTTGTTCGGCGCTTGGCAGACACATTAATATCTTCAGCTAAATGCATTCCCATTCTTCCTTGTTTCCATGTCAAGAGTACTATGAAATGTACAGTTGTGCTCAGAAAAGAAAATAAATGAGATTTATCTATCTTTAAAATAAAATATTTTTTTTTATATCTGAAGACCTCTGATGATTTTATCTTAGAAATATACTTTTTAGAAAGTATAGGATTTGGCATATCATGTATGAAGCTTGAACCATTTGACTATTCTTTTGAGCGCAACTGTATGAAATAAATAGGGAAAAAGTGGAAAAATGCATTAGGAAAACATTTTTGTAGCGCCTTTTGTGCTTTTCATTTCGATGTATATAAATTTCCATTTGCACTGCAGATGTAGAATACCCCTGGCCCTGCGTCTATTGTTCATCGGCGGGGGCGTAGTGTTTTTGGGGGCGGGGGGCTTTGGCTTTTGAGCGCCATAATTGAAACATGCATATTCCATTGTACGCAAGACAAGTAGCTGGGTGATGGGGGGCTGGGGCTCTGTGGCTTCGTGATTGCAAAATAAACAATGCCAAGGCAGAAATCAGCATTCAGTAACAACACACTCGCACACAAAACACAAAGGCTGAAATCAGCGCAAACAACATACAACGAGCACAAAACCGAACCCATTGGCCAGCACTTTTATTATCCGTTGAAACAAGAAGAGCAAACAAATGCATAAAAACCGAATCAAAGACTACTTACTGCCACGGCTAATATGACGCCAAACGTTTATTAGCCGCAGCTGCACAATAACAAATAGGCAAATAAAAACAAACAAACAGAAATGGAATATTCCGCATTGTGCAATGGCGCTTTCCTTAAAAGCCGAAAAACGATTTGCCAGCAAACATCGCGAAAATGTCTGCTTTAAGGCGGAACCGCAAAATCATTCGTGGATTTTCATTCGTGCAACAGTTGCACATTTGATATCTGTATAAAAACGAATGCGGAGGGGTTTTGGGGAGTAGCCGCCATATAAGGCAAATCACCATGATGTTTTGCTATTGTGCAAGCCATATTTACGGGGGTTTCTTTCAGGGAAGCAGTGTATTTTCTATACTCTTTAAACTAATAAATATTATTTATAATTTTTTGTTTATGTAGATTTTGTTCATATTTTTTTTGTTGGAAAAATAACATTATCTTATTATATTTTGGTATTACTGCATACCTTTTATTTTTGTAAGAAAGTCTGAAGTTAAGGTATATAAAAAGCTTTGTTTTGTTCTCCGAATATTTCTTGTACTTTTTCAATCGATCAAAACTTGTTAGCGTTTGTCTTGCGATTTTCCGCTCATAAATAATGCATTTTCGGGGGCATACATATTCGATGATGGGAACTGAGAAGCACACAAAGTGCAGTTTCTCTGGCAACATTGACTATTATTATTAATATTACCTCTGCTCTTGTTTGCTTTTGCGTTTCTTTAGCACTAAATCATGTTTAAAGTTGCATTCCAAGAACCTTGATTGAGTTTACCCCAGCGACTCAAGGCAAGTCAGATATTACAAACAAACCATTCACTGCCGACTCTACCTATTTATCATCTTTATTTTTAAATTCAAGCCGCGATTGCATTTTGAGTTTGCCTCGTTCGGCTATTGAACTTCAGGTTCAAGCCGTTCATTATGAACTCGTAAATATTATTCATACTCCAATTCCGAAAATAAATATTCAAAGAGCGCACAAAAAGGCAACAGCAGTTGCGTGAATTTTTCGAGTTGAACAAATAAACTCATACTGCATGCAGTACCCCCTAAATTCCCCTCTAAATCAGGTCAACAAACTTGAGGGCAAAAAAATAAAGAAACCGGGGTAACATCTGCTGTTAAACATTCCCGGTATCCTGGGATTAGATCAGGGAGTTGGAGTACATATACAAGCCAGAGTGGATGACATTTTGTATGCCACAAGGCGACATCTTAAAGATGCTTGGCACGTTTTCAATTTGGCCGCAACCCTTTTGGGCAATCGGTTTTATGGCAAATTAAACTGCAATTAAGTGCAGATGAAGCCATAAAAACATTTAAAAGTAAATTTAAATTGTCATTGTCGCTGCAGTGGCTTTCCCCTTGGGTGACTTGTGCACATGCCATCACCTCACGAAACCTGCTACAATAAATATTATTCTCATTGTACGTACGTATTTTTGGGTTTATTTTTGCACTGCCTGTTGCGGTGCGTGCAATAAATGTTAATTAAATTTAAATTTCGAGGTGTAGCAAAGGCTATCGAAAATCAGTGACATAAATATGAGAGCTTTTCTCGAAAAGGAACCAAGGCCATTAACTGGGTCGCCCCCGCCCCCATTTTTCTGCGTACTAACCTTGACGAGTGAAATCTAAAGGCTCACAGGCTCGCACACATGCACACACAATTTCCGCAGAAGTGGCTTTTGCCAACTTTAAATGAAAACCTGTTAAAGGCAGCGAAAAAAGCCAAGAGGAAGCAGGCTGCCAGGGAAAAGTGGTGGAGCGGCGGCGGAGGCGAAAAAACCCAAGGAACCACGCACAAAACTTCGAGTTGAAAAATGTGAACAAAAAGTGAGTAAAGGAATTCAAGGTGGGCAGACCGAAGTTTTAAATACACTCAAAGTTTTATTAATCATTATAAGAGAGTCTTGTGATTTAAGAACCTTTGAAGTTCTCATAAATGGAAGATTGAATATAATAATTTTCAAAATATACAGAGTGACACAAATATCACTGGGACTTCGAATCTTACTTCAGGTGTTTAAAAGCATGCAACAATAATTATTAAATTTAGAAGTACTGAAGAAATCGCTCAAGAAAGACGAATATCCTTAACTTGCAGAATACTTTTAGGAAAAAACACCAACAAATTTTCCTTAAAAAACGTTTGTATACAGCTTCTCATTGCTGTTTGATATTATACCATTAGTTCTGAAAGTCTCAATAGTCTTATAGATCTATATTAATTCTCAAATATACCAAACGATTTATCCTAACTAAATATATTATACCCCTATTATGTCTACAGAAGTTTTGTATGCCCTGAAGTGCTCTACCAAAGTTAGGAGTACCCTTCCTTGAGAGGGTATCACAAACGAGTAGAAGGAAGCCAGCTGAAAGGCAGAACTGGCTGCCAGTCGACGTCCGTCCGTCAGTCAGAGGAGCGTACAAAGGCATGTGCGATT
Source organism: Drosophila biarmipes (assembly GCF_025231255.1). Lineage (NCBI taxonomy): Eukaryota > Metazoa > Arthropoda > Insecta > Diptera > Drosophilidae > Drosophila > Drosophila biarmipes. Next base: position 21,820,681 of record NC_066616.1, on the reverse strand, counting down.
GTAGGATTGCACGGGTGTGGAGCACTCGGTTACCTCCTTACCTGTACCTGTTACCTGTTACCAGTTCCTGCTCCTCCGGCTCAGCTCTCCTTCCTCCATTCCCCTTACCCGGTTATAACGCTCCAACGCGCCAGCGAGTGGAGTTTCGCAGAGGAAGACGGCGGAACTGGCGAAAAAAGTGGAGTTGGGGCCTTTGGGGGAGACCAGTCTCGGTCTCGATAAGTTCACTTTTCGAGTTCAAGGTGAATCGGCCACAGCCAGTTCCTTCGCCAGCTCCATCTCCATCTTCTGGTCGAACTCCCCCCGGTTCTATATGTTTTCGTATTCTTTTCCTTCGCATGTCACTGCCTTTAGTGCGCCCTGCTTGTGCGTCGCTGTGGCTTCCTTTTATTCCATTTCATTCCTTATGTGCCTGGCCCCATTTGCTTCGTTGCCGTCTTCAGTGGCACATAATTACACGACTGTCTTTTTACTCAAAAAAATGGGGGAAATGAAAAATGACTGCAAGCAAAAGACAAATAATGCAAAATAATTAATGCTGTTTCTGGCTGCGGGAAAAAGAGAGATATTTTAGGGTTAATTAAATGGTGTTCCTAGAAGCTAATGCACAGGTAAGCTGTTTCGAAGAAGTAAATAAAATAAATGGTGTCTTGAATGATTAATACAATTAGCTAAGTTAATTGGATAATATAATATTTATTAATCTAGAAAATTACTTACTTTTCCCAGACCTTTATTTTTTATTAATCAAAGAGGGTTCATTAATTAATCAACGAAGGTTCTAACATTTCAATTAAATATTTCATTTTCTTTTTCCACGAAATCGCTTATTACAAAACGATTCACATATTCGCCTTCAATGAACTCACATTAATGAATTATTATTTGCCTAAAGTGAATCATTTCATCTGGCCCACAAAACGGTCATCAAATTGCAGCAAATTGGGTTTTCTGGGAAACAGAGTACGATTCAATCATTCGCAAAATTCGCAGCTGAGTTCTCCGGACTGCAAACATTTCGTTTGAGCACATTTCAAATGAACTTCATAGATGATAGGTCGCATAGTGTCGGCAATGGGGCCGCGCAGAGATATATGAGATCATTCGTGGTAGTGGCCTGGGCTCAAGGGTAGTACGCTCCATAAATCACCGGTTCCAAATGCAAAAGCCTTTTGTCTAGCTCTGCACACCTCGACTCATCGCTCGATTTTGTGTGTGTGCAGACGACTGGAGTTTGAAGTTCACTCAAGCGATCCGAGCGCCGAGTTCAGCTAAGCGTATTAACATAAAAAATGTTTGCACATTCAAAGAGGTCACAAAAACTAGACAACTTCAGAGAAGGTTATTAAGAGAAAAGAAATATCGACTGCTGCTATCTAAGTGAGTGACCCGAAATTTCCATGGGAAAGTGAGGCAATCAAAGGGCAATCGGCAGTTCATTCATATGAATCAGTCAATCAATCAATCGTGCACAAAGCCAAATAATGGCTTTAAATTTCAAGTGGCAACGGCCAAAACCAACATAAACCGTATCGCATCGGATCGAATCGAACGGGCCAAACAAAACAAATCAACAATTTGTTGTTTACGCTCAATTGGCCTGAGTTCAAGATGCGATGGTCTCTGGATGGACGCCTTCGCCTCCGCCTTCGCACTCGCCCAATGGGAATCGGAAAATGGTTACTTGCAATGGAGTAGCGAGGGCCAGAAGCCGGGGATCCGGTATCAGCAGATGCTACACACAATTTCCCTCACACATGCTGCGTATAATTAAATTTCAATTAAACTTTTCAACGCGCCCCCTGCATCGGTGTGTGTGTGCAGTTGTGTGTAACAATATTAATTAAAAGTGTTTAAAGCGAGTGCGAGACGATGCCATAAAGCACCGCAAATAGTCAATTAAGTGGGCAAGTGTGTTTGCCCATAGTTAACCGAGGCAACAATGTTTATCGCCGTTGCTCATTCGCACTGTGTGCCGTCGCGTTGTCTTGCCCAATAATAAAGGCAACCGTAACGCTTGACAAAGTGCAGTCAACTTGATGAGAAGCGAATAAAAACGATAATTCATCTTCTATGGACAATCTGTGATGAAAACGAAAGGGAAAGTCAGCCGAAACAAAGTCAAGAAAACTGAGAAAATCGCATTTATTTGGAGTAAAAAATTACCATGGCATTCATATTTTATAATTTGCAGATTTTATATATATATTTATTTGAATTGAAATCAAGTTAGTTATTTTGGCTCACCCATCAAAAACTTATTATTTTATATGAATTTACATTGTTAGTTTTTGTTGGAGTAAGAATTTACCACACATTTGCATTCATGTTTTATAATTCACAAATTCTCGTTTAAATACTGTGTATCTCTGTTTTTACATATTCCCAGTTTATTTGGTTTGGTTGGTTTTCCTGTTTAGTTTAGTTTTGCCAGTGTTTAGTCGAAGCTTGGCCAAATATTCGCAAATAGAAAAATTGTTTTCCCACATGTTTTGTTTACTGGACTAACCGAAAATGACAGCAGCCAAGGGCAATGGGAAATTTCAAATATATTTGCATTATATTTGCTTGCTGGTTGGCTTTATCAACTGGGGAATTACTTTTCAAATATTTATTGCAATTTTGATTTTTAAAATATAGTTGGCGATTAAAATTCTAAACAAAAAAGTAAAATAATTATGGAAATGAAATCACAAGCAAAGGTTCTTGTTCTTCATTTGCAATAAAATGTAATTGAATTTTTTCCGTCACTAGTAAAACATTGCATGTCTTACGAGTTCTGGTTTTCAATTTGCAAACAAATCGGAACTTTGCAATAAAGAATTTTAATAAGCAAAGTTGGTTGCATCTAACAACTTGTAATACATTTTGTTTATGGAAACACGCATATCCACAACTGCAGACACATCGTGACCTCTGTTGTAATACGAAGCGTTGAAATGATGCAAACACAATTTCGTTTTCAAGAGTGGGGTCTCTGGGTGGCGAAATGTAATAGTTATGAAATGTATATGCAGTAGAAATATAACCATTAACATAGACACAACACAACCCTTTATTCTTTTCTTTGTGTGAGCGCCCCATCATGAAAAGCAATTTCATGTTATGAATCCGTTTTCGGCCAAGGCAAAGTAGCGCGCCATTTTACTTAGTATTTTGTTGGGTTCCTTTGCTCGTTTTTTGTTTTTTCCTTTCTTTTTTTGTATTTATTGCACAATAAAATATTATATTTACAGTGTACGAAAATGCGGCCCTTCAACATGTGTGCGAGGAAAACCCTTTACGGCTTTTTGGTGTTTTAGGCACCCTTTAATGGCTGAAAAGTTTGCGCCTGCTCTCTTTTAGCCATTTGATACGATTTTCGGGGGATATGGAAAAGACTGGTAGTTGAGGTTAATGAGGGGTCCTGTTAGACATTCGAGGCAAATGCGAATATATGTTAGTTAATTTTTATGGGATACCCTAAGGTTATAGGCGGTGTATCTATCTCTTAGTGTAAAGAATTTAATTTAGAATTTAGTTAAATGTATTTATTAAAACAAAGTATTTTTATGTATCTCAAAGTACTGAAATTATTTATAAAATACTTAAAAATGCATAAACTACTGTAAAATTTTTTAAAAAAATACTGAACAAAGCTGTAAAATACATGAAAAATTATAAAATACTGAGTTAGTTTCAAGAACAATATTGGAAATTAAATAAATGATTAAACTACAAAAGTCGAGACATTTAATATTTAAATAACATGAAAAAATCGCCTTAAGTACCAAAAATTCGTGTGAGTTTTGCTAGTTTTTTTTGCTTTTCCTTATATTTTACATTTGGTTTTCGCCACTTCCCCTGCGGCTGCTGGGGCTGCCAACTTTTGTGCTTGGGACTGGCGTTTCAGTTATCCTCCTGCCGCAAATATAATGGCAATGGGAGCACCAACAACGATGGCAACAACAGAAAAGCACAGCGGCAATTCGTTACGCCTCGAATATCCCGGGCCACACACACAGATACGAGGATACTCGGATACACACACACTGGCAAACACCCTCCATTTCCGTTTAACGTGTTTTTTTCCGCCCTAAGCCAGAGTTTCTGACCCACACTTCCCCTTCCCTCCCAAAGAGTTTAGGTATATATATATGTATGAAAATATTTGGCAGTGTGCTTGGGGAAAATGAAACTATTTTCGTATTTGTAAGATCTCGGCATTGGATAAAAATTTGCTGAGCTTCGACAGCGTGAAAGCTTTGCCCAAAAAGTAGACTATACTATACTTATTTGTTCGGGACTTTTTGTTGGTATCTGTGTATCTGATATGTTCAATTTCTTTTCCGACTTCAATTATTTGCCACTATTGTTGCTGTAATTGGGATGCGATAAGGAAGGAGTTTACTAGATCTGAATTTAGAATAGGAACTTTGTTACACATTTGTAAAGTTGAGAAAAATTTGTTTGCCATTAGGGGTTGAAATTTAAAATTTTAAAATTTCTGGAACTAAATTTTTAATCATTTTCGTCTTGAAAAGTGTTTAAATTTTGGCAAAGTTGAATGTAAAATTCATGTCCCAAGCAATTTGCATAAGTTTGCGTGAAAAGGGGGTTCCCTAACAAACTCAAACTTTTATTCGCCAATATCTATCTTTATTTCACTAAATTGCGCAACAATGAAGACCTGTCGAAAGCAATTTGGGCTGATTTGGGTGTAACTTTGCATAGCCCTGCGATAAAAAGTGGATGAGACCTTTTAACGACAAGCCATTTAGCGCATATGCCCCGAAACCCAGGCGAAACGGCCCATAAATGGCATAATTAACGCATATTAAATGTCACCATTAAAATGGACAGCCAGTCGAGTGTAAGTCCCTCTGTCCCCGTAAAAATCGAGCAGGAAATTACGTATGCATATCGGGGCCCAATGCATGGAGCCCACCGGCAGTGAGTGAATCAATAAAACATTGAAGTCAAGCGGGAAATCGAGGGACCTCATCCCCATCCCAGCACACCCAAAAGCTCTGTAAACGGCTTTGGTTTTATGTGCAATTATAAATGTGTTTCCGTTTCGGGAAAAAACACACACTCTATAATTTATATACTGTATATGAGCGATGGCAGCGAATTATTTTATATTTATATTTTTTCAATCCCAAGTTGAGCTGCGGGCTCGAACTGTAACCCCAAGGTGAGCCAGAGAGGTGGACTTTAACGAAGAATAAAAATAAAAAATGCAATTAAAATGCAGTTTATGGTGGAACGGAAATGTAGGAGGGCGAAACTCGTGCCACTTACAATTCGTCATATCGATGAATGCTAAAGTCTCGCCCATTGCCATGCTTCTTTTTCCCCGGTCGAGTGTCAGATTTATGAGTTAAGCTCTTCGCGGCCATGCCGCAGAAATTGAAAGCGAAAAATTGTAATAGACCGACATTTGCAACGGCTTTTATATGGCCCGACAGAGTTGTCAAATGGTGCGACGGGCCAAAACGAAAGTAACTGAGTTGCTGATACCCGAACGTGTGGTGCAAAAAAATCCACCAAATCCGATTTGTGGCATAAAAAAAGTGAGAAATAAAAATGGATAAATTTTCGCTTTAATCTGCATGCCAACGGGCTTAAATAGATTGTGGTTTGGGAATTGTTAAGTGGAAGTTTTGTTGGCAAACGCACAAATCCTTGGCTTGGGAACAATATAATAAGCTGCAATAATTGTGTAGAAGATTAATCTTAAGTAGACATTTACAAGTAATAAATCCTTCACCTGCCACGGTGAAATGTTAAAGTCCAGGAAATTAACCACGACAACTGGTGGAACTTCCTTCATTACTTAGCACTCCAGCTACTTGCATATGCATATTTGATGCACAAACCGACAGAAACGTTTAGCTAACGCTTCATAAGGCACTTGGTAACCCGGAGCCTCCGGCTTGCAGCCCTTTTTATTCACGGTTAAATCGATTAAAAGGATTGCGTGTACATTTTTAATGCCAATTTGCTGGGTGGATGCAAGGGGATCGGCAAGTTGCGCGCTGGAGGATATGCAAATGTTGGAAAAGTGTTGAGGTATATGCAAAAGAGGAAGTGCATATATAAGGTGGAAGAGGTTAGGCTTAAAGGTTATTAAGTAAAACCAGGAAACATTTGAACATAAGATAATCTTTAAAAATATAAGTTATAAAGATAAGCCCTTGTATTAAAATACCATTTACTTATAACATTTTTCTTCTTTCTTTCAGGTAAGCGACAACCCTGGACGACTCCAAAAATAGCTCAAAATCATCGTGCCAAAGGTTTAGCCATAGAGACCATTGTAGTGTCTGTGTGTCTGCGTGTAATAGCTAACCCCCATGTAGATCCACTAATTCCGTAATTATGTACTCCCCATATTTACTATATTCGCATATATTTCTCCGAGCTTAACCCACCTCATTCTCTTCACATTACCAACCTGTAATCGATGCCACTACATTTTTGTGTTCGTACTTAGTAGTGTTTAACAACCCATTCAACCCATAGACCATCCAACCACGCCCTCAAAATCGAAATTAACATATCAGAAAATCCAAATTGAAAAACAGCATTTTGTGGCTGAAAGTTTTTATCGGGGCAAAATCTATTCCATTTGCATACAATTTATAGCAGGAAATTAAAAATGTTTTCCTTGTCGTGTCTGTTGTTTTGACAATTTGCCAAAGATTCTTTCCGCCCGATTGTCGCTGTCTGTGTTTTGAATATATCCCCATTTAGGGGCAGGGATAGCCGACTTTTAGCTGGCAGTGTTCGCAGTGCTCATATCTTCAGTTCTGGCGCCTTATCAAATATTCACCGAGGTCTATGCCTCTGGATTTTATTTAATTAGAATGGCCACCGAAAGTAGTAGCTTAATTAGAAGCGACTGGAAATCTGCATTTCATTTCTCTCTATATTAACGAAGGATATTTTACCATCCCAATCCTACGTATGTATATGTGGGAAGCCTCTGCTCTTAATTACAAATGAGTACGTCCCTCGGGCCGTTCCGCCTGATGCGTTCTCTCATTAGCCTTTTCAGTCGAGCCTCCACGCCTCGTCGACTTGTTGACATTTTGGTGTCACATCTAGAGGAGCAAAACTTGCATTTTGGCCTAGATTCGTGGGCGGAAAACTAAAACTAAAATGCCAGCACATACACAAGCAAAAGGTGAAGGAGGAAAAGCCAGCGGAAAGCGAAAGGGCTGTTGGATACATTAGAGGGCTGGAGGATACTTTATTTCAATTTAATATGTTTGGGAAAGTTTCAGATTTCGTACCCTTTTTTTTGCTATAAATTGTGTAAGAAACATGAGAAGGCTATAAATAAAATAAAAAGTGTGCAAAGTAATTTTTAAAGAGGTCTTTAAGACATTTTTTTCCACCCCAACCCAATTGGTAATCTCTCAATATTTAAATCAATTAAATAAAAAATCCCCCACAACCCCATTAAACAAAAAAAAAAAGGAATTTGTACTTTTAAGTCAATAATAAAAACATTCGACTTTTTGTTGATAAATATATTTTATTATTTCTTCTCCGGATGTCGTAGTGCTGTGTAATTTATGTTGTGTGCCTAGCAGAATAGTTGTACGATTTTCTGTATATTTTATATATTATTTTGTCCCCCGCAGCATAAATAAATAACCAAACAGACCGTTAATAATTTAAAATAATATGAATAAAGTTGGTATTTTACGCAAATCCGAGTTGAGTTGGTTGTCATCATTGGAAATTTTGTAAACCTCTCCATTTCCCTCAACCTCGATGGTCCTTGTTTATGTTCTTGTCGTTAGTGTGGCTTATATTGGTTTATTATTTACATACGCATTTAATTATATGTACCTATTCCATTTATGCATTTTAACACGGTCCCCAGTTGTTGTGTAAATAACTCTCCTGATTAAATGGTTTTGGTATGTGTAATACGAAAGTACAATAATTCTCCTAGCCGCATAGAGTGAAATAAGTTTGCATTGAACATCATATGTATTGGTAAATTACCCATAGCTTAACACGTAGTTGTTGCTCGAGATGTAGATGAAATGACACTTTTGAGGTTGCATTATAAACATATTTTTTCTCAGCCTGTCACAGCGGACATTGAATGCACAATTTAATTATGCAATCAGCAAGCTGTTAAGCATTTTAACAAATCAAATTCAATGATGATCCACTTGACAGGCCATAGAAGTACTTGCCAAAACCCATGTAAATAATCTTCTGCGTGCTTTCGACTGGCAATTAAAATATTTTGTGCATTTTGTAAATATTTTACAAACATCAGACCCACATCCCCCACTTGAGTAAACCACCAAATAACGATCCATGCATTTTAATTGACACGTGGTCGGCCATAAAAGAAATAAAAACAGAAAATTAAAAAAAATACTTCAGTTGACAACTCGTTTATATTCCTCTATACATACCTAGTTTTGATGCAACCATTCGTAGTAACTGAAAAGCAAAAACAAACCCTAAAACCATAACCAGTGTTTACTCAATAACAAGGAAAAAATACGAAAATAATACGAGAGCAGTTTAAGCGAGATCGATTTGAAAAATTGTTTTACCAGTGGCGAACTTTTCTTCTTTTCTTTTCCGGTTTTCTTTTACATTGCAGGTTTCAGACACCCATTAAAGCGTTTGCCTGCCTGACAGCAGCCACAAGGTAAGCTTTAACCAGCTGATCAATCCCAAACCCATACTCAGCATTAAACCAATATTATAACGACAATCCAAATAAAACCCCAAAGTTTAATTCAATTGTGTTTGTTGTTAAACTCTGTGTGCGTGCTCTTTTAAGCAAAAAATTTGCAAAACCAAACTATTTAATTGGCTAAAATTAAAACCATATGTACTCATAATAATTAGCAAATGTTATAGCTGGTATTTCACACGATTAAGTTTATAATTGGCTTAAAAACATTGCATATTGCAGAATTTGTTTTAATTTTATTAAATTAATTGTCCTTCTATAAAACTAGTAGATGTCATAGTTTGTGTGCTGTGAATTTTCTTATTTCAGCTTTAGAAGTGTGTACTTATTTTTGGTAATATCTAGATCCTATACACTTTTTTGTAACATATCTATAGTTATTTATGATAAAACGAAATTGTAGAGAAACCTTGTTTCTTTTCATAACTATTTACCATCTCCTGGACTTAAATTGGATTTCATGTTGGTCATTGAACTCAACAATTAGAAACATATTACGGAAACATATTTATGTTCCAAACAATGGCCTGTGGTGTTTCCGGGGGGGATGAGGAGTGGGAAACGAAGGATAATCCTGTTGCATTTGGCAGCCTTCGCCATCCGAGGGACCCTGAATGGGCCTGCTGTGCTCTGGGCTGCAATTATATTGTTTTCTTGTCCATGTTTGTTATAATTTTATTGCTCACACATACACAAATGTATATGGATAGATTTGCTCCACAATTTGCTGAACATTAAATGGGGAGAGGCGGAACCTTTAATGTCTCTAATGTGCCAGCACATGAGCGTACGTGTGTATGGGCTGTGTCTCTATATGGGTTCCCACACGGAGAATAATCCTGGTTAAATATTACATTCATAAAACAACTATATCTTTATAGATTGACATTCAAATGAAATTAATGCAGTTTTACAACACTTAAAAATTCTTCAAATACATATTATGACATTTTACAACACTTAAGGTTTATTTTGTAAAAAAGTTATGAATAACTATGAATTACGAATAATAAATTTCTTTGTGTACTTATGTACGTATGAATAAGTATTCACTTCCGAACTAAAATCGTGCAAAAGCGCATTATTAGCCATTTGTGAAATATTTTACTGTTCAAAACATGCTTGCAAATGTCTAAATTATAAACGAGCACTTCAATCCAAGGATAGACTCCTTGAATCCTCAGGGCTGCAAATTATCGTAATCGTTTTCGCCCCCCAGGCGATTATTATGTAATCGCATTCGTAATCGACGATAATGACAACACTTTAGCGCCATGTAACACATCATAAAAAATAAAAAAGAGTGGACTGGAAGCGAAACAATTACTAGCCAGCGAAAAAAGAGCAATTTTTACGAAAGTCGGGCCAACAAATTGGTCACACACACATGCCCGCGGCGCATGGCTGCCAACATCGGCAACATGCAATATTTTATCTCCTAATGTGTAATTATAAACAATTTTCTTGTTTGTTATTTATAATAGCGCAGCGGGCAGAGGCGGCTGGGGGGATAACTAAGCCGTATCTGTGTGTTGGTGTAATTGTGCAGGCATTATTTCAAACCATTGTGTTTGACGCAACTTGCGGGTGCAATTTTAACAAACGACTGGCGATAACAATCGCCGGAAAAGTGTCCCAAGCGCAAAAGTGCTGGGTGTGGCAAAAGGATTTTCAAAAATGTTGGCGGAATGCGTGAGTCCGGCACATTTGCCACATACCAAAACTGACAAACGATACGCGATATGCGAAACAAGGCAGCAAATCGTGGAGAAAGGTGCTAAAAATTTCATGACATAAAAAAGTTGTTCAGCTGAAAAAATAAACAGAAAAATAAATAAAATAGAATGGCGTGAAACACGCTACAACAAGAGCAGCGGGAAATTAATTGCACTGAAATTTATGTTTAGAAATTAAAACTGGCAGAGGGCATTCGTGTTGTTTTGGCTGCAATTGCAACCGCAACGCGGGAAAGTATACTACATAAACTATGGGCTTAATTAAATGGAAAATTAACGCGGTTTTGTAGCTGACCCAAGGGCTTAATCAGGTGAACTTTAAATTCATACTTCATTCTTAGTGTGACTAATGTTATTCTACACTATCCTATAAATTTAAAAGTACTTTTACCTATCTAAGTTAACAATTAAACAGCCAACTGAAGGATCGCCACTATAGACCATAATTTAATATAAATATTTCAAATATTTTCTGCCCTACTCTAGAAATATTTAATATTATATCAAATACCTCTGAAAATGGTGGATTTTCCGCCAAACCATAACCAAGTGCGCTTTTATTTACACCACAATTTCAGTGTTTTATACCGCCTTCCAAAATAGCAGCCCACTTTCGCCATCCAAGACCACAATCAATTAAAATTGCTCTGCGGCTGTCGCCATCGCTAGTCGGTTATTGTGGCACAGCAGCAGCTGTGATGTTGCTGTTGCCGCTGCCATGTTGCAACACACATTGCTGCGATATTGCACACTGGCACGGGCGAAAACATTCGAAGGGATTCGTTCTACTGTTCCAATTATTGTCGCCCTTTCACCTGATTCGCTTCCCTTTTTCCTTTTTTTCCGCCTTTTTTGGCTTGTTTTTAAGCTCTGTTGCTGTGGTACTTTTAATTTCCCAGTCGAACAAGCTGCTCCTTTTTGCCAGCCAGCAACAGGATGTGTATTGTTACGGTAGAGCGACGCATTCAAATTTTTTTGTTCGACCAGATTCTCCTCCGCCCTTTTTTTTGTTTAGCAACTTCCGCCTGCTCCGAGGCTTTAATTACGTCAGGGACCCAGCAGCGGGTTTTCTCCATTTTTTCCGTTCAAATCTCTCCTCTTATTGCGTTTTCCGTTTGCACTTGACTACGTTTTGGGTCAAGTTGCGTTGGTTTGGTGATTTCGCTGAATTGACAATTACACTGATAGAGGCTGAATTTAACGCTCCGAAGAATTCATCAGCTACGCAGAAAATTCCAGGAAAACTTAAAGCTCAAATAGAATTTATCTGTGAGATTTGTCCGTATTTATTACCCACCCCCCAGCTTCTCCAAGTCGAACCACTTAATTTCCTACCCTGCGTATACGCAATACTGGCATAATTTCCTCTCCCTCGATGGCAAACAGAATTTATTGTTTGCACGGCAGCATCAACAGCTGTCTTCATTAGAATTACATTGGCATTTTCCATTTTTGATCCATTCGCCGATGGAGTTTGAAAATTCAGATCAACAATACGCACTGTTGTACCATGTCCTTGATGCGAACGCGTGTGTGTGTATATACTCTGTAATGATTTATGCATTCGGCAACACCTTTTGCCAAAGTGGGAGGTGGGTGGTTAGGGCTTATGTAAATTGCGATTGTAAATTCGTGCAAATCGCGTTTTCAATTCCAGCCCTTTGTTGCTCGCCTCACCGTTGGAAAGCGAATATGCAAATGAAGCTCATAATTTGCTTTAGCCAAAGGCGGGAAATTACCAAAAATGAACTACGACGAGAAGACTGGATTGTGGGCGAATGTGAAAGAGGCTGAGAATGTGAGGGAATCGCTGCCCAAAAACTTTTCACCACAGGCCAGCGAAACTTTCAGTGCAAACTCTTCGGCCCATGGACCAAGTAGTAAAAGATAGGATGCTCCTATACTTTCTCCCACTACAGTTCAGAAAACACTCAACAAAATTTATTTACAAATTTTATATTTAAAGAAAATTTTGTTTTATATATATTACACTTATTATAAATGGCGTTCTTGAAATAATACTTCTTAGAAGTATATTTCAATAAATAGTTACTAGAGAATATTTGTGTAATTGTCAAACATTTATTTTATCATATTAAAAATGAATAATATTATTATTTTTTAAACAATATTTGAAATTTTTAAAACGCATATTTTTGTCTTTGAATTCATAAAATATTATCAAGCTGAAGGAATTAAATTTTTTTCAATTAAAAGGCATTGTTGAGTAGTATTTTATTGGAAAAGAAAACCATATTTTCAAGTGTCTAGGGGTCTACAAAAAACTTTAGCTCTGCACACATGACCCATTAATAAGCGCACGGCACTTTCTGGTTTGGTTTGGTCATTTCATTCGACTCTCACAGCTGGGCGTCGTGGAAAAGAAGGGGGAAATGGGATGGTTTTGGGTGTTTTTCGGCTGGTGGGGGTATCGCAGCGGTGACGTGGTGGCCCAGCACGTTGTCAACATAAATTTTCGGGCAGCAGCCATGAACTGCTCGCAGTGGTGGCAAGTTTGCACTTCCTTGCAATTTAAATGCGTTTATCTATTCGAAAATGCACAAACAGACCCAAGTTGCAAAATAAATCTGAACCGCAGTGATGAGTCAGAAAATTTAACGATTTAAGCATTTGAAGCGATTTAAAATCCTTTAATAAATCAAGAAAGCTTTACCCGGTGACGTTTTAAGCATAATAAAAATTAAATTCAAGAAGAAATTTAAGAATTACGGTCAAATATCAAGGTATAATAACATTTTCTATATGGTCTCGAAGTCCGCAATCAATTGGTTTTATCTTAAAGATACGCAGAGCGAACCCACATATAGTCAAACCATCGCAAGTCAATGATGATGAGTCAAAAAGCGGAAGCTATGAATAAATTTTGCGCTGCACGAAGAGACGGAGCAAACACACAGCCAGATACAAATGCATAGTTGTAGATACTCGAACGTATATGAGATACAGATATACAGATACAAGTGCTTAATATGCAGGCAGCGTTGCAAGTGGGGGGTGGATTGGGAGGCGAGCTATCGGGGATGTGTCCAAGTGGAACGATCAAGGACGTGGCGGATGGATTCGGTGACCCAGAGGCGCACATGCCCGATAAACGATAACTATAACCATATCATCCATACCATATTGCCGGCGTAATTTGACGGAAACGCTTTGAACAGGCTCTATTTGCATTTGCTAAGGGGAGCTATACGCAACGGGGTGGGGGTTGATATGGGTTCAATTAACTTAACGCTAACATCGCGAACGTGATGGGCAGTATTTCGCTTAATGCAATAGGATAGGTATAATCCTAATTTATGCATTATGACAGCATAAAAGGGGGATCCATTCCGTTCTACGTGTGGGTTAATAGGCCATATCAACTGACCTTAATATCATTTTGCATTAATTGATTTAAACACAGTCGATTATGGGCAGCTAATATAAAATTATTGCATACTTTCATATATTTTTATATTTTAAAAACAATGTTTTTAATTATTATAGTAAATTGGTTGGACATTTTATAACAAGTTCAACAAGGTATAGAATTTACCTTATCGATTACTTTGATACAGACCTCAGTTTTTTGCGAACATTTATATTTTTATTTGACTTTTTTCGGTGTAACTTGATCAAAAATTATTCTGTAGCTAAAATGCGCACTGTTTTGGACAGCTAACAAGCTGCATAATTGATCGCAGTCATTTTCTTGCTGATTTTAAAAAATAAAAAATTTTTCAAATTTAGACTTTTTTTAAAAGAATCGTAAATTTTTACAAAAATTGGTCATAAATAAAATTTTTTAGGTGTGAATGCCAATCGATAGGAAATTTAATTGCGAGTTCATCGAGGTATAACATTCCACTTTTGGACCATTACTTTTATTTTTTCGCCCAAAATACTGATTATTTTTGGGTGGAAAATGACGACCTTAGTTTTTTGGCGAAAGCTGATTTTTTTTTTACCTTATTTGGTGAAGCTTGTTGCATCTAGCAAGCTAAACAATTCAATGCACCAATTTTTGTTAAGGACTTACAACAATATTAACTTGTGGGATTAGTTCTCTGTTTATCTAATAACTTATCACATAATTAGGACAGGGTTCTTAAGCTTGTCTTAACCTAAATTAATCAGCATGACTTGGCCACTCTTCAGAATGGACACAATCTCTATATATCTAAAAGACAGGAATATATATTTGAAATAGGGGCGGAACGGTGGACCATTTGACGTCAGCCAGCCGTTGGCCAGGTGAAGGAAATTCAATTAAACTTTTGTTGCCGGCATACCACCTCCACCACCGCCCCCTAAAAACCACCCAATCCGCCCGCATCATTGTTTAACATTATAATGGAGAGGGGGGAAACTGCCATCGCCGATCCTTGGTCAGGTTACACAAATAGCAAGTCACGTTATTCCATTTTCTGTGGGCGGTCCCTTGGCCACGTTTCACATTTGCAGCTTACTCCACAATTTGGCTTTAAATAAATATTTAACCTACTATAATTGGAAACTCAAAAAGTGCAATTAGCACGGGTCCAATGAGAAGAGTCCGAAAGAGAAAAACTTTGCAAAAGTTTCAAGTTCCCGTTCCACTCCGCCGGTGAAATGGAAATTTCTTTGTCCAAATTGAAGGAGTTGTGAGCCAGCCGTCCAAGTTAATTAGGTTATGAAATTTTTACTGGGCCACTGGACAGATGTGTCTGGCATGGCTTTAAGACTAACTTTAAGCCCTTTGACCAAGCTCTTCTCTCCTCTTTTTTTGTTGCTCTGAGAAGGCCACTTAAATTTTTAATTGCAGCTAATTAAAAAAACGCATCAAAACGGAATATAGAGCTGAGCGTACCCAAAGTGGCAAAATAGCAACAGGATCGCGAAAAAGAAGCAACTAAATAAATGTAAACGAAGTGAAAATACTCTTCGTGGTCAGAAAAAAATTTAGAAAAGATAAACTTTAAATTAAAATTATTTCAGTCGCTTCTTGTAAAATTGTATTTAAAAGATACAATATCTCTTAAAACCTTATAAAACAAATTTATACAAAATATTCAAAAGGAGAAATATCTAAAAGTATCTTTAGTCTGAAACTTCGTAACTCCAACATTCCTTTTGCACTTTCATTTCTCTGGTGTTAGAGAAGACATAAAAAAGGGCAGATAAATATTTAACAAGCTGCACAAAACAGACAAATATGCACACACATTCGCATATCCACACACAAATGTTTTTTCAAATGTAGAGGGAGGAAGCGAGACAGGGAGACTGCGAGAAAGAGATAGTCGACACTTGAACATTAAGCAACAGCCAGCTACAAAAAACGCAACGTGATAAATTTTTCCCACTTTGAGCGGAATGAAAATAAATTTTTTACCAAAAACGGAAACTGGGCGTTGGGGTCTGGCATAAATAACGAAGGATGCTGAAAAAGCAGGAAAAGCGTGTGCAATTAAAGGAATGCAATAGATAAAAGGATACTCTCTTAGATTTTTTTAGCAACTGTGGGTGATACTAATCACAGAAAGGTATCTAGGAAATGTATCTTGATTAAATACCATTTAGTTTGAGGTTTAAAAATTCTTTTAAGGACTTTAAATACATTTTCTGATACATATAAATTCTAATTATGGTTTCTTTTTATACCCATTCATGATGCTGCCCCTGCACAAAATGAAACATAAACCAGACATTTGGCTGGGTATTTTTGGACAAAACAAAGCCGGCCTTTCAATGGCTGTCAGTTGGGCATCTGTCTCGGTGTCTGGACCTGCTCCCCAGACCATCTCCGCCCCCTAACCATTATCCTTGCGCCTGTTTCACCCCGTACCCCCAACGACTGTCTGCCTTTCCTGCTTATCGGGCTGCTTTGTTCTTGCAGTTTGGTGCATACTTTTAGGCGCAAATCACGCCATGTTCAAAAGTTTGCCGTTCTGTTGTCTCCGGGCCTCCAGTTCATTGCACTGTGTGTGCAACAGCAATGGAAATTGCAACGCGCCGGACTTTTATTGCCAGGAAATGCCTCTTTTGGGCTAGACGGCTAAAGTTTTGACACAAAAAATCGTAAGTGAAAAGCTACAAAAGGTATACAAAAAAATGGATCCTTAATTATGTAGCTCTGAAAACATAAAATTTTTTTCCACAAACCTGTATAAATATGTATCCAAAATATAAAAAAAAAAAATTTTAAACCAGCTTCAAATATCACTTTAGTTGACTTAAAGTAAGCAGTGAATAAGAGCCGCATTTTTGAATAAATTCTTAGCGTAAAATATATCTTTGCATACTTTTAGACACCTACAATAAATATGTAAGTTGTTTAAACCACCTGGCAATAGTTATATATATTTTACTATACATAAATTCCCCCAATTTTTCCCTGTGCATTATTGAGCAAATTTCGAACTGCAATTGCAGTTGCAATTTGTGCTGCAATTGCGGATCGGAACTGTCGCATGTTTGGACGCAGTAAGCGGACACATGGATAACTTCGAGCCTCGAACACCGAACTTCGATTATGGCAGCTAATAAAAAACATTGTGCTACGCGGCCTAGGCGCTTTCAAAAATTTGGATTTATGGTTATTTTATGGCTGTTTGGTTTATTGTTCTTACTTTTCCTTACGTTTTCTTGGCTCCTTGTTCCTCGGCTTGTCGCTTGGGTCATAAAAATTCAATTATGTGAAGGAGGCGTGCTGGCACAAGAAGTTACAAAAAAAACCTGAGAGACCGTAAAAATGAATGAATGCTGATTTAAAAGGAGTGTGTCTGAGTGCGATCCAGAAAGTATGCCATATGTACACTTTTTTGTACCTTTTTGCATGGCTTTGACACACATGCATAAGTAAGGAGCACGCACACCCACTCAACCGAGCCAAATGCGATATAAGAATTGCCAAAATGTAGGAAGCCTCTTGAGCAGACCCTAGAAGTACGCTTTAAATTTCCCCCACTATGCAAAGCGGATGCCGAGAGATGGAAAATAGGAAAATGCCAAGCATCATCCGGCGGCTCTGACGGGGAAATGTTTTCTAAATAGAAACCGGAAAAGCGGGAAACGAGATGAGACTGGAAACAGTCTCCGAATACTCTTATGAAAATGAAGCCAAAAGTTTGCTTAAAAGAGAAAAGTTCTCCGTTTTAAGGATGTCCTACAAAAGCGTGGGTAAAAACAAGAAAGTAATTACCAAAGAGAAGATACATTTTATAAACGAAAACATATAATATACAGAACAATTTTAGTCTTCTTTTTATGGGATTCATGTATACCAAAAAGTTCTTACAATAAATGAAATACTTATGCGCCATTTGATCCATTTCCCCTTAAACTAATTGACACACTTACATACACTTTAAATATTTGGCCCACCATCAATGGAGTGAAAGCCAATCTTTTGATGGATGGCTCTACTTGTGAGAGGTTAAATGCCTGCTTACACTATCATATCCTTTTATGCCACTAGTGCTCCTTCGTTCGTCTTGTTTGCGTGCTCTTTTTGTTCAAACATTATCACAAACTTTGCATTATCCTGGTGTAAGTGAGAGCACACAAGAGTGTCCTGGCCCCACTGAAAATCTTCCTGCGTTTCTTATCCTTTGAGAGCGTATGAGCGCCTTGTTATTAACCTCCTTCCGACTCTGTGGAATCCCGGTTGCCACTCCTGGTGAACTAAAGCCATCTCGGTGGTGCAGCTGCTTATGTACGCAAATATGGCTGAGATACTTTAAGGCTTTAGTTGGATATGTTCCAAGCACACTTGAAAAAATTACAAAAACCATTTAAATATTTATAAATTATTTTCTTATTATTTTTTAAAAACACATTGTTTTGGTAAGGATACATTTACTATTTTTTATAAATTTATAAAATGGTTTATAATGCACTTAACATTTTTTGTGAGTGTTTTTGGTTATTTGTTTGCACTTGACTGCAGATAATTGGCACCGGGAAGTGTGGCCATGAACGATCGTTGTCATCATCATGATTGACAGCTCCTACACGATGCCGGCAATCCGAGCCCACAAGTCGATTCCTTCCGGTTCGGTTGCTCGATAATAGAAGAAGTAGTCGAACATCGTTCCACTCATCAGAGTCCCTCCGCACCCAAATGACATGTTTTGATAAATTGTTTGATTAATGGACGCATGTGCGTAAATACTGTTTAAGTGCTCCCGACGCGAGAGAAGGGCTTACGTATCAATATCCGAAAAGTGGAACGAGAAGGACACTTCATGGCTGTGACCATTAAAAATAATTTTCATCTCTTGCGACCGCCTAAAAGCGCACTTTCCACCACAAAGAGCGACAGCTGAAAATGACAAAATCTGTCGGATGCCAGGCCGATGTTCATAAATCAAAGTGACACCCGCACACACACAAACACGCTCACTTGCCCACCCATACAGACAAGCAGACATTTTCCACATTTCCGGCGCGCTCATTAAAAAATTGAGCGCCATTTGCCAAATGCGAGGAAGGCGAGTGAAAAACAGGGGGCAAAAACCGAGGGTGAAACAGTGGAAAACAGAAATTGCATGCTTGAGCATATGCATATGCATGTTGTGCGAGGAACTCCACTCGAAAAAAACTAACACATCATAAATCTTGCACAAGTATCCTTAAGCGTTGCGACTCTTCCATCCTTCAGCCACGCCCCCCACCAACGACTCCCGCCCCCATCTGGCGCCACTGCAAAATGGAAACTCATCCACATAAAAGGCAAAGAATTTAAAGTAGAGTCTCTCGAATGACAGGAAAGATTTTTGTTATAAAAATCATAAACTGAAATTGGGCCTTGTAAAGATAATAAATAATAATTTGCAAGGATGAGGCCTTGTAGAATATTTAATCAATGGATATTTTTTTATAATGTCTGGATTCGCAATTTTTGAAAGCATCGTAGGTCTCAACGTTTAAGAGCTTCAGTACCACAATTTGCTTCATTTTATTTTTGTATTACCTTACACTATTCTTTAGGCTACTTCCACTGTAGGTGGAAGCACTTTCAGGTGCTTGGTTGGGGTTCGGATTTTTCCTTTTTTTAATTACAAAAGCCTTCAAACGGTCCGTTGGCTGGTGCGCACATAAATATGCAACACTATTTTTTGCCAGCACCCCAGCTTTCTCCTTTTGCCGCTTTTTTGCACCACATGCATGCAATAAGAAACTTGCCAAAGGCCAAGCAAACGCTCACGTCGCGTTTACCATGACAAGCCCAAGCTGTCGTCATCCCTCTGCTCATCCCCCTCGGTTTTTCCTCAATTTTCCACATACCACCTCCGCTTTTCCCGCGTCCCTTCTCTCTCTTTGCCTGGCAAACGCCTTGGGCGAATTTTTTTGCGAGTAGCCACAGCAACAGCTAAACTTAAGACTTTTGGCACGTGCATCTCGTCACTTGGTCGTTTTCGCTTCTTGTTCATCTCTTGTCGGGCCGAAGGATAACTTCTGCTTCCCCAGGATCAATATGTTCTCTAATGAAACTTGTGTCACAGTGTGATATTGATTAAAGAAAAGGAAAGGGACATGGTGGTAGAAAATAGAGATTACCTCAAACACAATTTCAATGGCCTCTTCAACTTTTTCTGTTGATAAAAGTATGGGCTTCTTGGTATTGAAAATCTCGACTAAGACTGTCATATCTAGGTATTCAGTAAAAAAATGGCCCTCTTTAGAAGCGGTTTCGATAATTAAAAGACCAATCCAAAGAATAGAAGCCACGCATTTTTATACCTAATTTTGTTAACCGCCTTTCTTTTTGAAAGAAAAAAAAAACTAAAATAATTCTTTAACTTTCTTTAGCTTTTGCCTTTGGCTTCAGACTGTCAATTGTTTCCCATAAAATCTTTTTGCCGGCGAATTTTCTTGGCAGAAGCTTAGAAACTTTTTGGCAACTCAGCTGCCAAGTTTTCCCTGCCGCATTTATAATAACTAACCGTCAGTTGACGGAGATTATAATCTTTATACCAACAGAGACAATTGAAAATTAGTTTTCTTTCCTTGATTAGTACAAAGTTTCTCGTCATGAACATTTTAACACAATTCTGATGGCCATTTCATCACTAGTTTGCATGCCATCATCTTCTGCTGATGAATTGCTCATATTGGATGACATGACGGATTGATGTGATTACTCCCGCGAAAACTTCCACTTCAACATGGCGTTTGATATGGTTTTATGCTACTTTCATTCCGAGTTTTTGATGGACACCATCCGACAGACATCCGACCCCTGAACGTTGATCAACCTTCCACCGTGACTGCAAAGGAAAAACTTGAACTTCCGCTTTTACATTTTATATTCGTCCTTTGCGCTACTTAGCTTTTTTTCCGCTTTACCTATCAACTGAGCAGATTTTCCACTCACTCTATCCATCCCCCTGTCCCTGAGGCCCGGGGATATCGTCTAACCCTCGAAGGGAAATGCAATTTACAGCGAAAAACAAAATTAGAATTGACTTTACCCCGTAAGCTGTTGATGCAGGGCTCTCCTTCGCTTGGAGAGCAACGAAAAAATACAAATAAATAAACAGACAACTTAATTTCCTAGTTAAACGTAGTTGCAGTTGTTGCTCGTGTTGCTGTTGTTCGTCGTTATCCTTAGCTTTGCCTCCCGTAATAGACTTTAGTGATCTAAAAACTTATAATTGACCGTATTATAATCGTATTTCCCTTCCCACTCTGCTCTTTGTCTCTTGCAGGTCAGTATCGGAGATGAACGCCACTTCTCTATATGCCGGGTAAGCCATGGGAAACTTAAGCATAATTAAGCCCATTTATTATTAATCATAAGAAAAGGGTAATGGAAGACGGCCGCCACAGATCGAATTATTCATATTGATAAAATCCATCCCTTCACCTAACCGGATTAAATCCATTTTCGTTTCATCATGCGGCGTTTGTGGCAGGCAGGTGCAAACTTTAAAGGCAAACTTTAAAAGTACAAATTCAAATAAAAATTTAATCAAACTTTTGCCGAGTGGCCTGGAGTGTGGGGGATTCCAGAGTGAATGTGATGGGCATAAGCCAGCTTGAACTTGGCTCCCGCTTTTGGCAGCTCATGCGGCCTTTATAATTGGCATATAAAATAAAAACCGAAACAAAAGTTTAGTCCAGCCTCCCCCGGGGGAAAGTAAAAACATTGAAGTTGAGTTCAGCTCTGCATAAAGTTCGAGTGGCCATTAGCACAATAATGTTTAAAGGTCCTGGTTTAAGGGATCCTTAAATAAATATAAACATTCGGTTTTAAAAGATTTCTCCGCTGTAGTTTGCACTTAAAAAGCCAGTTTAATTATCTACTGGAAGAAAGCAAACAGAGCAGTTAAAATATTTCACTGACATAAAGTGAAAACAATTAAACTACCATTTCATGCTGACAACAATCAAACAATTAGTGTAAATCGATGGGTTTATTTGGTTATTTCGTGTACACATACGAGTATTGCTTTTTGCAAGCAAAAAAGAAAAAACGTTTCTGTTTTAAATTGCTTAATTTTTTCCCCAAGTGCTTTGTTCGTTACCGTGTGCGTATGACAGGCAATGGAATACAAACTCATGTATAAAAATCAGAGTAAATAAAAAAGTGACAGAGGAGCCGAGGAGTGAGACTGGGGAAGTAAAATGCCAACAAACGGCAGCAATTGCGGTGGGGGAAAGTTTGTGGAGCTCAGAGAACTCACAGAAGCCCAGTGGCATATGCACATTTTGCACAATGTTTGCCCTCAGAGGGGGGTCGAAAACGGAAAAGGGGGTTTCTGTGGGGTCACCGAATGTCATTGTTAAAAGTGACGGGGGTTCTCTCCCCTTTTTTTTTGCTCCTTTCCGGGGAATTGCTGCAGAGTTAAGAAATGCCAGAAATCGTATTGCTCGTTCAACGAATTATAATGTAGAACCGTTCAATCCGTTTTGTGTGGGTGGAAAGACAGGATCTTTGCTTAACAAAAAAGGAAAAGAACCAAGTAAATCCGACATATACATATGGGGGTTCGGCTTTCCATTTTAATGGTGAGTAAAGAAACTTTTCCGAAATTTTTTTGGTGTCCCTTGGGGTAGATATTTATTTTTAATCAACTTTCGGAAAGTAACTTTTGAATAAGGCTATCATATATTGATGTATCCTGTTAAAAGCTGAGATTTATATTTCAAAAATAAACCTTTAATATTACCCTTAAAATGTTCCCCACTTTTGACCACTCCCCGCACACATGGCGTATGCTTGATTAATTTTCATTACCTTGCGAACCAAACAGCAGGAAAAGGGCGTTGAGGGAAATGTAAACAAAAAGGCCTAATTTAATTACCTTACTTTGCAAGGGCCATTCAAGTTTGCCCAAGTTTTGAGGCGTTTTACATTAAGGTTATGCTTCCGTTAAAGCCTTTGAAGTTGACTGTGAGTAAACTTTTTTATGACCGACTTCAAGGCGTCGGCTGGGCCAATTAAAATGCCAGCAATTCTGCTGACTTTGTTGTTGGCAACGATGCGTTCGCTTCCCTGTGTGTATGTGTGGGTTAATTTATTTAGCAACCAATTGGCACGTAAGGGGTTAATTGTCAGCCAGTCAGCAAAAATATACCGGGCTCGAGTTTATCGATTGTACATAACTTGCACATGTTGTGCTTTAACCCCCCAAGGCCCAAACTTTTGCGCTTCACACTTTACTCAAACGCCTTTTCCCCACTAGTTTGTTGATTTTCGGGTTTTTCCTGGCTGCGGGCTTCCTTGAGATTCATTTACGCAAAGATGCATATTACTTGCGTGCTGGCCTCTTGCCATTTGTTTGATTTAAATTTAAATTAAAAATCACTCATACGCACCGTCTGACAGACACACTGACAGCTGCGGGCCGCTCATTGCGAACAAGCAAGAAATAAAATAAAAAAAAGGGTAAATAAATAAGAGCACTATCCACATATTGCACAAATGTCAAACACCTGGCCAAAGCCACTATATAAAATTCATTTTAAAAGCAAGCAATCAAAGTGCCCAGACATCCCACACAATTCACCCTGTTCTCCTCGTTCAACAAAGGCTTAGAAAAGCGTCGGGTGGCATTTGAAAAGCCCCTTCCAACCGTTGGCCAGCAATTAAGCCAGTTTGTAACAATAAATTTCAGTTGCTGGCAGCACGAGGTGTTTGCCAACTGTTCACTATATTGACTTTCAATTTTGGTGCCGGTCAGTTGGTTGGGTTTTATTTTTAGGCACCCTTAAAGGACCGCAGTGCAGAACATTTAAATTCGGGCACCAAAAGTGATGAATTTTCCTCCCCTGCAAATAAATTGTGGTGAATTTCAACGAATTAATATTAATCGAATTCAATTTGTTCAGCAAAATATTTCACTGGTAATTAGCCTAAATCACAATTTGTTAAATTTCTTAACCTTTAAAATCAACAAAAGCAAAGAAAAAGTATTTCTAATCGACGTATAAAGATACACGTTTAAAATTAAAGGATTACTTTTACATTCATCATAATTTTATAATATATATTTTACTGAACAAGATGCTAGAATAAAAAGTGTTCGATTTACCCCCGAATGAAAAGGAAGTCAATCTATTATAGATTACATGCCCGCTCTCTATGGATTCGCAAACATTTGCCAATTGGCAAACAAATGCCAAATAAATCAAAATCAAACAAGAGAACTGCAGAACCCCTGCGAAAAAGGAAACCCAACCCCAAAGGTGCCCTTAAAAACTTGTTCCCTTGGCCGCTTTACAATCCAACCTCAGCTCACCGCCCACCGGCAACTCACCTGGTTTTTCCTCACCTCGGCCCCCAGGCAACCACCCCCGAACCTCCTCCAATGCGCTTGTACAAACACGTAATCGAATAATCCAATTTGTTTGCGCAAAAACTGAAACTTTTTCATAGGGCTTCAGTTGACGGCGACGCGCTGTGAGTCACACCGCCCGACCTGCGCCCCGCCTTTTGAGCTAATTGTTTGAGTGAGTTTTGGATGTATAAGTGCATCGTCCTGGCCCCACGGAACCCAAAAGTCCTTGTTCCATTCGTTATTGTCTGCCAAATGATGTAATTGTTACCTGCTAGTTTGATTTGAAAGTTACCTCAACTTCTGCCCGGAGTGGTTTGAGTTTCTTGCGCAGGGTGGCTTTTTAACAAAACCATCAACAGAAATACGATTATTTTCAGTATAAAATCCGGGCACAATTTAGGTCGACTCCATTTTATATGTATTGTTATAATTAAGAATGAGTATCTTTTCCTAGAATAGGTATCTGTATTATTTCATTGGACTCTTTCATAAGATATGTACATAAGATTGGTGCTTGCAAAATAAAACACCTGAAAGTAACAATTTCCTAGAAAATCTATAACCATAGTGCTAAGAAAACCTACGCAGTAAATCCACTTTGTGGAACTATCTTGAGAAAATTCTGTAAAAAACTATAAATAGTATATGCTCCCATTCCTTTGTTTGAAAGTAATTCCTTTCATTAACTGCTTAACATTATTTGTACTTATTTCGTCATCTTGCTGGCAATATCTGGGAGAACTCAACCATTTCCACTTTCATTGAAATCCATTCGAGCAACTAATCCTTCCCCCATTTGCCATTGTAGTCTTTATTTTCCCTTTAATCAACCTTTTGTTCCATTCACTTTTGTGGCGCCCCTCCCCCATGGCCGCCCTTAAAGCGATTTAGGCAACTGTATCCTGCAGACTGACCTTTCAATTAAATAAACGTTCCGTTGGTCACCTAACCGGAGGTCCGAGCACCGAGGACCTCCAACTGTGTGTGTTGACAACGGAGCCCCACCCACCCAGTTTTCCGCCTCTCAAGGCCACCTGCTGTTGCTGTTGTCGGGCATCTTTTCACACCCACATGCAAGCGAAGAGCGTTTTTTCCCCATTTTGCCACAATCTTGTCAAACATTGGTTGCCCTCTATTCGCAAAGAGGTTCAGAGGTGCCCCTTTAGTTTCAGCACCAGATTTTGCGACTTAAAAAGGAAAAGCTCTTGAAAGTATCTGAAAGACACTATAGCTACTGGTATCTAGTAGATACTTCAATTACTGAGTTTTACATTCCAAATCTTTTGATAAATTGCTAATTTAATTGCTAGTACTTAAATTGTAAGGAAAAGATAATTTAAAATTAATTTTGGGAACGATTATAATTATCTATCTCAGTCTTACATGCATTACAGATTTAAGCTCAAGATTTCCTAAGCGCCTCAAGAGCAGCTTTGTGTACCGGGGGGCTGTCAATACACTTGCTCCGGTTACGTAAGATTCTGAGAACCAAGTGCTCCTGGTTTTCCCTCGAGATGAGCGGATGAATAGCCTGCTAATCCGAGTGCTTATTACTGCAAGAAGAGCTGCTTGTGGCCAAAGTAATATGCGCTTTCAGCCGGAGACAAACAGCTGGCGAACTTATCCGTCCGTTTGGGTGCGTGTGCCGGAAGCCATTGCGGGTTAACGGGGGGTGTGAGGGGGTTAAGCAGGTAGCAGAAGGGACAGGTGGGAAGTGGAATCAGGAAGTGGGCGGAAGAGGTAACCGGAACGGAAGCAGGGAACGCGACACTTTATGACTGCTTCCCTGGGACTTGCATTCAGTTCGGTTTGATGTGCTGCCAGTCCAAAAAAGAACAGACAGCCAGGCACTAAAGTCTTTCTACACAGAAAACATTTTAGATTTATGTCCTAAAGATATTTTATTTATATATATATTTTTAAATGCATTTGTATTAACCAAAACCAGAAGTTTAGTAGCCATATGATAAGACGAGTATTTAAAATTTGTCTTACTTTAGTTTGTTTTAGATGATGCTTGAAGCTTCATTTTTTCTCTGTCTTAGATTTTTTATATTTATAAGAGTAATTTAATATTTAATAAGTTTCAGAAACTTCCAAAATATATTTTTTGGTGAACATACTGTTAGGAGATGCACATGTTTTTATGAATATTGTTGCATCGAACATTCTGGTTCTTTCAATTAATTAAATAATTCAATTTATTTAATAATTTCCCTAAATTACCCAAACAATTTTTTCTGCGTGCATTCAGCCGGGTGATACTTACCACCCCCATCTCCTGTCAATTTCCCACCCCCTGGCAGGAATTAGGAATGCATTGTCTGAGGCTCAGCTCAGTTTTCCGTTCGGGTTTTCAGCTCAGTGTTGCTGCAGTTTGTGCGTCAACTCTTTGGCTCAAGTGCGGGCCACATTTCATAGGCTTCCCAGAGTAACCTCCATCCAAAGCCGCTGCCGCGCCACCCCCTTCGCCCAGCCATCATATATACGCCCCCAAATCTCACCCCTTCGCTGGAAGACGCGACACAAATTAGCCATCTTTTCTGCATTCTTTTTTTTCGCAGTCTTTCCATTTGGCTGAGAACATTTTCAGTTTGCTTTGCAGTGCACAACTGGCAACAGTCGACGGCTTTTATTCGATTCGTTTTCCACTCGATTCTTTTGTCTGCCCGTAAGGAAATAATCAGACCAGTTAACCAAGGAAAAAACTTTAATTCTCGGCTCTCGAAGTGAATTTCTCTCGGCTTGTCTCAAGCTAATTCAATTATTGCTGCTGCAAGTGATAAAGCTAAAACGAATGATTGCAAACTCGGTTTGGGCAGCCAGTGAAGGGAAAACATTTAATTCAGTGCAAACATAACTTAGTTAAAACCAAGTTCTGTGAATATGAATTATTTAGAGACCATTTTGTGGTAAGAAAATATATTTACCTTAAATGGAAAATATTATAGAAAAAATCAATGATTGAATTGTTTACATTTTGTAAACTTTTCCGGACTGTTAATACCTCCTTTAAAATTACATCAAACTTTCCACATACATTTAAAGTACTTGGCGGCGTAACTTTACAATGTGCCAACTTCATAAAGTGTATTTAAATATTTTCATAGCCTTTTCTTGGTCAGAGAAACGCATTCACCTAGACAAGAAAATTAGCAGACGAGTTTGCAAACAATTTTTGTATGCAATCTCTTGGATAATTGAATTCAAATATACTTGAGTTAATCCAAGAATGTTCTAAATAAATATCCTTGTGATTCCTTTATTTTTTATGAACTCAGGGGAATGCTGTGCGCAATATTTGTGTTGCTGTGCCAATATTTGTTCACGTTATTTTCTATGTCATCCAGCCGCAGCTGCCAAGTTTTCATTGCCGTTGTGCCCTTTGGCCAATTGCTGGCTGCTCACTCAAATGGTGCGTAAAAATCACATTAGCGGCAGCCGTGCGACATTTTGGCCAGATTCAAGATTCAACATTCAAGGCCTCAATGCCCCAAAGAGCGCTTTATCTTCCAGAGGAGTGTGTTGTTGCCCCGACCAATTAAGCCCTGACAGGCGTGCTAAGCCAAGTTCTTGAATTTATTATACCAGCATGCAGACTGCAATTTTAATGGGACGCACGAGAAGTTTTTCTTTGTTCTCTGCTCGGGTCTATTATGAAACTTTTAAAGGAAATTTCCTTATTTATTCCTACCAAATTTTTATAAATAGGTGGAGCTCAACTACATTTTTAGGTGGTTCATTTTTATATTAAAATAAAGGCTTTAATTTGTGAGAAAGAAAACATATTTGATTTTATTTTTGAAATGGTTTATTTAAGCTCTCTGAAGTCCAAATACCATTTGCCCTACACGCATCATTTTAATACTTTTTCCCTCTGTGTTGTCTCGTTGAAGAGGATTAGTTTTGGGGCCTTTTTTTGGTCGTACCTATTTCTAGTTGATTTTCCAGACTGAACTACACACGGCCCTTGTGTTCGTCCTTATATTTCCTGCATGGATGTTTTCATAAATTTTACTCCCTTTTCGGTTTTTTTTTTTTGCTATTTTCACTGCCTGCGACTGGCATGAAAAGCATTTTACACATGGCAGCATTTTTTAATTTTGCCAGCCGGCTTTTAGAAATGGGACAGTGCACATACACCCGCACGAGTGTGTGTAGCACACATGCACTTACTAATTAGAAATAAAAACGCGAACTGCACTTGCATTTTGCTCATTACGTTCTCTCAGCCATTTCTCTCTTTATTTATTTGGTGGCACCACCACCCCCTGGCGAACTGGCATTTTGTGCTAAAGCATAGGGTGGCTGGTCGTTTGTTCGGAAATAATAGACACCCTGTCTTTGGGCCAAGAAATCCGCCGTAGCGTTGGCCAAATCACCGCCCATGGTCTGCATAACTCCGGTGTCCTTTGGGCAGCGATGGAAGCGGGTCAACTGCTGCCATTCACCGGCTGGACAGCCCTGGGACAGGAAACCCTCATTCCGATCCCCTGAGAGACTCTCGGCAAAGAGCATAAAGGCCCTCCAATGGCTGCATTCATGCCAAAAACAACCTGGCTGCTGGCTGCCCCAATTGGCATAGAAGTCCGCATGACCCAGGGGTCGATCGAATCCGTAGCTGCCCACACTGGTGTGCAATACCTCGACATAGTCGGCATCCTGGGGGGTCAATCGCTCCTTCTCCTTGGCATATCGGAAGAAGGGCAGGGCGGGATCTAGAGCCCGGATCATCCGGAGACGACCGGTCTGCAGGTGCTTCCCAGCCAGACCCGCCACATGCGCCCCCATGCTGAAGCCCACCAGCTGCAGATCCTCGAAGCGCAGGCCCGCCTCCTGGTGCAGGAAGTCCACGAACTTGGCCAGCACCTTGCCCACCGGCTTGACCCTGTAGCTGGCCGTGATGTAGTCCGCTATGGCTCCACGCCCCCAGTCGACGGTGAAGATGTTGTAGGTGCCGTTCTTAAGGTCCAAATAGGCAGGGATTAGAGCACTGTACATGTTGGCATTGGCGTTGCCCAACCATCCGTGTATAAGGATTCTAAAACATATAATAATTTATTAGAAATCATTTAGGGGATTTCGGAAATAGCAGTTTTTAGTGGATATTTAATGATTTACATTAGATGGAGATATCAAAAACAAAGTACTTGTATAGTGGTTCAAGGGGTTTTGCCTCCTAAGTTCGCTTCTTTTATAATCCTTAAAGTCTCTTGAAAATGCTTAATCGGAAGGCTTTCAAAAACCGAAAATGGCTTTGGGAGTGGCACTCAAAAATCGTAGGTTATAGACGTGTCGCTTGCCACCCGCAGCACTCACCGTGTGGGATTGAAGGGACTGAAGCGCGACCGACGCAGCGAGGCGGCATCGTAGAGATTCACCTGTTCGGTGGTGATGCTGACCTCCGCCTGGTCCCCAGCCACTTGCCCCTCCACCTGGCCCTTGTTCATCACGTTGAGGCCAAAGGCGGCGGTCAGTGTGTTGCCCACCACCTGCTGGAACAGCCTGCGATGCGGTGGCTCCTCGGATTTCGATGGTGCTGGTCCTGGCTGGCGGATCATGGTGCCCTCCGGGATGCGCAGCGTGTGCAGGTGGAAGTAGGTGTGGTGCTCGGCATTGTACAGCAATTTGTAGTCCGTCTGCAGGCGGAGTAATTGCTGTTCAACCGAACTGGGTCCCTGCTCAGGATGCTCGAGCTGCTTCTCCCGCGCCTGCTGCTCATCCCATATTGGCAGCCAGCCGGGACTCATTAGGCCAGACGACAGCAGCGGCATTTGTGTGTCAAAGTAGTTCGTCTGCCACCGCCACCGCTCACCGCCCCGATTTCTCATCCGCATCATCGTCATTGTTCCCATTCTGAGGGCACTTTCCACTTCATTTGTCACTTTTACTTGCACTGCGGGTTGAGCATTGCGATCCGTCTTCGCCATCGCCATCGGTACGGCCACCTCCAACGCCTCCTCCTGCAATTGATTGTTGTCTGCAGCGGCATTATAGTCCTTAGAACCAGCCCTATAATCAGGCGATTTCAGCTTTGCTGCAGCGAGCCACAAACAAACTGGTGTCAACGAAACGAAAGTGCATTAGGCTCGAAACTGTGCAACTAGAACAGCCCGCAAATGGATGCGAAACACGGGGAAAAATACGTGTATCTTACAGATAAAGATACAGATTTTATAGAGATTTAAGCTAAATAGTAAGAAATATTGTTGCACGTGTATAAAAATGGCTCACATTCGCAATTTAATCTCTTTTTCGCCTCTGAAATTCTCTTTGGAATCACACACACATTTTTCCCTATGCACATTACCGATGCTACAGCAATTTAGGATGCTGATGATGATAGTCACCTGCCTGCAGAACGACCACAAAATGCCCAGCATTTCCCATAGCTCAAAAATCAGCTCTTTCCGCAACGAACTGGGACTTAAAACTGAAACGTACTGAACACAGTCGAAGCACTTACCCCAGCATATTTGTCCAGCTTTATGGGCTTATTAATATGCAGAACTTCACACTTTTTCCCACTCTCATCTTCATTGATTTCTTCTTAACGAGAGGTAATTGTTAATGCCTGGGTTGGCGGGCATTACTGGGAGAGTGCTCTCCCATTAGCTGCTAATCTGTTGGGTCAACAAAAGTTCTGGAAGTGAGTGGATGTAAAGGGGGCAGATGGGCACCACGAGGGGAATCTGTGCCAGTGACCAAGTTTCTGACCATTTAGCACACGATGCTGGGAGTTGAATCTTTTTTGGGATAGGTCAATATTCGTGCAAGAGACCTGTTAAATCTTTGTTAAATAACATAAATAAAGTATGTACTTTATGGTCGAATGTTATTGTAAAAAAATATTTAAAAAGTTATGAAAACCTTACAGGTTGAGTGCTTAATTTGTACTTTTCTTAATATTTTCTGACAATCTTCTGCTTCAAGCCAAAAATATCGAATTTCAATTATACTTTCTCTTTTGCAATGCTTGATTGACAGACGCATAAATCGTTTTCATTTAATTTTTTACATAAAATTGTTCCACATTTACAAAGCCGACAAAGTGTAATATGATAAGCCAGCCTTAGCAATTTTTATTTAATATTTAATACACAAGGTATCTCAATCTCGCAATTGCCTTATCCCAAATATAAAATTTACCTCAGCCTGTGGCAAAGGCATACTAATCGAAATTTTGCACATTTGTTTTTGTTTACTTTGCAGGTAAGTTCACATATTTCCGCGAATTCCGCCCACCGGAAGTGGCGGTCGCCATTTTAACGACATCCGGCGCGTGCATTTCTTGCCTGGCACTATGGAACGCCGACGAAGAAGGATGAGGACATGGCTGTTTTCCTTGGGGTTTATCGCCGATCGCAAAACGTGACGAAAACAACGAGAAAAGCGTGTTGTAGGGTAGAAAAACCAAAAAAAAAGAAGAGAAACGAACCCTCCAGGCAGCCGGGAAAGATAAACGAAGGTAACCATATCTCAGAGCCCGCTCTTATCGGGATCATGTAAGGGGTCTATTGAATATGATGTCACATGCGGGGACATTTCAATTCGCCCCCGCGAAATCACTTCCCCTCCGCAGCGATGAGATGGCGATACAGCACAAGTTCAATGTACAATCTTTTGTGCTTGGATTTCTGCATTTGCATTTTTTGCGCCAACGGTGCCCCATTGTTGTTCTTGCAATGCGACACTCAGACAGGATTTGTTTGCCATTGGCAGGGAGGGGGTGTGGGATGGTATAAAAAACAATAACGCGACAATAATCGATTAAAAACAGCGACTGGAAAAGGAACTCCGGCAGTCTGAGCTTTGTTTGCCTTTTACTTTATGGCCGCAAGCTCAAAAATGTCACTCGAGTGACTTTTATTACAAGGATATTCAGACTGGCTGGGGAGGATGTGTGTGCAGGATGGGTGTAGTGTCCCGTCCCCTGGACTATTTGCCCGCAAAATACTTGAGCCGCTCTTTGGTGTCAGCATTTACCAGACGAGTGTGCACCCTTCATGTAGGCGTGTACATCCTGCCCCCGCAGCTTACTTATAAAAAAGAAGCATTTTCTCAAGTGCCACTTGTCGCACTGCATCCTGCGAGCATAAGCAGGATGCGTCGCCTCCAAAGCTGCTGACTCAGCCTTATTTTCCTCATAGCCTCTATACACGCCTTTGTGGCTTTCTGGCTGTTGTGGGTAAACAATGAGCGCATAAACGAATTTGTTACATCAGTTAGGGCTGAGTGAGATTGTTGACATCAAATTTGATGACTGGCAAAGGAAGTAGCATCTCTTCAACCATTTTATTATTATGTGAACTAAGTAGGGTCCTAGGTTGCATTTTCGGAAATATTTCATTTGCATTATTAATTTATAATTTTGAGGATATTGCAAATATTTCTATTGATATTTCATCAGTACTCCCTCATTTTCAATTATAATGGAGTATATCGGAAAGTATTTAATAATTAAAAGAAAGCTGCGTTTTTGACTTTATAAAGTAAATAAACAACATAATATATATTGTATTAGATTTCAGGCTAGTAGAATATTTTTTATCAAAAGCCAATATTTTTTATTGTTAATATAGATGGTCTTTATTTAATAATTTTCCTCTGTTGTAAAGCTTAAAATAAGTTTAGCTTCTTTCTAATTGTGTGTGCGTTTTTTCAGGTCGATGGATATGAGGTATCATATTTCGAATCTGGTAGCACCAAAATCTTTTATATCTATGAAATCGAATCGTATCTTTTTTGGACTAGGGAGATGATAAGGTAGATAGCAGAACTGCTCTGTTAAAACTCTGTTAAAATGCATCCATTTTATCCTTTATCCGTTTACGGATAGTAAAGCTTTATTTAAAAGCTTTTGGGAAAGGTTCAGGACTCTGATTTATTGGATGTCCTCGCTTTCGATTTAAAGGATGTGTGCTTTTATAGGAGCTTTCGCAGCTTTCGATGTACTCTGCCAATTCAGCCATTCTGTCAAGTTTACAACTTTCCGCTGGAAAGCATCACGAGACTATGGGTCAGAGGTCAAGTCGGAAGGCAGTGGAGGGTGCCGCCCCGAGTTCGAGTCTCCCTTGAGGAAAGGCTAATTACTATTATTTATTGTTGTTGTTCAAAAAAAGTATGCACAAAAAAATAAGTTTTCCAGCATTTCTTCAACAACGCAATCTGGAATAACTTTTAATATTTAATAACACTTAACATAGTTTATTTTATTTAAAAGCATTTGTTTCCGCCGGAAAGTGAAACTTTATCTTTTAGTTGTAATTATGTCAATTGCCAGATTTCCGCTCAAGACTTTCTGATGTGGTCCTTAGCTAACTGCTTCTATTTACAAGCATCCTGTTTAGTGATTTTCCTCGGAGAACAGAGAGCAGAGAGGAATTTCCGGCTCTAAAGAGTCCTTTTGACGGCGAAGTGGCCACTTGCCTGCGCTGTCTGGCTTGTCTGCCGACCTCAAGTGGCATCTTCACAAGCTCCTTCACCCTTTCTCCTCCCAGAAGGACTTCCGTTCTTGGCTTTCACCTGCGACGACATTGTATGGAAATGAGCAAGAATCTGGGTTCTGTGGTCGGCAACTCCTGGCCAACTGTCCTTGCCACATACTTGTTGAAGGATGCTTTCGGTAATACGAGACTTTTTATGGGGCGCTCCCCCACTTTTGTCACACCTTTTAATTAGCAAAATTACACCGAAAGCAGGACAACTTTTGTAAGCAATACATGTGTTTGGGCGAAGCTTTGTTTTGCTAGTTACATGGGAAGTTACAGTTGCCATTTTCCATATAATTATTCTTATAACCACCTTTTTGTTTCGTCCTAGAATTAATTCCAGTTTGTCGCCAGGAAAAACTTAATTTTTCACCCAAAAATAATAAGTATTTTTAGCAAAACAATAAAAGTAATGGTCCAAAAGTGGAATGTCATACCTTGTTGAACTCGTAATAAAATTTCCAATAAACTGGCATTTAAACATAAAAAATTTTATTTTTGACCTATTTTTGCAAAAATAGGCGATGCTACCCCTTGTCAAAAAAGCCAAAATTTGGAAATTTTTAAAATTTTTAGAATCAGACAGGAAATGACTGTGATTAATTGTCTATCTTGTTAGCTGTCCAAAACAGTGCGTCTTTTAGGTTTCGGACCATTTCTGACCAAGTTACACCAAATAAGGTAAAAGAAAAATATCGCTTTTTTGTCCAAAAAAAAGTACAGGCTTATTTTTCACCCAAAACAAAACAGTATTTTGGGCGAAACATGAAAAGTAAAGGTCCAAAAGTGGAATGTCATACCTCGTTGAACTCGTAATGAAATTCCAAATCGATTGGCATTCACACCTAAAAATTGTATTTTTTATCATTTTTTCAAAAATTGACGATGCTTTGTAAAAAAGTCAAAATTTTGAAATTTTATTAACTTTTAGAACCAGCCAGAAAATAACTGCGATTAATTGTCTAGCTTGTTAGGTTTTCAAAACAGTGCGTCCTTTGGCTTTCAAACCATTTTTCACCAAGCTACACCAAAAAAGGTTATTAAAAATATCGGTTTTTTACCAAAAACTAAGGGTTTATTTTCCACCCAAAATAAATCTGAATTTTGGCCAAAACAATAAAAGTAAAGGTGCAAAATTGGAATGTGATACCTTGATGAGCTCGTAATTAAATTTCCAATCGATTGGCACTCACACCTAAAAAATTTTTTTAAAAAGTAGGTGCTACCTCTTGTAGAGTAGTTAGAATTTTCGAAACTCTTTAGTTTTTAGGACCATTAAATGAATTTAATTGTTAGCCCCTTAACATTACCATATTACATTTTTTACCACGCCTATTGGAATTTCTCGCTGTGGAGTTGCTCATTTGGTGCTGTCATTCTGCGTAAGAGAGCGAGAAAAGGGAGCAGCAGTCGCCGGGTTCTCATTTCCGAGTGGGCTGACTTGAAAGCATTTTTCCGGCTGCAGGTCCTTGATCCCCCATTCCATCTTTCCACCAATCCCCCTCCCCCTGTGCCCCTGTGTGCTGTGTATTTTTTGTAATGCACTTTCAAGCACTTAATAAGCTCACAAAAGCACCGACAATTTGCATACGACTGTGGCTGGAGGACTAGTAGTCGTCGGTGGTTACGGGGAACCACTTACCTTAACCCAGCTCTTCAGCTCTTCCACGCATTTACATGCACAGCCAGCCTCGAAAGGACTCCTGCCTTGCCCACACACACACACACAAACACATATCCTCCTTATCCTTGCCAAATCCTCTGCCATTTACGAGGGGTCTCTTGATGTCCCTTGCGTCTGTGTGAGTTGAACGTTTACCTTTTCATCATATTTGAAGTGCACGAGTGCAAGTGCGTATCCTGCTGTCTCTCTCTGCCTCCCTTTCCCTCTCTCTTTCTCCCTTCCCGTCCTTTTCTATGTGTTTGTGTGTCTAGGTGGCAGTGCCGGCAAACTTGGTTGGCAATTTTATTTTTAGGTCAACGTAATTTCCGCACTTTTTATCACCAGCTTCCGTTGATTTTTTTGTGCCAGGCACTTGTCCCTGTTTTGTTTCGTTGTTGAGGCAATTAATCATTTAAAAGGTTGATAGTGGGTCTTTCAAATGTAGGTTGTTAGCCGACATGGAAAATATTTACGGTTACGGATAGCCATCAAGTTTTTGACATGGGTCTATAGGTGTGGAAAATGTCCTTGTCCATCATTCAACGTAAAATTAAAATTTTTAAGGATAGCAGAAATGTATTATTTTTTCATCACTCAATGTTAAATATAATTTTATAGGGATACCATAAATGTATTACATTTTTCCTCATAATTTAATATATAATTTTTTAAGGATCAACGAAATAAATTTGTTTCTGTGTGATCAAATATTTTCTAATTTTTTTAAAATAAATTGATGATAAAGATCTACTTTTTTATGCTTCTTCAAATGTTTATAATTCTTCAAGGTTTTTAAATAAGAAAAAAACATTTGAGTTCAATAATAGTACATTTATTTTGATTTTTAAATTTTTATTATTTTTTCATCACTCAATGTTAAATATAATTTTATAGGGATACCATAAATGTATTACATTTTTCCTCATAATTTAATATATAATTTTTTAAGGATCAACGAAATAAATTTGTTTCTGTGTGATCAAATATTTTCTTATTTTTTTTAAATAAATTGATGATAAAGATCTACTCTTTTATGCTTCTTCAAATGTTTATAATTCTTCAAGGTTTTTAAATAAGAAAAAAACATTTGAGTTCAATAATAGTACATTTATTTTGATTTTTAACTTAAATACATTATTAATCAAACAAAATGTATTATTTTAGAATTTACAAATTATTTTTCATAATTCAAACATTCAATAAGGAAAACGTAAAAAGACTTTACAAAGCTCTGAGCTATTAGGAAACCTCTGTGAAATATTGCGAAATGCAGATGAGTAATCCTCCTCGCATTAAGTATTCCAACTCATTGCTCGCATGTCAACGGCGACATTTTCATCTCAAAACGGAGAGCACTTCACTTCCGCCGGTGCATATTAAATGCAGCAACCCTTAATCCTTAATCATGGCACAAGGATGCAGCACCAGCACCCTCTTCGCATGTGGAAACGATTTGGCTACCTCAAGCAAAGCTAAGCGTTGTCAATTTGATGGGCACAACAAACGCTTGGTTAATTTCGAAGTATTTAGGCAAAGTACAAAGTACACACAGGACGTAGGACACAGATACACACGCATACAGCCGCAGCTGCCGAGAAAACCGAGATACGCCCAAAAAGGCTTTGATCCTTGGGCTGACGAAATAGCAGAGGCAATAGCAACAGCATGTGCACGGCAGGCCGGCAAGTTTCGACTCGCACCCCGCGCACCCCCTCTATGTGGACTAATCCTATAGCTAGGCCATTATTATCATCATCAGCAAACTGCAGAAACGTGAGATTTCGCAGAGAGACAGAGGGAGAGCAACCCCTAGCAAGGAGTTCTCAGGATCCCCCATCCGCGCCCTTTGAACTGCATTTAAATGCCATTTTTCAGCTGTCCCTGCCCTGCCGCTCGGCTGCTCTGCGCCCTCAATCTCCCAATTCATCATCTTTCTTTGTCAACTTTTTGTTATTTGGTATTCCAATGCAGGCCCCTCTGGCCAGATAATGCATCGGGATTACATATAGGGGTTGCTAACGACGACGATGATGATGCTCTGCTGATGCTGGTGCAACTTTTGTGCATTTCCCCAGAACTTTTCCGGCTTTTCGGGTTGGCAACAATTTTCGTTGAAAAAGAACACAAAAAAAAAGGAGGGTACGCCTCTGCATCCCCCTTAATGCCGTTCATAAGCCCACCCAGAAGCAACCACGAGAAGTGGGAAAAAATCAGGGAGTGGTCGCTGCCTATTTTTGGGCTTTTCATTTCCTTAAAATCTTGGTGAAAAGACTTGGTTATTCTAAAGATACAAGCCTGGTTGCTACTTTCTCGACTAATACTATAATTTTTGTTAATTTTCCCTAACTGATTTTGATTGAGTTTCTTAGTTTTGGTCTATATGGAAAGTGGGATTTATCCCTATATGCAGAATCTCTCTCTTCACGCTCTCTCTTTCTCTTTGGACATTGCCATCTCTTTCTCTTTGCTCTACCCTCTCGCTCGCCCTGCAGATTTTGCAGCATCCTGCTTATCCCTTTTTGGCCCGATACACACACACACAGACCCAGATATATGTATATCTGTATCTGTGTGTATACATGCACGTGCGTCGTGTGCGTGTGTGCGAGTGTCCTGTACTGTGTGAGCTTTGAATTAAAAATGGAAAATTGATTTTTCCGGTTGCTCATATACACACACAATCGCACTCGCCGTGTGTGCGAGTGTGTGTGTGCGCGAGTGTGTGTTTTCCACAAAGCCGGAAAAGAAAGCTTGGTGCGTTTTCCTCGGGTTTTCCTTGCCGCCGCCGCCTCTCGTTGCTAATGACGCTCAACAATGTTAATGCCCCGACCCAGCAGTAAGCTATAGTATAGTGTTACAATACTGCTGTGACAGGACAATATCAATGGCAAGCGTCCGATTCGATGGATGTATTCTGGGATCTATCTCTTGGATCCTCTGGTTTTGGTATTTAATCATAATCACTTTGTTCACTAGCTGAAACACATTGATGGCGGGGGGCTTTCTCTTTTTCGATGTAGGTGGGGGGCTATCCAAAAGGGATTTGGGTTAGTTTCTGGCCCGCTTTCGAGGTCCGTGTGATCCGTCATCGGTCCGGGAGAAATTGCACGTACGGATACCCAAAGTTGACTGAAAGGCAGCCCAGGGTAGCGGCCACCATCGTCTCGATTTTCGTCGGCTTTCGAGGGTTGCGCGCGCATTCCAATTGCAAAATATCTCCCCCGATTTCAGGGGGTTGCTCGGTTCCAGTCTTCCCCCTCTCTCTCTCTCTCTCTCTCTCTCTCTCTGCTGCCGTCTCTTTCTCTGTCTCACAGCGGGATTTATGTCCCGCCGGTGGAAATGGCTGCTTCTGGAGCGGATTTTCGCCCGGTGTATACGACGACCGGCGCTTCTTTTTCGAGGGTGGTTACTTCCAGGCAGCTTCGCCGTTTTCCAGCTCTCAAAAACGAAGCGAAAGGCAAGCCACCCCCCGTAAATCGCACATATATGATATATAGACTTTTCCCAGAGCCAAAGTTTATGCGGCGCTCGCCGAGGCCCTCTGCACTTTGCCCAGTGCAAGTGCTTTTCACTTCCAAGCCTCACTCCCCTTTCGCTTTGGAAAAATCAAATGTAAAAACAATAAAGTTGCGCCATATGCTTTTAGCTCGAAAAAGAGTTGCCGTCCATGGCATTTTCATTTTGTATTTTGTGGCATTTTTCTCAATGAAATGCCAGCTCTCTTTCTCTGCCGAACTGCAGTTTTGTGTCTACATAAATTTTATGCACTTGGGCGGTGGGTGGTGAAATGCAGGCCAAAGGACAAACGACCCAGGGCAGGTGAGGGAGTGGGAAATTGCGGGAGGCTTTTGAAGAGCGGAGCCGAGCAATTTGTTTTTGGTCTTTCGCATGTTGTTTTTTAAGTCCGCCCCCCCCAAACCCAGTGTTATTGTTGTTTCTGGCAACGGATTGGGTAAATTGCATTGCAATTTTTGGCCCCGGGGAAAACACTCAGACGACCAGGGTTCTGTGGATTGAGTTATTTTCAGATTGCAGTTTGTCATCGGATAGCCGGTGCGGATTAGAAAGTACTTTGTCCTGACAAGCTGCTTTGAGCGGGGGAGTTGTAGACGACGGCTTGGGAATAGATTGGTGATTTCAGGTGCTGCATAAAATATTGTGTCAAAAGGAGCAATTTGTGGGCTTTTAACTGAGGTGGTTTTCTTTAAGTTGATAAATTGCTGAAAACCTTTTTGGAATTGTTACAGAGGAGATTTAAAAAACCATTAATCAAATTAAAGTTTCCGTTTTGTCTTTATTTAATACTTTATTAATACCTTTAAGTATACATTTATTAGATAATATTTTTATTAAGCAGAAAACAAAATAGGGAAGATATACCCCTTGGTCCACCTATCTTAATGTTTCTTAGACACTAGAACCCTAGTTTAACAACAGATCAAGTAAATTCATATATTTTCTGGAAATACCATCTTGCTACTTCTTCAAAAAAAGAAGAAGTTCTTGATTGTTCTTATAGCTCTTTATAGAAACCATATTGTAATATCGCTGCTCCCACAAACTAGTTCTTTATTGGTTGGCTTCCACTGTTTCTTAAGTCTTGCCAATGTCCTTAAATATATCAAGTCACCTTTAAGTGCTTAATTTAATGTGTACGCCATCAGTCCGAGGGAGGCCATAAAAAGTTGGATGATGGCTCGTGACCAGGCACCTTCCCTGCTGTTTATTTGACGCAATTAAAATGCGTGGCATAGGATGGGAGCGGTAGGGGTTCCTATGTGAAGAGGGAGGACCTTAAGTGCGCCTAATCGAATTACATATCGCGGTGACGACTGCTGATGTCATCGCCATCATCATATTTTGGCTTTTGCCCACACAACTTTCAGCAAATCCTTGCTCGCTCGTGACCCCCTCTCTCACCTTCAAAAGGGCTTCTTTAGCATTCCATTTTTCTGGGTCAGTAGCCATAAAATTGACAGACGTCTTTCACACGGCAAAAAATTATGCAGACGACGTCGCTTCGGAAAGTTCAACAACCGATGGAGGAAAAACCACACAACCACCCACACACACACGTGCAGGGGAAACCCCACCCGAAAATACCACCCCCAACCCTCGCGGCAGCGGCCATCAAAGCTTGCTTTTCAACATCTTCATTGAATTATTTCGCAATCTATTTTAATAAATTTCATATCCTTTGGCATTATTTCCCATTTCCTGGCAAAAAAATCAATAACGCACATAACGCAGCCACGATTTGTTTTTGCCCACACACACATGCGTTCCATTTAGCACATAAAAAAGAAAAATGTGGTCCCAATTTAAGACTGAAAATTGTCCCAAGCAGCGAGCAATTTTTTTATTTAGGGATTTTTCTTTACCAACCGAAACTCTCCTCCTTTTTGGGATTTTGTGCAGGGCGCAGGCGCCCTGGAAAATGAGCTTATATCTGAATGGAAGGAAGGCAGGACATGCAGGGGATGTCCACACAAAAGGTACAGCAATTTGCTAAGGGCATTATCAAAACATATTCATATTTAAGCGAGTTATTTATGTTGTTTTACTTAGTTACAACAGTTTGTCGTCGAGCAGCCAACCATGTAGCCTTGCTAGCCCGAAGGGCTTTTCCTAGTGTCAACACTCGGAACATATTTCTACCGTTAACTTGTATGATATTTAATTTGATTTCCTCTTTAACTCAACTAGGGCAGTGTATTTTCGCTGAATTTAATAAATTTATTTTTAATTTTCAAATAACAATTTTTAAGATCTTTTAACATCTACTAAAAGTTTGTAGTACATACATAGTTCGAGTTAGGGAAGTTTGACTGTATATATTTTTAGGAGAGACATGCCCACAATTTTGTATTCTACATCAAGGACTTCTTTACATACCAACGCCTGCCGCTGTAGGGCGCCACCATTGCACTTCCTTGGTCGCCGCTAGGTGTCGCAGCAAATAAAATCGTGTAGATACACTCAGAAAATGATTCGCTTGCAACTAGCAATTATTTTAATTTTAATAAATACACTTTGATATAATTTTTCACGAATAAAGCTTTAATAGAAAAGAACGATCTTCTCCTTGCCAATTTGAAAATTTTGGAGTGTGCACCAGGAAGTCTCACTATAAAGATGGAAAGTATTCCTGGGAAAGGAGTATTATTAATTGGATTCCATTGCAGATATGAGACACTTACCATATATAAAACTCTTTTCTCAGCATGTAGTAGGGAATCGTTCTTAGCGTATCCGGAACCTCAGAGCCAGACGGCAAGATGGTAGCCGTATGGTCAATTCTATGAAGTACATTGCTTCTAGGCTAATCTGACCACCTCCAATCCGGGCGAAGTTTACTTTTTTTTCTTGTCATCCTTTTCAACTGTCGGATACACAGGTCGCAATCAATCAAACAGATGAGTCTTTTAATGGAAGTAAGAGAGCATCGTCCTATGATTTTGAATACAATCAGCTTCGTCTTATGACTTTTTAAATCATTGTTGCCAGGCCCAAAGCTACACCAGTGACAAGTGCATGTGCTGCAACTTCTTTGGCGCTCAAACCGTCATCACCTTTCTTTTCACCGCCCCCCGAATCTGGAATGCATGGAAAATTTTCATTTTCATTAGTTGGCATTGTCCATGATGATCGTGGAAATTGTCAACGCATCCCAGACCACAAGATGGGCAAGGTGACAAAAAAGGATACACGATACACTGGCATAATAATATAGGAGACATAGATGGGATTTAGCAAGGACAATTTCTGGGAAGCGTTAAAAATTGTTATGTTAAAAACATAATAAGAAGCTCTTTGCTTTCAATTATTTTTTCTATAACTTCAAACTATCACTCACATGACGGGCCATTGACATCGCCTTGCCTGGCCAAGATCGCCCCGGGTGGCATTTCATAGTAGTCACGGCCACCCCACTGTAGAAAATAATAAATGAATTATAAATATTAAATTAAATAAATAAATAAAGATAGGATCAGCACTCACCTTGCGGCTCCTGTGTTTATACCAAGGTCCTTGGCGCGATTCGAAGTACTCGTAATGCGCCGAGTCCTTAGTAAACCAGACATCGTCCTTGGTCAGGCCCAGCCTGATCATGGCGGCAATTTTGAAGAACAAACCAACTCCTGATATGACCAAAATGGGGAGCACCTATGGAATGGATGACCTTTGTTTGAGATTGACATAAAAGTCGGATGAAAATGAACGTTTTTCTTCTAAAATGCTTTATGGAAAGAAAACGCTGCTATTTCAATAGCTTTAAAGTGGGTTGCATTTTTATAATTTCTTGTTAGATTTGTCATTAATTTAGAGACACAATTAATAAGATAATGGTTAGGGTTTCCACACAAATAATTAATTTTTGTGAAAAAGGTTAGGTTATAATTTGGTTGTAAAATTATCCATTTGTGAAAGCAGTCGATTCCTTCTCCTTGAACTATTTCGTTTTTGTGGTTTCCTGTATTCTGTATAAGCAGGTTTGCTTTGGTGTTCAATTTCCCTGGGGCCAGCAATGGTGTTGCAATTGCTATACACATAGATTGGAGGCCTCGGGCCGAGCTTAGTCGATCCGAACCCTCGAATCCATACCAAGCAATCGCAGAAGTCCGGCCAAAATGATGTCTAGTTTGACCTCCAATCCATATTTGGTCTACTTCTTTTTCTTATCCTCCTTTTCAACTGTGGAAAAGAGGATATAGTCATTTGAGCGCCTCGTCCTACGACTGCTCTAATCCTCCTTTCAACATTCCCAGCACTTTAAGCGGAAGAAGCCATCGCTGATGCACTCACGGCAGCAGGTCCTGCCATTTTCCTATAGGGTTCTTTTCGCTTCTTGTCAACTGGAAGGCATAAATATTTTGAATTACCCAAAGGGAAAATAATATTCAACGCCTCCGAAAACAACCAAAACCAGTGACAAGAAGTGAGAAATTCTGACAGTTCTTAAATATTAAACTTGTAATTTAAATATATTCTTTTTTGGCTGGGAATGTTGTCAGGAAGCGCTGAAAGAAGCTGTTTTTATTATTTGTGTTAATATTTGAGCAGTGCTTGATAAATCTAAGATCCTAGATTACCAAAGCAACTTACATGACGGTCCTGCTATGTCCCCTTGATAAGCTTGAACTAAGCCATCTGGAACTTCACATCGTTGATTGTACCTTAAAAACTGTGTATAGGTTTTCTTAAAAGTGTCTCTAGGACGTATTAATGTCTGAGCTTACCTTAAGATATCTTGGGCGGTAGAATAAACTATTTCGGGTCTCGGGATTTTCACAGACAGCCGTGTTCGCAGTGTAAGAAACATCATGCCTGGTCAGACCAATCTTTACCCAGGATATCACTTCGGCAACAAATGCGACAGCCGTAATAGCTATTATCGGTATTGCCTGTGGAATGGAACTCAAATAATAGTCTTGCATAGGATTTTGAAGATTAAAATATCCTTGCAGACAACTATATTGAGCCCTACTCGCAAAAACCCGGAACGGAAATGATTTTAAGAACCGCAAATATTTAGAAGAATATTTAGAGTATCGAGCCCCAACCGGAAAAATTAAAATTTTGAAAAACTAAAAAGATTTACTTAAATGTCATTCATTTTTCGATAGCTATATTAAAACCAGGTAATAAAAAAAATATTACTTTTTAAATTTTCGCGGTTAGGGCTTGATATAGTAGTCTGGGAAACACAACGAGCTAATTGATTATAATAAAAGTCAATCAATAAAATTTCAGTACTTTAAAATCATGAATAGACAAATTAGGTAATAAATGCCTAAATAGTTCCATTTTTAAATCGTAAATCATTCAAAATTGTTTTGAATTGGAATTTCTCAAGTGGAAGATGTCGCTCTCAACATCACTTTGCACTCTTTTATTTAGTATCGCCTTTCTTATACTTCTTTCGGAAGAATTCATGGGTGTAGGCAAAGAACATTTTATAGGGGCTGGATAAAA
The DNA here is from genome assembly GCF_025231255.1 of Drosophila biarmipes. Lineage (NCBI taxonomy): Eukaryota > Metazoa > Arthropoda > Insecta > Diptera > Drosophilidae > Drosophila > Drosophila biarmipes. Next base: position 21,776,327 of record NC_066616.1, on the reverse strand, counting down.
AGAGGTTGATATATGTTTTTGACATTTCTTAGATTTTTCAAACTTGGCGCCTTATCTGTTTGTTTTTATCATTGTAAAATCGTATGATTCCTAATTGCAAAAGTAGTTATAATATAAAATTCAAATTATTAGTTCAAAAAAGGAGAGTTAACAGAGCTGCTGTAGGTGGCGCGTTGGTAGCCGGAGCTAGTCAACAGAGTTTCTAGGGGACTTAACAGCGGGAGCGAAAAAATACCGTTCAGCTGTCCAGTCAGCTGTCACTTGGTATTTTTCTCTCCCCTGCGCACGCTGCTTCCGAAATCCTGACAACCGACGCCGGCAGAGGCGGAGGGCAGGCGGCGCTAAAGCAGCGGAGGCAGCGACATTCGAACTTCGCTTTCCGAACTGCGCAGTCGCAACCCGCAAGCCAGAAAACCCGAGAAACAGCACAAATACAGGATAAATTCAGTGTCGTGCAGCTAGAACATTTCCGCAAACGTTTTTGGGCACTTATTTATGGCTTTGGCCCGTTACACCAATTCGCGAGCTTGTTGAGCAACATAAAAAACTAAAACGCAATTCATTGCCATTGGCAACAACAAAGTAGAGCCGAAAAAAGGGAAGCGTAGTCAAAGCAAGTGGCGAAAAAACGAAACCGACAAAAAATCAGGAAGAAACAAGTCTATACTTTTTTTTTGGAAACCGTACAAGTGGCGAAATTCAGGCTTTTCTGGGAATAAAAAAAACCCAGATAGAATAAAAAACCAAAGGAAAACAGCTAAAACGAACGGAAAACCTCATTTCCTTGGACCAGCTGTCAGTGAAAAGGCCTTCAAAATTCAGATAAAGCAGGAAATGCACGCGCTTCAGGAGGGCGCCACCATGCTGCACCACCAGCAGCCGCCGCCACCCACTTCTGGCGAGGATCACCTGCTCACCGCCGACTCTTTCTTTTACGCACGCAGCAATCCCATGGAGAACGCGGCCGCAGCCGCCGCCGCCGCAGCAGCGGGCTTGATAGATCCACACCACAACCGGGACCTGCACCAGGCCCTGGTGGCTTCCATAGCCAACAATGGGGTGGCCGCCATTGGCGGTGGCCTGACCACAGCGGCGGTGCTGAAGAGTGCCGCCCAGCAGCAGCAGCAGCAGCAGTCACAGCAACAACCGGCGTTGGTGCAACAGAGCCAGAACTCGGTGGTCGTCTCATCTGGCCAGGATCAGCCCAAGCAGGAGCAGGCCCAACAGGCAGCCCTGGCTCTGCTCAAGGAGAATGTGAATGCCTCGGCTGGCGGGGGACAGAACAATGGCCAGGCCGCCATGGGGGGCAGCAACAAGAGCGGCTCCTCCGGCAGATCCACGCCCAGCCTGAGCGGCGGCAGTGGCTCCGACCCGGCACCGGGCAAACTCTTTGTCGGCGGCCTCAGCTGGCAGACGTCGTCGGACAAGCTCAAGGAATACTTCAACATGTTCGGCACCGTCACCGATGTGCTCATCATGAAGGATCCCGTCACCCAGGTAAGCCGAAATATCCTCTATTTTCACCTATTATATGTCGTATTCTTTGTGACGATGATGTACCTCCATAATCCCCCTGCCTTTCGGGTTTACAGCTACCATTTTGTGATTTACCTTTTGCACAGCTGCAGAACTGCAGGTCTTGTCGCCCTCTTTGCATTTCCCTCTTCCACCAGCCTTCCAGCCGGGGTTTAGAATTACAGTTCTTCGGCGTTACGTGCCAAAAACAAAAGAATCAAAGTGAGAAGCGGGAGCAGGAGCAGGAGGAGTAGAAGGATGGACCACCGAACCCAAAACCCAAATTTAATTTAATCAGGTTTTATATGTAGATCAGCTCGTCGGGGTTGATCCCCTCGGAACTGTTTATAGGGACACGAACTTAAGAACCAATTTCCTTGTCATAATTGGTATGCAGGGTGTATCGGTTTTCCTATAAACATGCTGGGCAAGCATTCCTGAGAAGTTTGATACTTGGGATATGGTTTTAAAAAGTTAGAATTTTGATGGAACTATTATAATAATATAAACTTTCTTATAGATAACTTTGGGATCTTAAGTCTTATACAATAAATTTCCGTTCTAGATCAGGTTCTACATGGTTATACTAGTATTTTTGATAAGAGTTTCTAAGAAACATCATGGGAATGCTGACGAATTAGAACATTACCAATATATCTTGCGTTAGAAGGTTTCCCTCGTAAAAGCAGAGTTTTGGCAGCGGAAATTGACCTTTTAGAAATGCTTAATGCCTTGAGCAATTTGTCCGCTTGATAAGCGGACATTATCCACACATCCTACATGCATTTGGTCGGCGGTGCCCGTGCACATACATTTCCCTTCGATTATATACAATGTGGCTCCCCAACGAAAAAGAGCGCGCGCGCTGCTTTCGGGCCATAAAACAGCAGCTGTCTTTGCTGCATTGTTCCTGCCCGAGTCCTGTTCCTGCGGCGCAGCTGTTCCTAGGGTTTCTGGGGTTCGGTGTTTAGGGATTCGGCACAGGACAAACTCTATACGTACACCTGGGGTTGTTTGCGAGCCAATTGCGCAATTACGGAATGAGTCCGAGTGAGTCGTACGGCCACGACTGCATGATAGGGCAGTTATATTCGCCGCGATCGACTAACGGGGTTGAGTCCTGACCCCTCAGCAGTAGAACCCGAAAGATACACACACACACACTCTCTACACACCTTTTGTTCCATTCCCCCTCTTTATGAAGAAGAAAAAACAAGAAGAGTATACAAGAAACAAGAAACAAACAAAGCGAGAAGAAAACTGGTTTACCAACTGTCTTTGCTTATGAAGACGATCCTTGCGATGGTCGGGGGAATACCATAGTCCATAAGCACCTAAGATCAGTCAATTAAATAGCTAGTCGTACGATGTAGTAAGCCCAATGTATGAACTACTAAACATAACATAATTTTAATAAACACAAAACCACAATCAAAAGTGAGGAATCTCCAGTCAAGGACAAGGCCGGAAGCCATTAAAGGAGCAGCAGACCAGCCTGATTACCTGCGGCCCAGGTAACCATAGCCACGATGCCAAACCACAGGATGACGAACCAGCTTAGGTACATTTTATAAAAAACAAATACAAAAAAAAAAAAAAACAATCCACAAAAGCAATCGCCAAGTACTTAAACTACTGTATAAAAAGAGAACGTTTAGCGTACTTGAATTACTCAATACTGGCGCATCGTAACTCTCGTATATCGTATAACTCTGAGCAACAATAATAACTGCATAATTGTAATCGTATCTCTAATTGAATGTACTCGTTCTTGTACTCTCCTAATCGTACTCGTACTCGTACTCGTACTCCGTATTGTGTACTTGGTTTACCTTAGCGTTTCTCACCCAATAAAACCAAAAAGTATTCAACAAAAATACAAATCCACGCATTGATTTTAAGCAAGCCTCCGAAAGCAAATCGAACTAACGAGTTTATCTTCCATAACTTACACCGTTGTTGAATCTAGAAATCAATTGAAACCATAGTTGAAAGAGGCGTGCTTTACCCCAATAATATACTATCTACCCATGTTCCCACCTTAGTGTAAGATGGAATCGAAATCGTCCTGGCAACTGTTGAATTGATTGTGTAACATAAATAAGAACCCTAGTTTAGCATAATTTACCCCATATTGCAATTTATTATCATATTTACAAGACCCCGTAAAAGTTAGAAGTTAAATAACCATTATCCGACATTTCGTTTGTATGTGTTTAGTTAATGCTTTTTAATTTACTTTGGCAAATCGAATCATTCAAATTAACAATATATTTTAAGTTGTGTACTTCGAGCAATACATATTTGCGTTCTGTTATGTCGCTGATTTTTTGTTCTTTGGGATCCCGCCGTTTGTAACCACATTAATTGGAAGAAATCCCTTATGCCTAGTAAATAGAACACCCAAAATTCGGCTTAAATTCATAAATCAAATCATAGGATATATATTAGGTCCTGTATATTTATGTAGCTAGTTGTGTTACCACACAAAAATCCCCGTCCTGAATAAAGCTCGCCTTTTAAAAGGAATTTACCCGAGGGTTAATAATACACTAGAAATTATATATTTTTCTCTTTAGGTAGGTAGTTTTATAGTTGATATCTATTTCTCTCTGGACTTATGTAAGATAAAATGTATTTGAGCCATTTGACTCTACTTTGCCCTAGGCTTAAGAACAAATTGTATCCCCCATTACTGTAATATATGTAACCGGTACGAGATTAGACTAAGCAACAAAAATCACACATTCGATACTCATTCTTTGTAAAAACTATTAAGTAATTGTTAAGCAAAACTAACCAAAGAAAACGAATTGTATGGCAAAACGGGTTAAAACATTAATTGCAAGAAAAAAAGCAACAAACAAGAGGGCTTTAGATCATTCTTAGAACACATATCTAGAGCATTCCCACTTTTTCTAATAAACCTATCTTGAACACACAGTGCGTTTTAGAACTTGCAATATTACACAGTAAAATTCACAATAAATATCTTTCTAAATTGTGTGCAATGTAATTTTATGACTAGTTTTGGAAATTATAGCTCTAAAGCGCACTGATCCCACTTTTCTCTATATCGAAGCCTTACTATCACACACACCATATGTAATTGCCGCATACATTTGTATCCTTGAGTTGAGTTCGCATTCACGGCAGAGTGAACGAATGTTTTGGTATCCTCCAGTTTTCGTGTATATATCTATGCCTCCTGTACCTACATATATATCTGGGATCTAGAGGGGTGCCGCATCAGTATGGTGAACACGTTGAATGCATATATTTCGTAATGTTTCTATGATATATGTATGTTCCAGTTTAGCAAATGACCATATAACGATCGATCTACTTGCGTATAACTATTGGTATTCTGTTAACAAAGCAAAAGTATCCTTAGACGAATTTTAGTTTTTAGTTGAAACATATTTTGTGTTCTTTGGATTTAAATTAAAACTTGTTTGTGTTTACTCCACGAAATAAACAAAAAAAGAAATATTGAAAAAACAATGCAAATTTGATGAGCAAAAGCGTAAAAAGGCCACGCCCAATTCAGTCGATAAAGCCATCTACATACATGCATATAAACTGTATCCGTATCTGTGTTTACATATATCTTTATATATAATTTTTATATACTTGTGGAAGGTCGAGTTCCGACCGACTTGATTGATTCTTACTTTGTTGGACTTTTGCTAACGTTCCGTAGGACATTTTACGATTATTAATCCTAGTTATATAACTACAACTACATTTGCAACTTAGACTTAGTCGCCTCTAACCGAAGCTCTGTCTTTGCACATGATTTTCCAAACCAAACTAATGTATTCGTGTCTGTTTGTTCTTTCCTTCCCACCAACCACACACAAATCTAAACTGAAACACCTACAGCGCAGTCGTGGCTTTGGTTTCATCACATTCCAAGAACCCTGCACCGTGGAGAAGGTGCTCAAGGTGCCCATTCACACACTCGATGGCAAGAAGATCGATCCCAAGCACGCCACCCCAAAGAACCGACCTCGCCAGGCCAACAAGACCAAGAAGATCTTCGTGGGCGGCGTCTCGCAGGACACCTCCGCCGAGGAGGTCAAGGCCTACTTCAGCCAGTTCGGCCCCGTCGAGGAGACGGTCATGCTGATGGACCAGCAGACGAAGCGCCACCGCGGCTTCGGATTCGTCACCTTCGAGAACGAAGATGTGGTTGATCGCGTCTGCGAGATCCACTTCCACACCATCAAGAACAAGAAGGTCGAGTGCAAGAAGGCCCAGCCCAAGGAGGCGGTCACCCCGGCTGCCCAGCTCCTCCAGAAGCGCATAATGCTGGGCACCCTCGGCGTGCAGTTGCCCACAACTCCGGGCCAGCTGATTGGAGCCCGCGGCGCAGGCGTTGCCACCATGAACCCTCTGGCCATGCTCCAGAATCCCACACAGCTGCTGCAATCGCCGGCAGCCGCCGCCGCCGCCCAGCAGGCCGCCCTCATATCACAGAATCCGTTTCAAGTACAAAACGCCGCCGCAGCAGCCTCGATGGCCAATCAAGCGGGTTTCGGCAAGCTGTTGACCACATATCCGCAGACCGCACTGCACAGCGTCAGGTAAGTGTTAAACCAATGTTATTTGGAACTTAACTAATAGATGGTAATCTCCCTTAGGTATGCACCCTACTCGATCCCCGCCAGCGCCGCCACTGCCAACGCTGCCCTGATGCAGGCCCATCAGGCGCAGAGTGTGGCCGCCGCTGCCCATCATCAGCAGCAACAGCAACAGCATCACCACCAGCAGCAGACCCACAATGCCCATGTGGCCGCCGCCCAGCAGCAGCAACAGAGCCACGCCGTCTCCAACTCCGCCACGCAGGCGCACTCGGCAGCGGCGGCTGCCGCCCTGGCGGCCAATGCCGCGACTGGAGCCGGAGCAGCTGGTGCCCACAGCCTAGCCGCTGCCGCCCAGCAGGCGGGCTTGATGGCCGGCAATCCCCTGAATGCCGCTGCTGCTGCCGCCGCCGCTGCTGCCAATCCGGCGGCCGCCTACCAAAACTATGCCCTGGCCAATGTGGACATGTCCAGCTTCCAGGGCGTCGATTGGAGCACCATGTACGGCATGGGCATGTACGTCTAAGACGCGGGTTTTGTTTGGTAATTTGAATGAAACACTCACTCACCTTACATCATACTCCACCACCATCCCACAAACCACACCCACTCTCATGTGAAACACCACCACCCCTAGTTGTAGTTCCATACGAAATCCACATGGCCCCCATCCATAAATATTCATAGAACCACACAAAACACTCTCATACGAAGTTGGTTTTCCTTTGAGTTTGGCTTAGTTAGTAGTCCGCAACACGGAAGGCAAATTAAGTATTATATTTAAGGCGCCCTCGGGCGAGTTCAATAAATACTAACTAATATATATATACATATAAAAAAACATAAGCAATATAAGCAACAAACAACAAAAAAAGCAAAGCGAAATCGAGGAAAAACAAAATTCAAAACCAAAAAGAAGAATTACGGAGCGATAGAGAAGCAAAAGAAGGAAAACACATTAAAAACCACCGATTGTGATTGCGTTTAAATGTAGCCGTTAATATATAATTTTTAGTGCATAAAAAACCATTAAACCTAATCCTAAATTAAATAAATAAACGTAAAAACTAAAAGTAAATATATATATAAATACATATTTATGAAAAGCAAGAGCAAGGAATGAATCTTATGAGTTGACTCACGCTCGTCTAACCCAGAATGGCGCTCATTATTGGAAAATCGAAGAATTCTTTATTTTTTGTAGCCCCAAACTCAACTGAAATCAATGAGAAACTACTCCTGCAAGGGCAGTATTAATTAATCGAATGAAACTGCAAAAGAAAACGTTTTGCTCAAGACAAAGAGTTATTGATTAATGTTTAAAAACCAAGCTAACCAACTAAAGCGATGAGACCCCAAATGAAACTACTATTTTAGAGGTTTAATTGAGTTCGAATTTAATTCACCCAGCATAGATTACAACAGCAGAGTTAACCAATCACCAACGAACATCACCAACTCACTTACACAAAAACCCAAAAACCCTCATCCCCTTTAACTTCTATCTCCCTAACTCTGTTCTTTGTACTTAATAATATAACATAAAACTACAAATACCACAACGAACAAACCAAATTTCTGTTGTGTTTTGTGTGTGCGACTCTTATTTGATTTAGTATTAGAACTAGTTTTGTCTCCACTCAATCTCAACCATTTGTAGCAAGTAACTCAGTAACATTTGTTGAATATTTTGGCATTTGCATAGTACTATTATTTTAATTTCGACCGACAGAACGGCTTCTTTTATACATTGTAAGACATTCAAGTGAGAACGAGTCCTTAGGGCAGTGTACTAATCTTTTAGATTTTGAACCCCCTCTTTCCAATTCGTATTTCATTTGCATAACCATCCAAGCAACTCATGAACCAGGTAACATTACTTTACTGTAGCTTATTGTTTTAAATGGCACAATCTTAGTTCTTAATATTATTTTGTAATTACCCTTATCTGTAGCATTTGCATTTGATTTTGCATTCGACAAATACTTCACCCATTGAAATACCAGGAAAAAACAAATCGAAATAAGAAGGAAACGGGAGCAGAAGCTCCTGGTTAGTTATGTATTTGTCTCATTGAACGGCTTGCATGTTTGAAGTTTAGTTTTAATTACTAGTTATCATTTGGAAAGTAATATTTTGCGTATGTAAATATTTAGTTTATATACATTACACACCTACACACACACATTATATGGAAAACAATGAAACATTTGAAGTAATTTTTGTGTTTAATAAAAACCAACGAACAAAACAACAAACAACTTTGCCACGTGAGCAAACATTTGTGTTTTCTTATGATTTGATTAACTTGACTGTAAATACTTGACCACATTATACTGTATCTTTTGATTTGATTTGATTTAAAGTCGTAAACCACACTCTGTATCTGTTGTTGTGCTGTGCTGTCTTTCTCTCTATTTATCTGCTCCTCTCACCCATGTGTAGAACTTATTACATTTCGATGCATTTGCCAGTACCAAAAAGTTAACGATTGTGTGCGATTGTGGAGAATTGTTTTTAATTCCTGTAGATTGTCGCCTCGAGGGGTGAGTATTATGATGTAATATCGTTTCGTATACCAAAGATTTTGCATATTAACCCGAAATTCATTTCACATTTGCTGGGCTGCTGAATTCGAGGCTCGAGTCCCCCATTTATCCATGTGCAGAAACTAATTTATTTATTTATTGTTAACGCTTAAGACTCTAACACATTCCACACGTGCTATGGTGCCATTTACTTATCAATATTAATATTTATAATTTTTCCAACTCTTCTGTCAGATCTCGATCTCAGAACAATTGCTTTTAGCATAAGATTGATTTTACCCTGCCAATCCAAGAAGAATACGAAAAATTCCTTTTTACCACATACACACTTTTTGTTCTATCGACATAATTTATAAAAAAAAACAAAACCAAATAAAAATATTTATATTTGATTACTGCATTTTCCATTTATTTATATTAGCCTAATAAGCAAGAAGTCAAAAAATGCTCTCATAGTTGCCTATGTTTATTGTAATACTTTGAGAATAATTTACAAATTTTTGGTTACTTTTCCGTATGCTTCAACATTAAGTCGGAGCGACAAAAAGTCGGCCCATTACTTAGTTATTCGTATTGTAACAGTTGCAACAGTCTGAATTCGATAAAAACAACAATATGTCTCTTATATCCAACGAAATGTTTTGTTTTCCATACTCGTACCAAAGATATATACCCAAAGTAGTAGCTTGCTGATTTTGATACTTAGTAACCAGATCGAACATACTTAAATAGCGCTCTCTATAAATATATACATATACATATATCTATTTTTTGAGTACCAATATTAATAGTAAAACTAAATTGCTCAAAATGGAGGGCTGGTTGATGTGTTTTGCTAAGAATTCAGAAATACAAGGGAATCCAAAAAACACCGAATTGAAACTGAAATATTTGTTTTTAAATTTTAATTTAATTTTAAAAACATTCAATTAAATATTTTAATATTCTTTTTTGAAAATAGGAGTAAAAAGAAAACTGCATTTCAGCCAGCCCCAAACCTTCATACATTTTACAAATAGAATCTGTATTTTTGACTTGTTTTCGTGTGGTATAGCGTCATCAAGATAGTCGGTTTTCCATCATTATTTATCTGCCCAAAAACTACATGAAGAACTTGCTGTACTATAGAACCAACATTACACACTGCGAATTGGAGTTTATCATTTCGTTTGACTTGTAGGTTGACAACCAACTTATTGAAATACAAGATACTTAGATAAACCTAGTTATTTATTCCTATATTATAGTTATATACACACATCTATGAAAAACGCATGACGAAACATGTACAGTAGTCAATTGAGTAACATCCCTATATATACAACGGCAATCTCCGAGATTACGCAGAGACAACCCCATATCATCTGTCACAGTTGTACCCCGAGTCAAGATCCCGAAAGTCCCACATTAGCAAGACATTAGCATTAACTACGTACATACTACCTACATCATACACACATACATCATATGACAATAAGATCAACTGTGTTTCAGCATTCAAGTGTCAGTATTCGTAAACCAAATTACCTAACAAACTTATACTATGTAATCGACAAGGAAACCAATCCTAGGGAACCTTTTGGATTTCGGATGCGGATTGAGCGGCGTTTTTAGAAATTGGAATAGTTCGGTTAGGATAGCGTTTGAAACAAGTTCTCCCGAGCAACTCAAGTGGCGAAAACTTTATAGATATTTACATGCATACATATATACAGATAGATACAGATACATATATATACATACGATGATATTTAGCAAGACCGTGATATATTCAATTAGTAAAACAAAACAAAAAATTATATATTATATGTATATATCAATTATATATTGAGGCGTCTCTCGAAATGTGTCAAATTGCATACTAAGAGTAGAATTTTTGGTATACCCAGGAAAACCCTGGGAAAAACAAAGTAAACATTTCATCAACTGTTGTTGTGAAGGCTACAAAACCACGCATATCACTTTGATGGTGTCAGAACCCAGAGTTTTCGAGTTTTACCCAAGAAAACCAAATCGAAAGTTAAACTGAATTTGTGAAAAGAGGTTTGCTGAAGAACTCCGCAGAGAATCTTTTTAACCAATCAACAAAGACATGAAAACAGCGCAAGAAACTGGATTTCATTTTGGATATGTATGGTTTTAGATGACCGACTTCGAGGCATCCAATAAAGTATTGTTGATTTGAGTGACTAATGAGGACCAAATTTTTAGCGAAATTCAGAAATCAGGTTAATAGATCCTAACGAGAAGGTTAAAATCATGCCCGAATGGAACTAGTTTAATTAGACCCCTATTATTTAATGACCTGGCATTTTTTGGCTTCTTGCTTATTGTTTGGCGTTGTTATATTTTCCTTATCAACAAAGCGCTATGAATAACACCGACACTAAAACAACCAACACACCCCACACACACCCTCAACAAGCTAGTCAATTGATGTGCATGGGCACAAGCTAATTCTTTATGAACGAATGCAAAAAGTGGTAAGTAAGCAGTGAACAACCAACAATAATGTGTAAGGGAAAATTCAAACCAAAAATCGAACGTACACAATAAAGTCTAAAAGCAATTATTTCCCCTGACTAACCCTGGGAAATATAAAAACAACAAAACATATAAATCACATTAAAAATGCTCTAAGAAACGTTTAATTTAATTTATTGAGAATTAGTTGGTAAGCCTAAGATTAAGTCCAAGTGTTAAATAATTTCGAAGCAATGCGTACAAAAGTATTCACGAGATACTTTTACGAACCAGCTATATATTTATCAATTGCTAAAATTATATTTAAATGCGTAACATATTATTAAGAAACCGTGAATGGCTACTTTTGCTCATTTCAGATGCTTAACGAAATGCTAAAATCAAAGACAAGACAAGTCGTATTCAAACCTAATTTAAGTGTTAAGCAAGAAAAATTCAAATATACTACAAAAAAAAAGCATAAAAAACAAACCAAAAAAAATATATACAATATATGTATATTTAAAAAAGAACATGTTTTCTTATATAGCAAGGAAGGATGATTACTTTAACTGGCTCGTAACATATCAATTCTACTGAGCTGTATTTTGAAAGGGAATGCAAAGAAAAACGAACGAATTCAACACCAAGTTCAATTGATACAACCGTGGTTTTTTTATTAGGGCTAAATACAATAAAAGTCGTGAAGAAAACACTCAAAAACTGAGGTGAGTAAAATCGCTAACCAAATTTTAGCAGAAAGCCTTGCTAAGACTTTCCTAATCGAAAACATAACTTAGACTCGTCTTCCAGCAACTAATTGAAATGAAAAAAGTTCTTACACCAATAGTGACAACGGGAGAAGGAAATTTTAGGGATAATAAAGATCAGTTATGTTTTGTCCAGAACCCCCGATGATTTCGAAAACCACTCCAAGGGGCGGACCGAGCTCAGCTTTTGGCTATACTTGTTACACGTAATCAATCAGTACAATTTTTGCAACGAGGAATTTTAAACGAAAGGCGACCATTCGAAGGAGAAATGGCGCAGAACCTTGTTTTGAGTTTTGATTTCAGGTTCTCCCGCTTGAAAAGGTTCCAAACACACAGATCGTTTCAACCCCTAACAAAAATAGCAGACGGGCGGAAAGCTCCCCTCACTAACTGTTGTAAATTTGTTTCTCCAAAGATTGGAATGAAGGTCAAGGAAAGTTGAAAAACAAACTATATAAACGATAAGCAAGTGCATTATATTGAACGATTTGGTAAACAATACGAAGGCTAGCGATAAGTTTTCATATATATATATATAAAAACGATATAACTTTTAGGCCATAAGCAAACCAGTATGAAACCCCTCGAATTGAGTTTGGCTTGGGCTCAGAATCGTATCCATAGATCGGAAAGTATGCATAGATCAGTTCGATTGTAACAGCCAAGCTTAAGTGCATTTCTTTACGAAATGCTTATTATTTGTTTAGCCTGTAACGAGAAATGGATATATTATATACACAACACCCTGTATCTTGTACTTGTAACATGTAACTGCTGTCGCTCTACTTCTCGCTCTATACTTGTAGCGATGTTTAGACACTAACATATATACTGAAACCCCATATATATAATTCTTTCGATATATACAAAGGACATGTAAACGGTATTTACTCTTTTAGCCCAAAGTACCCCAAATCCAAGCCGAGAAAAATCAAACAAATTGCTGACGAAAATATAATGTGAACCCTTTGTGTAATTTTCCTATTGAAAAACTTCTTGGCATAAACCCTTTTTGAATTGAATTGAAATGAATAAACGAAATGTGAAAGAAAATTTTACAAATAGAACCGTTGTATTTGATTTGAGCTAAATGGAATACGAGTACTATAACATCTGGAAAAGTATATTTGTAATTTGAAAGTAGTTTGCACGAAATAATTTCTTCCTGTATAATGCACAACAAAAAAAAGTGAAGTGTCTGTACAACATATTGTATTGTTAATGTTTAGCGTAAGACTAGCTGTAACTAAATCTATATACTCGTACATTCGTATGGTACTAATTAGTTCATAGTTGAATTAGAAACCACCGTCATATTAGACTTTGTAAAATGTACTTGTATAACGTACTCTTTGTTTCGAACTTGATACCACGTAATCGTAAAAGTAATGGTAAATGATTGACATTTAATAATATCGACATTGATTATATAAAAACTCACTATCAGTAGTTTTCCAAGTATTTTTTTGTAGACTATACCCGGTGCTTATTTTATTTTTTCTAAACATTTAATTCTCAAATATGTACAAAATATTATGTTCCTTCGTTTTCACATACCCATAATATTATTATTCTTTAACATTTAAATGACACATTCTCCATCAAACAGTTGAGTACCGGTTATAAGTCGGTATTTTAATTTTAGTAAAGATTTGTCTTTTAAGGATATAATTTTTACTTTGCTCTTTAATTTTTTAGTGTATGATACTCAAGCTTTTAGCGCAGCATTTTCTTTCAACCATTCTGATTTGTATGTAAATTAACAATTTTTTAAAATAATTTTATTAATTTGCTTTATCTTAGGCTTAGACACACAGAAGGCAAAGCATGGTTTTTGATACACAAAGATATCTCAATGGAAATCAATGATCAGCAAGCGAAAACCTAACTCTTTTTAAGAAAATACATATGCGACAATACCCTTTTTGTGTGAACTCAAAGTTTGTTAGAGAGCATCCTCTAAGCGAAAGGTAAATCATATGATTCAACAATTAACAGTCAGATCTTGTAGGTAGATAGTCAGAGCGAGGACAACATATAAGCAATATATAACTTTGATACCGATGTGTTAATGTTGAGGCAAACTCAAGTAATAGATACATATAAATTAAATATATATTTGTATTTCAAAGATGTGCCGTAAGCGCGATCTTGAGCATTAAAACGGTGACCCAAAAAGCTAACACTAGAACCCTAAGCGCTGAGTTGAACGATGAACCAATTTATTGACACACCGATGTTGGTCGTTATAAGCAAAAGAACAAAAAATGGTAGCTCATAAAAGGAGTATTAATATCTCAAAAATGAATTAAATGTTTTACGTTGCAAGTGTTTGTGCAAGACAAAATTATATACAAAAACCATTGAAAAAACTGTGTCGGATTTCGAGAAGTTTTCGAAATGCTGTTCCCAAAGTTGGTTGCCCTTAGCTTCTTATGCCGTATAAATATATTATTGAAACTTAAATATTATATAAAGTATTTATAGATAACGTATAGATTTGATTAGACCGTAGTACATACATACATGCACACTCATTCACACTAAAAGACAGACATCAGTTGGTATTGAGTAAACTTGAATTTGCGTAAAAATTTGCTGTTTGACTTTGACCCACACGAAACTCAAACCGAACTCATCTTAAATGTTGCAGCGTATTAATATAATTAATTATATATATATACTATATACATATATACCACAATAAATGTTTCACATAAAATAATTTGCTCTGTAGTTTCAACCAACTTCATTTTCCGTGCATTTCCACACCCAACACATCTACTTATTATGATTTTGTATCTACTATATGAATCTTGCGCGTAGCTAGTTGGATTAAATTGGCCTTTGTTCGATTTTTTTAACAACTACACTAATTAACATTTTATTTGATATTTTGCACCGAATAACCTTGTAAAGGTCTATCCTACTTAGAACTGCTCCAAAAGTCTGTTAGAGGCACTTAAAGTAAGCATAGAAGTAAAAATTCACCTCTTAAAGATTCCAAATATAGGTTAATGGTATGGTAAGTTTTGGATAGGGTTTTCAGGGCAAACGGCCTTTGACACTCACCCCCCAATGATGCATAACGGCCTTCTTCGAGAACACACAGGGATCGTCATCTAGAAAAGGTACCAGGTTCTCTGCAAAGAAAATGGTTCCTTAGACCTGAAATGGATATCTGCTAAGTCTGCTACTTACTCCTAACTAATAAAGTGCGGGTGGACGGTGGTGGTTGCAACTAAGGATGGGGTCGATAGGGATTATTACAGGGCCTCCTCAGGTTATCCTGGCTTACCTTTGGCACGAGTAATAAAGGAGCGCGCCTTCGGAAAGCTTCAGCTGTAAGACGAAGCGCCATTTTATTAAAATGTGCTAGTCCAGTATTTTAAATTTTCGAATTTTGAGTAAAAATTTGTTTTAGCTTTGCCAAAAGGAGAATACTTGTTCTGATAAACACGAAATTTCGATAAAGACTAAAATCTGTCGCTTAGATATTGTTGACGTAGTTTTCTTGTGTTCTAAAAAGGGGTATATTTATTGAAAGTTACAAAAATTATTTGAACACCAATAAAGATAGGTCCTTCTACCATTTTAAGGCCCACAGATTCTTGAACACAAAACCATAACTTCTTGGCAATTGAAAACGAAAACCACAAGGCACGTGCACAACAATTGAAATTTATTTAAAAATAAATTAAATTTTCCTTCCTTCTGTTTGTTTTATTTTATAAAATTCTTACACAAGGATTACATATAGAGAATGCGCGACATTCGCCTCTAAGTGTGCATGTGTATGTGTGTGTTCTTGAGGGACACCCATGTCTTCTCCAGCCGCTGCTATAAGTAAGTATGATTGAATCTTTAGTTTGTTTTCACACCGCAATTTCGAATGGTTCATCTAGGCTGCTGCTGCTGTAAATCGTGGAATTTTGCGAGTCGGGGATTCTTATCTGGGTAGCGAGCAGATCTCGCAGGATGTGAGCTCGCCGCGGTTGATGAATGTGCAGTGGTTGCACGTCCAGGTGTTGGCGTCCAGGTCCATGGCCTCCGAGCCAGCAGCTCCGGTACTCGCCGAAGCCCCGCCGCTGGGATAGCTGGTGGTGCCCCTGAAAGGAAGAATATTTAGTTAGACACACTCTTAGTTAAGGATAATGAACGAGGAAAACTCACCCACTGCCGCCGGAACTGGCCTGGATCAGCGACTCGAGCAGCTTCCACACATCCTCCACCTTAAACTGGGCCGCCTGGTTGGGGTTCTTGGTGCGCACCGCCTCCAGCAAGGGACCCATGTGCTGGCGCAGCGGCAGCATGTCCATCTTGTACAGGTAGACCAGCAGGTGGAAGTCGGAGATGGCCTCAAGGAACTCCTCGTCGCCCCAGGCGGACAGATAGCAGCTGAGGGCGTTGAAGTCCTGCAGGTGGCCGTCGATGTAGCGGTTCTCAATGGGGAACTGCTGCCGCTTGTCGTACTCGGTGAACGTGTAGATGGGCTGCAGCGGCGTGGAGGCGGGCACATCCACCAGCAGATACTCGACGGGCAGGGGGCGAGCCAGTCGCTGCACCTCGTTGCCGTACTGGTCCTTCTCCTGCAATAAGAGCGGAATTGAACAGGTTATTAGGGGCTTTAACCAGGCTCAAACCCGGCCAGTCTTGGCCCAGTGACCTACATCACAGCGAGACCTACATCGGCGAAAAAAACACTTGCTGACGTCTGATTTGCTCTCTTTTGTTACCCCCATTTTAGTGGCTGCCTCTCTAAAAGCTCGCTGGCGGGCAACCTGTTAGCTCGGCAATGACCTTGCCCACATCCACGAAGGCCGGCGGCACTTGTCTCTGGTCTTGGCCCAATCAGGGTCGCCAGGAGCCAGCACTCAAGACGGAAGCCCGGCCAGAAGAGCCTGAAAGTATGCTGCTTAAATGAAACCTTGTTCCGGGAATCCCCTGATGAAACGATTTTGCACACTTGAGTCGGAATAACACTGTATTTTTTATGCTTATCAATGTGAATTGATTAAAATAAATGCTTTCTACGATGCTCCAAAATTAATATAACACTCTCCATGGCCGTCATTAATGTAAAAATTCTGAAAACATTGTGAGCGAATGTCAAATTACATATTCATCAACTGCGACGCAGCCACCAAAAACGCCTGCAGCCCTATGTTACAATTTCGTTATTAAAAAAATGGGGGCGGAAAAACGGGACACAGGGGGCGTTGGGGCCCAGGATAATCCACGCCCTCTTGGCTCTATGATTCCCGTTTCAGTTTCGTGACAAACGCAATTAACCGGTGTCCGCTGGCCGGCCAAAACGGGGGCGTTTTAACCGCGGAGGAGTCAGCATGGCAACACTTCCTACTCGATGCCGGTGCATTCAATCGGAATGGCATAGCACGCCTCGCATGCATAAGTTAATTAGCTCCGGAGCCCAGAAAACCGAACCGGAATACCTGGATACCTGGGATAGCTGGTCTACCAGGTGGAGCAGAAGCTGGTCAAACAAAATCTGTGCACGTACATAATAGAGGTTGAGCAAGAGGATATTGGACCAGCACCATCTGCGGGCTCCTATAACCATGTTAAACTACTGCAAGCCACTCAAAACTTGTTGCATTACGAATTTCCGCATCCGTTTGCGTCAGCGGTGGCAAATTGAGTTTCGCACTTTAAATTCAATTGCAACAAACTTTGCCCCAATCCACAGCTTCAATGCGATGAGTCGCCTATCTTTTGTCAATTATCAACTTGGTCGGCGGACAATTGAAAGTGGATTGAAATCTGATGGGTTTGGGCGAAACAATGCAAATTTACTGGACCTGCAAATTAAAGCCATTGGGTTGGGAGTCTGACATCAAAGGACCTAATCCTATTAGTGATCAGGCCAAAATTGAATTTTCAAAGTGGTGGAGCACACATATTGTCCATCATTAAAGGGCTGAAACTGTTAGCCTAGTCCAGTTTAAGCTTCCATCTTTAAAGAATACAACGCTGTATTAAGGTAACGTGTCAGATATAATAGTCTATATATATAAAGCTATCCATTAGAAACCAAAAATAAAATTACAGCGAAGTCCACTTAAATGGAACTAATAAAAAGCATATCATTGAATTCCAAATAAATTTGAAATGAATTCCTTTTAATCCTATTAAAATATAAGAATCCAATCAATCTTTTTAAGGATACAATTCACGTGTAGAAAAGACAATTCCCAAATCCCAATCATACATTCAGAGGAGTTCATCCTCGCAATTACCACTGACTAACCCCTTTATAAGTTACTTTTTTTTTAGAGAGTGTAAACCAGATTTCGGTTTCAGTAGCAGGTAATAACTGGTTGCCTTTCAATTGACTTAACAAACTAATTACGCCATGTGTTCTCGTTCTCCAAAAACCAAATGCAGTATCACTTCTGCTTAGAAACCCAATGGCAGAGACACAAAATGCAAAAGTGGGTTGCAGAGTTGAGTGCAAAAATATTTGCATGCCCTGCGGAGCATAAAAAAGAGTGTTGAACGAGAGGAGAACAGCTTGACATTGACATTGGAAGCCACGCGGAGAGAGCCAGGACAGCCAGAGCTTTGCAAGCTCTCTCCCAGGACTATAAAAGCCACATCCTGGCCAGTCGAGGCTGCATTTGCCAACAAATCGCGCAACAGGGCAGGACGAGCCCAGCTTCGAGTTGCTTCGAAACGGTCAAAACGGCACGCGTTATCCTCGGTTGTTAGTCCTGTGCTCCGAAAATACATCCATCTATATAGCCATTTGCATTTTTTTGTTGGCTAACATGCCTGGTTCGAAGGAGGAGACGCCACATCCGATGCACAGAGCCATTAGCCAGCAGGGTCACCATGTTCTGGACGGCGGTAGCCTCCTCGACGCTCTCCTCGAACAGCGCCGAGAGCTCGGCGGGATTGGCCAGCGCGGCGCCCAGCTACCAGCAGCAGCACACGAAGCCCTCGCCGCTGAGAGCCTCCTCCAGCAGCTGGCAGCTTAGCAATGCTGCATTCAAATCGCGTCTGCAACAGCAACAGCTACTGCAGCAGCACCAGCAACAGATACAGATACAGCAGCAGCAGCAGCACGAGCAGCAGCAACTGCAACTGCAACAGCAATCCGGGGAAGTGGCCCAACAGGAAGTGCAGGCAAGCAAGGAGCCCAAACACTCTGCTGGGCAGAAGCACAAACTTTCAACGGCGAACATCAAAAAGAAAATCAGTCCAAGGAGTGAAAGTAAAATATTCAAAGCTCTCACCTCCTGCAAGTGCACCCAGAAGTAGGGTGAAGTGCAAGTGTACAAATGTCAAAACAATAAGAACCCAACAGTTCAATATTTTTTGATGCATTTTCAAGTTAGCAACTATGAAACCAAAACACAAACTAAAAGAAAAACAATAAGAAACCAAAACAATAAAGTTCCTGAGGATTTAAAAGTGAGACACATTGAGTAATATTTGCATATCACACTTTGAGGAATAAAACCTATATCTAATGGTAAGATTCAAGTTTTTTAAGAGGTTCTTAATTATAAAATAAACATGTTATAAAATTAATTTAAATGAATACTAAGAAACATAAAAAATTCAAAACTCATCAGAACTTTATATAATATAAAAACAAATCAAAAATAATAAATTTATAATATTATATATATTTCTTGATATTATTTCTTGATATTATTTCTTAAAGGTGCTTAGACTTCTCTACCTCACAACACATTTAATCAGCAGATTCGTTATCATATCTCAGCGGATGCAGACCTTCAGCCACACTTATTCGCCACATTCCATTTGGCATCCATCAAAGTTTCGCTTTGATTAGCAAATGATTTGACATGGTGAAGGTTAATTTGCATGATTGAAGGCTGGCAGGAAGGCTTTTGGCCGGCGGGGCAAAGGGCCATCAATCAAAAAAGGTCGATTTCCCGCAAAAGTATGCTAATTATTTGTCATCTCTAGTCGCAACCCTAATAAGTAGCGTGTATAAAAACTACAAAATTGTCCGAATGATTTCTGATAGAAAGAACTTGGTTTCCTGTTCCTTGTGAAATTTGATAGTTAATGAAGGCTGCTCTCTATTCTGAAGGACATCCAGGAAAGCAATTTTCTTGGTACTATGATTTTTTATGTGCAATCTTCATATAGGTTCTTAAAGTAAGAAAAATTTAAGTGATTCTTTGAAAAATGACCATGTGAGATTTTATATACAGCATTCATAAAATAGAAAATATGAAATCAAACTTAAACACGGTATAGTCGCCGCCTTCGCCTATTAGGTATTCTCTATTCAGCTGATGGGAGTGCGAGGGAGATAGAGATAGGCATGCAGAAAATCGGCTGTTTCCGAGATTTATTTTGTTATAACTTTTTAATGGGTGATTCGATTTTAAAAATGTTTGGCATGTAGAGATATATTGATAATCAAAACAAAATCTCATTAACACTTAAAAAAAATATTACAAAACATGGACCCTAAACAGGTTTTTGATAGGCTTTTTCTCTAATAGTAACAAGTGTAAGAACAGAGGTGTATTTTAATTTTTAAAACGCTATGAAAGCTCCCTGTTAATTCCCTTTGGCCAGCTGGTTTGTTTTTGTCGATTAAAATGCAATTTTATATTAACTAGTTCAACTATAATTGCTTCTAGCCTTGCAAAACTTTTTAAAAACTGCAGAGTTGCGTAAGCCTGGGAAGTAAAAGTTGCAATTGAGTCCCAAAGAAACCTAACCCGGGCTGTTATTCAAATAAAGTCTATCAACCACACAGCTCGCTCACCAACTTCCTGGCGAATATGAAAATGAATCGCACACTTGACCATATGGCTGGGAAATTCACAGCACGTTTGCACTGCCATTAAAATGGGGGAACCAATTATTGTCCTGTGGCCTTAGTCCTAGTCCGCTTATGGCAATTAGCAAAGGGGCATTTTGCCGGGAATTGAGACCTCCTGCCATTACATCCTCGGCCCATCGAAGGTGACACACAGGCACGCAATAAAAATTTATTGCCCGGCATAAAAGCGAAAAGCCAGGGCCTTGTCCAATGTCCAACGGCACTGACAATGAGCCCAAGGAGAAGGAAGTGGGCCAAACCAGGCCACAAATTGCTTATCGATTCGCAGATTTGCCTTCGCCACTTTTTATGATTTTTTCAGCCGAATGCTTGGCCGGAATTCGCTGACGCAGTTGCGAAAATTGATTGAGTAGACAATGCCAGAGGCAACTGAAATTCTGAATTATTTACAGGGCAAAGTGCGCTGAACACGGAACATATGAACTTTCATTTTCCGGAATCGTTTCAACTATAATATATATATTTTTTTCCACTTGACCATTTTCAATAAGACTGCATTTAAAGTTACTGGGAATTCATTAAGCCAGCATATATTCGCTCAGGCAAATGGCAGTTGCATAAAACATAAGCCACGAGCTTTTCCGGGCGTGGAAAACTTTTAATTTCATTAGGGAATCGGATGTGCTAAGCGAAAGGCTTCGACATGTGTTATAAATAAGTACACATCCACGAGACCAGACAAGCGGTGATTTCGGTGGAAGTCCCCTGGGTGGCGACCCGAAAGACATCAAAATGTGCAACAGGCCTGTTAAAAATGTATAGGAACACAGGTTGGCAATTTGGATAAATAAATCAGGCGGCGTAGATACATTTTTCATGGAAAAATACAAATTAAACCCATTTTTAGTATGCCTCCTAAATCCCTATTAAAAAGCTTTATTTGCAGCATGATTCATAATTCGCCACAGCAGGTTTAGTCGGGGTGATTATGAGCCCACGTGGAGAGTATAAATAGCCTTTTAAAACGTCAACCATTTCACCCTTTATCCCCACTAATTGCCACAATTGACATTTGATGGCAACTAAGTTTCAGTAAAACTTATCCAATTACGCAGGCTTATAACAACAGGGAAAAACAAGGGGAAAAACAACTCCTACTACAGAATTTACCACAGCAAATGGAATTTAACAATAACATTTGTCGGGCGCACTAATTAAGACATTCAAGGTGTAAACGTGTCTAAATGTGGCTTAAGCCTGAAAAATACTGACACAGGTCGGGCGGTTAAAGTAAAGTATGCCAACCGACCAAAAGCCACAGAAATCTGTCATTGTCTTGCCTTAGCTTTCACTGGCTTTTCTTTCTTTTCTCCATTTCAAAACACACTGACTCTCGTCTTCAACAATTGTCATGAATAGAGTGCGGCACATTGTCAACTTAATTTGCAGGCGCTGTAAACAATTACCGAAACGAATGCGCGAACATTTTGTACATTTTTCATTGCAAACACAACTTTTCGGGTGTACAAAACAATTGCCATAAATATGAATTTGTGCCAGGGCCTGTCAGGCAATTTATTTGCTCAATTTAAGCATTTGCTTCGATGGCGAAAAGTGTCAAAAAAGAAAAGAAGACGGATTCAGATCCCCAAAAAGTAGGCAACTTTTTTATTCTTCATATGCCACATGCAAAAGGGACTTCCCCCAGTAATTGCTGGCAGCCAGCTAAATTCGCAGACAGCTTAAGACATTTGCATAATTGCGGAGCAAAAAGGGGGGAAAATGTAGAGAAAGTGGGGAAAGTAACTGGCAAACATACAGCCAAAAGTGAATAATAAACAGAAAACAAAATAGGCGTAAAGAATGCCAGAAACGTGTTTCACGCTGTCCAATGGCATGGAAGAAAATAGAATCCGGGTTGGACAAAAAAATGAAGCCTTCAGTTTGAGCAGGTGCACTTTAACATCGTGACAAAAAATGGGAAACGACACACAGAAGGTCGCTTCAGAGCTCATTTTTCAACAATGTTTGCCAACCGTTTTTGTTTGCTCTGCCTGCCGAACAAATTGCTGAAAAAAGGGGTTTTACTGGACATGTAATATGGAATTCCTCGAAATTTGTATAGTTATGATGTGCACCCTTTTTTATATGCTACTGCGACCAAATTGAAGTAATTTTTATACTGAGATACAAAAGAATCTACCATACATCAAAGAAATATACTATTTTATAACATTTCCTATATTTAAATACATTTTATTTCCGAACCCTTTATAAATAACAAGGCTTCAGTTCCCAACTTTACCCAATCAGACGGGTAATTTTTGCAAAATCGGGCTAAACAGGCGTCGCAATTACTCCGATTGAATATTAATTAATTTGTTTAACCTAGTTCCGGGCTATTTGAGCAGTAACCTATGCCAAAGCACCCAACATAAATAGCACACGCATGTCGCTTGCCCACAAAGTTTTGGCTTCTGGTCAGCAGTTTGTCCGAATTCGATGCCATTTCCTTTGGGCCAGACTTCTGTGCGTTGCCAGGGGCACTTTTACTTGACCCCCGAAAACCGCTTGTTACTCATTAACTTGGGGTTCCAGCCCTCGGTCGTTCTGTGCCAAAGAAAGTTTGATTACACAGCTTAGAACAAAGTCCCAATAACTGCCGCACGGCGAAAAACTTTCTCCGGGGAATTAGGCCAGAATCTTAAGAAATGTGGGCGAGAGGTTAATCACAATCGGCTCAAAGAATAAACAATTTGAAAATTTACAAAGTTTTTTGCGGATTAAAAATCAGGAATCAGGAAAAGGAATTCGTAAAGAATTTCCCCCGAAAGTTACTCAATAATGAGACATCATAATCAAATATTTTGAAGAAGAGTAGGTGAAAAGGTCTTTGGTGTTTGTTTTTTGGGAATTTTTTGTTTTCGTTGTATCAGAAACTTTTCAATTTCGTTTAGTTTGCCTATTTATTTATTGTGCATAAGCTGCTCAAGTCAAGTGCAAACACAGTTGAAGACATCTGTGGATGATTTGTGGGAGGCCGCAAATTAAACTGGAAGTGTTTATGATGGGCTATTTTGGCTTCGCTTGAGAGCAGTTGGGGAATTATTTATTTTAAATATTGGTTTAAAATGTGTTAAAAAAATAGTATCCTAGAACTCCTGGCAAAATGGTTGCCAAATGTCAGATGTGTTTTTCATCTCCCCAGTTATAATAGTACATTCATAGAAGTAGGAACACCTAGGAGCAAGTTCTATTCAAAATCTGAATAATTTAGGTCGAATTTTCTAATTTTTTAGTACTGAGAAAAGATGGAGTCGTCTGTCCAGGTGCCCAAGGAGCTGGAAGCGCTGCTGAGCTGCGGACTGTGTCGTCGTCCATTTGATCTGGCCACCGGGCTGCTGCCCAAGGAGCTGGTCTGCCAGCACAGCTTCTGCGAGGAGTGCGTGCTCAGAAGCACAGTCCAGGAATCCACCGAGTGCATCTGTCGTCTGTGCGGAGTTCGCACTAAGCTGCAGGGCCACAAGCTGCCCGAACCTTTGGCCATCATGTTTCTACTCCGTGAACTTCCCGCCTTGGCTTTGGGCAGGGCCATGTTGGATTTCTCCAAGAGGAGCAACAGCAGCAACCCCTGCACCATTGATAATTCTGGCGAAGATCCCAAGGATTCGCCTTCGGACAACTGGTTGGACGAGATCTGCGTGGACAGCTTTCTGGCCAGCAGCGCCGAGCACTGCTTCATCCATGCCATGCCCAACTCCACTTGGTGCCACAATTGCCAGCGTTTGTTATGTCGCGCCTGCTCCGATGTCCCACTGCATCGGGAACATCGCATGGTCCGCCAGTTGGACTACCATGACGTGCTGCGCCAGCTGCTCACCTCGGAGCTGGTCAAGATCAAGCGCACGGTAACTCAATCCTCCGAATTGGCCTCTCGCGAAATGATTTTACTGCGCGAGCTGTGCGAAGCCTGCTACCACGTCCAACTGCACATAAAGCGGGTGATCTTGGAGCACCATCCCTCCATCGTGTCGGCCAAAATGGTGGGTTGGCATCAGCGCGCCGAGCTGGATTTAAGTCAAGCCGGCAGAAATCTCACCGGAGCCAAAATGATGCAACTGCTCACCCAGTTGGTCCAGCAGCGGCGCAAGTTCGAGCGCCTGTTGATGGAGATTCACTTCCAGTGCCGGATGCGGGCTGCAGTCCAGGAAAACGGCATGCAGGTTCTGGATTTCGAGCAGCTCAATGCCAGGCTCCTGCGGCTGACCAGGGATCCTATCCCTAAGGAAGCCCCCGCCAATGTGGAACCACCGCGGGCCCTTATCCTCACCAACTACTGCGTGTTTGCCTACTGGACCGAAGTGCAACGCTTGATGATGCCTCCACGCCCCAAGACTCCGTCGCCGGAGCCAGAGTTGCTGCCGCTATCCCGGCGAGCGGTGGCGCCACCGCGTTTCAATTACCGCCAGCGAGAGGCAGAGGTGAGGCTTCACATGCAGCACGTTGAATTGGATCAGAATGAGGCATTAGGCCGCCAAGCGGAGGAGGAATCCTTCGGCACCGGCTCCGGCTCCTCCTCGCAGAGCAGCAGCAATAGCAACAGTCAGAGCAGTTTCTCCTCGCTCCAAGGCAACTCCACGGCTCCGCAGCAGACCACCCATTATGTCCTGGACACGGAGCACTTCCAGAGAGTGGTGCAATATCGCGAAATGGTGTGGCAGGAGCAGCAGCAGTGGCAGATGCAGCAGTATCTGCAGCAGCCAAACTACCAAATGGTCCAACCGGGAGCCTCATGGGCCAACTGGGAGGAGCAGTGGTGGCAGCAGCAGTACCAGCACCAGCAGCAGCCGCAGATCTTCAGCCAGCAGAGCCAGGAGTATTACCAGGAAGGCACTCCATATTCCCCGGTAAGCATTGTCCGGCAGCCCTCCGCTCACTGTTATCCCATCTACTTTCTGGACATGGAAATAGCAGGCCAACTGGCCGGACGGGTACTAATCGAGGTGAGATCGGATGCCGCTCCCCGCATGGCGAAGAACTTTGGAGCCCTAGTGCGGCATGACCGGGGCTACGGCTACCGGGGCTGCAGCGTCTTCCAGGCCTGGGGAGGCGAGAGCATAATCACCGGTGATTTTGAGTCGCACAACGGACGCGGGGGCCACTCGGCCTTCGAGGATCGCTACTTCATGCCGGACGACACGGGCTTGCCGCCACATCGGGGAACAGTTGGCATGCGTAGGGGACAGCGGCGACAGGACAGGAGTGGCTTCGTGGGCAGCCAGTTCCGGTTGATCCTCAACGAGATGCGCTCCTTTACGGCCATCTTTGCGCACATAGTCCAGGGCATAGAACTGGTGGACCGGATTGCGGCCAGTGGCAATGCCCTGGGACGCCCGGCACTCAGAAGCATCATCCGGGATTGCGGCGAATACCATTCCAATCAATAAATCCAGGTCCTCTTCAAAATCCAACAAACCCTAACCACCAAGCAACAAACCCTCCCGAAGAAACTACAAATGTAGTTGTTATCGTAAATGTACAACTGTCCCCGATATCTACTATATCTATACAACTCTTGGTATTCTACTGATCTTGGTACGAATTTTTGTAGAAATAATGAATAAACTTCCCTGTCTGAATCGTCAAATATGGTCAACTCTTTTTTTGACAACGCATACAATTATAGTCAATAACAGAAACCAATTTTTTTTAAACATTGCAAAGAATTTTTATAAACAATTTACAAATCAAACAAACGTTTTGGATGCTATTTATAAAACAAAAAGAAAGACTTTCAACGACCTATAAAATTTTCAAATTTATTGGACAAGGTGGAAATTGTAACTAACCTTGGTTAATTATTTAAGAGTAATTAAGTATAGGTTAATAAATAAAAAAAACACTTGCAATGTGTTTGAGCGCTACGACGTTACCTGGATCTAATTAATTAGCTACAATAAACTAAATATAAAGCTCCTATTTGTAAGATGTTATTATATGGAACCGTTTTAAATCTGGATAAACTCCTCACTCAAACAATGAAACAGGTGAAATCAAAATAAACAGATGATAAATAAATGTGGTCAATTCAGTTACCTATACGAAATATATCTGTTAGCCAAAGTAGATAAGAAAGATAGTTTTTCGATGTCTACATATGCATTTTGTGTGATCTTAATTAAGGCTCTGCTTGTGATGGATAAAATAATAAACGCCAAGAATAGCCATCCGGAAATAAATAAAGGGAATCAATTTAATATATTCAACAAAAATATGCAAGTTTTAAGGTTTAATTTTCAATTGGCTCTAATTTTCCATTATAAATTAGTAAATAATAAATTTTAATTAAATTTAATCAAATAAAAATGAACAAATCGTAGTTATTTTATTAAATTCTATAAAATTAGCAACGGAAATATCATTTAAGTCCGAAATTAGTTACCAGGC
This sequence comes from Drosophila biarmipes, assembly GCF_025231255.1. NCBI lineage: Eukaryota > Metazoa > Arthropoda > Insecta > Diptera > Drosophilidae > Drosophila > Drosophila biarmipes. Next base: position 21,749,200 of record NC_066616.1, on the reverse strand, counting down.
ACATATTTTATTTTAAGATTTAGGAAAATAAAACGAAATCATATTATATCGACATTATAAAATGCATTAGGTAGAACGCAAGCTGAAAGTTCGGCTAATAATAAAATATTACATTAAGGGCAAAGTAAAGAGTTATACAATGAACGTTGTGATTGTCTGGCAGTTGCTCAAAGGGCTAAAATCTAACTAAACAATTATATATAATAGAAAAATATAACTATGTGTCAGCAAATGTGCATGAGTGTCCTAGGTATACGATAAAGAAAATAATATTCTGAAGGAGAACCCAGAGCAATGATGAGAAGTACAAACCAAGAAGAAGAAAGGAACCCAAAACAAATTCGATTGTTTAATAACTTAAAGTCACTGTAATTGAAGATAATGTAAGCCTCTAAATGTTACATTTAAATGTTTGGCCTGGCATTGAAACCCAGATTTCCTTTGCTTGCCAAAATAAAACCCCATACTTGAATTGATGTCTAAATATGGAAGTTGTAAGTGTAAATGTGAACGTAATTCAATAAAGGTTGCCCAGAATCTAACTTTCTTTTGAGGGGGTGTTCCCTTTTTTAAAGGTTTTCAGAGCATTAAAAATCTAAACAAAAGTCGAATTCGGGAATCCACTTGTACCACAAAAAAATGTAAGAAGATCAATCAACACTTACCTTGTAGAAGACATCTGGAACATACTGCTTGTCTGTTGACTCTCGCACGTAGCCTAGTTCCGGCGCATCCTTAGTGGGTATCAGACAGTTGTCGCGCACCAGAGCCATGCACTGAGCCGAGACCGCATAGCCTTCCATGTGCACTTGTTTGGTTTTATCTCCTAAAGGTGAAAATATAAAATTTAATAACTTTCTTAAAGAAAACATTAACCAGAATCCTACCCGTCACACAAATCGTCACGAACTTTGAGCCAAAGACACCGTTGGAGGCGTATTTACACGGATTTGGGTGGCGATTCTGCAGCTCGCCGGCTGTGATGCACTCCTGGGCCGTAATGAAGTGCGACTCGATGCCACGGATCTGTTTGACAGTGCCGATACTCGCATCTTCCGTGATGAGATCAGTAAAAATCCAACCAATCTGGAAAAATAAAAATATAAGTTGCAATATCTTTTAGGTTTTCAGGTAGTTAGCTCACCTTCTTCAGTCCCAGCGCAGTGGCCACGGCATCCACATCGTCGGCTCCCTCATCCGGCTGGATGTTGATCGAATCCCGTGTGGACTCCTGTGGCGGCTCGTAGATGGCTGCCACCTTGGCCCGAATGCCCAGCGGGACATCCGTGTGCTGCTCGTATGTGCCATACAGATAGCCCATGCGCTGGTGGCCCGTGGTGCGCCAGTAGTTGAGAAAGCGCTCCACGATCTTGGTGTTCTCGAACATGACGTTATCCACGTGCCGATATGTCTGACGGTTTAGCGTTATGGCCGACGGCTGGCACTTGGAGCAGATGCCCTTGGGCCATGGCGGGTGCTCGCGGCATCCTGGCTTGATGCGGCAATTGATGTCGTCGAAGACAAAGTACTTGCCCTGGTCCATGCCAGAGGTCTGCTTGCGTATGTACGAGTGGAAGGACAAGTGCTTGATGTTCTGCTCCTTCAGATAGGACTCATCGTAGGGCTCCAGGGCGGAGCAGTGCACGCAGCGGCCGTTGGCATTGTGATGGCAACTGCAATAAACATTGTTTAATGAGTTTAATTTCAATTAAACAATTTAAATGGAATAGATATAGACACAACATCTAAGAACCGAAGCTTACAGCTTGCTATCGCGTTCGCGCTTGATGGTGCCGTCCGCCTTGCTCAGAATTTGGTCCACGTCATCTTCGACCACGTTGATGGATGGACGAGCACTGCTTGGATTGTTCTGGCTGGTGCTCTTGAAGAGCTGACTTTCCAGGACAGTGGTGCTGGTGCGCTGAAAAGAGTTCAATGGCATCGTGAATCTATAGATAGATCTTCTCCAAAGGCTCAACTCACGCGAGACGATGTGCCAGCCATCTGTTTTAAGTAGACCATGTCGCCATGCTTCAAGGATGTTCCCACCAGCTGGGTGCCACTGGCCTGCAGCTCTGTGAGAAAGTTGCGCTCCTTGAAGAGCCCAAATCCATCCACCTTCAGGGCATTCTGAACGCTGTCGTACAGATGCTTCAGATTCGACTTGGGCGAGATCTCGATGCGTTTGATGCCCTCCGCCGACTGAACGCGAATTAGCTGAAATATAATAAAAATAAATAATAGAAAAACCTTAATTAGTATTTCGGAAGCTGAATAATTGAGTTTTTGGTCCAACCGATTGTTTGCATAACACAAAGAGACGATGGCGCACAAAGGCGTAGGCGAAATTGCGCTTCTTGTAGATGAACTGCTCGAGCAGCAGTGGTGCACAGGCCATTTTCTGGACTTTCTGGACGGGTCACTGGGTTGGGCGGTTGAGTGGGAGGTTCGGTGGGTGGTGGGTGGCTTGGGCGGGGGGGTTGTCAAGTGTAGCTATAAGCTACCAAAGCCTGAAAGGCTTTTTGCTTAGTGATTCGGACTGTACGTCATGAAGGCGCGAACTTGACTGTGAAATTTTTGTTGGCATCGCAATAAAAACCAGTGCAATTCGTTGCCAAAATGAGTGCATAGATAAAAGAGATCTTTTTGTATAAAAAAAAAAATATATGTATGCTTTAAATTTCTATGGGATCCTAAACAGACCTCAACGTTAAGTTGTTTTATTTTTAAGTTCAACACGAAGTATATAACTTTTTTAAGTATAAAAATGATTTCAAAAAAGTTCAGATTTAACAATGTTTTTTCTTATTTTTTAATTTGAAATAAACAGTTTGTATGTTTTTTTAAAGAAACAAATATTTTTAATGATATTAGAGAAAATATAGTATGTAGACATTTCTCTCAGTGCAACACCCCTTCACACACCAATTGTATTATTGGCCAGACACGTCTTTCTTTTCGCCTTTACCAGGTGCAGCACTTAAGTGCGATTCCCTGGGCGCCTGCACTTCCCAATTATAATTAATCATTTATTTATTTTTTACGAAAGGTCTTGTCTTCGTCTCGAAAACCCCCCAAAAACCCCTCGGTCCACTCTTTCGCCTAGACTGCAGTCGAAAATCTACAAGTCATGGTACCTTCTAATTTCACCGCCTGCACTCTGGGCCCCTTTACAAGGCTTTGGGCGGCAGTACAACTCCGAGAGGGCATCCAAATAGATGTCACACTCATTTTATCCAGAACTTTTGCCGGCTAAAACGTTCTTTAATTATATTTTGCCATATATAATGCAACAACAACAAACGCCAGTGGAAGGGGAAACCGACTTTGTTTGCCGGCTTTTTTGGGGTGAACTTATGGACGAACGGAAGCGCAAATGCACTTCAATCACTGCACAATCACATAGACCTTCTAGTCATCACTTAAAAGGCACTTTTCAATTTGTTATCAACAATTTACTTACAATTTTGTCATTTGGCATTGTAATTTTGTCTCTGTCTCTTTCGCACAGCCAATAGAGGTGGTTAAACTTCGATACCGCCACGGCTGTTATCGATATTTTGCGGGTATTCGATAGCGATAATTACCCTGGGGAAATTTATCTATAAGTAAAGGGTGCGCTTTTTGAATATTTAAAGTTAACCAATTTCAAATTTGTTTTTTTCTTATTAATTAAGGTAGACTTAGTGCACATTTATTAAAATAGCGGCGTGTTTTTCTACAACAATTATAAAACAATCAACAAATCGCATTCTAGTGGAAGACAGCAAATGAAAGCAGTGGAAGAGGCTTCTCCGCTGGACTTCAGTCGTACTTGAGGTTGCCCATGCAGATGTACTTGATGTCCACGTAGTCGTCGATGCCGTGCTTGGAACCCTCTCGTCCCACCCCAGACTCCTTGACCCCGCCAAATGGTGCCTCCGCCGCGGAGATGATGCCCTCGTTGACGCCGACCATGCCCACCTCCAGTCGCTTGGCCACACGGAACACCTGCTGCAGGTTCTCGCTGTAGAAGTAGCCGGCCAGGCCTCTCCTGGTATCGTTGGCCTTCTTCACCGCCTCCTCCTCGTCGCGGAAACGGATGATGGAGACCACAGGGCCAAAGACCTCCTCGGAATATAGTTGGGCGGAGGGAGGAACATCTGTCACTATTGTGGGAGCGTAGAAAAGGGCACCGTGGTCAGACAGAGGCTTGCCTCCCAAGATAATGTTGGCCTTCTTGGATCTCGCATCCTCCACAAAGCCACTGACTTTCTTGAACTGCATTTCGTTAATCAGGGGACCGATTTGCACATCGCATCCCTGGCCGTCGCCGATCTTCAAGGCCTCCACGCGTTTCTTCAGCTGCGCCACAAACTTATCGTAGACGCTGTCCTGAACAAAGAACCTGTTGGCGGACACGCAGGTCTGTCCGCAGTTTCTGAACTTGGAGGCCATGGCGCCATCCACCGCTTTCTCAATGTTGGCCGAATCGAAGACAATGAACGGAGCGTTGCCGCCGAGTTCCAGGCAAATCCTCTTGATGCCATCGGCGGAGTTGCGGAACAGCAGTTTGCCCACTTCGGTGGAGCCAGTGAAGGAAATGCCCCTCACGTCGGGGCTCTTGCAGAAGAGATCGCCAATGGGAGCTGCCTTGTTTGTGGTCACCACATTAATCACGCCCTTTGGGATGCCTGCATCCACTGCCAGCTTGGCCACAGCCAGTGCGGTGAGAGGAGTGTCCTCGGAGGGCTTCACCACCACAGTACACCCTGCCGCCAGAGCAGCTCCAGCCTTTCGTGTGATCATGGCCATGGGGAAGTTCCAGGGGGTAATCAGGGCGGCCACGCCGATGGGCTGCTTCATCACAATGATCTCCCGGTTGGGAGCAGCACTGGGCACAATCTCGCCGTAGACGCGACGGGCCTCCTCCGCGAACCACTCCACGAAGGCGTTGCCGTAGGCCACCTCCCCCTTGGACTCGTTGATGGGCTTGCCCGACTCCGCCGTCATAATCTCGGCTATCTCCTGGGAGTGCTCCTCGATCAGCTTGTGCCACTTCTGCAAGATTAGATTAGATAAGATTAGCAGGGGTTAGCTACAAAGCAGGAGAATGGTGATAATGACCTACAGTTGAACTTCTTTTTACTTAAAATTACTAAGAGATCTTATTATTAAATGTAAAGTTTTTATTATACATGTCTTAATGTTAGATAGTTTAAGGTTACTTGAAGTAAGAATACCATTCTATTGATAGAATAGACCTTGATATACAGGTTTTTCATACGAATAAGATGAAATACAGCCTCCAAACAAGTTATTTTTCTTATTGCTAGACTTTTTAGAGAGTTTTATCTATATATATAAGTTGTTGAGTACATGTTTCGAGATCTATGGTTCAGAAAAGAGAATTCCTGATAAGGAATGATCTTATAACTCACCTTGAGCAGATTGGAGCGATCTTTGGCCGTCAAGGATCGCCACTCCTTGGACTCGTAGGCCTGCTTGGCGGCATCGATGGCCTTCTGGGCATCCTCCACCGTCATGTTGGGCACCTTTCCAATCACGGCTCCATTGGCAGGATTCCTGACCTCGAAGGTGGCCTTCGAGTTGCTCGACTCCACCCAGGCGCCATCCACCAGGGCCTTGTCCTGCACCAAAGCGGAGAGTCCTCGCATCCCGCAGAACTTCAAGTTGGCGCCTGTTCGTGCGACTCCGCTGAGCTGTCGCCACATTCTGTCGCCTGAGGGCAATAAACAATATGTATTAGAACAAATTAGCAATTGGCTACTAATCGATTGTTGACCGGTCTCTTGCCGGCATCTCCCTATCACCTTCTTGTCACCTGTCGGGGGAGTTGGAGGTGTTTATCTTATCTGCAGCGTTATCGCGAAGATTCTCTGCTGCCCAGCAATATAGTTGGGGCTTCAATATGGGCGCTTTGATTGGATTTAATTGATTTTAATTTGATGCGCTCCGAGCCAGCAGAGCGTTTGGTGCTGACAACTTGTTTGTGGTTATCAAAATCAGCTGGTTGGTAAATGGGACTGCCAACCTGAATTTCCTTGGTCTCACAAGAACCGCGAAAAATTATGGTTTTTTAAAAAGCATTAATAATCTTTGTAAAATGTAAAAAAAATTAGAGACTGGGTAACTAAACCTTTTAAAAGGTTAGATATTAATAAATACTAATAATTGTAATGTTTTCTTATTATAACCAGGTTTAATCTTAGTATATTCAAAGTGAACTGCTATTTGAAATTTCCCATTTGAGTTATCGAAATCGCATTTGCTATCGATCTCTAGTCTCGCAGCAACCACCTTTTGCCCTGCGATTGGGCGGCAAACGTTTGACTTTCAAAAATAAAAAGGGAGCAGCAGGAAAAAGAAAGTCCAGTAAGCTTCCTGATTCCCATTTTTAGCCGTTGCTTTACATTTGCGACTTTAAGGCAGCGCCACTTGTCTTGGCAATCGCTGGACAATCGGTGCCTTTCGCCCGATCCCAGCGATCTTTTTTGCATGCGCCGCCAACGTGGAGCAGGGTGCTCCATTTATTATGACTTTGTGGTCGGGCATCACGACCATAGATTTCACATATGCCGGCAGCGATTCTAGCAGAAGGTGGGTCTCCCAGCCCATCCTCTGCACTGGAAAACAAAAAGCAATTGGGCTCAAGTTAAAAAAATTGCCCGATTTGTTCTGCCAATATAAAATATATTTTTTAATTATTGGTGAAAAAAAAACAGTAAGAAAACCTAAATATAAAATTATTGTTCAGTCTTTAAAGTTGTTCCTTTTGAAAGACCTTCTATATTTTGAAAACCATTTTTCCGAGTGCCATTTAGCATTAGACAGCGGCAGGTTCTGCCTACTGGGCTACTGGTCATGCAGCTTCCTCCTCTTCCAGCTCACCTGGTTGTGCCTTCCCTTCGCCCAGGAGCCCGCAATCTGTGTTGCAAATTTTGTCAATAAATTTCGGCTAAGAATGCCAAAACAGGCGGCCGTCCGCATGGACATCATAACTGTTAAGATAAGATTGCCTAGATGGCGATCGCAATGTGGATCGGGAAGCAGAGATTCCTGCTCCCAAATGAATTCAATTAGTTGTGATTTAAAACTAATTGAAAATGCGTCTAGCTCGGAAGCAAACGTGCCCGCTGCCGGCTCCTGTCGATAGGTGTTTAAGTTATTTGTCTTAAGTGCTGCCGGGAGGTGTGTGCTCCTGTCCCATTCCAGGCTGATCGAGATCGGGATGCACTGGGAAAAAATACAATAAACGTACTAAAATAATATTTTAACCAAATTTACTATGTTTTACATTTTTGTAGATAAGTTAAGAAGTAATAGAGCGTTTGGCTTAAGTAAACTATATTTTTTAAAATATCCTTTTGCATCAAAGCGAATTCTTGAGATTCTACAAAATATTAAAAGAATCCTACATTTTAATGATATGCATTTCATTTTTTAATTATAACAGACAGTTCATACCAAGTGGTCATATATTTTCTATAAGGAAACCTGTTATAATTTAAAAATATCATAAATGTTCGGGAATAATATGGTATTACATCATTCAAAAGTATTGTATTTTATGTATTACTATTAGGGTATTTTCTATGTTGTGATTTTTTAAGTGTTTCCTATTCATCAAGGCTCATCAGAAGCCCACCTAATGAAGTAGTCAGTCAGTCAGCCAGTCGGCAGGGCACTCAAGACCGATCTAATGTCTACTTAACTGCACAATTTTGACAGTTTTAATGCGCTGGCATGGTCGGCGAATTTATGGGGCCTTCGCCTTTATGGAATGCAAACAATTGACAACCCAGGAATAGGCAGCCGTGTGCCTTTTGTGATGGCTAATTGTAATACGAAATCATAACACGCCATAAAAGCGACACAAAGCTGGAAAGATGGGATCGTTGGGCATCGTATAGAGGATCGTCCTGGACCGGTTCTGGTGCTAGGCCCTCTGGAAGACCCAAGACCAAGACGCCGCCCTGGCAGCTGGTCAATGGGAACAATGGGGCGGCTGGCCCTCTCTTTCGTTCTGGAGATGCCAAGGTGCCCGTCTCTTTCGGGAGGATTCCTATACACTCTCTAACGCGAATGCGGCCGAGCCATAAATCATGTTTGGAAACACGTTCCTTAACGCGAGAATAAAACATCTGTTGTTGGTTTCCTCTGATCTGGTTGCCTGGCAGCTTTCTTGCGAGGACAAAGGACTCGCAAGCTTAGGGCGCAAACTGGTTGCCAATTGTCCTGGCAATGTGGCAAGATGGCAAATGGCAGGAAAACAAAACAGCCGCCGAACAGATAAATGTCGTGATCGACTCACGCAACAGCAGCAGCTGCTCCTCGGGAGTTAACCAGCCTCGGCTGGGTTACACAAGTTAACCCATTGAGGACATGCAAAAGATATCCTTTTCTACTCATGAAAGTATTTTAATGAAATAGATTTCTTATAAAAAATATGTGGGAAAAATATTATGGCTTATCGAATTTTAATTTTGGAAATTTAAGGTCTATACTTTTTTAATAGTACAAAAAAATTATATTAAAAATATTATTATATTTAAAGAGTTTACATTTATTAAAAAAATATATTTATTGTATGTAGATCATTTTTAAATAATAAAAAAATTAACATTGTCTCAAAGTTTTTCAGTACATAATAAAGAACATATATTTTTTAATATCTTAACATATATATCATTTTTAAAGGGTTAAGAAAAAATGTACAATGACCCAACCTTTTTGAACGTATAATTTAGTACATCTATTTGTAATGTCTTAATACAAAGTTCCATTATTTTCCAAAGCTTGCATAGGGTTAACTGGAAACATGGCTGCGGTTTGCAGGATAATAGCTTTGCAGATATAAACGCTGCTGCTCCTGTTTCGGCTCTCTCTGGTGCGATTCCGATTCGGATCCTGTTGGAGATCCTGCTCCTGCTCCTGCTGACTCATCTTGGCACGTGTGCTTAACGAGCGCTTCTGCAGCTGCTCGCAGTCAAGTCGCAGGACCAAGATGGAGTTGGAGATGAGGATGAAGCAGGCGAAGCAGCTGCCAGGAGTTCTCAATTTCGAATGTCCCATCCAGAGCCGGAACGAGGCGTCCTGAATGCGTCAGCAGATTAGCTCTGTCCGGGTGGAAGCAACACGTGTGCGATTGTGATTGCGATTGCGATCCCAGCCAGGATACCCTATCCCTTTCCCAAACCATTCCCCCTGGTGAGCCTACATTTTTCCCATTTTCTATGTAGACGATCCCCTGGCCTAGCTTAATTATTGTTTACCTTCGCATCAAGGTTACGGCATTATGATTATGCCCTACTTGATTATTATTTCATAATTCCGCCGCCCTTTGTGTGCCCCCCCACTTTCCCCGGCATGTCCTGGCATGCACTGGAACTCGATCCCGCTGTCCTTGAGCCGCACAAAGCGATCCCTTATCCGCATCCTTTGTTGTTCCTTGATGTACGAAAATACGCCTTGCCAACCCCAAGAAATTCAAACAAGGGAACACCCGAGTTTCGAAGATCCCAAGACCTAGGCGTCTAATACCCTGCGAAATGAAGTGAAAAGTGTTTGGCTAACGAGTGCTTTTGTGATAACTACCTTTTCTTTTGACGGATTCCGGCGAATCAAATTAAAATGTTATGAGAAAGAAATTTTGGAAATTTCAATTTGGAAAGTCAAAAGATTCTTATTTCTTTTTATGTTATTGATTTTTGACGGATTAGAATGTCATGCTGTGAATGTGAAATACAATTTTATTTTAAATATAACATACTCAAGACCGATATTTTCCGTTGACTCCTTTTTCCTGAAATTTGGTCAAAAATACATTTTTTAGGTGTGAATGCTAATTGATAGGAAATTTTTTGTCGAGTTCCACAAGGTATTACATTCCATTTTTGAAACATTACTTTTATTGTTTTTGTCTAAATTACTGTTTTTTTTTGTAAAAATGAAAAACCCAGTTTTTGAGCAAAAACTGATTCTTTTCTTTGACCTTTTTTGGTGTAACTTGGTCAAAAATGGTCCGAAACCTAAAAGACGCACTGTATTGAACAGCTTACAAGATAGATAATTGATCGCTATTATTTTCTGGCTGATTCTAAGAACTTACAAATTTCGCAAAATTTGACTTTTTTACAAGGGGTAGCATCGTCATTTTTTGCGAAAATTGGTCAAATTTAAAATTTTTTAGGTGTTAATGCCATTTGGTTGGAAATTTTATTGCGAGTTCAGCAAGGTATTACATTCCAATTTTAACCCATTACTTTTTTTGTTTCGTCCAAAATACTGATCATTTTTGTGTGGAAAACTGGAAATTTCGGTATTTAGCGAAAACAGATATTTTTCTCTGACCTTTTTTAATGTAACTTGGTCAAAAATGGTCCGAAACTTAAAAGACGTACTGTTTTGAACAGCTTACAAGATAGATAATTGATCGCTGTTATTTCCTGGCTGATTCTAAAAACTTAAAAATTTCTCAAATTTTGACTTTTTCCGGGGGGTAAAAATTGACGACCCATTTTTGCAAGAATTGGTCAAATTTACAAATTTTTAGGTGTTAATGCCAGTTGATGGGAAATTTTATTACGAGTTCAACAAGGTATGACATTTATATTTTAGACAATTACTTTTCTTGCTTCGCCAAAAATACTGATTATTTTTGGGTGCAACATAAATAACTTAGTTTTCGTCAAAAATCTATATTTTTCTCACACCTTTTTGCGTGTAACTTGGTCAAAAATGGTGAGAAACCTAAAAGGCGTTCTGTTTTGGACAGCTAACAAGCTAGATAATTGACTGCATTCATTTTCTGGCTCATTTAAAAAACTTCAAAATATCGCAAAATTTGACTTTTTTACAAGGGGTAGCATCGTCATTTTTTGCGAAAATTGGTCAAATTTAAATTTTTTTAGGTGTTAATGCCATTTGGTTGGAAATTTTATTGCGAGTTCAGCAAGGTATTACATTCCAATTTTAACCCATTACTTTTTTTGTTTCGTCCAAAATACTGATCATTTTTGTGTGGAAAACTGGAAATTTCGGTATTTAGCGAAAACAGATATTTTTCTCTGACCTTTTTTAATGTAACTTGGTCAAAAATGGTCCGAAACTTAAAAGACGTACTGTTTTGAACAGCTTACAAGATAGATAATTGATCGCTGTTATTTCCTGGCTGATTGTAAAAACTTAAAAATTTCTCAAATTTTGACTTTTTTCCGGGGGGTAAAAATTGACGACCCATTTTTGCAAGAATTGGTCAAATTTACAATTTTTTAGGTGTCAATGCCAGTCTATTGGAAATTTTATTGCGAGTTTAACAAGGTATGACATTCCATTTTTGGACCATTACTTTTCTTGTTTTGTCCGAAATACTAATACTTTTTGGTTGGAAAACAGGGAACTTCGTTTTTTGGCATAAACCTATATTTTTCTCCGACCTTTTTTGATGTAACTTGCTCAAAAATGGTCGGAAACCTAAAAGGCACACTGTTTTGGACAGCTAACAAGCTAGATAATTGACTGAATTCATTTTCTGGCTCATTTAAAAAACTTCAAAATATCGCAAAATTTTGACTTTTTTAAAAGGGGTAGCATCGTCATTTTTTGCGAAAATTTGTCAAATTTAAAATTTTGTATGTGATTATGCCAGTTGATTGGAAATTTTATTGCGAGTTCGACAAGGTATGACATTCCATTTTTGGAACATTATTTTTCTTGTTTTGCCCAAAACACTGATAATTTATGGGCGAATAATGAAGAATTTAGTTTTTTTTTTAATTGTAAGCTTATATTATATTTATATTTATATTTTTTGTTGTATTTTTAAAGTCCCACATATGTACATATATATCATAAGATATGCGAGCCGGGATCCTTGTAGCCCACTTTATCTAAGGGAATCTTAATTGCGTACTACTTTTGATAGATTGTTATCATCTTTCCTGGGCTGCGCATAATCCTTTCTTCGACCTTTTGTTGTCTGTGGATAGGAAATATTAAATTGCGCATTCCATTCTCATCTCCTTCCCTAAAACCGTGCCAAAGCTGAAATTTGGTACATTTATTGCGACTTACTCATCTTGAAATTTGGTTCTTAGATCTCACAATTTTGGGGTGGATTTATCCAACAAGTCATCCGAAACACACTGAAAAAAACGAAATTTCAGTTTATTAATTTCAAAATTTGTTTAAAAATTGTTCAATAAACCAATATTATTAAACTAAGTATTTTCATAATTTAATTGAAATGAATAAAAGCAGTAATATCAAAATCATAGCTTAAATATAAAATACAATCATGGGTTCACAACGATTTTTTCAGTATCAGTAAAACATTGTTGGGCAAACTATACCAAGTAACTTTTTTTTGCAGTGTAAACGCGAAACAACGTCAACTGGAAGACCTTGGCACTTCACCAACTGCTCGGATTGGAAAGACTGTACCGAAAATCGCTTAAAAGCGCGTAAAACATAGTTTGAAAAGCAATCTGAGGAACTACGCATTTCGATTTGATCCTTGCTCGAATCATATATGTGCTAGCATTGTTTTGTATAATTTATGCAACCCCAACCCCAACGCACAATGGCATCGGAAGGGCGGAAACGGGGTGGCTCTTCCAGCGTCTCCATTTATGGGGTAGTTCGGTCCTGCCTCCTGGTACACCAGGCAAAAAGGATATATCACTTCTAAGAATTATCAATTTAAAGTCTTAAGTTGAAATTTATTATACTATCAGACAGCATGTTCTGGTAAGTTGTTGACATATTATATTAGCCAGGCTTATATTTTCATTTTACAATATTGATTTTTGCAGTGTATTTGCAATGCTATTTCTGGTGGATACCAGAAAAATCTGTTGCGTAGTCCTGCTCCCTGATTCAACTGCGTCGTTGAGGCATTCTCACGCTGGATTTTCCCAGTTTCTGTCCTTGGCCCTGCCCTTTCCTTGTCCCTGTCCTTGCCGTTGTCCTTGCCCCTGATCCCCGGTCCTTTTTCCCTGCTTCTGCCCTTTTCCCCGGTGGCTTGTTGTGTTCTTGATTTGGGTAGGCCTCGGTTGGTTGCGCCTTTGTGGGCATAATTATGCCTCCGTTCTGGAACCGCCGAGTGCATTCTCATTTAAATCCGGTGCAGTGCAACATTTCTCATATCGCATTTCCGCTTAATTGTCCGCGATTGTAGCAGGCCGCAAGGAATACCAACGTATGGTATATAATGAAAAGGAAGCGGGGAGCTCGAGATGATCGCGATCATCCCGATTCGCAAAAGCTCTCCCGCCAGCTGTTGTCTCTTGTGCTCGCCAAGTTTATGCGAATCGCCCCGAAATGCATAAACATATCAAATTACGACGATCGAATTTTGTAAAAACCGGAAGTTTTTGAATCTCTGTCCGAAAGACAAAGGCCCCCAGAGATCATTGGCGGCATTTTCGCTTTACCTTAATTTGCCAGCAAATCTTCATAAATTTCGACATTCCTTAGCCTAATGATGATGCACTGCAAGCTCATCTCAACAGCCGCCCTTGAGGGGCAGAAATAAAGGATCTGCTTTTGCAACGAGATCTTGAACTTTGCCTGCCATTTCGATCGCTTGATTTGTTTTCAAGCCACTGCAAACAGCATTTCTGCTACATTTTTGTCGAGCTTAAGTTGGGATCTGTTGTTATTGAACAAACAGCGGCGATCGCACTGCAAACAGCTAAATCAGCACTCATAAAACAACGGAGATCCGTGGAGTTCAGGGGAGGATTGGGGGAGTCAGTGGAGGTGGCAGCGGCATCCCCTCTTGGGAATGGCGAAAACTTTACCTACAAGCCAGGGTTGAGTTCATTGACATCTAGGCTTCACTAGTATCTTGTACATATGTTAAAATTGTTTTAAAAATTTAAATAATTTTGTTTACTATATTTCAGAAATATTATGCCGAACCTTTTTTAGATAAAATAACCTAAGAACTACAAAATCTAAACTACAAAATAATGACTATTATAAACTGTTTATAATGATGATGACTTAAGCATCAGGAAGCTTAAGTATCTTAAACTGAAACAGGAGTACCAATCTGTTACCAATCGAAGGTGTTAAGAGCATGTAATTCCATTTTGTTTTATGACATGTAGCTGAAATCCATCGCTAATCCCGATCTTGTTTTAATCCCCCTTCCCAGCTTCAAGTTCCCGCTGATCCCGCTAATTATCCCCCTGCTGACAAGGCAAATCCATCAAGATTTAGTGCGCGCTTGAGTGCCTCACTACTGGAAGATTTCGCGCTTAGATCGATGTACAACCATGTGTACGGGTGATCATGCCAAATTTGCACACCATCGATCGGTGGATGAGGCAGCCGCCCGAGGAGGGTTATTCGCGCTAACAACTTCATTGCACCGTGGACAAGATGGCAAAGCGCAGGAGATCGATCAAAAATACTTTCACCTTGGCTCAAATGAGTCGTGAAATGAAATTCATTCTTGCGCAAGATTCCTGAAAATGGCATACACTGTAGATTAAGGGACTTTCGTTTTGGTGCTCCTTCTATGGTCCTTTTTGCAGTAAGCCGCAAGCAAATTTGCTTTCCGCTCGAGATCGATCATTTTCGGGACCGTAAATCACGGCAGGATGTGCAGGACCAGTGTCCTTTTGTCTTCGGCCTGCCATTGTGCTCGCAATGTTGTTTTTCCATCGGCTTTCATTTGGTTCCTCAACTGTTTGCATTTCGAAATGCAAAATATGAGCAAGAAGCAGCGGCGGCAGGGAGGAGAAAATGCTGACCGATCTTTTGGCGATATGCAAACATCTGCCTTTGGCCCTGTTTACTTGTTTTTCTGCTGTTTTTTTTTTTTTTGCGACCAGTCCACATCGAACTCAACTGTACCACGGAGAGATCTTGGATCGCACGCATTTCCCTTCAATTTGCTACGTGCTCTGCCAGGAATCCGGGCCAGGATCATAGTGAAACCGATCACTCCACACCTGTTATTTGGGCCACTATTAGCTACGTGAGCGCGCCTCGCGATCTTCGCTCAAGAAATCCCAAGACCACATAGGATCCTCGTACATATACATACCCAAAGGCTTGGGCCAAACCTGTTGGTCCGCCTAATGCCGCACATTAATTCAATAGGCCACGAAGCAGGATCGTGGGTTCGCTCATGCATGTAGATCACCGCAGCGGATCAAAATAAATATCAAAGTGCAGACCAGGACCGAAAGGGAGTCGGGAAGAAAGGGTCTCAGAACAGGTACAGGTAGTCCCCGGCAAATCCCCTGTCTGCGGCTCGTCTGCCGGATTAGAGTTAGAAAAAAGGATGAATGCGCCAAGGATCCCGCCGATCGCCGATCGCCGACTGCCGATCGGCAATTGAAGTGGAAGCCCTTACAGAGACCATTGCAATCCACTCGGGCGGAAGTAACAGCTGCTGCCTCCTTGGGTCTTGATCTGCATCTCCTCGGTCCTTGTAAGACGGTCGGGCAATTATCGATGCTGCAGCTGTAAAATCCCCAAAAACAACAGGCTCATAAAGCCGAAATCACTTCGATAGCTTCGCTCCCACACAAAAGCTTCCTGCGGCTAAGATCGTTAAGGTGCACTTGTCCAAAAATCTAAGATGGAACTATATGTTACTTTTAAAAAAATCCTCATTTTCTACTTCCTTGGCTTAACATAATATGTGATTTCAGGATTTTAAAGACTTTTAGAGGAACTAGAATCCTTGAAAAATATTCTATTAATACAAGATATAAGTAATATTATATAATCTTTAATTTAGAATTTCTTTTTAAAAACAGATACTTTTTAAGGAACGGGTGAAAATATTATCTCTGATATCATGACTCTTTCTTAACAACCAGCGATGATCTTAGTTCGAAAGCTCCTGTCCCGCTTTCTTCAGAAATCTTCAGTGTGTCCTGCTCTCTTCTGGACCCTGGACCGATGCCTCTCACTGTTTTGAGCCCGATCTTCTTCGACTGCTGTCGTTGTCGCACCTGTCGCACAATTTATTTTTCGCCCAAGATACAAAAAAGCCCAAAAAGCAATGCAATAACCACCAAAAAAATAAGGAAAACCAAAAAAAAAAGAAACAGGCCAGCAAAAAGCAGTTGCTTGATGTGCAGCGCATATCCGTTTGTCTTTAGCTTCCTTTTGGTAATGACGACAGAGCCGAAAGAAGCAGCTGCCGTTCCAAAAACATGGCCAAGACAACAGCAGCGAAATGGTGTGCTATGGTATGGTCCTGATCCCGAGATACTCGGATGTACATATCTGCAGTCTGCAGTCTTCGGAAGACCCAGACGAAGACGCTTCCCAGCAGAATCGAGCTTGGGCTTGTAATTTGCAATCGTTCACATGCTGTTCTTGTCCGATTTTATTTGCTTTGCTTTATTTTAGCTGCTCTCTTGTGGTCATAAAGTTTATCTGCCCTCCTGGACGAGACCAGGAGGAAAACGATTGCCAAAAATATATATTGAAAAGCCTCCTTCTGTCCGCTTTCGGTGAGAAACAAGAAAAGGTTCACAGCCCTTTTCAGCAGTTGTAGATCAATGTCACATTTATGTTTTGATTTCAGATTTATAACTTTATTAAAAAGGAAAAAGGGGGCCTACATTTGTGTATGCTCATGTTTCCTGACACTTGGAATCACGGGAATAAAACTTTTCACTTAAATTGAAAGTAAGGCCATCAAATGCAATTTAAATAAACTGGTTGCTTAATTTCCAAGTAAAATAAATAAACCATTAAATTGTTTATTGTAAGAAATAAATTAGTTTTATCTTCTTTTCCCACTGCCTTACTATTATATATGCTAGATTTATAAACAAAAGTCTTCTCAATGGTTAATGGTTATTTCTTTATTTTGTTAAACTCTTAGACTCTGGCCTTTGGGCTAACTAGCAATAATAAATTATATAACTCAAGTTGGTGGCTAAGGTCTTAATTACTTAATATACAAAAGTAAATAAAAGATTTTTATGAGTTGTTGAACATCCATATATTACAAAACATAGCGAGGCAATCCCAAAGTGGTAGGTGATAAGTTGCAACGATCGTTTTTGTGTGTCCAGTACTTAACCTTAACCCCTTGCTCCCCCCTGGGTGCTACTGCGGCAGCCGCCTGTGGAAAATAAATTGCTTAGAAAACATAAACAAATTACAGCAAATTAATAAAGCTGTTCGACGGTTATTTAATGGGCCAGAGGGCAAACCGAAGAGGGGACCCTGCACATGGACATAGATCCCTGGATCGGGGTGACGTGGCAGCATGTAAACGATAATGTAATGGGGAGGAAAATGCCATAGATACAATATCTCGTGTACGCCAGCCGATTTTCCCTTTTGGCAGGCACTCGTCAAAATGGGTGTGAAGACGCTCGGCGAGATTAGAGAATTCGGTATGGTTCGTTAGGAGGTTTGTGCTCGCTGGCCAAAAAGAAAGAAAATAATCAAAACATAATATCCAACGCCCTGGGAAGGGGCGAGATGCAGGGGACAGGGGCAGGGAAGCACCTTTGTACCGTTACCGGTTCCATCTCAAAGATGCAAACGGTGGTAAACTAGTTTCGCCGCTGGATAGTTGGCCTTCGCAGCCATACCTCTGCGATACCTCCGCCCTGACAATAGAAATTCAGAAATTAGAAATACAGGCACACAGGAGCAGGAGTATGAAAGGGAGGGCGATGAAGAAGCAGAGGAGTGCGTAAGCCGCAAGGATCAGAAGGATCTGGAACCGAAGGTACAGCTGCCCCGAGCGTGTCCTAAGCTTAACCCATCGAACACAGGATATAATGGAGGTAAACTTTGGCTTGATGATCTTCTTTGATAATTTGAAAATATCTTTATGGCAATATATAACATCACAAACGTAATCATCTTGTTTAGGATTTATTATAATAAAACATAATATTATTAGTGATACCATTTTAAAGGAGGTTTTCTTATAAGCGGGAATTTACCATTATTCTTCTCTTATTAAGACATTTTGTGAGACACTATTTCAAATGAATTGCTATAATCTGACGCATACTCCGCACAAAGGGTTAAGAAGCTCGGGGTTGGGGGAATCAATTGGCATTCGGCAGATGTTGTCCTGTGGCGCATCCTTTGTAATTAACAAAGAAGTGCGTTGGAGACGGCGGAGGAGAGACCCTGGGGCACGGGTTAAGCCCATTAAAAGTCCCCAACCACAACAACAAGAGCGACCCGAGCCTGTTTGTACAGTTGCCATTGGGATCGTTCGGTTCAGTCGGTCCTCCAGTTGGTCAGGCATTCAGTCAGTCAGTCTCTGGCATCACCTGCCATCGCCATCGTCCGCTGTCTGTTAATGTGTTTAATGATGCCCTGGCCATCGGCGATCTCAGTTCAGTTTTCATTTATGCTAAATTGCGGCTTGGACTCTCATATAGTGCTGCCAAAAAGCTGAAAAATTAGCCACATTTGTTATAAAAGTACTGGAATGTTTTAAATAACTTTCTCATAACATATAATCAGGATAATCATGAAAGGATAAAAAGATTTTACATTCAATTGGAAATCGTACAGTATCGACATCATAATATTTATGATATTATGTTATTATACTCTTATTCAACATGGTAATATTTAGGATAGCAGATCTGTACAACCAATACTTTATAAAAAGTTGGCTTGCTTTAAAAGTGTATTTTCCAAGTAGTATAGAGGGGTTTCAGCTGTTGTTTAGATCTGAAGATGTGGAAAACTTAAAAAGAAGCCCGGATAAAAGGCCCTTTTTAGGCAGTTGAAGTAGCCAGATCACACCTGGCAATAGCCAAACGACCAGCGCTGCCCAAGGTGTGACTATGAGACTCTGTGCCTTTCCAGATGTGTCCGGACATGCCTCGTGCCTCACCGATTGTCCTGACGCGATATGCGGGCAGCGCGGGTCTTCTGGTTTCTCCATCGATCTCTAGCCACGCGCCGCAACTTTCCTCGCGACTCTCGATCGAGGGCTTGCCGCCGATGCACCTGCTCTCCTACCAAAACTAAAACCAACTGGCCACCGAATGTGGGCCGCCCTAGTGGAGTTGTCCCCGGGCCCAAGGCTCGCAACTTTTACCAGCCTGCTCTGGGCGATCATTAGCGGGCATAGGCCTCACTCGCCGGACAACATTTTTTATATTATTTTTCTTTTTTTGGGCTTTCTGTTTATTTTCGAGTCATTTTATAAAGGATACAAAAGGTTAGGGGTTTAAAAGTTGAGTTTTCTTCTGAAGATGTTTTTCGCATTTTTTATACCAAAAGAGCAGTTCTATCGGAAGTACAAATTATTTACGAACTAAGAAGCCTTAATAAACTTACATTTTTATAGATTTTTTTTCTTCTAATCTTAAGCTTAATTTCATGTTATGAACACCCTAAATTATAATTTAAGTAATAACAAGAACTAAACCGAAAATAGCGCAAAAATCAAGGAAGGCCCTTAAATCCCCTTAAATAAATCGGTAACATTATTTAGACAGCTCCCTTTGCATGACATAACATCCCTTATTCCACGACATTCCAGAACCCTTGTTCGGGAAGCCTTTGGTCCTGTCCTGTGAGAGTATCTAGCGATTCGGCGCAGAGAGAGAACGAAGATCGAGCTGCTCTTTGTAGCTTGTCGCTGTCGCCTTGTAGCTGCTGTCGCCTGGCGCTACCTCTTACTATTTGAGCAAAGGGTGTGATGCTTTAACAGAAAAATCTAGGAGGTTCGATTTTATGTATACGAATGTTTGAAAAAATAAATTGTTAAATATAAATTCAAAGCTATATAGACCAAAAAACATTCCTAAGTTAGGAAGTTGGCAAAATTTGTAACAAATTTGAAACCCAAAGGACTAGTATTTTAGATAATAACATGCCTACATATTTTAGGTATATTCAGCCTTTTTAAACTGTTATTAATTTGTGAGTTTAAATTAAGAGGTTTAAATGATATAAATAGAATATACATAAGCATAATATAAAATTTAAAATGTAAATTTTCAAAAATATTTAAGATCCTACATTTCATAAACAATAATCCAGGGTATCCGAAATTTGGGAGCTATCGAGCCTTCGTTTCTTTCGCAGTCGCTGCCGCAGCCCGCGCTGGCAGAGCGATTCAGGAGTGAGAGCGGAGAGCCGCGGACGCGTTCTGAAGTTGGACTCGGGGACTCGCTGAGGCATCGAGCTGAGTCGCCGCTGTGCAGGAAATTCAATTGCGCGCAATCCCTCGGCGGCGGCGGTTGTGTGCTCAGACCACTCCCCAGTGCTAACTCCTGACCAAGAGAAAGAGTAATAATGAGTAAAAAGTGACCAAGTTACTGCGGATCGAGGAA
Organism: Drosophila biarmipes; assembly: GCF_025231255.1. Taxonomy (NCBI): domain Eukaryota; kingdom Metazoa; phylum Arthropoda; class Insecta; order Diptera; family Drosophilidae; genus Drosophila; species Drosophila biarmipes. The sequence goes on along the minus strand of NC_066616.1, from coordinate 21,728,891 downwards.
GCGAAAGCCTTGAGCCCCGGCCCACGACGATGGTGTGTTCAACAGTTCCGAGTGCTCGTGTCTGTCTGTCGGTGAGTTCAGTGCGCGCGCTATTTTTATTTGCTAACTGCAGAACAGAACCGTTAGTCGCCAAGTGCCCTCCAAAAGGAAAAAAAAAACTCCAACAAACTGCAAAGGAAACATCAAAAACCAAGCAGAAATCCCCAAAAGAATCTGTGTGCAAGTGCAAAGAGACAAAAAGGAAATTTCAAAAAGAACAAAAAACATTTTGCTGGGTGCGGTGATCTTGAACCCGGGCTCAACGCCGCGTAACGGTGCATCGGCAAGTGCAGCTGGAAAATGGGCGAGGATGGCGGAGAGCAAGGATGAGGATGTTGCTTTTCTTTTGATTGCTTGTGTATCATCTTCGGGGATCTCTGTGCGCCCACTCTTTCGCTGGCGTTTTCCGCTCATTTTCGGAGCCCCACAGCCTCCCAAAAGGTAATCTCCTCCACGGCCCGGCGTTATAAAACTGCCGTTAGTTTTTTTATGCCTAACCGTTTTTGGGTGCAGCCAATGGGCCAAGCCGAGTGACTCTTCGTCCGCAGATAATTACGGCAAAAGGTGCAGAGTTTATGTGGACCATCAAAATAGTTGGGAGTAAAGAGAAGGCTTTTTGCGCCAAATTATGGTCCATATAGGCGGGGAAAATGGCGATTTTCCCGTCGTCTCTTGATTTATTTACATGTGCTTTCCGCTTTTTGGCGGGCCCAGCGGAGGCGAGAGCACAAAGAAATGAGAAGCCATTCTTTGTGCAGAAGTCAAACAAACATTCTGACTCATTCTCTTCGTGGCGCTGCTCTTTTTTTTGTTTTTTGAAGAAAGAGCGAGTGAAGTTAAAGTAACGGACAAGGAGCATCAGCAGCGTCATCGCCCCCAGTTCTCCTCCTCCTCCTGCTGTCACCAACATCATCACGTGTCGCCAGCTCTGTTCTTCGCTTACACGGAAAACAATCTATGATCTATTATGATCTTCAGAAAAATCTCTAAAATATTTTAACAGTTTCTAAAAATGTTGTATATAAAAGTAATATTGGAATTAGTAACATTTTGATTAAAGTAGCTTGTTTCTTCAGCAGTTATCTTATAGGTTTCTCTGTACATTTTTTAATTTTAACCTATAATTCAAAGGTATAATTTCTCCCAGTGCATACTTTTTGCCCTGGCCATCGGCCATGTCAGCGCCTTCATTATAATAATTTTTATTGCTTTTGCATAAATCAAAAATCGCACAAAACGAACCGAGAGCTGGCAATCGTAAAGTGTGGAGAGGCTACGAAACATAAAAGGTGCGTTTTTCGGCTGTCTGCACTAATTTCGCATAATGTTGTTGTTCGCTGGAGCCGCGTATATTTTTTTAAAATTATTTTTCATAAATCCTCGCTCTGCATTTCCGTTACTGTTGCCTTTGTTTTTGTGCCAAATCATTGCGGTCTCTGCATACAAATTCATTAGTGACGGCCCCCATTCTCCGCTCATTCTGCTCCTTTGGAAGAATTCTTCTACTCCCACTCCGCCTTCTCCTCCCACACACACACTCTCGTTTCTGGGAATCGTTGGAGCACCTTTCTTGCAGCGGATTCTGCAGGAACTCACGGTGCCCCCTCGTCGCGGGCCCCTGGGATCTTCAGAGCCTCCTTGTTCTTCGCTTTTCTGCAGAATTATGCTCCAGGCCCTCGGGCAACTTTCTTTTTGTGTGTTTTTCAGTTCACAGTTGATAGGTAGAACAAGACCTTTTCAACTCACCGTACATGGAGGTAATAGAAAAGCCAGAAAGTTCAGGGTTTAGAAAAAATGTAGGAATCAAATGGAAAGCAAGTTTTAGTGATCAACTTAAAATAAAACTTAAAAAAAAAGTATAATTTCTAACAATTCTGACTCTAAATGACGTACATTTCCCTAGCCAGTTCTTCTCCTATTTCTTAGGTCATGTAATCACTTATCGTATCCTATATCAAACTGTCACAATCAGATTTATTGCCGCATTTATTTCCCATAGAGTCCACATAACCTCAATACGCAACAGCGCCCTTTCCCCACATATCAAATTAAACACATCTTTTGTAGCACTTTCGGATTCTACGAAGACCAAGCACACATACAATGAGGTTCACATTTTTTCCAGCTGCTTTATTTCCAATTTTTTGATGCCGGACTGATTATTGTAACCAAAAATGTGACCCGATAGCTCCCCCCTCGTGACGATTTGGTCACTAATTTTGGGGCCCTCTGCTCCGCTCTCTGAACCAAATACAGTTGTCGGTAAAATTTTATTGATCTTCGTTTTTTCTGCACAAAAATATAAAATTGTTTCATGGTCGATGGTCGTTGTGTGTGTGTGCCCGACGAAATCGAAATCTCGCCAAGAAGCAAACGGCAATCGGCAAATCGAATTCAAAACGCGTGTGTGGTGGAGGGAGGAAATCCCAGATCCCAGCAGAAGATCCCTGAAGAGGGCCCAAACAGACGACTCCAGACTTGGGACGCGCCACGACGATAGCAACAACAAAACAGCAATCAGTAAATACTTGGTTTAGGCTGACCAAAGACACTGGGAATAATGTAGGCTTGTTTTGAAGATATTTATTGAAAAAATTAAGATTTTTATGATTTGACACCTGAATTGAACATGTTTCGAGCCATAGATAGGTGTATCCCAAAATTCAGAATGGGAAATCACGATCCTGATCGTAAAAAATGATCATAATCATAAATATTTTCTTATAATCCTTTCTTTTTATCCCAATCTAACTTTGAAAGTTATGCCACAGTATTGGGTCAGTTCTTGGACCACATTTTTCCTCATATAGTAGTAACTTTTTTGTTCCAGTGTAGCCACCGTGCCATGCCAACAGCCACAAAGGGCCGCCCGAAAAATATTTTTATCTTGATATTTCTGTTTTTTCGCCGCTGTTTGTTGTTGTTGCTGTTCTAAATACGCCAAAAGTTGCTTTCGGGGCATAAATATATGTCTTTAGTGCGGCATGTCTGGTTGCGTTTTTGGAACTTGGTAAATGGGGCAAAGGCAAGGGCAGCCGCAGAGGCAGACCAAAGACCGAGCTGACCAAAAAGCTGGACTTGGGATCCCAAAATGCGGCAGGGGCAGAATTCACGGAATTAGTTAACGATTAATGATTGGATATTGATTTCGGTTTTGTGGTCTTCGAGCGGATCTCCTTCGCGCGACTTCTCTCGTCCGTTTCGCTTTTACTACTCATTAATTTCCTTTAACTATCCACGGGGGCATTAAAAAACAGCGCTGAGCAAAATTAAGTTCCTGCCGCAACATCTTAGTCGTTTTTGGCTTCTTTCTCCGTCGAAGGCATTTTACATAGTTTACTTGCCTTGTTGCCGACTTTCTTTTTGAGAGATTCTCTTCCTTATAGCGTCGCTAACTGCTTTACGATCTGGGCAGACATAAAACCCGCTGCCAAGGAAGATAGCGTTCTGCCAGTGCCAGAGGAATGGTATGGGGAGAAACCACTTCGCTCGGTTCAGTTCAGGTAGTATTCTTCGTTTCTGGGAAACTTAATTTGTGCTCCTGGCCGCCATATCAAATTGGCGCTATCGAATACCCAACACGGGCCATACACCATACACACAAAGCCGCTGGCATCTATATGGACAATGCCCCATATAACTATGAGGCACAAGCTTAAAATCTGCTTAGCTCGGTTTCTCCTCTGCGAAATTCGAGGCTTAAATTCTTCGCGAAGAGATTCCATTTGGAGCATCCCAAGGCCCATGCCCGTACCCCAAAACATTTGCGTAGAAACTCCCCGAAAAAAAGAGCAACAGCAACTTTAATTTGTGTGAGAACATTGGTCTTCGGGACTTTGTTCGCCTTAAAGACGCTGGTGATGGCGGTTCGACGGGGGGATTAAGATGGCGCATATTCACCGCCGATCATTAGCTATCAGACCGACTCCTTGGCAACAGGCCCGATTCTTCAGCGCCTAGATGGTGAGCCACTAAAGCCGCGGAGTAATTGAGCTGTTGGGGCCTCTGCCAGGCCCAGTCTTCAGTCTCCCGACGCCAATCTGCCTGCCATTGCTAACGAGATACGCCAAACTATTTGGCAATTAGCGGATAATAACATTAGCTCACACATTTGCAAAATAATGAGAAACTTTGGGGAAAGATGGCTTGCCAAGAGATTGCAATACACTACGCGATTCCAGAATTCTACTCGGGAATTCTGCTAGAATTCTACTATGATAAAGATACAGAAATCATTTCCAACAGCAATGCTGTATTCGGAAACCATGTTCCGGTTAATTCCCATTTCCCCAAAGACAATTCCCCAGCGAAAAGTTACTTTTAAAGAATTTAATTCTCATATAAAATGAATGAATCAAGAAAAGATTAGAGATTATTTTATAATTCTAAGAAAAATTTAAAAGAAATTGCTTTATAAATGTGAAGATATCGCACTTAATTATTATAAAACTGCCGTTAAAAGCGGTTAGCAAATCCGCACCTGTGCCAAATTGAGATAAATTTTATTTTGCAATATAAAGTAATGGAATCAAGTCAAAATTCGCTTTAAACCCAGTTGAGAGCGGCTATTTGACGTGGGACACAGCCTGCTTTTAAAGTTTTTTTTGCCATTAAACAAAGTCTTCTGCCACATAACCGAGTTCTGCCAACACTCAAGAACCCGCTTGAAATGAACAATAATTTCTGATCATCCCGGTGCGTCTGGGGAAGATTCCTTTGGCACTGAGCTCCGGCGCACAGATGTGGGCAATCAATTGGAGAACTCGCAGAGCGAACCCCAATAAACGATGCGCTGATGGCCGACCATTTGGACTGATGACTGCACCACGTCCAGGGAGAGTGGCCCATATTATGCCATAACGATAGCCACCAAATGAGTGTGCTTCGACTTACAAGAGAGGTCTCCTACAGGCAGGGAAAATAAAAAGCATTTCTGGGTGATGAATACCTAAAATCGATTAGAAAAGGTGTTTTACAATTCAGTTTTTAGCAAATATTACTCTAAGATCTTAAGTATTTTGGTAAATCAGCTTTCTTCGTTCTTAGTTCTAGTTCATAATTCCCATTCTTCTCACTTTTAAGAGCCATCTCTCCCAGATTGAAGTAGACTTTTTGCCAGTGCAGATATCGCCTTGAAAAGGGGTTGGCGGATCTCAGGAGACATGCCCACTTGTGGTGCAGTGCGCCAACTCATATTAAACCACCGTTATGCATATCAGCCACACAATTCTACAGAAAAGAACAGAAGAGTTGGGGCAGGGTGTGGAAGAAAGCCGGGGAAGAGATCGCCACATATCGAATGGAGATTGGCGTGGCCGTGGCGTAACCCTTTAATTATGCCACATACGAGTACGAGTTAGAGTCTACAATCCACCAAGATCGTTCTAAGCCGGGTTTTGGGGATTGGAATCGGGATCTCGGGATGTCGGGATCTCGGGCTCACCTCTCGCCGTCAACGCCTTTCGAATGGCACTCTGGGCTGGTCTCCGTCTTGCTCTTGGTCTGGACTCTCGGGTATAACTCCTCTGCTACTTTCTAAAAATCTGTCCGGGAATATAAATTGCAGCCACGTTCTCGCTCCTCTTTGCTGGGTGCGAGTCAAAAATTCTGCAGCACTCTGTGGCCGCATCTTAATTGCATTTCGATTACGCGGCTGCGGCTGCAAAAACAAACCAACCGAAAAAGAAAATAGTCTCGGAAGACGGGGAAGAAGCTGGAGCAAATCAAATCTGCGAGTGTTTGCCAAGGTAACAAATATTGCTGGCAACATGTTGCACTTGCGAACAGGCCCGCAGCAGTGGGTAGGAGCTGGCGTTGCGGCTTGAGCCTGCTGCCAAATAGACAACAGATGAGACAGCCAGGCACGGCCCAGTCCCCATCGCTGGAACGCCTTTTATGCTGGGTCTGCATCCCGAACCCAAAAACAGGTTCCACCGACCATGGCCACGGCGATGGCCAAGTCTGGGGAGCCTAGAAATTGTAACAGCCAAGAGCGGAGGTTCGGTTCTCAGGCGGCAGACCTTTTCTTGCTGGTCCTGGGCCCATTTAATACAGTTATTTTTATTCGCGGCCCTCGCTCGTTCTACAGTGGATATTCTAGAGGATGAACTCGGCTTACAATGTGTTGCCTAGGCCGCAAACCAAAGTTATCAAAGTTTATCGTAGGGTTATATTATGAGATATATTATATACTAAATTCTTTTTTTGAGAGCTCTTTAGAAGAGCTTTTAGAATTTGTTAAATATTTTTATTTTCCTCTCATTTTCCTACACTAATCTTTATTGTTTGTGTGTCTTTTAAGCTGTTGTTATAAAGATTTCTATTTTCCAGACCCCTAAGATTTTATTATCTCGGTGAATAGAAGAACTAGTTATAAGGGGTAGAACTAGTTATAAGGGTTTTGTCGTGGCACGTTGCACTGTATCTCCTTCTCCTGGAGAGGCAACAAGTACATCAACAATGGGAAATGCAAACGGTTTTTGGCTGGAAGTCATGGCCATCCATGACCATTGCCGTTCACTTATCCCCGGCTGCCATCGGAGCCTTCGATGCGATGCTTTCTTTGGTCTGCCACTGCGGCTCCTGCTGCCTCTCGAGTCATTAAAAATGATTCTACTCAAACTAGAACAGACCAACGGGCAACGGGCAACCGAAAGGCTGGCGATTCTGGCGCAGAGGAGGAGAAATGGCCATCATAAATGCGCAGAGGAGAAAGGCCAGCAAGCCGAACTGTGAATGCCCTTAATGAGCTCATCTTTTAAGGCTGAGGGGCGCAAAGAGAGAAGCTTGCGAAAGACAAATGGGTTTCGGAATGAAGTGATGGGAATGAAAGCCTTACCAAGAATAAACAGTGCCAGAGTAATAAAAATAAATTTATGGGACATATTTTATTTGAAAAGCTAGACTCGCAAATCAATTGGATTTATTACGTTCTCTCCTCAATTAAAGCAATTAACATACCTTTGCTGAGATCGATGAGAATGGAAGACCGCCTATTATGCATTCTGTCCAACCCCCTCATATACTTCTATCGCCCCAAGGCAAATATCACCTCCTTCCGAACTCGCTCGCCGCCAATTCCTTCGGGGATTTTCGATCGCGATATGGAGAAAAGTGTGTTATTGCTGACTTGTCAGCTGTTGGCCTGAGCAAATATTATTACACGATATGGTGCACCACCACCACCACCAGCACTCCACTCTGTGGCGATCCCCACCGCCGAGGCACCCCAGTTGCCCACCCCTTTCGCGATCCCAGCAGCTTTTTCAATGAATTATTAGTTATTTCAAATTTATGTGCCGTGCTGTGGCTCATTCTACGGCCCTGGCTCTTTTTTATCGTGCGTCTATTTGCGTTTCCGCTTTCCGATCTCCCAGACTCGGACTTGGGGTCTCCTCTGGCTCTGGGCCTGGGCCTGGGTCTTTCCTTTCATTTGCTCAATGGCGAAGGAGAAGGCCCCGAAGACCGAAAAAGAGAGTCTTCGTGCCGTTGGGGGCGTATTTGCCTAACAAAAATAAATAAATATGAATTTATTGCAGCGTTTGTTCATTGCTGGATTCGGTTTTTTTTTATTTTTTTATTATTTTCTATGTCGCAGGGAACCACATTAAAACCTAATGCCCGTCTTGGCCCCCAGCAGCGATCGAATAAACAAATGCCGAGCGCAAGCTCCGCTTCGCCATTCGCCCAAAACGATATTATTAGTACTATTATTTGCTGGATTTCATTTGGGGCAGATAAGCTGGGGCTCCGCGAGTCAGTTGGGAATCTCTGGAAAAGTCCGGAAAAAGGGGCAGCGCGGGTGGGTTTCTGTTTTTGTAATTCTTTTCTGCTGCCCTGGCAATTCTTCCGTCTTTTTTCTGTGTGTTTGCTCTCCCCCGCCTCCGAGTGGTTCTGGTTTCTACGAATTTGTCACGCTTTGGATTTCAAATTTTGTTGATGTTAGCCAACTGTTAATGGACCCCGCCGCAGCAGCATACTTTCAGATACATACAAGCTTCCTCTGGCCAAGTGATGTGAGGCGTAAGTAAAAGGCATTTAACGCTTGATTTTGCCCGGGGTTTAGGCTTACCTGCTCTCGATCCCATCCGAGACTCCCACTCCTGCGGCCAGGACTATTGTTGGGCAGCTCAGGCCCGCACAAAGGACACTCAAGTAGGGGCGGAAATTTAATATGAAGCGCTGCTTACTTTTTGTGTTCTCTGGTTTTGGGAAATATGAGATTTTTAGGCTTTGATCGCTGCCCCCATTGTTTGCCTACCTGCCTACCTGTTGCTGGTATTATTTCTTACATTTTTATCATGATGCTCACTGTACTTGCTGAAACTTTATATTCCTGAATCCGCAATGGCGGAGGCGTTTTCTGCCGAATACGAATATGAATTTCCCGTAGGACGGGAAGGTGTCAACGTTTTGCATTTCGAATAAACATTGCACTTGTCCCGGCCTATGGGCGGTTTGTAATAAACAACATGAACTACTTTTAATAATTAATACATTTTAGTTTATAAGAAGTAAAGCCGTGCCTGGAACTTTATCTAATAAGCTATTTTCTGTCTTTTCAGATCTCAATTTGCAATCAAAAGCCTGTTGCGAGGGCTGCTATTTAAGTTTCTGGCCTAGGTATCTTCTAGCCATATAACATATAAACCCATTTTATAAACCTTTTTCGGTGGAAAAATGGAGTTAACTACTGAATAGTCGTGCATCGATGAACTCAAATCTTTGTACATACATATATCGATGAAGCACCGTCCTGTAGCTCTAAGAAAAACTGGTTTAATGAATTCAATCCTGTCCGGAGACGAAGTTCTTGATGGTCGTCCAAAAACCGTGCAAGATGGACTTGTGATAAATATTCGCAATTCATTAGTAGGCCAGAAATATATATAGCAACCCTCGTTTTGAAATACTGGTGAGTTAACTTCCTATTTGTTTCATGTATTGTAACCCGTTTTTATGTATTCAAACTCATCTCTCACTTCGTGCACATGTTTTCACCCTCAATGTATGATATTTCATAAAAAACATTTCAAAAATTTACCAAACGCGCGCGCAATTTGGGTTATTTTCAACCCTTTTCCGTTATGAAAATGTCCGCCCCGGGGTTGCCACTTTAATTCGAACTGACAGCGCTGCCACCTGGCGGGGCTGTGTGCTAGAGATGTGCACGTGATAATTGTGTTCTATGAATGTAAAGTGTTGTTCCGGTGAAAAAACAAGTTTTATGAATATACAGAGAACAAATATGATATATGCTTGAAAAGGAGAAACTAATGTGGCGGAAAAACGTGTGATTTGTAACTTTGTTATTTGATTTTAAAAACGCCTAGTTGCGCGCGCCTCACGCTCGCATCTCTACTACACGGGGTTCGGCGCCTGTGTGAGCGAGAGGGTGGATGCGCGCGTGAGCGAGTGTGAGTTTGTCTGTTCTGTCTCTGTGTCTGTGTGCCTCTCTGTGGGAGTGTGTCCGCCTGCGTGTGTGTGTGTGTGAGTGAGTGCCGCTCTCTTGCGGCTTGGCTCGTCCGTAATTCGTAAAATATAAAAATAAAAAATTTGTTCAGTTTCAGTTTAAAAAAAATTCTCACATCGACTAGTTGTGCGTGCAGGCAAAAAGACAGAGCATCGCGAGCAGCGCCAGAGAGCGGAGAACATCGCCGTCGTCGTCGCCGTCGCCTCGGCACCGAACTGAACTGAGCTGAAAACCAACTGAGCGTCGTGTGTTGCGCAGGCAATCTTAATTAATTTATTTACGTCTATATTGATTTTTTAAAGTAACAGAGTAACAGCCACAGCCACAGTTAGCCATAATAGCCAGCTAGCAGGCAGAGGCAGGCGCAAGGCGAGGCGGAGCGAAGAGCGCGCGCGTTTTAGCAGGCATTAAATATATAAAAATACACACTAAAATCAAACCTCGAGGTGAGTGAATATCTATAAAAATAAATTAAGATATATTTTATAAGTTCCGAATGCTAACATGCCTTGCCGTGCTAGGCTAACAAATAATATTTCTCGATGGTTTGCTTTCTTTTTTTTTTTTTTTAGTTTTTAGTTTTCTATTTGCGCACCGTAGATTAATAGTAGTCTGCAATTGTTTATTTAAAGTTTATAAATGCCACTTTTTATGTTTATCTGTGTGAGCAGCGCAGCTGGCGTCGCTTAAAATTAATATCAAGCAGTTGCGAGAGCGTTTCTGTACTTTCTGTTTTTTTGTTTTCTTGTTTTTAGAGGTAGTTTGATATTTTTACGGTATTCGCTGGCTTTGTTTTTATTGCGCTGCTGCCGTCGACGCGGACAGTGCGCGTCGTTCGCTTAGCACCCAGAAAGAGCGAAAGAGCGCGCCGCAGATGCAGTTTTGTTTTTATGTACACACCTACGCACGCGTATATATACATGTAAACGGCTGCGGCTGTGTAAAAAGCATGTACATGTCGTGGAAAGCGGATGCAGATTAGGGATGGCAAGCATCGATTTATCGAGGCGGTTATCGTTAGTTTTAACTACTATCTCAGCGTTGCTTTTATCGCTGCGAGCCTTAGCCAGTGGAGTTTCTTTGATAGTTTGTTGGGAAACCGGTAAGCGAGTGTGTATATCCTGAAACAGGATGCAGAGGAGCGACAGGATGGATAGCTACATCGATTTATCGAAGTGATACGTTGGCACAAAAGCCACTAAACCGTTTCAACCGTAGCCAGCCCCCATGGTTTTTAGCCTATCATGTTGCCTCTTTTATGAACTTCTTGGCTACCCAACGTTGTTATTTAATTGTTTATGCTCCCTTATGTTGAAAAACCGGTAACTATGTATGTATATCCTCAAAAATATTCCCTCCTTTCTGTGTTCTTTTCATTCGCTGGATCTTTTGTTTCTTTTTTTTTTAAGATATTTAAGCAACATCAATTATCTTTCGTTTTTATGAGTATACGCAGAACGGACAAGGGAAATACTTTATTCTAAAGGACGGGGTGATATCAGAATAATTTTTAACATTACTGTCGGCAGTTCATATCAGCTCTGAAAGCGCTTGTGAATTCCGTATTAATGAAATTTGCATGAATGAAAGCAAGCACATGATTAAATAAAACTACAAACTGAAATTTAATAAGTTAAATTATAAAAAATCAGTAAGCCTGGCATTAAGCATATTTTATCATTAACAAAAAAGGAACTTACCAATCCCTAGTTAAATTAATCAAAAAAAAATACTTTTCTTAATGGAAAAAAAAAACTTAAAGTCTGCTCTTAAAAAAATCAAGGTTGAAGGTGAATCTGGAGGAGGAATGGAGCACCTGTCCCATTTGTATCCCCCGCAACTGCCGAAGGGGCGTGGCCGGCCTCGGGCCACATACGCCCAGACGGGCGAATTCGATCTGGGTCTGATCCGGGAGTACCGATCGCACCCGGTGCTGTACGACCGGACCAACAAGCGGTTCAAGGACAAGCTGTATGTGGCCCAAATATGGGATCAGATGGCCCACAAGCTGGGCTACGACGGTGAGCATGGCTTGATGTCGATTTCCACCTGGCAGGGATTAATCCTGGCTTATTGCCAATCTTATTTTTAGCGACCAGCTTAAGGGAGCGCATGACCACGCTGAGGAATCGCTACAACATCGAGAAGCGACGCGTCGAGAACGGTCTTTCCACACAGGCTTCCCAGTGGCCCCTCTTCGAGAGCCTCCAGTTCCTGGGCGATCACATTCGGCCCAGGCGCAGCTTTAAGAACATGAGCATGAAGGAGGAGGACGAGGAGCCCTACGAGGTGGACGACTGCCAGAGCGACAGCAACGGGCACATGGCGAGCGTAAAGGACGAAATGGAGGACGACTGCACGATCTTCGATTGCGAGCAGGCACTGCCAGTGACCACAGTGCTGGGGTGAGTGCGCAACCCCTGCTTGTGGCCCACTCCTCGCTAATGACCAGACCTGATCTCTCTCTTTTTAGGATCCCCCTGAACACCTCTGACGAAGCCAACAAGAGCCAGCGCTCCATGAACGGCGACATGGCCAATGGCAAGGGCTACAATCATTTTGCGGAAAGCTATCAGCGACGACAGCAACAAAACCAGCCGGAGTACATCATCAGTAGTCCGATGATCAACCATCCCAGCAAGGGCATGAAGCGCGGAGGACCGCCGTTGGACGATCATCCGTCGAAGCGCCGGACAGACGAGGGTCTGTCGATATCCGGTTTCTATCCCACACCACCTCAAGCACCCCCCTTGCCGGCGGCCTATGCCAAGTTCCGGGGATTCGGCGAGTTCATGTGCCACTCCCTGTGCGACATGCCGGCGGCTACTGCCTTGCGTCTGGTGCAGAAGTTCACCCGCGAACTGGTCCAGACCTCCATCCGCAGCGAGGGCAGCGGCGGCAAACGGAAGACCGATCAGGCGGACGCGGCGGATGCGGCGGATGCGACGGATCAGGTCGACCAGAGCAGCGAGTCGCAGGAGGAGGACGAGTAGATTTTAAGTTGCAATTTTTAATTACGGGTAGGGATATTGGCACGCGTGCCTACGCACTTATGCATTCGGCATATGATGGCCGCATTAATGACAGAATCGATTACTCCATATATGTTTTAATTATACTCTTTTAAGTCTTCTAGCCTCGCAGTAACCGGGGTGGAAGATCCAAGCATTGCATTTCATTTATTAACATAATGGACAAAATACACTTATTTGCTTTGTTTTAAAGGCAGGGGAACGGGTCGACTAATCCAAATTGATCAATTTTCAGATTTCGGCAAAAGCATTATACCCTATCTGTAAGATGCACATCTGTAATGGTATAGAATCCTATAAATCCTATATAAAGGACCATACATATTTTAAACAATAACACATTTCATGGTTTCATTGATGAGTCGCGAAGATGCAAGGACCAGCCTAAGCTCTTTGGGATGAGAGTCGTTTTTTGGATCATAAAACCAATGACCTCCAAGGCTGACCCCTTCTTCGGCAACGATCTCTAATAGACCATTATATGCCAAAGGACTATATGATTGCTGGTCCTATATGCATAGTAAAAACGAAATCAGAAGTTGGGGATACATTTCATTTTCCTCCTGAGAGGCTGAAAAAGTAAACAATAGAAAAGGTCCTTAAGTTTGATTACTTTCTGTATGCGAGAACCACCCCAAAAGCTTCTGAAAGCTCCCAACTAGGAATGATTGCTTGCGGTCCTTGGTCCTTGAAACTGTGAACTTCTCAGGATGAACTTTAGATACTAACATCCCAGGAAGAAAATTCGTGCTGGGGAAATTTTTCAAACCAGTTGTGCCGGCGGCCATGAAGATTGCAATGGATTGCTTACGATGGCAATAGAATTCCTACTATTATGATCTGCTTTATGCCACCCAGAACCATCGGAGGTGTTCCCGAGTAGGATGCTGATTGATGTCGTGGGTCGGCCAACGCATTAACAAGACTGGCATAGTGCCAGAAATGTGTGCCGGGGCAAAAACTGGAACCTGCGTCGCAATGGGCAGCGTGGTCATTGCCAAATGAAGCCTGAGTAGGCACATCTCCATTTGGCCAAAACTGGGTGGGGCCTCCCGGCCATTTCTATGCGCATTTCCCCTTGTTTTCTTCCCTCTTTTTTAATAATGCGTCTATATTTCTTAATTAAATTACAGCTCCTCGCGTTTGGGAGTGAGTGTGTGCGTGTAATTACAGTGTTTATGTGGCTCTGGACATTCCTGGCTCCTTTTCCCAGCTGGCTGGCTGACTTGGCTTATTGATATCGCCAAGGCAAGGTACCCACGGATCGCAAAAGGTGAGTGGAGTGGAGTGGGGTGGGGAGGGGAGTGAAGTGCATCCCAGATGAGAGTGCAGTGGTGCATTAAAACGTCACCTGATGTAGGCCGTGCCCAGTTGCTATTTGTTGCTGTTTGGAAATACATATTGCACTAGTCCCGGCCTGCAGTGAGTGTCGCAGTCGACGATCTACACGAAGAAAACGAAAGAACTGTTTAAAAAATATTTAATTATAGTTCTAAGATTTAGTATTGCTAATATAAAGGTATATTATATTTCAAGATGAGCTATAAAGTTTAAGTTTAATCACATGCAATAATTAAAAACGTGGTGATTATAAATAACCTATTCATAAGATACATTTTTTAATACAAATCATCATTTTTGTAGTTTTATGGTTTAAAAATTATTAAGACATCGAAAAAAGTAGTATTTCTGTAAATTGTATGATCGACATAAATATCTATGGGGCAGCCACTGCTCGGGGCTCCCTTAAAATCCTTTAAAATATCATAGAAAAATGTATCTTAAAATGTAAATGTATCTTATATATTTTCGGCAATGTATCTTAAAATACATAGTTATTAAAAAATGTATCTTAGCATTTTTTGAAAACCATGAAAATTAAAGTATTTTGCAAATAAAAAAGAATAATATAAATATTTTATTTACTTCATATAAAGGAGCTTAAGGAAGGGTTTAATAGCCATTATTATAATACTCAATCCTGATACTGATCTCATGGTAATTTGATATGTATAAGCACTTATTATTAAATATATGGAAAACAATCTGTATCCCCTATTTTTTCCCGTGCAGTCGGACATCTTAGCATTAACGTAGACGCTAACTTAATGCTAACCGCACCACCAGAAACCATAACCATGGCCATAATGCGGTGCGGTGGGGCGGCATTTTGCGTGCTGCTGTTCGTCAAAGTCAGCACCGTCTTCTCATCTTCCCATCTCGACTGTCCTGGGCCCTGTAATTATATAATTTAATCAAATTACTTGCATATGTTGCCAAAAAAACGCAAAAAAAGGAAACGCCGAAAACTAAGGCCCGAAAAAAGACGCACTCGAGCGGGAAGGAAGACTTGAGAAATGGCCAAATGCGGGCCAACATAAGTGGCAACAGAAGTGAAAATAAAAATAAGAGCCAGCGACAGCAGCTCCTGGCGGCTCCCAAATGGTTTATAGCCGCATTTTTGACAGTGAAATGTGCCTGCGTGCGTTTTCTGTTTTCTTCCAGGGGGAGAAGGGGCCAGGAGAGATATTTGCGTACTTTAGCATTCATCATCATTATTCTTCGGATGCGGTTGCATTTTAAATTTTTAGGCGCAGCTTAACGTGTCGGAAGACTTGACAGTTGCAAATTGCAGATTGCAACCACATCAGCTGAGGGTTGAAAGCTGCAAAAAGCACGCTATAATAATAATCGTTAGGTTAGGAAGGAGTTTTCGTACTGGCCATTAAGTTAATCTGGTATGTTAAAATAGCTATCTTTAAGAAAGAAATTAAATAAAAGCAAG
This sequence comes from Drosophila biarmipes, assembly GCF_025231255.1. NCBI lineage: Eukaryota > Metazoa > Arthropoda > Insecta > Diptera > Drosophilidae > Drosophila > Drosophila biarmipes. Next base: position 21,713,563 of record NC_066616.1, on the reverse strand, counting down.
ACAAATTATGAAGTATTTGGAAGTAAAGATTAATGAGTTAACAAGAAACGGTACACATAACTAATAAGTTAACTTGGTAGACCAGAATACATATACTGAAGAAAGATATTAAATGAAATTTGGACAAAATATGGAGTATTTTAAATTATAAAACTGCGCAAAAAATAAAACATTTAGGAAAATACATCTAAATAATGATGATGTATTATCTGCAGGAATATATAGTCACATGACTATAATTATAGCATGAAACAATTTTAAAAATAGCTGTTTTTCAGAGAGATTAAATAAATGTTTGACAAGTTATAGGGTACTTAAAATTATAAATTAATTAGCTTCCGAAAAATAATATGTACAAAATAGAGCTTAAAGTGATTATAATGTGTTTACGTCCTAGAAGTGATATGCTACTATAATTATAGAATGTATTTATATACGTTTAATAATATTCTAAGGCGAAGATAAGAGTCTATTGTCTCAGGCAAGCCTCCAAATTAAATGAATTGTTTGCAGTTCTAGTAAGTTGAGCTAAATAGTCAATGCCAACATAATTGTTAGTTTTAAAATTAATTACCAGCTTTTCACATATATGTAGGTAGCTAAAATAAATATGTTGGAAGAAATAATAATATACCTGCAGAATGTATTTATATCATTTTAATAATAATCTAAAGCAAACATAAAAACAAAAATAAAAATGGGTGAAAACAGATAAGGAATCATTTTCTCAGGCAAGCTTCCAAACTGAACTACATAATTGTTTGCAGTTCCATGATTGTGCTAAATACTCAATGCCAAGCTAATTGTTAGTTTTGAAATTAATAAACATCTGTTTACATATGTACATTGTATACAGCAATGCCATGAGCGGGGAACTTTCCCCTGTGAATGAACTATAAATAAAAGCACATATAGTTTTTGACCCTTGATCTTCGCTGATTGCCTCCTGAAATTGTACGCACATACAGAAATATGTGTAAATGAAGCGTCATTATCATTGTTTTCCAATTTTACAAAGAAAAAATATATTTACTTAGTTTTTGCTTTACAAATAAAAAAGTAAACTAATTAAATTACCAAAAATATATTTTTGTATTATCCCAAAATAAATCCTTACCTCTTACCCCGCCACATTATAAGAAAAAAAATTGAAGCAATACTCGTTTTCCGTTTGATGTATATGTATTTGTATATTTAAATTTAATTGGAGTTTTAATTATTGTTTAAATTAACTAAGCTTAAACACTTAAATAAACGCGCGAGCGCAATGTAATGTAATGTAATGCATTCATCGACAAAGAACTTGTAACCTCGTATAATCGCATTTTCCGTATTTCGAATTCAAAATCACTCAAAAACTGTGCTTCCGCTTTTGATTAACCCAATCCAAGCCAAGCCAATCGACTCAAGTCCGATCCTATCCGAACCCATCTCGCTAGCTCGCCCTTACGTGATATATTATAGAGTAATATAATAAACAACGAGAGAGAGAGAGACACACAGGACACGACATCTATAGCTAGTAATTGTAATAAAATAGACGGGAGGCCAACGGAGACAAAGAGATCAATAACCACCAGCAGGTCGTACCACCGTCACAACTCGTAGGTGATGTTGTTCATGTGGTCGCGCGTCTTTCGCGCCTTGAAGGGGGCCGCAAAGTGCTCGTAGGCGTTCTCCGCGTTGTACGACGAGCAGCGTCTTAGTCGGTGATGCTGCAGCGAGCTGCTGTACGGCGCATTCCCGTGCCCGGCTCCACCGGCTCCGAAGCAGCGCATGGCGGCGCACAGGAGACTGCACCACCGCCACGACGAGGTGAAGGCGTAAAAGTGACGACCTGCACCGCCGCCACCACCGTTTCCGCCTTTGGACAGCAGATGCTGGCGACTGTGGTGCAAGTACGGGTTGTAGTTCGAGCGGAAGCTGCTGCTGTCGCTGCTGTGGCCACTGTCGTCGCTGCTGCTGTCGCTCCGCCGCAATCCCAGCCGAAAGAGATTCCCATTGTTGTGGGCCGCATTGGCGAAATCCTCGAAATCCAAATGCGACTCGTACTCAAAGTTGCGATCTATGGAAACGGCGGGTGTGATGATCATAAATTGACTATACTTTTGGCTGCGATTCGCCTGCTGCAGCTGCTGATGATGGTGTTGCTGCTGCTGCTGCTGCTGATGTCGATGGTTGCGCTGCTGGTTGGCCAGCGAATTGAGCAGCGTCTGGTTGGTATCCACGGAGGAGTAACTATTGCTGTTCGACACCGGCGACATGTCATTGTTGTTATTATTCACATTGCCGCTGCTCGTATTGTTGTTGTTATTGCTGCTGTGCGCAAAGACGCCAGCGGGGGCAGGTTGGGTGGTGGTCACAGCGGGCGCGGATGCAACCACCGGGTGGTGCTGTGGCTGATAGTGCTGGTACTGCAACTGCAGCGACGGCTTGGGCCGCCTCTTGGCAACTGGAGCTGAGGTCTGCTGTTGTGGCGGTGGCAACGGCAGCGGTGGCTTCTGCTGCTGCTGTTGTTGTGGTTGCGTCTGCTGCTGCTGCTGTTGCTGCGGCGGCTGATGATGTGGGTGCGGCTGGTGCAGCGCTGGCGATGTGGTTGTGGGCGTGGACCCGACAGAGGGCATCCATCATCTCGTATCCTCCGTCCCGCTACTGCTGTCATCGGGCTTGACGATTTGGTAGGTTATCAAGTACTCCGGATACGACTGCAGAATCGGAGATATGAAACTTTGCTGAGGATATATATACACTATCAAGTACCCACCTGTTCGCCCCGATAGACAACGTATTCGGCGAAATGCAGGCCGCCCGCCGAGGGTCTTCCCACCACCGAGTGGTGTCCTGGCGGTGCGTGAGCCATTTTCATGGCGCTGTACTGTAAGAAGGATTTGCCCAAAGCCACTCGACACAGCAGCAGTTGTCTGTAAGCAAAGGGTTAATATAATTAGCAGTTGTATAAACTCTCCTAAAAGCAAAACCTTACCTAGGACACACGTAGCAGGACTTATCCTTGTGCGAGGGACACCCAATGCCGCCGCCAATTCCATACACATACTGGTTGCTCTTTGAGCTATGCTCGGCGAAGTAAATGCCAGCCCCAAACATGCCACCAATGTAGGCGTGGCGCTCATCAAATCCGCGCTGCACAATCGCATTGATAAATGGACTGCCGTGGAAGAGCATCCGCTCGTTGGACTGCAGGAAGTTCTCCTCGGCGATCTCCTGGCGGCGATGAGCGTAACGCTCCCACAACTTTCGGTTCTGTACTTTTTGAACCTGTTGCCAAAAAAGGGTTTTAGAAACAAAACTTTTTTCTGCGAATACTAGTAAACACGTACCCTTATTATGTTGTAGCGAGTAAAATAACCTCCAGCCTGTCCATTATCCCGATGCTCGCGAATCGTGGCCTGCATCTCCTCCTCGACCGCCACAAACTCCTTGTCGTCAGGCAGCAAATCCACCAACAAAGTGCACAGATTCACGTTGTTACCAATGCCTAAGGGATTATTTATATATAATATTTCCTTTTTTTTTAACATCTTTAATATATTCACCTGTGGTGGACCTTAGCTGGGCAATTCCCTTGAGTATCTTGTGCCGGAAGCCGTAGGCGGAGACGCCCACCTGCTTGAGATCGTCGTGGCCCATCTCGGCCAGAATGTCCAGGGTGATCTGCTCGCGTTCGAACAGTTCGGTAAGGTGATGCAGCTGCTGGCTGCACAGGAATCCAGACACATTCGTGATGGTATCCGCGTCCGGCAGCAGATCATCCGAGGAGGCACCCTCAGCCCCATTGGCCTCGGCTCCTTGGGCGGGACTGATCCGCGTGCTGCTGGACATGGGAAGTGGTACAGGAACACTGAGAATCATGGAGGCACCGGTGGGCAGCAGCACCGTTTCCGTGGTGGGCGAGAGTACCGCAGAAGAGGACGACGAGGAGGTGCCTGCACCCGCGGCAGCTGCATCTGGCGCAGGGGAACTGCTCGTCAGCGATTGCGTGGAAGCACTCAGCGCCTGCTGACTCAACGAGGTGGCCATCGCGTCCTGCAGCAAGCACTTCACATCATCTGCCGTGGCCAGCTCGATGGGCGTCTGTCCCTCCTGGTTCTTCATGTAGGCATCGGCTCCGTGGGCCAATAGCAGCGAGCACAGCTGAGTGCGTCCCTTCTGAGCAGCCTCATGAAGCGGCGTGAATCCCCATTTGTCCGTGGCATTGACCACGGTCTTGTGCTTAATCAGCAGTGCTGCAATATCCAAATGCCCATAGCTGCTGGCATTGTGCAGGGGTATGAGACCGCCTTTGTCCTGGGCATTAACATCCGCACCGTTCTCCAAAAGATACTCGGCACACTCGAAGTTGTTGTATCCTGCGGCCAGGTGAAGTGGTGTGGAGTTCCTGCCCTGCGCATCCCGGCAGTTGATCGACTCTGCGGTAACCAAGCGCTGAACCCGTGCCAAGTTCCCCTTCTTTGCTGCGTCCAGCAGGGCAGATGGTCCTCGCAACAGCTCAGCCACATCGTGATCGGATTCCTTGACCAAATCCGCTGGCGTGGCTCCATCCCGATTCTTCTTCATGGGATCAGCTCCATGCTTTAAAAGCAATTTGCATATATCGTACTTTCCCTTGGCGGCGGCTTCATGGAGAGGCGTAAACTTCCACAAGTCCGAAACATTAACGTTGGCTCCGTGCTTTACCAGCAATTCGGTAACTTCATAGTGTCCGTAGGAGCAGGCATTGTGCAGGGGAACTAGTCCGCCCTTGTCAGCAGCATAAACCTCGGCGCCGTGCTCCAAAAGAAACTGAACCACTGGCACTCGATTGAACCCAGCAGCGAAGTGCAAGGGTGTGGAATGTCGTCCATCCAAGTCCCGGCAGTTGACTGAGATCGGATTGTTGAGCACTATGCGGCGCACAGTATCAAGATCGCCGGCCTTGGCCGCCTCTAGCAAATGGGTCTCACTGTCCGGCGGATTCTTGAGCAGCTTCAGCACATTGTCAGAGGCCAATTGCGCGGCTGTAAGTCCCTCGAGGGAAACGATATTTGTATCTGCGGCGTAAGATAGCAGCAAACGAACCGCCTGCTCATCACGGGCACACCGGTGAAGCGGTGTTTGTCCTAGACTATCCAAGGCATTGACCTTGGCGCCCTGCTTCAGCAGCACCTCCATAGCATCGTAGTGGAGCAGTTCGGCGGCCAGGTGCAGTGGCGTGAGGAATGCCTTGTTTTTCTCATTTAACAGAGCTCCTTTCCGGGTCAGCAGTTCGATCAACTGCTTGCGCTTGCCATCCGGACAGACAACTGCCAGGTGGAGCGGAGTGTCCCCTGTGTACGGATGCACAAAGTTCACAATCTCGGCGCAGACCAGCTTCTTGGCACGGGACACGTCGCACTTTCGACAGGCGTCCAGCAGGCAGTGGCCCTTGTACTCAACTGGAAAAGAAAATGAGTCATATGTATAAAAATTAATCGATTTTAGGCATTAAATCCCTTGAGTACTCACAGGCAATGCGCTCCCTCAGCTCCCTGGTGGGCGCAGCATCAATGGCCGACTTGCTGTGGCAATTGAGCAGGGTGGGATCCGCTCCGCGACTGAGCAGCAGGCTGCAGACCTCGACGCGGCTCTTGGAGGCGGCCTCGTGGAGCGGCGTGAAGGCCCACAGATCGTTGGCGTTCACATTGGCGCCCGCCTGGATGAGCAGCTTGGTCACATCGAAGTGTCCGTAGGAGCAGGCATTGTGCAGCGGCACCAGGCCGCCCTTGTCCTTGGCATGCACATCCGCCCCGTTGTCCAGCAGAATCTCCACGATGCCGATCCTATTGTAGCCGGCTGCAAGGTGGAGCGGTGTGGACCGACGTCCATCGCTGGCATGACAGTTGACATTCAAGGGCGTCAGCAGGGCCAGCAGGCGATCCTCGGCCCCTGAGCGTGCAGCTTCTAGAAGCTCATCCTTGCGATATTCGCCGGTCAAGACGGGCCGCGTCGCCTCGTCCGCCAGTTCGAGGGGGGTCTTCTGCTCCGAGTTCCTTATGGTGTGGTTTGCGCCATGCTGCAACAGGGCCAGGCACACGTCCACCTTGCCCTTGCTGGCCGCCTCGTGCAGTGGCGTGTAGTTCCAGTTGTCGGTGGTGTTGGGACTGGCACCCGCCTTCAGCAGCAATCGCACCACCTCGGCGTGGCCAAAGGAGCAGCAGTTGTGCAGCGGATGCAGGCCGCCTTCGTCGCAGGCCTGGATGGAGGCGCCGCTGTTCAGCAGGAATTCCACCACTTCCCGGCGTCCATAGCCTGATGAAATGTGGGAAGAAAGAAGAGAATCCGTCATTAGATGGGTGTCACTTGGGCTCAGTGTGTTTTGGTCGATGGCAAGCCCTAGAAATGAACGGGAAGGTCTTGCCTTCAGGGTTCTCTGTCTTGGGTTCGGTCGACCTTGCCCGTGGCATATGAAAAAGGGGAAATCACGAGGAGAAATGAGGGAAGAAAGAGATTGGATTTCCGTATATTATCAAGCACATTTCCCAAGGGGTTTCTAAATCAGCAAAAATAAGTCTATTAGCTTTGATTTACGTTTTCTATAAGCAGTTTTTTAACTGTTTAAGTTGTTATTTAATTTTATATATTTTTTTATAGACCTACAAAGGTTTTGCACAGATATAAGGCTTATTATATATATTTTATCAAGGCTAATAATTAAAGTTTTTTATTAAGATAAAGATAACCTAAACCATTAAGATAATAATTTAAATGCTTTCAAAATTATAATAAAAATACAAATAAAAAATGAATGAATTTAAAGATTTATGAATCGAAATTTATAATTAAACAAATGCCACATGAAGCAGTAATCGCATTATAATAAACATTACAAAATTGACAGCCATAAATATTTAGGTGAGCTATCTGAGGCGGCGACTTATAAACATACTTTCGGCAACTCTTGCACTGTCTATCGCGGAAATCTGACTCATCTTAATTGGCCACCGGAATTAGTCACCCCGGCGATTATCAACATAAATGTTTATTGTCGTATTTATTGCAAGGTTTCCGAGCGAACTGCTTGGAGAACCGCAGCCAATTGCAAAGCCGGGCAAACAAAAGCTTGAGCCACCCACCAAAAAGCGGTTTGCGAAACGTGTGGTGCGCCGTTCACTTTTCTGTGGGCAAACACACAATTACGAAAGTTTTGCATTAAAAATTAATAGAATGGAAAACTTCATTTCAACTGTTGCACTTGGTGGAGTGGCCGAGCCTCATAAAAGTGATCCTTGAGTGTGGAATATCATATCATGCGAACTATAAACTGCCCGACTTGAGTTGATTTGCAATTACCAGCCCGAAGGCCAGTTTGCTCAGCTTTTTCGGCCAGCGATAAAAGTAAGTTTTAAGATATGGTGGGAAGGTCTCTCCGGGTTTATCGACCATATATACGCACGACCCGCCGCGATAAGGCGGCAATGTCAATAAGGCTGATAGCCGAAAAGATACTTTTATTGGGGGAAGGGCAGGAAACCGTTGACGTGAGCTTCGATTTGGTTTCCTCCGCAACAGGTATTGTGTTCAAATTCGAACGTTTCAAAATTTCATACATTCAACAAGGTGAAAACGAGCCAAAAAATAATACCACAATAAAAAACTTAAACGACACCCGACAATTCAACGGGCCCCTCGAAGATCTCACTTTTTGTGCACAGAACGTGACAAAAAGACGGACGAAAACCATAATGGAAAACCAGTTTATAGAAAGAAAGACCCAGCGAATGAATCATAGACCAGCGGATAATAAAAAAGTGCTCAAGTTAAAAAGAAGTCACCGATGGCCAAAAGGCGAAATTGATATGCAAGGGGCGTCGAGTGAAACGGTTAGCCAGAAAAGACAAAAGGCTTTCGGGGGGTGCGACTCTATCGAGGGGAAAGCCGACGTTTCTCTTGACTTTTGATGCTGGGCTGCCGCTGCCACTGCCGACTGACAAAATAAATCGCAATGCATAAAATGCTAACTAGGCCAAAGTCACAACAAAAGATGCGAAAATATTGAGCCAAAGACGTCAGCAGGATGGCGCATGCAACGCAGCAGCCACAACAAGTCGCCCACCACCCACTGCCCCATGCACCACCCACCACCCACTATCACTGTCAGCCCCCGAAAACACACACACACCCCTACAGCTGCAGGAATAGTTTTAAAAGCTCAGACAATAGTTTAAATACTTGGGTACTTGTGTTACGAAATATTAATTTGGCTCAAAAGGCCTTCAAAAGTCTGCGTTTAAAAGTTACAATTGCTAAACGTTTTATAAATATTACTACTTTAATATTAAGAGACTCCTTAAAAGTTAAAAGGTTAACCATTTTTTATATAGTTTGTTAGCAGTCCTTAGATAATTAAAAATTTTTAAAACCAAAAAATTATTATATTTATAGTAAATAAATAAGTAATATACTAAATACTACATTTTGTAAAAGATGTTGAGCTATGTTTTTATAAAGCTATATTACAATTTTATAAAAAAAACTTTGGGCTCTGATTATTAAGTGTAATGTCACCAAAAATCATGAATCATTGCAAAGACCCGTTTTTATGTTATAAACATGAAATTATCATGATTATTTTGAGGATCATAAATAACAGAATAATTAATTTCTTTACAAAACAGGTTAGTAACCCCAAAGTTCCAAATTTACACCATATGTTTCCAGGCTTTATCCCTGGAAATCAACAAATAAAGCTATGTAAATATGAAGTTATTTTCCCCCAATCAATTTTATTTCACCGCCAGTGCTGCGACAGTGAAAGCTCTCAGTGGAATGGCTAATTACCTTGGCACTCAGTGCTATTATCTCAACCGCAGTTGTATGGATATTTTTTGAAAATAGAAAATGCTAAAATGCAGCACGCACACCCATGAAGCGGCGGTGAAGAGGGGGAACCCCCACTCCGCCACAGAAAAGGGGGCTTCCGGAAACAAGCCGAACATATAGAACACACAGAGAAGCATAGGCAGAGGCAGCGGCCGCGGCACAGGCAGAAGCAGAAGCGACATGGAAACTAGGTCAACTCTCGACGCCATTGGAGCAGGCGAGTGTCCGACCGAGAGCGACGACAATGACGCCCGTCACACCCAGGCGCAACTAGCTCAAGGCCAAACCCGCACTGCAGCAGGGGGCTGGGGTGGGCTGGCTGAGTCCTTCAACCTTTCCACAAGGGGGCGGTGAAAGGATAGGGGGGTTACCCCCTCGCGCTGCCGTCCGCATATAGCCAGGCCGTCCTTGGACGGAGAGAGCACGGTGTATCATCCTCCTACTTACCCGCTGCGAAATGCAGTGGAGTGGACTTGCGTCCCGCCGTGTCCCGGGCGTTCACGGTCTGCGGCGTGATCAGCTTCTTCACCTTGGCGATCTCGCCCGTCTTGCAGGCCTCGAAGAGCTCCCGCAGCGGATCGTTGGCCATGACCGCATCGAGATTAACGCTCAAAATGGCCCGACTGCGACTGCTGTTGGCCATTGTTGTGGTTTTGTTTTAGCTACGCTTTGGCACACACACTCGCACGCTCCAAAGAAAAGCGATTCCAGTGGGCTTTCTGGTTCCCAGACCGCGGGTGTTGCTCCTCCGCTCAATCCAATCGACTCGAACTGGTCAGCTAAGCAATCCTCGGGGTGGCGCCTCCTTGGCTTGCCCGCATCCTGGTGTCCCCGGGTGTCCTGTGCCGCAGGAGCAACAATTTGCCACTGGCTGCCACGCGACCAGCCCTCGTTTTTCGCTTAATATTTAATGCACAATTGCAGCCCCAAAATCAATAGGATTTCCTTGGTTCGTCGTTGCGGGCTGGCGAGGATCGCGGCGGGCTCGTCTACGGTTTGATTGGGATGCGGACCAACTCGGGGGCTGGGTGCCTGGTGTTTGGCCTCCAGAGCTTTGGGCACGGGCGATTATTTTCGGATTAATTCACTCCTCCGCGGAATATTTTGTTTTGTGACCGAAGGCGAGTGTGACCGTTCGCGGAGTGACTAGCGGTGGGCAGGAAATATCGATATTTCCTGTCGATGTCTCTAGGCGGGAGGGAGTGCTGTAAAATACTAAAAAGTTACTGACCTTCATTTGGCGCTAAAATTTAAGTGGAGATAAATGAAATGGCCTTCTTCCAAATGCACTGCTTACCATTAGCAGCAAATGGTTGCTAAATTTAACATATATATAAGCACTAGCGCTCAGCAAATAAATTAAATGCATTAAACAGTTTATGAACATGGATATTTTCTGATGATAATCGATGTCTTTGAAAAATACCGAAGGTAGTTAAAATACGGCCACACTCAAATGTCGGTAGGTGTCTTTGCTTAGTCGAGACACTATCATCAAGAAATATTAGGTTGGTGTCCCCGCTATCTCATCGATAACTAGTACTCTCCAATCAGAACTGTTATCGATAGCCCTCGGGGACACCTGTTTGGCCATCCCTGGTCCGCTGCTGTTGCTATCGATTTTTGGCATCGAGTACAAGTGCAACAACAATGTTTGCGTTTACTTTTCGCTTTAAGCCGTAGAAAACCCCTTGAAAACAAATAAAAAGGCGGCGAGGCTGCTTAATAACAAGAAAAGGGTGCACAGAACAAGTCGAGTAACAGCGGAACAACACCACCGGAAGCGCGAAAGTAAACGCCAAATCGGAAATCCGAAAAGTGAATCAGAATTTTTCCAGCTCACACACACACACACACACACACAGCCGCACGCCCCGCAACACACATGCAAGCGCACGGAACCAGTCGTGTTGTTGCCGTTGTTGTTGTAGTAGTAAATAAGTGCAAGTGAAGAAGAGGAAGCAGAAGCTGCGATCGGAAAATTAAGCGAAAATCGTGGAAAAGCGGGCAGGGGCGGGGGAAAGTGGGGTGGAAAGTGGAAAGGCTGCTAGCACGCTTCGCTGGCCGCGCGACAGCAGAACGCCAGTCAAGCGCCAAGAGCCATTAGCGTAGAACCCCCTTTGCAGCTGGAGCGGCACAAGAAAGCAATTTTCTGGTAGCAGTGGCAGAAACAGAAATAATTGCTCGAAATCTTCGGAGCGACGGCGACAATTAGCCGGAATCGGAATGGAGCTGAAAGTTTGGGTCGAGGGCATCCAGCGGATCGTGTGCGGCGTTACAGTGAACACCACATGTCAGGTACAGTGAGTCACAGATGGGGTCAACATAATAGCTCTATATCATAAATTAAGAAAACATAGCATCAGCAGAATCATAAACTTCTGAAATAATAAAGAAATTTATATTTCTATATATATATTAACCCTTTAATATAAACAACAATTTTTAACTTTTATTTTTCCTACAAAAATTCAAATAATATCTAAAGAATTTGCTATTTTTATGAGCAAACGTCGAAAAACAAGGTTTCCTTTAAAAAACAGTTTTTGAAATCTATGTTTCAATACTTCCTTAATCATTAAACACAATTTATTTTAAATGCCAATAAATAAAACCACTAAAGTAGCAATACCTCATCTAAACTCAAAGCCATAGTGCTATTATTGTGTCATCAACTGTATAATATAACCCCTATATTATTGATTTTTCCCTAATTAACCTCTTATTTCCCACAGGATGTGGTCTTTGCCCTGGCCCATGCCACTGGGAAGGTCGGCAGATTCACTTTAATCGAAAGGTGGCGTAATAACGAACGCCACTTGGCCCCCAACGAGAATCCCATGAAGCTGCTGCTCAAGTGGGGCGAGTATGCAAATGATGTGCAGTTTATATTACAACGATCCGAGAACAAAACGCAGCAGCAGCAGACACAACAACAGCAGCAGCAGCAGCAGCAAAACAACAATAATAACAACAACTACGCTGTGATGACAACGAAAAAGCCGCTGGGCACGAACAATAATAACAATAATAAGCCAGCGCCCACCTTGCAAAAGCAAAAGTCGAACGTCGAACTCAGCTACCGCACAAAGGAATTGAAAAAGAGTTTTGGGTGGGTGGTTTTTATACAATAACTGATTCTAGAACACAGAGCTACCCTTAAAACCAATACTTACTATAAATAACACACTAATAACGATTATTTCTTGCAGCGGCTACGATGCCAAACAGTTTGACAATATAGGAATAGTCAAAGGGATTCCTCAGCAGCAGCCACCGGTTTCAGGAGCCCCAGTGAGCCCAGCAGCGGTTCCACAGGAGCAGCTGCCACCGCAGGATAACAACAATGTAGCACCTCTAGTGCCTAAGCATGAAAAGTCACTATCGAATCCCTTGGACATGACCAGCACGGGCAGCAATCCACCAACTTCTGCCAATGGCTACAACGACTTCTACAACAACAATAGCAGCAGTAACCATATCTACAGCCAGCTAAGCAAATCCAGCAACGAACTGCGACGCGCCAGTCCCAACGAGATGTACTACAACAATAATAACAACATTGTCAATAACAACAATAACTCACCGGAGCTGTATAAGCAAACCCCGACGATTTCCGCAAACGGTGCGCTAGTTCCACCTCCATATCGTGATCCGCCGCCGCCGAGGAACAGCCCTATGTGCCAGGGCCAACGCTTGCCCAGCAGCAATGCGGACACCATGTCCAATGCCTCCTCCTCGACGAATCCGTTCCTCAGCGACTACGATCAGCACAGCAACCATAACAATAACAATAATAGCCAGGCCATGGAGGAGGGCGAGACCATGTTCCAGGCCACGCAGTACAACGATTTGCTGCAGCTCATCAAGTTTCAGCGCGAGAAGATTACAGCCCAGCAAATGGAATTGCAAAAGGTAAAAATATTTACTAATGTACAATGATTTCAGGTACTAAACATTCCCTATGAATACCTTAGTTTGATACGGAAATCGTTTATTTGGAGAGCAAAGAACGCGACCACGCCCACGAGCTGGAGGCCATTTCTCGTGAGATTTCCAAAGCGGATCAAATCTTTCGTCAGGGCAGTGAACAGCTGCAGACGCTGCAGTACGTGGAGGAGGAGAACGAACTGGTCAAGCAGCAGGAGAAGACCCTGAAGTCGGAAATAGCCCTGCTCCGATCCAAGCTGGCCAACTGCGAGACTGAGCTGCTGCAATGCAAGAACAAGATGCGCCTGCTCATGGATGACATAGAACTGGAACAGCAACAGCAGCAGCAGACAAATAGGTGAGGAAAATTGTTTATATTTCATTTAGCCAAATCTTTTTACACTCCCCGACTATTGTAGGCAAACAGTGGAGCGTGACTTCCTAATGGAAATGGAGCGGATACAGAGCGAAATTGACCAGGCCCTGCACAACACCGACACTTCGAACAAGTCGACGGACAACTTGAAGAAGGAGCTGCTGATGATCGAGCATGCCATTGCCGAGAAGAAGCGGCAGGTGGAGCAGCTGGTCAACGAAATGAAGGAGGTGAACCTGCAAAGTCTGACTGTGACCACCACGGAGGAGATCAAGCACCTGTTGGAGGGACCCAACAAGCAGGGCAGCAGTCGGCGGATCATCGGTTCGCCCCGGCAACTAGAAACGGCTGTTCCAACCAGTAAAAATCCTCACGGCGTCTGGGTCTAGAGCGCACAACCTCCTTAGGCATCGAAACTATTTTTCTAAACATATTCATCCTCCAACCAATAATGTTTTTGGGAACAAAATTGATGAACATATCTTGAATGCATAATGGAGTTGACACGAATCGAATTCCATATGAATATCACAATTTTACACAATATTCTATACAAATTTACAATTGTTAACGTGCTTTTAGTATGTTTACATTCCAACCACCCTCTTATGGATCTCTCAATGCAATGATAAATGTTACAAATTTGCGAACACAAGCCACATGTCTCCACATTCCGCACTGCACTTTGTATTTTAATGTAGTTAATGAGTCCATAATCACGTGCCCCTAATTTTAATTTTGTGTGCTATACTTTTGTTTAATTTTTGTTGCTAGTCTACATGTTAACAAAAACCCTTTTCAATCTCTACAATTCGCCATTAGTTGTTAATTCTTACAATGAACTTAAATTGTTGCAATAATTCGAAAGTATCGTAACTTGAATCGCCTTTTTATCAGATAAGTAGTGCACTTAGTGATTTGTCTCCCACAGAATAATTCATTATAGAATTCACAATTCGAATTACACAAAAACTAAAGTACTTAGCAATTAGCGCAGCTTTAAACAGAAAAAAACAAATTACAAATTAGCAATGCTTTGTTAAAAAGTTTCACTTTTAAAGTGCTTAGCCTTAGCCAGCGGAACTGGAAGCATAGGACCGAAAAGGTGTCACGCATTATTATATGACTCTTATTTGGTAGGTTTAAAGCATAAAACTAATTCTGTATTATGTTTTTAATTAGCAATATTTAATATTTACACAAATTGATAGTGAGCCACACAAAAACACCAACCGAAATGCAATTTATCGAATAATATACACTACTATGAACATTAAACTAAAAAGGTTTTAGAACAAATTCTAATTGCATTATATCTAATTAGCTAATAAATACATTTTTATGATTTATTTCTTTAAAACTCGAACAAGATGATTTGTGTTTACTGTTTAGGGAGTTGGGGAACTAAAAAGTTAAACATTTCCCTAAGGATTTGATAAAATTTTTATGAAATATTTAAGGAAACTGCACAAAAATGAAGTCAGCGCTGGGACTTGAACCCAGGACCACTCTGAGCTCCTGAAAACCGCAGCATTTGAAACCCAACGGTCAGCCGAAGTCCTTTGGCACCCGAAGCTGCTCGGTTGATTTTCCTCTGCGGAGGATAACAAAATCAGCAACACTTGCTGCCACCAGCTTCAGTTGGCCGCTGTGCGTGGACGCGTTTGGTCCTTTTATCCTGGTCGATTTCCGTCGCCCTTGAAACACTCCTTTCCTGGAGAAGCGCGCGCGACTTTCGATTTAAAAACGAAAACGAAAAGAAAAGAAAAGTGTTGCCCACTTAACGGGTCAGTGAAAGTGGCCCGAAAGGAATAAAGAGGCGAAGGAGCACACATTTGAATGGTCTGTTTTGGGGCCGTGCTATCGCATTGACACAATCTGCAAAGTGGTCGAGGGAGCATTAAGTGGCCCGGCAGCAAACGCTCCCTTTTTATGGCCCTCTTCCACACCAAATGCTGTTCAATTGCGATGATTGCGATAATGAGAGTCCCAGTTTCGGTTTAGGGATCATGCATCGCCGAGACAATGTGACCTTTTGCGGAAATTATGATTTGTCTCCGGCTGACCTTGAGGC
The DNA here is from genome assembly GCF_025231255.1 of Drosophila biarmipes. Taxonomy (NCBI): domain Eukaryota; kingdom Metazoa; phylum Arthropoda; class Insecta; order Diptera; family Drosophilidae; genus Drosophila; species Drosophila biarmipes. Next base: position 21,698,327 of record NC_066616.1, on the reverse strand, counting down.
CTCCGGGGAGGCGCGACCCCGCCCCCCGGATTCAATTAGGCGAAATTTAATCAGCCCGAGATGAAATGTCGCGGAAAAAGGCCCCCCTCGAATATTGCCGGTCACATATTGCACTTTCACTTGGGGACATATTTATAACCTTCAGTCGGGCTTAATGTCTTGCATAAATCAGGAAGTAAAAGTGGCTACTTAAAAATAGAACCACATGAGGGCAGCCAAATTATTCCTTTTCCGTCTCGGAACTGAAATTATTCATCTCGATTTGTGAAACTCAGCGGGGGAGATATACAAAGCCAAGGTTTATGACTTTTTCTTGAAGGAATAGGAACTAATCAAAATGTGTTGTATTAAAGCTAAAAGCTTTCAGATATGTGATCTAATTTTGTATTTATTTTAAAACCACTTGGAAAAATTGCAAAATCTTGTTCTATTGATTTTCTTACTTTTGCTTGATTGAAACCAAAAGAAATATTAGAAAAAGCCCTCCGAAAACTGCCACTAACTTTAGTCCCTCTGCGAAACCCAAGCCCGTCGTCTGCCAAAATAGCGCTTTATGCATATTTTTTATGGACATCAAATCAATTTTATCCAGCGCTGAAATCGAAACCCCACCAAGTGGAAAGCACTTGCCATCCAAAATATTAATTTTGAACCCCCCTCCCGGCCGCGGCACCAGCATCCTCCTCCTTCCGCTCCAGCTGCTGTCTAATCCTGGCACTTAAAACTCTTCTCCACGAGCTGTGAACATTAGCCAAATGAAGTGACAAGAAATTAACAAAACAAAAACAAAAAAAGAGGGAGCGATATAAGAAATAATAATATAAGAACCCAATGAGTCAGCAGCGCATCGGTTGTTGCTGCGAGTGGGGGCGTGCCCGGAGTGGGAATTGAGTGCTCCTAATGATGAACTCGGTCAAGGAGCCAGTGCAGCCACGCTGGCCAAGTAATTAGATAAGCGAGCGTGGAAAACAGGACCGAGCCGATAAATCGCCATCGCAATGGTCTACGGGAGGAGCATCGCCGTAGGCGTCGGCCTGATGACCATCGTCCTTCTGCTCGCCGCCGGGATATTCTACTTGAGTCTGGGTGAGTAATACCCAGTCGAAACTTAAAATTCCGAAATTATCCAAAATCTCTTAGAACAGAGGTGCGCCAAAAATCATTTTCTACAATTATTAATTTTAATTTTAATCAATAAAAATGTTCTATAACTTTTTCATCGCTTCAATTATTTATACTTCTTTCCAAGTTCTGGGTTCCTAACCCATTAAAATCGTAGTTCCTGATACTTTAATTTCAAATTTATATTTTGATATTATTAATATTTAAGTTTTTGTAATTTTTTAAATATTGTAATACTAAGGAATGTATAAAATTATAGTAATGTATATATATATCCTAAAAACCACTTCAAAATAATTATCCCAAGATGCTTATGCTAATGAGTATATCCCTTTCGAATCGCCAAATTAAATATCCCAAGTGGCTGCGTTGCTGCCTTCTGGCCAAACAAAAACCAAAATCAAATTCCAAGCTGCAAAATGGCCATAAATTTTCTACTCAAAAGTATTTGAAAGTAATTTGTTGTATAATACGATAAAAAATCAGGCAACAACAAACAACAGGGTGGCAAAAACAACAAACGGCTGACCATAAAAAAATAAATACGAGTACGGAGCAAACTTTGTCCTGGGCACAAAACAATTTTCGCACATCCCCTAGACAAGCGAATGTATTAATATATATCTGGGCCTGTGCTCCCGAATGTTTTGGTTCCTCGTTGGAGGCTTTTATCTTGTTTTACGAGTATCAATATCGAGAAATTCGCGCTGCTTTTTGCTGCCTCAATATTATATTATTTTTTATGCCAATTTGCGTATTGATTTGCCATACCAGCCGGGAAACAGGCAAAACATGTTTGATTTATGCCCTTTTGTCGCCTCGGTTTCCAAGCACATGCACCAGGAAAAATTATCCATCTGCCGGAGAGCATTTGTCCGGCTTAGGTTTAAATCAGCCGGAGAAAGATGGACTTAAAGAGGGGGAAACGGGCAGCCGGATGTGTGTTAACATGTGTCCTTGTCAGAGACACAATCGAAGTCTCCGCCTAATGCACAATGCTTTTGTGTGAGCACAAGCCCTCCCCAATGAAGTTACATATTTATTCCTTTAGGAAATACAGCCAGAAATGAATCCATGCAGTTGGGTATTTAACTAAAGAATGTGCATAAGCAATTTGACAGGGAATTTACGTAAAAGACTTGACACTTGACAGGTTCATTTACATTTTCACTTTCACTCTAACATATTTTTGACATGGTTAATTAAAGCAGTCCTTACTTAATATCTTTATTTACTTAATGCCAAAGCGGGCCAAGAGAAATCCTTCTGCGAGATAAATTAGACAACCACACCTAAAAATAAAATATGTCTCTGACGCAATCCTTGCAATTGGATTAAAAGCTCCTCAAGGTGCTCAACTTTCACTTTTATTCGCTCATTTGTCCAACGCACTATGTTCCAAATTCTGCACAGAGTCTCCCGTCGCGGCACCCAAACAAATCATAAAAATGATAAAATGCAAAACAAAAATGTCATTCCGTTTTACGACAATTACGCAAAAAGTTGTAGGCATTCAGGCAGAAAAAAGTGCCAGGATAAATTAAATCTAAGGGTAAGAAATGGAAGTTATTTCGACCATCAATTGTTGAAAGTCAGTTGAACTTTTAGAGTTAAATTAGCTCAAATTTCGATTCATGTTGTTAGGTTCAATGCTTGAAAAAACATATTGTTAACAAGGCAAGCATCTCAAGAATAAAACAAGAGACAGGACAAACTTTTTTGCACATTAAGTTTAATTGCCATCTCTTGACAAAAAAAAAGACAAACAATAAACTGAAGTACTTTGTTTTATAGAGGGTAAAGGCCCGCAGATTAAGTTGACGTCTTGGGTTTAAAGTTGGCTTGACGGCGATTAGAATAATTACTCATACGTAGCGTGGGCCAAGTTGTTTTGGCAGGCACTTGAAATTATGAATTAACTAAAAATGTATTCAAAATAAATATAGAAATTTACATCCTTTAGAAATACATTAAAAATAATTTAATTTAATTTTTAATTTAATTTTTTAGGTATTTATATACATATCTCAAGGTTTGAAAAAAAGCTATAATTAACTATACTTAAAAACAATACCTAATTCACACGACCAAGAAAAAATTCCAAGAACATTATGGATTGTTACTTTTCCTACATGATATGTTAGACATTTTATTTTGTTTTTGATTTAATGCTAAAAGCATATTGTTTATCGGTACGTATATCTTAAAAAATCCCCTTGAAAAGGGATATGAGAAGTGAAAAAACCATACTGAAATAGCTGAACTGAATCCAAAGTAAATGCAGACCTCTCCGCTGTCCTTGGGTGATAATTAATTTGGGATCTGTTTGTGGTGTTTGGCTCCTCCCCAGGACCCTGCCCCGCGGGCAGCTTCGCCTGCGACAACGGCACGCTGTGCGTTCCAAGGCGCCAGATGTGCGACAATCGCCACGATTGCGCCGACAGCAGCGACGAGAATCCGGTGGAGTGCGGCCTCCTCTACGGAAGCAAGGAGATTGCCGACAAGATTGTGCGTAATGCGATTGAGAGGAAGCAACAGCGCCTAAGCTCCTCCGCCTCGAACTCGAGCAAGGTGGATGTGACACCGCCGGCGGTGCCAAGGAACCAGAGCCTAACTTTAAACATGACTTGTGGTAAGCGGATGACCCGATAATAGTTGTTTTGAAAAGAAATATAATCCCATTAAGAGCGTTTACCAGGAAGAATACTTACTTGAGAGTATTTATAAAGGTTTATTGCAGCACTAAGAATATTTAATATATTTTAGATATCGTCACATATCCCAAAACCTGTCAGTGCGGTCAGCGAACCATCATCTACTGCGGTCGCTATGCTAAGTTGCGTCGGTTTCCCAGGATCAGTTCGGAGGTCACCAATCTGATCATCATCCGCAACAATCTGAGCCTGAGGGACAACATCTTTGCCAACTTGACGCGTCTGCAGAAGCTGTAAGTAAAGAAAATGTTTAATAATTATATATATTAAGGCATACTTTTAAAGTACTTGATTTAAAAATATTTAAGCTCACCTGAGATCCTCCTTTGTTTTCCTCTCCGCAGGACCCTCAAATACAACAACATATCACGTGTCCCGCTGGGCAGCTTCAGTGGCTTATTCCACCTGGAGCGCCTGGAGCTGAGCCACAACAACATCAGCCACCTGCCCCACGACGCGCTCGTGGGCCTGGACAGCCTCCAGTGGCTGTTCCTGGTGAACAACCAGCTGCACCACCTGCCCATGGAGCAGCTCCGACTCTGCCACCGCTTGGAGTGGCTGGTGCTGAGCAGGAACCGCCTCACCCTGCGCAATGAGCAGCTGCCGAAAATCCCGTCGCTCTACGAGGTGTGAGTAAATCGAATTGCTTGTGCTGCTACTCCTCTATTTGCTAGATTAAAAACTGAGGAGAACTCGGGTCGGAGCTCTGGACTTGCAGCTCCGCTGATGTATTCAAGCGTGAAATGCTCCTGAAAGTGGTGGTAATGGTGCACCCCGCTCATTGGGTTACTCGGGTTCCGGTTTCCCACAAGCCGGCAACTGTTGGGCGATTCCCCTTTTAAACTGATACAATGTTGTCAACGTGGTGGCACTCAGTTAGTGTCCGAAGTGTGCGTTTGATGTCCTTTGGTGGCAAATGTTCTGAAGTTCACGCCTTAAAGTTGCAATCTGAGTGTTTTTTGATTGATCATTAAACACTCTTTAAATGCTTACTTTTTAACAGGAAGGTCTACTTAAAAAATCTTTAAATTACCACCGAAATGCAATTATATTGAAGTTCGTCCCTTAAAGTCTTTACATTATGTATCTTTAAGTATTTAAATCTTTTATTAGTGTGAGAGTGGGGCAGCTTGTACTGTTGTACGATGTACGTGTGCCGGCAGAGGCTGAGCAGAGCTATTTCCTATGCTTTAAAAGCATTTTCACAGTAGTAAAAGCTGTGTTTTAAATGGCATTTTCATTACATCTATTAATGGCATTGATTTATTGTATAAAGAACGTCATATCTTGATATCTCAAAGGTTCTTCCCCTAAAGTTTCCAGTAAACCTTAAAGTCTAGTCCCAGCTCCAACTGTGGTTATCTTACATCTGGCCACGAAACATTCCTCACTTGTCCACACAAGCACGCACAAAAGGCTTAGGGCAGTCTTAGAACACTGGCCCAAAAGTATATATACACCAAACTACAGCCTACAGCTTAGCCAGATTGTGGATGCCTGCATAAATATCTCCTTACTTTTACAGATATTTGGATTTCAATCGCATCGAATACATTGGCGAGGAAACTTTTTCCCAATTGGATAATTTACATTTGCTGTAAGTAAAACAATCAACTTTCCCCTTTCTCCCACTTCCATCCAAAAAAAAAAAGAAAAAGAAAAAAGAAGATGCCAGCAAGTGTCGAAAAGTCTATTGAAATATGTTGTACTTAGATTTTATGGGGCGTATGCGTAATTTTTACTCTTCGTTGCATTTCGCTTTCGTCTTCACTGCTTTTTTTCTGTACTTGTTTACTTTGAGAGATTTATGTGGGTTACTTTGTTGCTGAGACAGTGAAAATGGGAGACGGGGCGTTGCGTATACGCACTGTTGACATGACACTGAGCTGGATACGCGGTACTTCGACACCTTTTCACCGTCAAACCAAAGACAATTGAATTTATGCACCAATAACCATAAATTGGCACTTTTATTGTTTACGCAAATAACATATGCTAAACATATATTTAAACGAAGAGTGACAAGGAATAACAAGGCGGAAAATGGAATCTAATAACCGAAGATGGAAATACCCTAGGCAAAACAATTCCTCATTTTAAAAATATTAAATATTTTTAATTATAACTTATCTTTAACTATAATGTTATATGTTTTAGTCTTAGTCAAAGAGGGTATTTTTATATCACTCCTGTGAAAGGGTATACCTGAATAATCCTTAAAACTTATCACTGAAGTCACCTAAACAACTTGAAAGCATTTATCAGAGGTCGCCTCACATGTCGTAGGCCCTCTCTTTTTTCCCTTGAAAATCGCCGCCTGGCGGGGCATACATAATCATTAATTTATGCATCAATAGCTGACAATATAAGTCAATGGGTCGTCTGGGTGCCCGACGCCTAGCTGCTAACTGAAAATAAATCAGTTACACAAATTGCCCAGCGTAAATAAATGTGTTAACCTTTACAGACATTGGGAACGAATGGCAGCCATGAGATTTGGATGGGATAAATTGTGTCGCAATTTTTGTGCCCATCATGGCATCACATGTATTGTCAATTTATTTGGTAATCTCAAGCATATGGGAAGTTGAAGTTAGGTGTTTAAGGGAAATATAAGAGAATATGTGTCTTAATAAATGCATGATGTGTTCTGTAGTCTAAAGTGTGTACCTTAGTAAACATTTTTAAAATATATTTTTTAGGTGCCTAAAAGTATGCAGTAAATAAAGGACATTCGCCTTTCTTAATGAACTCATTCTAGCTCTGAGCTTAAACTTTATTGTTGCATACTTTCAGACACCAAAATAAAATATTTCAAAGCGATTTGTGTGGCACGCCCAAGTACTAAATATAATCTAGGATTTTAATTTTTAACCATTTCTCCCTTCCCTTCACAGAGATCTCCAGCACAACCTCATCACCCACATCCATGGACGAGCCTTTGCGAAGCTAACAAATATGCGAGATATGTGAGTATACAAAAGGGTAGGGAATGAATGCCATTCTGGATTTCTGAAAGTTTAACACCGACACTAAGCATGAATTATGGGCCACAGAGAGTTAATTAGCATAATAATACGAATAATGCGGCGAAACACAAGTAAATGAACTCGAGATCTGGTCAAATAATCAGGACTTCGCAAAAACCGCGGCAGTGTCCGCAAAGTAAATCCTAATTTGGCAAAGGATTTCAATTCCCGCCCCCTCTCCGGACACTCGCTTTGTGATTCAAAATCATATTCTATGATATTAATTTCAGTTCATTAATGCGCAATTACGTATACGAAATGGCGGTCCCTCTGTTTATGAAAACCTAAAGTTGAAAACTTTTGCGCCCACAGACAAATAAATAATAACAAGGGAAAGAAATTTCTGGGGGATGCTTGAGTTCCCTTCAATTGCAATGTTAGAAATATTTTCTTTTATGAACTTGACCACGCCCGCGCTATAAAAAAAGTTTACCCCCTCGGGCCAACTAATCTAACCTTTATAGTCATAGTTTATTATTATGCAAGTTATGGCCAACTCTAAACTAAGCAGGCGAATCTATAAACGGCAGTCGTAAAACGGAAAACAAATTGTTTAGCGCTTTGAGGAAGGAATTTGATGAGCCTCAGACAACATGGCGTATGCTCAATGTTTGATAGGGAAACCCAGTGATGGCTTTAAGCAGGGCTTGTAAAAAGGGAAAAACATCGAAAGCTGTGTGGCTTTCATAACCATATATCAATGGCATATTCAATAAATGTCTCGGGCAACTCTGCATCCATCGTCTAGCATCAAGCTGTGGCCTTAATAAATTTACCAAAACCATCCAGCGCATATACATACATCAGCATATCGAGGATGATAACGGACACACCAGGCTCTCATTCCAACTCTTGACCAGATTGGTTTTAATACAAACATTTCTGTATCTTTGGGACTTTGACTTTTGGTCCACCGCAGCCAGAGCAACAAATAAACAAACATTATTATGGCCAAATAAAAATGCAAATAAATTTGTATTTTATGTGAAAACAATTTCGCCAAAGCCTTGGCCAGTAACTGAAACCGACTGCGAGCCAAGTTGTGGGCCAATAATGAAGGAGTTTATTGAAATCGACTCGGGGCGGTATTCCCCAATCGTCATTGCTTCATTAGATGTTGCCCCTCCTGCCCCTTTTTGGTCTGCGAATCCTTTACGCCTGTTGATGACACCTCTTGCCATCTTACCATAAACCGCCCATCTTGGCAGTACCACCCCCTTTCGAACCCAGATCCATGCAAATAATTCGCCCTTTGTTGGCGTGATAGGAATTTCTCAGCATTCCAGGGAGCTTGTATGGCAAGTGTAAGACTTTTATGGCCACACGGAAAGAAAATACAAATCTATAAAGAACTAAGTCTAGGGAAGTTCCAAACGATATTACTTGGTAATATGTTGTTCAGAAATATATATAACATTTTATAACGAAATTTCTACCTTTTTAAAATATGCTTCTTATTTTCATTCAGTTTCATTCAGTAAGTACTATAATTTTTATAATAGATCTTTGAAAACCGTTCTCCCCTAACATAAATATGCATAAAATGTAGCATACTTCTCTGCACTATAGTCTTTTTCAAATAACCCTTTAATAACATTTGTTAGATTGTTACATACAAAGTGTATTTAAAGTTATTTACTTGTAATTCACTTCTTCTTGTGTGCTCCGATAAAAATAAACTGCACAGAAATTCCTTTGGCCGGCGTATCTGTGTCCGTGTATTTGTATCTATCAGATACGCATCTAAATGCTGCTCATGTATCCTGTCTTCCTCCAGCAATTTCTGCTGATTTGTTTTGTCTCTGGTAACGTATCCCCCAGGGGTTTTCGCGGGGTGGAGACAACGTGGCCATAAAACAAACGAAAGCGAAAATATTTGAGAAATCGCTGCACTAATTTGATTCCTGCTGTCAAGCCACTGAGCCACTGACAGGTCATTACGGAGATTTTTGGATGCTTCCATTTGCTTTAAAGACCCTCAAGTCCTGCATTGTGCACTGGACATGGCCGTGACGTTAATTATGGTCAATAAAGGCCCCGCCGCCCCCGCATTGTTGCAACAAATGCCGCAGTATCTCCGCAGAGCACATTGCCCCAAAAGAATCCACAGCTGAAACGTGTCATTTGCAAGGGAAGCGTAAACGGCTTCATTTGGTTAATATGCACTACCAGTGAAAGGAGGTACTTTGAATCAGTTGACAAGGGAAAAAATAACCAGGGAATAATTGAGATGGGGAATATTAATCAACAAGCTGACAGCATTCCCAACAAACCACATGAAATATTTTAAGTATCTTTTAACTACTCCAAATGTCCGATAAAGATGAACTTTAAGTTGTTCGGAAGAATAAAATCTTTAAAGAATCTTTAATTTGTAAAATATTGTCAGTGCGTCCTTTACGATTTAACTAAATTTTAACCCAGTTATGCTAAACAGGTCAAAGAAAAATATCAGTTTTTCGCCAAAAAACAAAGTTTCTCATTTTGCACCAAAAAATAATCAGTATTTTGGACGAAACAAGAAAAGTAATAGTCAAAAAATGGAATGTCATACCTTGTTGAACTCGTAATAAAATTTCCTATCGATTGGCATTCTCAACTAAAAAATTTTATTTTTGACCTATTTTCGCAAAAAAAGACGATGCTACCCCTTATAAAAAAATAAAAAAAAAACGAAATTTTTAAGTTTTTAGAATTATTCAGCAAATGACTGCGATCAATAATCCAGCTTGTTAGCTGTCCAAAACAGTATGTCTTTTAGATTTCGAAACATTTTTGACCAAGTTACACCAAAAAAGGTCAAAGAAAAATATCAGTTTTTCGCCAAAAAACGAAGTTTCTAATTTTGCACCCAAAAATAATCAGTATTTTGGGCGAAACAAAAAAAGTAATAGTCAAAAAGTGGAATGTCATACCTTGTTGAACTCGTAATAAAATTTCCTATCAATTGACATTCTCAGCAAAATTTTTTTATTTTTGACCTATTTTCGCAAAAAAAGACGATGCTGCCCCTTATAATAAAAGGCAAAATTGGCCAAATTTTTAAGTTCTTAGAAATATTTAGCAAATGACCGCGATAAATTATCTAGCATTCTAGCTGTCCAAAACAGTGCTTCTTGTAGGTTTCGGACAATTTTTGACCAAGTTACACCCAGAAAGATCGAAGGAAATAGTCGGCTACTTAGGCTACTTCGTTTCCTACCCTCGGACTTCCTAGGAAGAGTGTTTGGCCGTCGGTTCGATCCACCCTCCTACATTTGTGATACTTCTCCGCCATGATTTTTCGCTCTTGCACGTAGCGCACAAACACAACTAGAGGCATTTATTTGTCATTTTCTTAAATGCGCAATGACCGCCGTGCCAGCCCTTCATCGTTTACTCAGTCCTTTGGATACTGACGCACTTTCGTGCCCCCCCGAACGGGCCACGCGTAGTGTGTGGCCACTGGAGGATGTGCTCGCCCATGAACAATGGGCATTACTGGGGGCTTATTTGGGAGGCCCGCCACTGAGGGACTGCAACTTGTTGCCTGCCCTCCAGGAGAAATATGTTAATTGTGCTCGTGTGTCGTCGTCGACGTCTGGTTGGGCCGGATATTTATGAAGTTATTAAGTGCGGACTTTTGGGGTGCCCATGGAACCGCCGACAAAATCATGATGCCGGCCGATCCGAGAGGCCTGTCCCTCAATAATTAATTACAAATTTACATATTAAAATTTTGTTGGCCGCAGTAGCCACTTTTCCAACGGCTCAATTTGTGGCCGAGTTAAATATTTAGTTTAAGATTTTCCTCGCCTCGACCACGAAAAATTGCGCTGCAACTTTATAGCCAGCCAGCAATTACCAGCAATCTGTGGCGGCTCCTGGGGATGTGGGCTTGGGTGGGCGTGGGTGTGGGGGTGGCCATTGTCTTTGGGCGACAATCCATAAAAACAAACTGTTAACAGTTGGTGCGCCGGCATTGATTGACCAGACAAGTGCAAGCAATGGAGCTCCGACCAAGAGCTCAACGTCAGTATCCACATCCTCAGCACATAGCACCATCTCCATCGGATTCAGTTCCCTGGATCTCACATCAGATGCTGCAATTCCCATGGACGTGACACGGTGGGACCGAAGCTCCCCTATCCTGACTCCGAGGAAATATTGAAGTTATTATCCCCCTACGCGATAAACATAATAATAAAGCAGAGTAACTTTCGCCACACGGAGGAAAAGAGTCGCCAAAATAGGTCAATAAATTGGTAGTTCCTTAAAGGTTTAGGTAATTCAAGATCTTCAAGTTCAGTTTTAGTGTTTAAAAAAAAACCTTATAATCCTCTAAGCTATTGTTGTATATAACTATAGCAAATGTTAAAAAGATTATTTTTAAGATTAAAAAAAAAAATAAAAACATTTTCTAAGAATGATTTTTAACATAATACTATGTATATATGTATACTATATATTTTATATATATACTATATTTTCTTATTAAAAAATTTAAATAAATTTGTATGGTGCATTGACTTCCAAGAGCAGTTGCACATTTTTGAGTGGTTTCAGGCCACTGTGCCGCATCCTGTCCGCCCTGAATGATGCGCCCTTTGCTGCCAACACATTAAGCCCCGGCCAGTTGCATCTATTCCACACATTGATAGACAATGTTTGCGCTCTGATTTATACTCAGCCAGCTATTAAATACGAATTTTTGTTATTACGCTGCCCAGCGGGATTTTGTTGTGTGACTTTCAAAAGCCCCGGCCAACTTGTTGTGGCTTTGGCTTAAAGCCGCGCAGGGGAGAAAATTGTTTTTTAAGAACTTTTAAAGGCGACAACGTGTGTCTAGCTTTATCAGCCGAAAGCGCGGGGCCATTATGCGCGGCTCACGCGGCGTATGGGTAACCTTATATCTGCGAATAATTCTTAGACGTGCATTTCGTTTTACAGCCGCCTTGTCGGTAATCCCATTAAGGAGTTATCTGGCGAAACATTTCTGCACAACACTCGACTGGAGGCGCTGTGAGTATACTCGAAAAAATATTTCTATTTAGATTTTTAAAAATTAAATATACATTTTTTTATGAATGGTGAAACAAATGCACTAAAAATATGACTTAATTTGATAAATATTTTGTGTACCCACCAGTTCCCTGGCCCAAATGCCCATCCACATCAGTCGCGGCCTAATGGAGCCTCTGAACATATCGTTCCTGAATCTCACGGGCATTCGCTATGATCACATCGACTTTGCGGCCATCAATGCGATGCGCAATCTTAAATACATCATCTACGACCGGTTCTTCTACTGCTCCATGACCCCGCGGGTGAGGATGTGCAAGCCGTCCACCGATGGAGTCAGTTCCTTCCAGGATCTGCTGAGCAAACCCGTGCTCCGCTACTCCGCTTGGGTAATGGCCACCCTTACGATAGCAGGAAATGTTTTGGTGCTTTGGGGACGCTTCATTTACCGGGATGAGAATGTGGCTGTGACGATGGTCATCCGAAATCTCGCCCTGGCTGATATGCTGATGGGGTTCTATTTGGTCACCATTGGGGTGCAGGACTACCGCTACAGGAACGAGTATTACAAGTAAGTTGGAACCCATTCTGTGGATATACAATAGGTTAATTAATGGTATTACAATTATCCAGGGTTGTGCTGGATTGGATTAGCTCATGGCAGTGCACGCTGATTGGCACCCTGGCCGTAAGCTCTTCGGAGGTGTCCATGCTTATCCTGGCCTTCATGTCGCTGGAGCGCTTCTTGCTCATCGCGGATCCCTTCCGTGGTCACCGCAGCATTGGGAGTCGGGTGATGTGGCTGTCGCTGATCTGCATATGGATTACTGGAGTGGGCTTAGCTGTGATACCAGTACTCCTGTGGCGGACAAGCACCCTTCCCTACTACGGATCCTATTCCGGCACCTGTAATACAAGAATTTCTATAAGAAAATGAATCTCCAGAAGTATAGAAATTAATTATTACAGGTTTCCCTCTGCACATTCACGAGGCCTTTCCCATGGGCTGGCTTTACTCGGCGTTTGTTTTCCTGGGCGTCAATCTCCTGCTGCTGGTCATGATTGCCATGCTCTACACGGCCCTACTCATCTCGATATGGCGGACCCGAAGTGCCACTCCGCTGACGCTCTTGGATTGCGAGTTTGCAGTGAGGTTCTTTTTCATCGTGCTGACTGACTTCCTGTGTTGGGTGCCCATAATCGTTATGAAGATCTGGGTGTTCTTCAACTACAATATTTCCGATGACATCTACGCCTGGCTGGTGGTCTTCGTCTTGCCATTGAACTCGGCGGTTAATCCACTCTTGTACACCTTCACCACGCCCAAGTATCGAAATCAAATCTTCCTGCGCGGCTGGAAAAAGATTACCTCTAGAAAGCGAGCGGAGGCGGGCAATGGTAATGTGGCCACCACCACGACGGGCACGGCTACCGGCTCCTCGCAGCATCCGGATGACTCCACAGCTCTGGCCAAGGCCATGCCTTTAGCCCTTACTCTGTCGAACTGAAGGATTTTTGTGGGTGAGATCGAACTTGTATACCATCAGATTTAGCAGCATTTATTTTGTCTATGATATCGAATATCTCTATACGTGTATGTGAATATCTATCCCTATTCGTGTAAGTTAACCAAAAGAAAGTGTGAAATAAATTGAATGTGATATTTGTAAGGCAATTTTGGTGTGTTCTTAAAGGGCTTAAAAATAGATAAAATATTTGTGATGAATATATCATTAGTTAATGCAATCGAAACACCAATACTATATTTTAAAACGTCTTTAGAAAACTACACAGATTAAAATTGGCAATATGTGACATACATTGGCCTAATTGCAATATTTAAATTAAGTTCTTATACATTGGCTAGATATTTAACATCCTTTTGATTTAGACGTTCCTTAGCTTTTATTTTTAAAACTGCCTTCTGTTTCCTCCTGACCTGTATAAACTTTTGCCATTACCAACTTGGAGCGCACTTTATGAAATTTACGCATCTCTTCCAGCTCCTCCAGTTCCACTACCATATTATGCTTGCGCTCCAGATGTGCTCTCAATCTGAAATAGGATAAGATACTATCTAATTTATATTTTATATGATTAAGATACCAACTTGTTACGGGCTGGAAAACTCTGTTGACAGTGGGAGCACTCAAATGGCATGGCCGTATGGGTGCACTCGTGATTCCTTAGCGATGAAGACGACGTAAAGGACTTCTGGCAGTCTGGAAACTCACAAATAAAGCGGGAGCCCGTGTGCTTCACCTGCTGGTGGACAGTCAGATGGGAACGCTGGGCGAATCGCCGATCGCAGAGATCACAAGCATAGGGAAAATCTTTGTTGTGAAACCGTTTGTGAATTTCCAGGGCTTTGGCGATGGCGAACACCTTGCCGCAGGTGTCGCAGTGGACTCCAGATTGCCTATGCTTCGAGTCCACGTGGACTTTGAGGGCCTGTTTGGTGAGGTAGACCTTGTCGCACTGGCTACACTCGAAGTGTGGACGAACGGTCAGGTGAATCAACTGGTGCTTGGCCATGCGGGAATGGTTTTTGAACAGCTTGTGGCAGTATTTGCAGCTGAATTCACCCGAGTAGCGATGACGGGGCACGATGTCCTCTAAGGCGGAGTAGGCATTAGAGGTTTCCGGTTCATCCTGGTCATCCTGCTTCTCCTCAATCTCCTCCTCCACAGGGAATTCCTTTCCTACATCCTCCTCCTCTGGTAGCTCTGGCTCGGAACTTTCTGTGGATCCAAAGATCTCCCTCAGCTGCTGGTTGGCAATATCCACTTTCTTGTGGAAATCATAGGCCCAATGCAGCTCCACGGCACATCGTTTGCAAAGAGTTTTGGGCTCATGGCTGAGATTCTGACGAAGATCCTCCTTGGTGCAGATCTCGTAGCAGTCATAGTAGCTCAGTTCTGCCTCCTGGTCATAGATGGTGGACATATCCATCATCTGGTTGGGGTGGGGCTCCTCCAGACACAAGCGGCAGCAGTTGTTAAGCTCCAATAACAAAGCACCTTCTGAAAATGAGACTTCTGGGGGCCCAAGCTTCTCCGGAACTTCGGTCGCTCGCTTTCTTATGGTGAATGTCAGCGTTTTAGCTACTACTTTCTTTGGCGGATCCATCTGTGGAAGAGTGGTTATCACCAAATTGCTTAATTTGCATTAAATTACTTATTACTTGCCTGTTTGCAGTTAAAAATCCCCGCTCAGCACATTAAACGCATAGAAAAACTAAACATAGCTGGCACAGAGTTGCCACCTGTTCGGGGAAAATCTGGCAACGCCGAGGAGCGCTTAAATTTTTAAGAACTTTTCTGCTCCGCTGTTGTTGTGATTATTTTGTAAATCCCCCGAAAATGGAGAAGAATTTTGAGCCGGAGGCGACCGTGAAAAGTCCTGACACGGATATCCTGCATCCCGACGACGCACAGTACATTTGGCTGCCCATTTCGGTGCTCGTTGGCATTTTTGTTCTGGCAGCCTTGGTGCGTTACATTCCTTATCGCCCGTCTGTTTGTTCAAGTGAATTAACATTTGTTTAATTTATGCATTTGGGTTGTCAACAGGTCTACGCCATGTCTCGTAGTCGCTGCCGGGTTTCCTGGGACTGCCTGAGACGCAGGAAGGCCCCGCGAAGTGGCTACATCAACGTGGACGAGGAGGATTCCGATGTGCCCATGGCCTGCGGAGATGAACTTGGGGATCAACAGATTACAGCCAGCCTGCTCGCCGGTCGTCTGCACATTCAGGATGTAAGTAAAGCCTATATCATATGGTACTTCCCCTATAGCTTGTCTTATCCTCAGGCAGCAAGTAACGCTTCCAATGCCTAGAAAGTCTTCAATTACTTGCAAAAACTTTATTGTCCACGTTAACTCAAAACGGTGGTTGTCCTCTATTAAGTTACTACTGCAAACTACGTGCCTCTACTACAAGTACAACGAAAATAGCCCTAATGTTAATGATCCGTACTGGTGGCCCCCAGTATTCGCGTCGTCAGGTCGTAGAAGCCAAAGAAGAATGCACCGCCCAGTGTGATCCACATAACCCGCGGCACGAAGCCAGCGAACAGACTGAAAAACAACACAAAACATACATTAATAAATGTTTATTATTATTATTAACCTAGAATTTGCCTTGTTTATGTGGTCATTACTTACCCGCCAAAGCCTCTCTCTAGATAAATGCCGTGTAAAATACTCCGGGCACTGCGACGTCGGTTAAGACTCTCCCTTTCGGCCAGCATGATCCGGGTCTTGACCACATCGAGTGGTGTGGTTAAACCCGCGGAAATGCCACCAGCAACGGCTCCACAAAGAGCCACCGACAGGGGAGTGGATTCATAGCCGGTTAGGGGAGTCCACTGAAGCTTAAAGTACTCCCAGAGAGGGAACTGTATCAGACTGAAGGGAATCTCCCGCATGATGGTGGATCCGAATCCCCGATAGAGACCGCGTTGCAATCCCTCGGTGCGATAGGCCCTCAGCAGGATTTGCAGGCCGGACTGTTTGTTGCCCAGTAAGGTTTGGGAGCGCTGTTTGGCAATCTCCACGGGAACGCGGATCAGGCAGGCCAACTAAGGTAGAGAGATATTTGTTAGCTTCATAATCAAAGTACAAGGTTTCCAGGATAATCCCACCACTTCTGCCGCTGAAGCTGCAGCCATGTGAACATAGGGCGAATCTTTGGTTTGGGTGAACGAGCTGAGGAACTGCTTCCCGCACTCGTAGGTGCAAAAGAAGAGCGCCGCCGTGGGAGCACTACCGGCAGCCGCGGGAGCCAGTCCCTTGTAGATGCCCTTGAAGCCTCCAGCCCGCCAAAAACCCAGCTCGCTCTGCAGGCGGGTCTTGACCGTGTCTATGGGAAAGAGGGCAATGTCCACCACCATGCCAGCCACTCCTCCAGCCTGAAAGATCTTAGTTTAGGAACTTGATTCCCAAGTAGGTATTGCAGGTACTCACAACAAGGGCATGTAGGAATTTCAATTTGTTGACCGGCTCCTGCATGCCGATTTCCACAGACCCTGCGGCCGAGTCCAGACTTAGTTCCGCTGCCATGTCCTAGAAGTTTGTCTTAGACACCCAGTTTATGTCATGCCGCGAGGATATTTGTTTAAATTAATTAAATAAACAAAAACATAAAATGTGGTTGTTAACGTAACAGTCAGCTGGTTTTCAATGGTCCGGCAACGCCGCGCACCTCAGCTGATTGCTTTAGAGTTGTCAGGGTGTTTAAAAGTACAAATATATTTAAGAACTTGAAAATATAAATATTCAAACTAATTTTATTTTAATAATTATTTTAATTTTTTGGAGTTTTAAAAAAGTATTTAATTTTTTTATTGGATTTAAAGATGTAATACCTCTAATTTGCACTTGACAACCCTAAATAGCCGTCGTTCTTGGGAGGAAGAAGAGGCACAGCAGCACCGATTTGGCCAAGTGGAATAAAATCGGCCGTGATTTAACCCATAATAAAAGCTCGCCAGCTGCAGTAGAAACAAATAAACCCAGGATCGAATCATGGCCCTTCGCTTGTCCCAGAGATTGCTGCAGACGCAGACGCCGTTCCTCACCCGCGTACGTTTTGTCGGCCGGATAATTGGCCAACACAAATGCAAATTACATAATGCGCGGCGGGCAGATCCTACAGATCGTCTTTAACCATTCCCATTGCAGGGCTACCCCCTGCTGGTGACCAAGGAGAAGACCGAGGATGTGGCCCACACCAAATCGGCGCTGCAGAAGAAAGTCACGGTGAGTCTGGCCGCTGCAACTCCTGTTCCCCAATTGAGGTTATAGCATCCGTGTATATCTTCGTGGACAGGGCACAGACATCCCCTCGGCACAGTACGGAGGTCGTCATGCCGTCACCATGCTGCCCGGCGGCGGCATCGGTCCGGAGCTGATGGGCTACGTGCGCGAGATCTTCCGCTACTGCGGTGCCCCCATCGACTTCGAGGTGATCGACATCGATCCCTCCACCGAGGGCAACGAGGATCTGGACTATGCCATCACCTCGATCAAGAGGAACGGAGTGGCGCTCAAGGGCAACATCGAGACCAAGTCACAGACCCTGTCCGAGGTGTCGCGCAACGTGGCCATCCGCAACGAGCTGGATCTGTACGTGAATGTGGTGCACTGCAAGTCGTATCCCGGCATCCCGGCCCGCCATCACGACATCGATGTGGTGCTCATCCGCCAGAACACCGACGGCGAGTACGCCATGTTGGAGCACGAGTCGGTGCCCGGCATTGTGGAGAGCATGAAGGTGGTGACCGTCGAGAATGCCGAGCGTGTGGCCCGCTATGCCTTCGAGTATGCCCGCCAGAACAACCGCAAGAAGGTGACCACCATCCACAAGGCCAACATCATGAAGCTGTCCGATGGTCTCTTCCTGGAGGTGGCCAACCGCGTGCACAAGGACTATCCCGAGCTGGAGCACAACAACATGATCATCGACAACACCTGCATGCAGTCTGTGTCCAACCCGCACCAGTTCGACGTCATGAACATGACCAATCTGTACGGCACCATTGTGTCCAACGTCCTCTGCGGCCTGATGGGAGGAGCTGGCCTCATTTCCGGCAGGAACTACGGCGATCATGTGAGTTCCTCTACCTTATATTAATCTTATCACCCTCCATTAATACTAAACCACTTTCAAGTACGCCATCTTCGAGCCGGGCACCCGTAACACAGGCACCGCCATTGCCGGCAAGAACATCGCCAACCCTGTGGCCATGATCAATGCCAGTATCGACATGCTGAACCATCTGGGCCACAAGGAGCACGCCAATGTCATCCAGGAGGCCGTCTACCAGACCATTGTCAACGATGCCATTCGCACGCCAGGTGATTATCATCCTGCAAAGCATTCTTACCGAACGGAAGCACTTATATCACCTTTGTGTCTTCCAGATGTTGGCGGCACCCACTCCAGTACCGATGTGGTTGAGAACATACTCAAGATCTTGAGTGCCAAGCGCGTGAATTGGTAAAATAATCGTCTGCATTTAGAGTAGCTTATATGTTCTTTTATCGCGCTGTCAGAACCGAGTGTTGTATTTTCTATTTAGTTCTTA
Source organism: Drosophila biarmipes (assembly GCF_025231255.1). NCBI lineage: Eukaryota > Metazoa > Arthropoda > Insecta > Diptera > Drosophilidae > Drosophila > Drosophila biarmipes. Next base: position 21,679,371 of record NC_066616.1, on the reverse strand, counting down.
AACAAACAAACATCTATCGCTTGTCCCCCTTTTACTGTTCACTGTTGCGATGGGTTCTGCCCAAGAGAACCTTGTTGTATTATAATTTCATGCTCTGTTATTGTATTATTTTACTTACTACTGATTACTTCAGCAGAACTGTAAGTGTTATTGCCAAAAAAAGGCCTAACTGTGTCTCTAACCAACCAGCACGCCCACAGACTACACTTAACAACTAACTTTTTGGTTTCTTGACAACTATATTGGGAAAATTTACTATAAGCGATGGCAAATAACTTGTTACCAAGTTACTTTAAGTTGTTTATGGATTATTTTTTGAACACTCGTCTACAAAAATTGGCAAGCTATTTAGCAATTGCTTTGTTGAACTATTTTCTGTTGTAAATTCGTCTTAAGTAGTGCTCCTGTAGATCACACCACCACCACACACACATTCAGTACACAACAAGTATGTAGTTTTTCGTTTTGAACGTGTAACCAAAATGTCCTTGTGCAGCTCTAATCAACAAAATTATTCTGTTTTCTCTCCTCCCCCCGAAAATCCGAAACGCTTTACCGCTCCGCAGGCCACATGGAAACTATTTTAGCCAATTTTAGGCTCTCTTGCACTACCGAAACTCAACCAACTGCTAACAAACTCAGCAAGATAAACCAAATCGAACCAAGTCTAATACCAAAACCAATCAAAATTATATTAACCCACAAACTAAGCCAATTCGAGACATCTTGTACCCCAAACCAATGCATTCAGCCCTAATGTGATGCCCAGAAAAAAGTCGAGGTCGAATTGTTCCGCTGCTTAACCCAAACAAAATAAGATATGTTTCCCCGGCTAAATGTCCATTGTGTGTTCATTCGATGTCCAAGTGTGATAATCAGGTAATACAAATTCCAAGTAAATTTCAGTTTTAATGTTCGTGAAAAGTCTGAATGGAAAATAATAGTGTATCTTCTTATATTTCACAGATTTTCTTGCCGGCCCTCTCCTATGTTTCTGCACTCTGACTCTTTTTTTAGCCCCCTACTGAGAGACATACATTTTATTTTTCTTAACTTTTCTGTCCAAAATACCCTAAGGCAACAGTTGTACAACAAGAATAACACACTTTGCGCTCCCTAAAAGCCAAGCAAGTTTCCAAAAATAGTCAAAGCGATGTAAAATTGTAATTTAAAGTTTTCCAAAAGAAATGTAATAATGAGAAGTTGATTCAAACAAAATGTATTATTCTGTTCGAATATTTATTAGTAAAGAAAAGTAAAAAAAGACACTAATTATTAATGTTTTCGAATGGGCGGGAAAAATATTTGCATTATTGATAACAAATATTACCGATTGAGTTTTTCAAATATATAGGTCCTTCTTTAAGTTTGCGGAGGATAGAATTAAAATCCAGTGATAAACGTATATGAAAATACCTTTCGATAACTTGGGTTTAGATAGCAGTCACACCATTGGACTTCTTTGTATGTAGGAACATCAATATTCATGCTTTTCCAACTTCATCACACGGCTACTACAGGCTTCTGCCCCGCTTGAACACACAGAATGAAGGCACAGTTTCCACAGTTTCGGTCAGTTTTATCAGAATTACTTCTTTGTTTATTAAACCTTAAAAAGAGCGACAATCCAGTAACCACGGGTAGCGAATGGATAGCTTAGAAACGCAGCTTCTGGAAGAACCACTTGTTCTTGCCCTCCTTGTAGACGGACTCGAACTTGACGCGGGTCTGGAAGCGGTGCGTCTTGCGCTTGACGGGATCCTTCAGGTCCTTGGGCGACAGCTTCTCGAAGCTGATGTCGTGCGCGGTGTAGCGGGTGGGCATCAGATGGTTGTAGTTCAGGCTCTTCAGGAAGGGCTTGACCTTGGACTTCTTCTTCAGCTTGTTCTTGCCCATCTTCTTGGTCACCTTGCGCGGGTAGCGGTCGATGCCGGCGACCAGAGCGTGGCCGAAGGGCTTCTCAGGGGTGCCATCGTCGGAGGTCTTGACGATGATGGCCTTGCGACCGGCGTAACGTCCGCTAAGGACGATTACGATCTTGCCCTGCTTCATGATTTTCCTCATCTTGGCGGCTTGCTCTGAAATGGAAGCGAAAACAAGACACTCTTAGTATATTCATCAAATGATCAGTACTTAAAATCTATAACTAATTCCTGCCAAGAGATATATTCATTTCCGTCGATATGTGATAACAAGATATCTGCTGTTATATCGTTCCTATCTTTTGGTGGAATCTATACGACAACATAATGAAACCAAAATATGTCACCAACAAACACGTTTTCAAATTTTTTGCCGGAAGCATTAGGGTGCTCATATTCCTAAGCAGTATTTCTGTATCTTCAAACACAATTAACATATCCGAACTAAGATATAACCCTATGAAGTCAAAAGATAGAGCCGAGTACACCATGCGGAGTGTTACATCCATATATTGTTGGGTTTTTTATGGATACACAGGTGGACATTGCCTGTGTCGGATCTTTGGATCTACTTTATAGGGCCAAAAACGGCTCTTCTTTAGCAATTTATATTAAAATCCACTTCAAGAGGGCATAGTATCCATAATATACACCACTCACAGTCCTAGCGAATCACAGAAAAAGATATTTTGGCTAAAATTTAACTTAATTTACACGCGGAGCACACCACTCACCGGAAACGGGCGAAAAGAAAAGAAGGGGAGATTTTAGAGCTGGGAAATACTCGTTTTTTTCGATAACACCGCCTAGACGCGGTCACACTTACATTTAACTCTAATGAAAAGCCGGGTCACACTCACTTAGCCAGTGCACCCACCAATACCGATAACAAATCGATATCTTGTGGTTGTTTTTAAAAAACCTATTCTAATTTCCCTTATCAATTTTTAAAGTTCTGAAGTTAAAACCCTCAAATTTGTTAACAAAATAGATTTATTTAATTTTAGATGGTAATTATTTAGAAAACACAATACATACTAATCATTGCTTAAGGAGACTAACTACTCCTTTGTAGTGGTTTGATATTTATAGGAAATGCCCGGTCCTACGTCTTTTTCTGGATAATCTTAAATGTGTTACGCCGATTCAGTACGTAGCTGACGGCAGTGGCAGCCGTAGTTAGGCCAGTCAAATACCAAAGGCCATGCAGGGCGGGATGATCTGTGGCGGGAAGGTAAGAATTAATTACTTCTTCATGGTTAAGAATGAGATCGGAATCTTACCCAGATAGTTCCAAATGGGAGCCCCCAAGCTGAGGCCAATGGTGGCCAATTGCACGCCCGTGTTGATCTTGCTCAACATCGTGGGCTCCAGTTGAGCAGTTACATGGGTGGCATCGAAATAGCGCGAAAAGGTTTTCTGCGGAAGAAAAGAAAATGTTTACGAAGAATAAAGGGGAAGACGTATTTTCAACTCACCGGCGGTGGCAGACTTATGTAGCGTATAACAAATCCCGCTCCCAGGAGGAAGACATCACGGAACACCACGATTCCTGCCAGCCACATGGGCAGCAGATCTGTGGAGCACAGCGCAATGACCAGCGAGCCCATCAGCAGCTTATCGGCCATGGGATCCAGGAAGGAGCCGAATTTACTCGCCTGCGAGGGCCAACGGCGGGCAATCTGGCCATCCAACTGTGTAGTAAAAAAAGAAGATATTAGTATATGTAAAACTTTGTGCCTAATAAGAAATATTTAAATCATTTCACAACATATTTGCTGGCATACCAAAGCCGAAAGGCAACAAGTGTATGCGCCTATTTTGTTAGGATAAACAAACTATTTTTGGACCTATGTCCAGTGAATTCTATCTATTTAAAAGCGGGCAAAAAACAAATCAATAAATGATGCCAAAATATACGCTGCAAACGGTTTGGTTTCCCATTTAAGAAATTTCGTTGATTTTGACATAGTTAAACCTACAATATTAAACAGAAATACGTAAAGAACTCCGGTCTTAAGAAACTCACCAGGTCCGTGAACCCGGCGAAGGCTAGGAGACTCATTCCCAAGGTGAAGTCCCCCTGGACGATCACATATCCTATGTAGGGTGAGAGGACGGCGCGACTGATGGTCAGCATGTTGGGTATGGTCATGATATTCTCGCGCTCCTCGCGGATCTCGTCGATCTTCTCGCGCACTCGCTCCTGGACCTTGTGCCTCGCCTCGCGGATATCATCGACCAGGAAGTTCTTCCTCTCGATGACGCCCTGCAGGAGGTGGCGTCCCTGCAGAGTGCGCAGGTGGAGCGACTGCTTCTTGGCATCAGCGTAAAGACGGAGGCGGGACAACTCATAGTTGCGCCGCCGTTTAATGTCCAGGAACGAGATCCGGATGAATCCCGTGGCGGCGGCATAGCGGTTCAGGCAGTTCACGAAGCTACTGCCGCCCACGCCCAGGACGTGCTCCAAAGTGGCGGCTCCATGATGCAGTGGCCGCTGCACCTGCCGGAAAATGATGGCGGGCAGCATGGGTTAATTGACGTCCGATCCCAGTCTCAATTCCAGACTCTTTCTCGGGCTCTGCAATCACAAAATAAAGCCCACAATCAGTTCCAATTTATTGAGATCCGTAACCTTGGCTCCAAATAGATCGGCCACCGACCCTTGGTCGGTCGTTATCACCCGGTAGAAGCGTACCATTTGTCGGGGATCCTTTTTTACCAGTTGCCCCTGGGTGCAATACGAAATCTGGTTCAATATTCAATTACTAATTAATCAGTCCACGGCATTTACGGAAATTTTAACACAATTTTGCCTTGTTTTTATTACACAAGTCGGCTCCGATAACACTATCGATACGGCGATGACACCATCATAGGGCGCCGATAATTCCACGTGACTGTCAGAATGCACTAAATAATGCCGGTCTTTTACGCAACGGTTTTTTGAATTGCTTTTTTCAATTTATTTGAATTTATTTATTCAGGTGTTTTTATAATGATTGGCTTTCATCTTTTGAAGATTATTGATTTATTGTAATTATTTCGTAAGAGCGCACCACTGTTTCTCGTTGTGGAGGCTGAAAAGAATACTGTCCAATCTTTTATACTAACTCATCCCCACCATACAAAAAAATGAGGGAATACAAAAGATAACTAATTTATAATTACCAATTTAAATAGGCATTTACGTTGGCAGGATGTGCACTTTATTTTGAAAAAAAAATTTTAAACCTTTTTTTGCCTACTTAATAAAGTTAGTTGTTTCTGCACCTCATTAAATTTAAAATTTTTTAAAAACCAATCTTACGAATTTATTAAATTGTTAATTCAAATACATTTTTCGACCAGGTTAAATAAAATTTTAAAACGACTCTATAATAAAAAAGTACATCAAAATTACAAAACCCTAAGACGATTTATGTACAAGGTAGCCCTATGATAATCCTAGCAGTTAGCGTGATTTTTAGAACTTCCACGTTTACGGACCATTTTAAATTTATTAACATTTTTCCTGAATAAGTCTAGGTCAGACTTCTTATATACTTAATGAAGCCACCATTAATAAGCCGGATGGCAAGCTGCTCTGGACTTGTCAGTCGTTTAATTGGATTAAATTTAATTACACTGCCACTTAACCCAGGCGAAAGCTGCGCGGCGGCCGTCTTGGATATGGAAATTAAGCCGCGGTTAACGTTTATTACTTAATATAAACTTTGGCAGCGGCTCGACCATGACCTGACCCTATCGGCCGGCTAATGAATTTTCCCGAAAGTTGCCAGGCCGAATCTGTTCCACGTTTAATGGTCACAATTACGGACATGGCAGCGCAGTTAGTGAAAGCAAGCGGGAGCAAATAATTATGAAAGACTGCCAGTTTGCACTTTTGCCCAGGCTGGCACAAAGCAATCTTTTAGAAATACAGTCCCTCGTTTAGGGGCTGGGTCATTATGTCACGTCCTGGGCATCATAGTAATTAAAGGTGGGGGGACGAGGCGATGACACTTACGGGAATTTCCCCCTTGGGCATCCAAGACAATGCACCGGCATTAATAATGAACTGCAGGCCGAGGTGTTCGGGCCCAATAATGTCCATGGCATGTCAGCCGTCAGTCTGCATGTTAATTTCCAGAAACCACCTTCCATTTTCCCGATTTTCTGAATGACACTCTGGGCTACTCAGTAGCTGTCTGCCATAAACAGGAAGCTCTGGAAGGGCGGGAATTAAATTAAATAACAATTTCATATTTTATTTCTTTTTAAAAAAGGATTTTGGTTTAACTCATCATTTGGTAATGATTAAATAAAAGAGGATTTTTTACCAGTACATTTTTAAAAAATAATTTTAAAAACATAATATTGCATGATTATGCTTAACAATTTTGTAATTAAATGGTAAAGAATATAAGCTCAAAACTAATGTTTTTATCAAATTCTGTAATCCTTAAATTTAATATTTTCCTATTTATATTGAAAATCAATTTAAAGAAAGCTTTTTAAATTGAAGCGAGCCTTCTAACCTTGTAAACGAAATAATAATCCATTTTTCCTAGACAAACTATCCCTTGGCAAAGGGAATTTAAGCTTGGTGTTCGATTTTTGCCCTGCCCACTGCCTTTTATAATTTTTATTTGCTTCTTTTTTTGCGCGCCTCATTGCGCTTCATTAATCAAAAGTAATTTTCCGCCTTTCACAGCAGTCAGCGCCCAGCGCCAGCCCCTGCTCTTACCTGGCGAAATTCACCTAGTGAAGATGCCAAACGTCAGCGGCGAAGGCGAGGGAAACCGGAAAGGAAATGGCTGGAGGAGAAAAAACAAAATGATGGCGGCCATTTTGCATTAAGCCAGGACATTTGCCGTATGTGTGAGTGAGCATTGCGAGTGTGTGTGTGTGGGTGAGTGGGGCTAATTAACTGTTTTACATTAAGTGGCCATAAAGGCAGCGGAACGGCGGGCATTTTGGTCTATTTTAATGCCCTTCGAGTGGCCAGCGGGCGTGATCGACTCGGCAAATGAGGAGCTGGCAAGAAATGCTGGCCATTAGCGGGCATGTCTATATTATAAGCTCCATCTCAACGGACATCGCCATCCGCTCCGCCATTTTCTTAAATGATTTACGACTGCTTTAAAGGCCAGGCCATAAAAACCCAGAAGCCAACTTCATCTGGCCGCTCGGTGCTCGGTGCTCGGACTTTGGTGTTTTCCTTTGTGCTTAATTTAATTAAATACTTGCTCGGACTTTTGCTCTTTCGCTCGTTCTGTCGAGAATGGTTAATGTGGTCAGCATAAATTGTGGCCACCTCATTTCGCTTTAAATCATTTGCGGCCAGCTCTAACGCCCCGGCCCGAACATAAACCGTATAAACTGAACATGAACTGGCAATCGGTTCGACTAATGAGAGCGAAGCCAGGTCGCAATAGTTTTCTCCAGCAGGTGCGGTTCGAGATTTATAGTTAAGGTGTTTCCACACTGTGGTTTTATTATATATTAGTATAGACATTGTTTAAACTGACAAAAATATCTTGAGATCTTGTCTTTAAGATAAATGGGTTCTTTAAGAGCACCTATATCGTGGCAAAGTAGAAATTATTTTAAGGAAAATAAAATTTTGGAAAGTTAAGATCTTAGTTTAGATAAGATATATGCGTTCTCATCCCTCCCTCATATCATAGAAAACTAGAAACTATATTAAGAACATTTAAATATATATGTTACTTTTCTCATAATACCATTCTATCATGATAAACTATAACAAATCCTATACATTTTTTCACTTTATTTTTATATTATGATAAATATGTAATTATTTGTTAATATGTGATAGCTAAATTATTTGGAAAATGTTGGATATGCCCAATTCTTCAAAACATTCCTTTTCATATAGCTTCTTAGCCCTTAAACTCATGGGAAACCTCTTTCCCCAGTGCAATCCAATCAAATTTCCGTCCTGAGGTGAATCAAAAATCTGAACACAATTACTAGTTGGCTTTTGTGGTGGGAGAAGTTCGGTTCAGGTTTTGGAAATGCGTTTGGCTCTCCAATTTCGGAAATGCCCGAAAGTCTGCCCACAAATCACACGCCAATGACGACTAATTAGAGAGCTGAAAGCGAAGGGCCAAGGCGAGCTCTTCAGAGTAGGGTAACAATGACTTTTCACAAAACTCCAACTATTTTCAAGCTGTGCAAAGGACTGCCCTCGTTCCAGGACCCTCGCCCCCCACCCCCCTCTCCTAACTGCCACGCCCCCTGTGCCATATCCCTTTCCAACGCCCACATTGCCGCCCCGACTTTGCTTTGTTCTAAGTTATAAACCCACAAGTGGCGGCAAACTTTTGCTTTACGGTGTCGCCATCTTTTTTGCGAGAAGAAAATGGGGCGGGGAACGCAACTTAAAAGAAGATTAAACCGCAGCTGTCGGGGGATTCCCCCTTCTACTAGGAAAGGGTAGGGCACGGGGCGAACTTTTCCTGGACAACGGCACTTGAAATGAGAGCGTTTGGCGATTTTCAGGCGACACTTGTCGAAAGTTACGCGTAATTATAACAATGTGCGGGCATCCTGGGGATCCTCTGAGGATGGGTGGTTCCGCCTGTTAACCCGCCAAGGGAGCCACTTTGGTTTATGCCCAAAATTGGAAGTAGGGAGCCCCCGTAATAAGCAACCAATATGCGGGCAGGATGATAGGTGTTGGCCACAAGGAAGGGATGAGAAACCGCACACCAATTAACAAAAGTCGAGCGATAAGGGAAAGTTCAAAGGATTTATGTGTTTACATATTCTGCAGCTGGGAGATAGGTGGTGGAGGGATATTTCATTTTGAACTGTTATCATGCTAAAAAGTGTTTATATATATTTCAGGACTTACATTTCAATTTCCCACTTTAATATTTCCTTTTAACAAAATGTGCTTTGTATTGCAACTTTTCCTATTTCCCAGCACTCCATCTTAATTCGCTCATTTCATAAGGTACTTGAAAATGTTGTAAAGCCCATTGAAAGTTAGCTAGACGAACTCAGGAAAATGTGTAATTTACAAAGCCAAAAATATGAGCACAACCCTCGGCCGTTTGCAGCTTGAAAATGAAATTCTTGCGAACGGAAAAATAAGCCATTTTATTTCAACTGGAAGAACTCGCCTCGCCATGGCGACAGCATTAATTCGCTTTTAATATAATGAAGCCGCTTAAATGCCAAGACAATGAGACCAGAATATGGCATCAGGACAGAGGGGCACAATCACAAGACCATCAATCAAAATTCCGACGAGGGCCGTATGAAAAACTATAATAAAATCATTAGCCTGGTAATCCCCCAACGTCCCGGAATCAAAATAAAATCATCCGGCCGGAATGATGATGAATGGTTGCCCCGGTCGGTAGGCCCAAGTGGCCACCAGTGGCAGAGGCATTCTCCGCCGGTCATGACAAAACTGGGAATCTTTCTGCACTCCAATCTCTTTTTAATAAACACAACAAAGAGGAAAAAAATAAAAACAAAACAAAGTGATTGTGTTTTGTATGCTTCAGCGGCCAACACTCAACGGGCAGTCGGAAAACAGCAGTAAAAGCTATGGCGATGGCTCAACGGCATCATTATCGGGGAAAACGTCTGGCATCGCATTGGTCCCAGTTTGGTCCAGGCTTCGGACCCATGAAAATGGTTTTAGTTAATACTCTCTACCTGCAATTGTTGCCAAAAAATATCTATCCCCCATAAAACACTCTAAAACAAGTAAAAATATATGAAAGTTTGGATCTCAGAACTAACACTAGGATAGTCCTTTCATTTATTTTAAAATTTTATCATATATCCTGACCTCTTCTGATTTAAGTATCAAGTATCAACTTTTTTTCAAGGTCAAAATCTCTATAGACCGGAATTTTAAGATTGCTTATAACAACATAGATACCGATTTTACAAATGCCCCAAAAGCTACTTACACATGTAAACGGTGGTAATCCCATCAGATTTTACTTATAAAACCATTGCCCCCAAAGGGTATTAACATTTTCGGCCTGACCTATATATATTTATCATCTATTTTTGGGCAAGAAAAATGAAAATGTTTAACGGAAAAAATAAAATACTCACGTTTCTCCCAGGCGAACGTGATTCAATTTGTTTTGTTGGTTAGAAAACTAAAATAGCAAAGGCAAGCCACCAGCAAGGAGGGAAAGTACGGCTAAGGCCGGGAAAAGTTGAGGAAAGCGGCGAGGAAAGCACCGCAAAGCAAGGCGAAAACAGGAAAAATTATAGAACAAGCAAGAACGGTGGGCGGAAAGTGCAGAGGGTGGTGGCCTGCCGTTTGGTCACTCGGTGTTTTTCGCTCGGCATTTTAACAAAAACACACAAAAAATAAAATAAAAGCGAGGCAAAATGGAAAAATGTTAAAAGGCAGCCGGATGAGTCTTAAAGCCAGGATTGAGGCGATTCTGTTTTTGTCTCGGCCGCAGGCGGGCTCTCAAGAAGGCACCGGACTATGAATGCGAATTGCTGCACTGCAGTCCCTGCTGCTTCGCCCCAAAAAGTAGGCTACGGAAAAAGCGCGGGAAGAATGGCAGCTACAGAGGGCGGAAAGTGCAGTGGGAAAAGCATATAAATATAAGGGAAAATAACTCAAAAATATTATTATTATTCCAAATTTAACTAGCAGTAATAAAATATTATTTTTAATTTAGTAATCTATAGAAAATGATTTTTTTAATTAAATTCTTAGAATGTTTTTCAGGATTTTACAAAAAAAAATGTCCTTTCCTGTATAGTATTCCAAAGTGTGTCTAAAACTAAAATTTGGTATAATAACATTTATTTTTGAGACAAACTTCTACAAGATTATTATATATTTACAAAATTTAAGTAAATTCTAAGCTCCTTTAGTATAAACAGTATCAGGAATATCATTCAGGTGACTTGGCAAACTTTCATTGCTTCCCTCGCTGTCCGGAATAAAGTTAAATACGCTGCGGCCGAAAAAAGCATCCGCCCACGGACGCATCTGGGGAGACATATTGTACATTGTAACATGACCGGACTATTGTGCCGTCTGGCCCACATGTCGAAGGTCATTTTAAATTAGTTTTACTCCGGCTCCGTTGTGTTTATTTTTTTGCCACATCCTTCGGTTCCAGTGAGTGTGCGGGGGGTTATCCGCTTATCCCGCTTACCGGGGACATTGGGTCGATCTCTAACAATGTTTGCCTCGGGATTTGCCTCTCCACATCGGCAACTCGGTGGGCCGAAATAGTCATACGTCCCGTGGTCCCCGTGCTGCCGTTATGACAATTACGTTAGACATTTGCGTCACGTAAGTGAGCAGCGCCAGCGAGGAAAGCCCCGACTCATGCCGACCGGGCTAAAAACAGAATCGCTGGCTCATCCTGCGAAGCTCCTGGCCATCTCCCCGTGCATGTGTATAAGCTGCTCGACGTGGGTGTGTAGGAGTATTCGCAGAGCCACGTGTAACAGCATTCGACATAATCAACAACTTCATTCGGCAAAAATGGCTGCCTATATTCCCGGGTGATGGTGATCCGATGGAATGAAGGGGGCTTCTCCAATTGTTGACAACTTGTGCCTGTTCCCCTGCCTCAAAAAAAGTCATAATAAAGAAACGTGCGTGCCATTTTTTTGCCACCTGTGAGGGAGTTACCGGAAATACTAAAAGAAAGACTTTTTGGAAATATTAAAACACTGATCAAAATATTTTCCATTTTTAACAGCACATATTTTAATTAAATCATTAAAATGAATCTATTTTGTTTTAAATGAAGCCTTTATCAATTTAAATGACTTATTTTCCAATAGCCACGTGTTTCTTTTGATTTAATGCTTTTTTCAGAAATGCTTTAATCACGTTGTTTCCATTACCAAAGTCTGATTTCCCCTTGGTCCTTGTGGTGCTTCATTATCTGCTGGTCATTGTATCCCTGAAAATCCTTCATAAATTCGCAGCAAATTCACTTTGTGTCCTCTGCAGGGTAAGCATTCTCTCACTACAGGTGACGTCGCTCTGCGCCCTGTCAAAATCAGGATCAGGATTGGGATCAGGAGCAGGAGCAGGGGACGGGAGCAGCAGGACAACGTCTGCAATGTTTCTTTATTGGAACTGTCGTAAAAGTCGATAACAGAGCCCCGAGGCTGGGCGCCCAGTGGGTGGGTGCGAGTGGGTGTCTGGTGGGTTGCGATTCAGGTCACAGGCAATTTAATGTCAATTTCGGTATTAAACGTGCCGGCTGCCAATTCACCTGCCGTTTCCGCCTGCCAACAGCCTCGCTGTCTCCTATATTTCTTCCTTTCTGTCTGACTGTCATCCGCAAGCTGGACTTGGCCTGCTACCACTGTTTGCAGAGGCTGCCACACGCACTCAGAGCCACAAAAGCGAGCAGTGGGAAAGGCTCAACTGGGATATGTCCTGTACACACTTTCTACTACCAAAAATAAAATATATTTTTAAAGATAAAAATCACGACTGAATTCAAAAATAATTATGAAAAAGGATTTTATTATTTAATTTCTTCATACTGCATACAAATTATATAAAAAAATTGATTGAGTTAAAACAGAAAAAAAGGTTATTACAATTAAAATTCCAAAAATACAATAATACAAATACTTAACTGTTTATTATTAATAACCTAAAATAATATTTTTTATTATTAAATATTTATTTATCCCTTTATACGCTTGTTCTCTCCTAGTCAAACAACCAATTCACTGGGTATTACGACAACGGCTAAGTACGGAGGATCTTGCGAAGGTCCTTCAATAACTTTGGCAAACGAATATTGACAGACCACTGGCATGCGATTAAATCTAATTAATTTCAGCACAACGCCACGATTGGCGAATTGGTTTGTCGTCTATTCGCCTGTGCACTCTAATAGTGTTCGGATTTGTTTGTTTGCCATTAATTGGTTGGCCAGCGCAAAAATATTTCGCATTATTTGCCAAAAGCGATGAGCACTGTCAGCGATTATAATGCTTAATTAAATAACATTTCGGTCGATGGGGTTTTTCGTATATTAAATCCATTATTTTATTACAATCGAAAGATAGAAAAGCAGTTGAAATTGTTTATTTATTCAAATGATTTGTCAAATAATGTTTTAAAATATTTTTTTGGCTTTAGGAGTTTTAAACAGAGTTTTAGAAAGGTAATATTTAATATTTATTATATTTTCAGTATTTATAAGTAGGAAGCTTCTTTCCAAATGATGTTAATAATAAACCTATTATAATCGATCTTACATACTTAAAAGCCGTTTTATAGTTGGTTAACATTTAATGCAGATCAGCTTATGCTGTCACCGCCATTGCATATCGCCCACGCACACCACTTAACATGTTAACAAAATGGCGGCCACACTCGCCGACACACACGCACACCCTCATTCACACACACCCACAAAGTGCAATCTGCTGCCAACCGCAATACGAACTTTTCGCTTTTTTCGTGCTTTTGCTTTTGCTTCGAGTAATGGAAAAAGCGAAAAGAAATCCTGCCCGCTGCGCTGGGAACTCGAACAGCCGACATCTGGCGCTGGCGTTTCAAGTTAAAAATTTGCAAACAAGCCGAAAGACGCACAGAAATTTTATTTTATTTAGTTGAGGTCCTCGAGAGCACATTATATAAAATAAAAAAATTAAAATGCGAGTAATTAAAGCCCCAAAATACTCTTCTTACACACAAATGAAAAAGAAAAAGTTTGAATAGCATTGAACATATATCTTACATTTCCACCTTCTTCTGTCAATTCATAAAAAGGTAATCATAACTTAATTTCTATAAACTTTTCTTGCTCCCACACATTATAACTTCTACATTTTTTGCCATAATAACTTTTGCACATTGTGGATGCAGCATCAATTTTCATGCTCCCTGCAGTGAGCGGCAACCTTTGCGCGAAAGTAATTTTACCCCGGGACAAGGTCAGTGAGGGAAATCGCACAACTTTTTTGCAGGGCAGGACATAAAAAAGTGAAATTTAAGCCACACACGCAGGGCACAAGACAGACGACAGTTTTGCGCCAAGGCCAAAGGACTCGTGGTGCGAGTGTGAGTGTGTGAGTGCATGTGGCACACCCCCACCCACCCACTCATACACACACACGCTGCGTTAAGTCAGCTGCCGCCATTTTGTAGCCATTTTATCATGGCAAACAAAAGCGGCTTACAGCCTCCCGTTGTCTCCTGGTATTTTCTTTATTTTCTGTTTTATTTCTTCTTGAAGTTGATGAATTTTCCTCACGCTCAACGACCGTCTGCAAAGTTATTTTAGGCCCCTAATTTGGCGGGGGGTTTTTGAGGAGACGCGACAACTCGAAAAGCCGAGAATGCGGCACTTGATTAGCCGCACGTCAATTAGGCAAATGGCCTGGCTGCATTTTAAACTCTCCACATGCTTATCGACTTTGCCTTTGATTAGGCCCCACCCCCCACTGAGCGGGCTCTCAGGCGTAATTACATTAACAATTCCGAAAACACGGAACCCCAAAAAAGGCCGAGTCGTCGGCCAATGTCACTCACTGCTGGGCATTCAATGTGGCACGAAACGTATCCATTATTCAGGACGTGGTGCAAACAACTCGACCGACAAGCCAACATCGCCCTCCTGCGTGTAAGACGCAGTGCCTCCTAAAGTCCTGGAAAGCCCCCGTCCGCCCTATGCAGCCGCCCATCACTGCCCATTACCTCCCATTACCACCCACACATTCCATGGCATACGCACAGCAAATTTGGCTTGTGAACTTGCCTACTAACCTTGTGTGCATGTGCCATGCAATTGGCCCAAGGATAACCCAGCCATAATAACAACAACGGCAACATCGTGAACAACTACAACTACCACTGCAGCAACAGCCACTGCAAGGATGTGCAAACATGGCGAGGTCCTTTCGACTGCAATGGAACCGCTGGAATGGGGCAGGTGGTGGCCAGTGGAGTTGGCCTGTAATTAAAGTTCCCCCAGTGGCTGCTCCCTATAAGCGAATGGCGACAGGTACAGTCGCGGCAAAAGCACGTCATTTAAGATCATTAGTACAAAATATAAAAAACAAACATCTAAAATAAGTATTTATTATATAGTTAAAAAAACAGAATATAATTATAAGTCAAAGAATAATCAATGTGAATTTTATTAATAATTTTTTAAAAAATTGTACACTTAAGATACATTAGAATCTATAAATATCTTATTCCCTTGTCAAAGATAGTCATCTTTTTTACCGTATCTACCCTTTCTTAAAAGCACCCTAATTATCCCAAAAGGAATTTAATGCCAAGTCCTGCTAAAAAAAACACAGTTCCCGTTTCCATAGAAATCGCGAGTTTGCCTCCTCTAATAGAAAGCCCTTTTGACTACAATTTCACTTCTCATCCGAACGTGAAATGCAATTGCATTTTCGGTTCCCTTTGACAAGGAACACAAGCCCAAGGGGCAGGCGAAAAAACCGAGAGCGAAAGATATTGTTCACCAAAGTTATCGTTGGCTGCGCATCGCTAACAAAGTACAGTGGCGGCGGCGTGACCAATGACAGCCATGTTTCCTGCATCAGGAGTTGCACAAAGTTGTCGCTCAGATGCGTTCCAGCCCCAGCCCCATGCCAAGGCCCCAAGCCCCAGCCACCATCTCCATACACTCCCACGTCCACGTCCCTTCGAGCCACACACAATTCTGGCCACGTTTCCTCGTTCTATTTCTTTTTTCCAACTGCCGAGGCTCATTGGCTTTTGAGCAATGCACGGTGAAAAATGGCAGACATAATATCCTTAAAGCGTACAAATTTATGAGATACTTTTTTACTGATAAGGCTTAAATTTAATTAATGGTATAAGGTATCTGCGACTTAAAAATAAATAACAAATAAAGATAAGAAAAATATTTGATGGATTTTAAATGTAATCCAGGTATAATATCTTTAAAGCTTAAAAACATATGAGATACTTTTTTACTGATGACTTAACGAATATTCAAAACATAAAGTTAAGAAAAATATTTTATGGATTTTAAATGTAATCTATAAAAATATCCTTTCTGTCATTTTATGAATGCTACGTTTATTTGCAATTATTTCATAAACATATATATACTTTTTTTAATGTATTTTCTAGCATTTCTTTATTAAAAACAAATATTATATATTTTTTTTAACAGGACAAAGTCCTCTTCACCGGAAATTGATTTTAAGTTAAAGAATGCAGGTTAAGAGGTATCTGTTAAATTAAATATTATTTAAACTACAATTCTAAGAACAAGACATCTCAGATAATATTTTCAAGACTTCATTGAGCTTAATTTCACAACCGTTTTTCGCAGTGCACGACTTTGTGTGCGGGGGTTTTTGTTTGGTGGCCGCCTGCGGCTGGCAAAACGACAAAATGTATGCTATGTTCCGGCTGAATTGCAGATTTTCATCCTCGGGCGCGCAGTCCCCTTGCACGCACACCAACACATCGCTTATTCCCTGCGCCTTTATGTGCCAAAAGGGGGAATCCCTTTCGCCGTAGATTTCACTTTGTTCGGTGCTGCGGGGGGCGGGACACAGTGCTTTGCCATTTGGTCGCATATTGCTAATGGAAGGCAGCCTCAACCTCAGGCTCAGCCCCGTACACCTGGCGACGGGGGATTATCCCAGCCGTTTCCCGACATACTTTCGGGATCATATCTAAATTGAAAAAGTTATCGCTGCCGTGTGTCAAATGTGTCGCTGTCGCCTTTTATTTACATTTTATTTTCATGGCAAACGTGAGCCAGCGATGGCCCCAAGCCGGGGATAATCGATTCAAATCGATGCGCCAGCCGAAATCCGGAATCCGCTCACAACACGCCGACACTTCGCCAGCATTTCGCTGACAGTCGGCTGTCCGGCAGGCAATAAACAAAAATAATGTGGCCCGCTTCCAGGCGCGCTACGTAAATTATAACATTAAAGACACCCCCGAAAGGCATAAAAATCTTATTTATACAACGGAAATCGCAGCGTTGGACTTTTGTTCTCCCCCTCCGAGATAATAGGCAACCATAAATTAGGGGGCTCGATGGCGAGAGTTTGTGGCATGAAATTAAAACCTGTCGAGGCTAGACAGTCGCTTGTGCCTATCGAAAGGCGTCCAAAAACCACCCATTAACGACTGTTCAATCTCAAACTTCGACCTCAATCGGTCTCCGGACGCAGCTCATTACGTATTGATGCCCTCTCATGCGAAATAATTGCCGTAGTTGTGCATTAGCATTTAATAATTCATGGCTGGGTGTCCGTCTCCGTGAGGATGTGTGTCTGTGCCTGTGCTTGTGGGCCATCAAAAGTCAGGGCTGTGTTGGCGTTGAGGCTATTAAGTCCAGGCAATCAGCCACAATGTGTAAGCCGAATAGGTTGTGCCGCCCTGCATGTGATGTTCAATGCGCCTATCATCGCCATGATAATCCAGATGAACCAATCGCATGTAGTTGATTGATATTCGTATCCAGTGGATTTCCAATCTCCAGAGCACAATGCAGATACACAAGTTAAGTTTGTTGCTTCCAGGGACTGGGAAGTATCTAGATTGCTGCTAAAGGTATATCTACATATTTTGCGTTCTCGCAACTTACTCCCTATTTATAGAGATTTTTAATCATATTATCTATATGATATATTTATCATAATTATTAATCTTTTTCAAATTTTTCATGTTTCAAGATTAGAAAAGTATCTAGATTGTATAAAATATATTATATTATCATTTTAATATATTTTAAATATATTTTCATTATCCAGAAATTGTGTTTTATAATTATTAGATTTTAAAATATATATAGTTTTTTTTATATCCAAAGTTTTTTTTTTAGTATATTACCCCTATATATTAATTATTCCATTTCCCAACTCATC
The DNA here is from genome assembly GCF_025231255.1 of Drosophila biarmipes. NCBI lineage: Eukaryota > Metazoa > Arthropoda > Insecta > Diptera > Drosophilidae > Drosophila > Drosophila biarmipes. The sequence continues at coordinate 21,661,579 of NC_066616.1, read as the reverse complement.
ATTAAAATTCCATTTTATTTTTCAGAATAAACTTTAATTTACAATATTCTTTATTAATTTGTTTTATTACCATCATAAATTTTTTTTATTCAACTTTACACACATACCAGTTCTAGTTAGCTAATATTTTGTTTTTTTATGTTACTTTCAAAAAGCATTAAAGCAAATACTTTCGATGCCTAAATTAAAATACATTTCACAGGAACCAAAAATTGCCAATACACATTAAAATGTTTGATGCTGTGTAAAATTGGTGAATAAATTAAAACATATGAAAGCTTGTTTATACACTAAATAAATGAGAAGAATATTAGGCTTACTACAAAAAAAGATGATTTAATGTAGGTTTAATGCTTTTAAACTGATCACAGCAAATTGTTTTGAATACCCAAGAAAGAAACGCGGAGCAAAGTAAATATGCATACAATTTTAAACATTCTAATTTTCTTTTTTTGGCTTGTAAATTTTTTCTAAACATTTTAGTTTTAAGTTTTTGCTTCAGTTGACTTTTCATGTATTTACAGAGAGTTCTTTGTTCAAATATTTTGCTAAAAAGTTGTCCAACTTGGTGCTAAAAACTTTACTCTCAAGATAATAACTGCTTTTATTAATTCATTGGTAACAAAAAATATATGTATATTATAGCTAGTCACAATAATTGTTAGGTCTATAAACAGTTTCAGTTTAGCTATTATCTTATTTTTCGAGTTCACAAAATGTTTCTTTTGGTACCAAAAAACTTCAACGAAATGTCTTAACTTTTTACAATTGATTTCATGGACGTGAAAGGAAAGTTGGACTTCTGGCTCTGAATCCTGCCTCGTTCCTTCTCTGAGTTCTTCTGGGCTCAAGTGTGTGTGTGTGTGGTGTGTGTGTGGTTGCGAGTGAGTGTGAGTGTGAGGCGTTGCTTGTGTGGGCGCAAGGATATGCTTTCGTGTTTGTGTGGGTGCGACGCTAGTCGATGTCAAAACGTTGCGCCTAGAAAAGTTTGCGTTGTTATTAGTTTATGGGCGTGTCAGTGTGTGTGTGTGTATGGTTGTGTGTGGGTGTGTGTTTAGTGTTGTTACATTTAAATTAAATTTTAAACTAGGCAACAAATTGAATTTGTTGAGTATTTTCATTTTCCCCCTTGCTGATGTCTTGTCTTTTCTATTTTCTTTTTGGCATTCTTCATTTCTTACTGCTAAATGAAAGTTACATGTTCCTAGCATTTCTCACATTGAACTTTCACTTATTTAGTTGAGTTTTTTGGGGCCTTGGTCCAAAAAGGAATTACTAGTAGGAGATGCTTTGTAGGTCTTCGCGGTCAGCCGGCCAGTTCTTGCTGGATATGCATTTAAGTGGATCTTTGGCGGTGCCCTAGACACATTCGGTGCCGGGTTCAAAGAGGGGATTGACGGACTAGAAAAGAGAGTATTTCATTAGTTTAAATGCGAATATTAGGTCATTAAACTACAACTTAAGCGAAGGAAAATATTATAGCTTATAATTTATTAAAATCAAAAAATTATATATCAAAAATAAATTATAATCACTTCACCTGAAAAGGTTATTCTCGTTTTTCTTTAAAATAATCTTTTTTTGCCACAAAAAAGTTGCCAAATAATTATCACCGCTAAGTACTAATAAAAAAGAGATTTGCCCACAACACTTTACCAACGGCGATATTTAATTATAAGCCCTAATGAAAACAGCCGACCGCTAAGCCTGTGGCCTGAATTTTCAGTAAACCGAATCGCCTGCTTATATGCAAATTATGATGTTATTTATTGGTTGCCAGGCAAACAGAAAATCTCTCTTAATGCCATTTTGTTTAATTTTGCGTAATTATTGTTGTGCATTGTTGTCGGCTTCCGCCTGGATTTGTCTTATTTTTAACGTTTTAATTAATTAACCGCTTTAATTAAAATTGGCAACGAAGCAGCTGCAAAACGTGCCAAGGTGGGGCAACAAAAACACCTAATTTAATTGAAATATTTCACCAAAATGTGCTGGCCAAGTGAGTTGTTTCGCGTTTTAGTTGGCCAGCTGTCGGGCCGCCGAACATTTTGACGCTCCAATGCGGCCATTTAATTGGCCTTTTAGTTAATTGGCCAATTGATATGCATATTTTGATTGCATTTGCAGCTCTGCAATTAGCGAGACCCACGGGCATCGAATTCAAAGAGCACGCATTTCAAAGGGGGGCTGCTCCACCGAATGCTCAAATCGACGGTAAATTAAATTAAATTAAAGAGCAATAAAATGATAATTAAATTGTGCACACGAGACGACAATTATGTAACATAATATGCCAATAATTATCAAATAGGGATTTTGTGACCACAACTTACCGTTTTTAATATCTAAATTGTCACCGTGATTTCGTTCGCTCGCGGCATTTAAATGGAAAACAGTTCGATTAAATGGGGGATTCAAAACCTGCTACGTTCACAACAATTTTCAGGACTTATACCACTAGTCTTAGCCCTAGATAGGTACACCTATGATACGAGCACTTAGCCATCTATGTACAACATTAACTTAGCACCTAGCAGTCCCATGGGAGTGGGACACTCCCTAGAACCGGACGTAGCTAAAGTCGTTAGGATTCGTGGCCATCGGTGGGGCCGAACCGCTTACCTCCTCCTCCATGGCAGTGGCGTACATGTGCGGCGTCACGTTCTTCTCCAGACTGAAGTGATCCTCCGTGGTCTTGTGGTAGACGGGGTTCTCAAAGTTCATCGAGTTCACGGCCCGCGTGCAGCGTCGATAGACGACAAATATTACCTGTTTGTATTATTATAAAATATTTATTTATTTAAATAGTTATTGAATTGGTAGTAAAACTTACGCATGCCGTTAGGGCTGTGCTCGTTAGGCTGGCTATCACAATGAGAGCTATTTGGCCGTAATCCTTTTCCGTTTTTTCGGCAGACTTATCGACCCTGACGGTTGAGTCTGTGCCATTGCCAGCGCTTATTGCTCGATCTATTCAAGGAGAAAGTAAAAGAAAAAATCCCAAAATTACAAAATGTCTAATACAACTATAGACAACCAAACATATATGTAACCACCAGTGATGAAGATTGTTATTATACCAAAACCATGTAAATATTTAAAAGGATGTTTTATAAATATATTAAAAACCACTACCACCAATTAAGTGTGCCAATGAAACCAACTGTAGATTTTTCCTAAATTCCAATATCAAAGGCAGGCTCTGAAAATTGTAATAATAGATGCCTCCCCCGAACTCATCCTCTTTTTCGCCATAATTTCATAATTCCTATGGCCAAATATAATTAAAATGTTGTCTTTCTGGGAGCTTGGCAATGGGAAAGGAAAAAAAGCGAAGCAGTAAACTCGACGACGACTACATCCCGTGGCGAATATTTCCGCTTTTGGGGTTTCCCTGGCTTTGCTGTCAGCCTCTGTGCGCCTTTATTCGCTGCCTTTTGCTGTTGTCCTGGCAGGAAGTTGTAGGATTTTTCCGCTGTCATCATAATTCGTTTTCATATTTTTCCGTTTAGAATTTGTTCAACAGCAGAAAAAAGCGCACAAAGTTGAGAGAGCAGGAGGCGCGCGTTCGTCTGGCAAAGGATATGCGGCGCTTTTTGGCGGGTCCTCGAAATAAGTGCCACCTCCCCAAAAATAGACACCCAGCTGCTATTAATTTTTGCCCTACGAGTGTCCAAAAATCGGCAGCAGGAGGAGGAGGAGGGGCTTTTGGATCTGCTTGAGAGCATGTGGCAGGGAATTATCATTAAAAGTTGATAGCGGCAACAGATGTGCGGCATCGATTCTTTGGGAATTTTCGGCGTGGGCGCGCGTTAAGAAGCTGCAAATTTATTTTGGCGGCATTAACAGACAGTCAAATGGCAGGGCAAACATCGGAAAAGTTGCACGTTGTCCTGGCATATTAATTGCACGATTTCCTTTTGCTTTAAGCGTGTGGTTGTTTATCTTTTTCGGGGGACTGAGGCGCCAGAAACAGCAGCTGTTGCCTTAAAAGTTTGCTTCTAACATTTTTGTCACTGCCTTAAATTTATTTTGTGAAGCAGAAATATTTGTATTTTCTAAACAAGCACATACTGAGGTTTAACTACCTTAGATATTTGAACAGTAGCTTTTGTTTCTGAAATTTGCTCAGGCATTTTCATTCATTTTCATGCTAAATAGCATTTCACAAAACTCTGGTACTCCCCAACCATTTTTGACCCATTTCGACAAGATTAATTTATTTCCCTGCCAAAAGTGCTTCACAGAATTTGCATTTGTGGAGCACATCTCTGCCGTCTGGTTTTATGCTCGCCTATAAATGTCATATATTATTGCGCACTTCTAATCTATACAAAATGCAATTTCCGTGCTGCCAGCACACAAATACACACCCATAACAGAGAGTTATGCCTCATCGCCCATTTGTATAATCCCGCACATGTGCTCTCATATTTATTTCGAAACTCCAACTCAGGATAACGCATAGCAGGTGCTCAGGACCCCCTGGAAGCCCTCTATAAAAAGGACCCCCCCCCCCCCCCCCTCCTAGGATACCCGGCCAACGGAAGTGCCATAAAAAGTACGACAAAATGGCTGCCGTGCCACAATTTTCCCCGGCCAAATGAAATAAAAACGCATAAAATATGTTCCGTCACCTGTTTCAGGGTTCCCCTTCCCCCCCGATAGACATAGAGAGGGGATGTAAACAGATTAGATAAACCGACAGCAGGAAAAGTTGCAAAGTTTTATGCGAGAAAGTCAAAAATAAACAACATGGCGGCTTTGGCGGCCCCTGGTTTCTGGTATTTTTGACCCCATTGTGGCATTTCCTCACTTCGAAGGCAATATGCAGTAAAGTTAGAGGCGGACAATAACAATTGCCGGACTGGCCGAAGTGCAGGCAAATGAAAGTCATAAAATGCTGCAAGGAGCAGCAGCTGTTCGCCCAGTTTTTCCGCCCCTTTCCCGCTTTTCACCCCGGTTGCCCTCTCCATTTTCCTGCCATTTTATGTGGCCGGCTATTAAAAACGCAGTCGTTACTTCGACGGCTCAAAGTTTATGGCTAGTGGGGCTCTGTCCATCTGGATTTCGCACCGCCATTTCGCCGCCCTTCGCTCAGTTTCTGTGTCTCTCTGGGGTATTTGCGAAACTTTGCCGGCGCTTAATTAAGCAATCTGAAGTGGGCAAAGATGGCCATAGAAAAAGTGGCACAGACCGCTAATTGAAATTGCAGTTATGCTGGGCTGGACCCTCTAATTGAAATAGTCCCTAACTAGTTTATAGTTATTTACTGACCCGCGCCTGGCCACGACCACCCACCCCCTAGTTTGCTTAGGCCCTCCCCTCGTGGCCGCTAATGTGTTGGCCAGGACCAGAGTCCTGAGTCCTGAGTCCTCGACCTTCAAGCCCTCGCCCGCCACTAGGACTTCTTTAAATTGGCGTAATTAGGCGCAATTGTGTGGGCTTCTCGCTAAGCTCCTGCAGGAAACTTGATTTTAGCCCGTAGGCATGACAACGTTTTAAAGCTCCGGAAGTTTGCCCACTTTTCGCCTCTAAGCTGGCAGGACAACGAAAGAGGATAACGACTGGCAATGGTCGAGATTGAAAAAAAGAATCTTAGAGAGCAGAGGATTTATTTTATATCCTGTGTGGCTTGCTAATTTACCTCCCTAATTGGGTTTTTTAAGAGTTCTTCTAGCATTTTAGGGCAAACAATACTGCTGTTAATAAAATGTCACTATAAACTTTTTAAAGTAATTTCATACATAGATTTCAGTATGCCAAGATAGCACACTCATCAAAAAAGACACGAGTAAGCAAGGCATTTCTCTTCTCGTTTAAAATTTGAGTTTCTTTTTTGATGCCCACGGAAGCAGAGAAAATACCTTTTATTGGCCTCATTTATTCCCCGAAAAAAACAGTCACAAATTCGGTTGCCACAGCAAAAAAAGGAATATCTTTGTTCATGCCGCTGTAGCTTGTCGTTTTTAATACCCGAGGACTGTTCAATTTCGCATTCCCATTGATCAAAGTGCGTCTGCTAAATGTGGGTTTATTAAAAATAATGATACGGCATTTAGACGAGCCAGCGCCGAAAAAGAAATTCCAATTTAAATCAATGGCTTCAGCAAAACGGATGAAAACGGCCTGCATGCAACAGCAGTCGAGTGGTGGATGGCGATGGAGAAACGGGCTTTGCGGTGCGACATGTTTTTAGGGATAAACCGCCGGCTAGATGGGTTGTAATTCACTTTTGCCACACGGCCAACGCAAATATTTCGCACTATCCCCGCCCCCGAATGTCGACAGTTCGAGGAGGTGTTGACAGCGCCAATTTGCTGGGAGGATCACAATGCTGATGATGATGATGATGGTGCTGGGGGGATGACGAATCTCTGGTTAAACCATTTGCCATGCCCCATATCACTACGCCTGTGTGGGCGGCCGTTGCCTATGTACAATTTAATTTCGTGGCGATTTGTTGACGACTGCCGCTGAAATAGCCCTGCTCCTGCCCCTGCCGCTGCGGTTGTCAGTCGTTCATCATTCGGTTACGTTGCCATACCATCCCCTAGTATCCCCTACTATCCCCTAACATCCCCTCCAAACCCTACATCCCCGCATCCCAGAGCATTGCGCAAATTGCACGGACAAATTCTGGGCTCGCAGTTCCAGATACCAGAGTCCCAGAGTCCCGAACCCGGTTTATACATATACATAAGTTGGCCCAGGGAACAGCTCTGGGAATCGGTGGGTGGCGGTCCTCTGTCCTGTTGCCATTAAACATGTCACCAATGCTTCCCCTCTGTGGTTTTTGCCCTGTGTGTGAACCCGATATTTATGTTTTACGCTCCGCATTTTGCATGAGTATTTGGGCCAAAGGTCGTGCGGATGGTTGGATGTGTGCATTTTGAGTGATTACGTCGATATCATTGATGTTGATTTATGATGATGACGATGGCCGTGCATATCCGTGTAAATGTTTCTCCAGAAATTCTCGCGAAAATGTCAAATGAAATTAAAATGCCGGGAAAAGCAGGTGTAAATGCTGTTTACAAGGGTATAAGCACAAGTGAGACAGGTCGACTAAAAATAACAAACACCAGATATGGTAGATGAAAAAAGTACAGTCAGAGGTGATTTGAGATACATTTTTGTTCTAAGGGTGCGTACAATAGGAGAATTTTAAAAAAGAAGGGAGCTGTGATAAATATTTAAGTAAAGGAAACTGATTTCTCTTTAAAAGTATTTTTCGCTCAAAAGATAATAAATAATGTCTTTAAAGCTAATTCTATAAATTTTACAAGTTTATAAAACAGGAATAACCCTCTTCAACCTATTTAAAAAAATTATATTTATCACAGCTTTTCTTTAATTTATAATTTTTGAACCAAGTTTTCCGTGACAAATGGGTACTACTTTAACCCTAGAAAGCCACCACCATAGAGTTCGTAGAAAAGTGTCGCATACCCGGCGCTTCACTGTGCGCATCTTGAGGTAGTTCTGTGGTCGAGTTGGACGACTGGCTGGTGGGCCGGTGGCTCGGTGCAGTGGGCTGCACACTTGGGATACGCGCTACAAGCAAAGGGTAGATTTATGGATATAATGACATTCGAAAAGGTGGAAATGCAATTCAGTGAAATGCACAGCGCAGGAGGGCCATTTAAAAGGCCGCAACCGCAACAGGAAAGCTGTTCTGCACGACTCCATGCGTGTGTGTATCCACGCTTCGATTTTCAGGCCGTTGGTCAGGCGGACCGCAAAATGCAGCCATCGAGGCGGACGGTTCAAATGCAATTACGAAATCCCCCCGTTAAATGCCCAAAGAACACACGGCGGAATCTACTTACGATCTTCGACGCACATGAGGCCGTCGGGCATCAGTTTCAGGCCCGTCGGACAGGCGCAGGATATGCGAGGACTCCGCTCGTTAATCCTGGGCGCTGGCAGGCAGAGGTGCGAGCAGTGGCCGTTCACCGACTGGCAGTGGTTGACACCGTCGGGCTGGCGATAGGGGTGGTACACATGCACCACCATCGGATGTTCCACCTGAAATTGGAATGCGTGAGAATTAGCAGAATGGCTTAAACTTCAAATTGGGTGCGATTTCTCAATGTCAGGTTAAGGTTCTAGTTAGAGGAATTTATGATTTCGTTTTTAGAGCAACAAAACAAAAAGTTTCATGTTATCAAGGACAAAAACTTACATGACCTTGGGAGGTCGGATCTTAAGCAATACATTTTAAAGGCTAAGAGATATTTTTTATTTCCGTTCAATGATTAAACAAATAAATTTCCCTGGTAACATCTTTTTAAATTCTTGGAACCCTTTCACGATTCACTATCTTTTCTCATTACTACTTTACTTGCTTATTCGCTTTAATGAAAAACCCACACACTGCACAAGCAAACGCTTGGCACCAGATATAAGCATAAAAGATATATAAATATTCTCAAAACCGCAAAGCTGCTATCAGAGCTTGGGACATGGAATAGGAAATTTGGAATATATTGTACGCTTTACAATAAGCGTTGTATGACAAATAAGTGATAAATAACTTGTTTTAACCAAATTAATCACATTTGCTCTCATGATTTAATTCCAAAGTATGCCTACCATATGCGTCGCCGTGACGGCCTGCACTTCCTCCCCGTTGAACTTGTTGGCCTTGAACACCGCCTGCTTGTCCCAGTCGGTCCAGTAGACGTTGTCCTCGAAGGTGGTGATCGAGAAGGGGTGCTTCAGATACTCGCTGGAGTACAGCACCTGTCGCCTTTGCGAGCCGTCGTAGTTGGCCGACGAGATGGAGTTCAGCTTGCCGTCCACCCAGTAGAGGCGCTTCTGCACCAGGTCCAAGGTGATGCCATTGGGCCACTTGACATCGTAGGTAATGATGGCAGTGCGGTGGGAACCATCCATTCCCGCCCTCTCAATGCGGGGCGAGGCTCCCCAGTCGGACCAGTACATCCAGCCCTCAATGGGATCCAGGGCGATGGATCGCGGAATGTCCAGCGAGTCCTGCACCAGGACCTTGCCCATGCTGCCCTCGAAGTTGGTCAGTTCGATGGTGCACTTGTTGGTGTCCGTGAAGTAGACATGGTTGTAGATCCAGTCCACAGCCAGGCCATCCGAGGTCACCGAGGATTTGGTCAGCACCACCGTCTTCTCACTGCCCTCGTCGATGGGCGCCTTGTAGATGCTCTTCGTGGTCACATCGCTCCAGAAGATCATGCCCGTGCGGAAGACAAAGTCCAGGGCAGTGGCTGCCTTTGTACTGTTCACTATGGACGTCATTTCCATGTGGTCGAGGGCTATCTTCCGGATGTCATGACGCCGGGCCAGGAGCAGCGAGGCATGTCCTTCGCTGGCCTTGCACCTGGTGTGATTCCGCAGCAGCCGCATGTAACCCTCCTCGCACTCGCACTTGAAGGCTCCAATCTCATTGACGCACACCTGGGAGCAGATCCCGGGGGTCTCGCACTCATCGATGTCCACGCAGGTGCGCTGGTCCTCGGCCAACTTGTAGCCATCGTGGCAGACGCAGCGGTAGCCCACCTCCAGGTCCTCGCACTGGTGCATGCAGCCTCCGTTGTTCGTGGAGCACTCGTTGATGCCACACTTGCCAGCCGGCTCGTCCTCGCCATTCGGACAGTCCTTCCTGCGGTCGCAGACCTTCGAGAGGGCGATGCACTGACCACCGCCGCAATCGAATTCGCTGGTCGAATTGCACTCCCTTGGCGTCGAGTTCATTTGACAATCCTTCTCATCACTGCCATCCGAACAGTCGTGGTAGCCATTGCAGGTCAGGCGTCCAGCGATGCAGGTGCGATCGTCGCACTGGAACTGATCCGGACGACAGGATGTTTGGGGGCAATTCGCCAGCGACTCGTCCTCGCCATCAGAACAGTCTGCCTCGCCATCGCAAACCCAGGATCTGTCCAGGCAGGTAATCATATCCGAGCACTGGAACTCCGAAGACTTGCACAGGGACAGGCTTGCTGTGCAGTTTTGCTGCGGAGAGGGGGCAAAAGACATAGATAAATTAAATATCTAAATTTAAGTACTACAAAAGAATCCTTGCTTAAGGCTAAATTTCGGTCCTTTAAGCTGAACATTCCCCTGAAAGATGAATCTGTGCGCGTGGCGAGGATAAAGGAAGTTAACTTTACTGCTGCTACAACAGTTTGCTTTTCTTGTTAAGTGCCAACCAAATATTCAGGCAGCTAAGCCCGGTTCACAAACACACGCACACACACACAAGCGCACACGCAAGTCCTTATGCACCAGCACGCGCACACACATGTGTATGAAATACGTATATAGTAAAGGTCCCTGTGGCCATTGCCTGCATTTTTTGTGTTGCATACTTTTGAGAGATGCCAGAAAGCATTTTCCACAATTCATACGCTTTGTTCGAAGGGGTATCGGCGACTTATGATTGGTTTAAGCTGTTTATCTAAACTATTTACACTACTCTAATAACAGTGATTTTTAGTAATAATATTTCATAAATAAGCTTTAGTTATGGCGGAGTTTTGTTTGATGAGTCATATCAACTAATAACCATTAAACTTATGGTAAAAATGAGGCCATATTTTATTTTATAGGCTGTCTAACTTTAGGAAAAGCCAATTTTCATTTCTCATAAATTTTTCTAAAATATCATCTTAATAAATCGCTAAAAGAGCATTAAAGTTTCCATTCTTACGGGTAGTTTTCCCCATAGTTTTTATTGCTATTCGGTGGCATGCAATTTCGGGCACCACCCTACTGACAACAAAAGCCATGCGTCATACATATAAATGTTTATGGGAAACAGTTGCCGACATGGTCCTCGTCGTCGTTGCCAGTTTTGAATAATGCTCGCGTCTTGCATAATTTATGCTTCCTAGCTCGCTTCACATAAATACATATTTATATGCGAGGGCTGTTAAGCAACTCACTGCGTGTGTATAGTAATGTGTGTGTGGTTTGATAATGTGCTCATATCAATTTTCATTGCCAGTTGAGGGGAAGGGAGCCGTTTGAGGGTTTTTTATTCCATAGATTTTACCTGTTAGTATTTTAGTATTTTTGAGAACTCACCATCTCATCCGCTCCATTGCTGCAGTCAGGTTCCCCATCACAGACCCATAGCTGGGGAATGCAGGTGCCACTGGGGCAAGTGAAGGATTCGGGTTCGCATTTCGGCTTGTCCCCGCAGTTCTTTTCGTCCGACTCGTCGCCGCAATCGTCGTCGTCGTCGCACCTGAAGCGACTCTGGATGCACCGTCCATTGCCACAGGTGAACTCGTCCGAGCGACACGTCCTCTCTGCACAAAGTTCATTCCAATGATTAGCTTGATTCCTCCAAGGATTTTTGGATGGGTGATTTTGATTAGGATGCATTTGCGGATGGAGTGAGGAAATGTTTAGGCCACATAGAGCAAGGGGAAAAGCCAACACCATTACAAATATATCCAGCAAACAAACAAAGCATATACATAGAAAGTGGGAGTGAAAGGGAGGTGAAAGTGACAACAACAGAAATAGGGCAAACACAGCAAACTTAAGTGTTCCCTCTTCGGGTGTGTGTGCTTGTGTGTGTTTTCGCAAATATTTGTGCTCTATTGCATACTGGCTTAAGCATGGCATTACACTAGACTCGGGGAAATGTGTGCTTGGCACAGTCGAGTGCAGGGATAAATACGGATAAATAGCAAACCAACACCAAGGAAGGGCAGAGAAAAATCAAGGATAAATTCGGTTATTATGGCAACCAGCACCAAAGAAAGCTAGGAAATATTCGGTTATGGCTTACTGCACTGGGCCTCATCGCTTCCGTCGCGACAATCCTTGTTCTGGTCACACATCCAGGACAAGGGAATGCACTCGCCCTCGCCCGACTTGCAGGCAAACTGCTCGGGCGAGCAGGTTTGACTCCCTAGAAAAAGATTAGATCAAGAGGGGTTATGATTTGAGAGCCAATGTGAGATGTAGAAACATCTATATACCAAACTTGGGAAAGCCCAAATATTTGGCATTATTCTGTAATCAGTATAATAGTATTCATATTAAAGTTTCTTAAAGTAATAATATTTTGGTCACTCCCATATTAAAAAAAATATGTTTGGCTTCCCAAAAGTAGTGATTTGAGCAAGAGAGTTATATAATATATAATAATTTTCACTCTCCAGTGATGGTATGTATATTACATTTTGTTTTGAAGGTAATAAAAAAGAACTTGTAAAACATAGGACACCACCCTCAAGATTATAAGCATAAAGGGCCCCAGAAAAACCCTCTAACTGCCTGGCTAATGGGATCTTGCCTGGCTGAGATAGGAAACGCGCCCTAAAGTAGGCAACGGAGGGCAGTCCTGTAATTAAGTTTATAAGCAGCTGCCATATAAAAGGGCGCGGCAGCAACCGTTCTCCAAGTGATAAACATAGTTGTCATGCCAACACACACGCACACACTCAGGCACAGGCCAACTCACACAGGCACAACCATTCGGGGGCTAAACAGTTGGCATTTTATCTAGGCAGTAATTAAGACATTATCAGCCAACACTCCATAAAGTTAAAACGCACACATGCGTATGCATTAAAGCAATTATCGCACACACACACTAGCGGGCGCACACTGACACACACACACACACTACAATACTGGCGGACTGGAAGTTCCATTGAAGTTATCCTTGCCAAAGGAGCGGACATTAAACAAAGCTGACAACACTCCCACACAGGCACACATTAAAACGCTTGTGTTTAACCCTTAATGCGTATTAGTATGCCAGTTCTCGGTGCCTCGCTTTCCTGCTTTCTTCGCTTTCTTTCGCTTCCCCTCTACCCCTCTTCCAGTTTCACTGCCTACCACAAGGTCCTTTGTTCCACGCGGTGTGTGTGCGTGTTTTGTGTGATTTTCGCTGATATGATTATGTACCTACATGCCCGCTGTGTCTTTGTGTGTGCTGGCAATAAAATCTTATGGTTGCGCCACATATTTGAATATGCTTTTTGGCGTTTTGTCTACCTCATCCGCTTTTCCGCCCCTTCTTCCTTCCGCACTTTCTCCCCAACTTTCTTCTGTCTATTTGTTTATCGTTTACACGTGCATAGCGTACGGCGGAACGGAAATTTCTGACATCGTTGCAAATAAATTAATTTATTATTATTCTCTTCTTGGCATTCGCCATTTTTGGCGGTTGCTTAGCATGTACAACGCGTCGTATGCGTGATATGCCTTTAATTGGAATTTACTGTGACCAGCTTACTGAATTCGCTAGCTGAATATTTACTGAAACTGCCAGGATGCCTCTCAAAGCATTCTAAAAAGGTAGTTACATTTTTGTTTATAAATTGCTTTCAATAAATTTATAAGCTGGGTGCTCTGTGGCCTAGGTTCTGATTATAATTTGATATTTAAATCATCTATTCGTATTAATAAAATCCAAATGAAATAGTGAAAGTTAATAATATCCTTCAGCTTTTAGCTCTGGATTGGCTCTATGGTCTAGATTCTGATTATAATGCGATATTTAAAAACCTTTAATCAGAATTCATATAAACATAATATTACTTTTTTATAAAAGCTCAGCTCTCTGTGCATAAAATCATCGTATTCGTATTTCGTATTAATTAAATTCAAACGAAATACCGAAATTGGAAAATGAATGTGAATTATTATTTCCCTGTAATTATATACTTTAGCTTTCTAAAGTTTTCTCATAATTAAATGGAAGCTTATTCTCGTTCAGCTCAAACTATTTCTCGAGTACTTCGCTTTGCTTTCTACCAAAACCCTGATATATATTCAATTATCCAATATTATTTTGCCAACCATAATTTATGGCTTCATTAAATTCTCCATCGTTGGCGAGGATAAACATTTCCCCGGGGGAGCCTTCGAATATATATGAAAACTTTCCATTTTTATCCATTCGTAGGTAACTACTTGGCTGAACTGAATGGACGTTTCATTTTCGTTCTCGTGTGTCCATGGGGACTCAGCAGCTTCCTTCTCGGCTTCTGCTTTTGTGAGTCCTGGCAGAATCAATTTGCTGTCGTGGGGTCACAGTCAATGGAGGGTCCTTCCCCACACACACACACGCACACATCCTAGCATCCTGGCACATCCTGGCCCAGAACTTGGGCATTGTATTCAATAGCATTTTCTTGTTATCTGACGCCAAACCCCATATACTTGCAATTTGATTTTAATTTTATTTAAAATGCTTTTTAGACCATGTGTACAAGACAAGTCTTGGTCAAGTGCAGTGGCCACTCCCCCCAGCCCGCCCTCGGCACTCGAAAGCCAATGAAGCTTAATGCCTTTGTGGGGCAGTTTGCGTTTTGTTTATTGTTTTCTACAGCCCCCCTGCTCGATCTTTTGTTCGAAGGGTGGCCAATTTCCACCCATAATGGTAAACAAAGATATGAAGAGTCCGAGTGGAGTGTTAAATGGAATTAAATAACGGGGCGGAGACCATAACGGGCAAATAGCAGTTTTAAAGGCAGTAATCCTTTGCAGCGAGCGGAACTTTTTGTGGCCCCGAAAAACCAAGTTGAATTAAGATTCACAAGGGTAACCGGGTAGCGCGGCAAAAGCAGAAATGTCAACAAGGTTTGATGACAATTTTAAAGCACATAAAAGTCATAAAAAGACAGCCATATCCATTCACATGGGCAGACTTGGCTTTATGCACACCCAACACACAGCTCAAGGCACTGCAGTACTGCTAAGAGGAAAAATAAAAATCATCTAGTGATTTAAAAAAGAAATTTATCTTAAGTGAATTTTGTAAATTTCTTCAAAAAGCCTTCTAAATATATTTTCTCTTAAAGTAAGGAAATTATCTTTACCAAACGAAAATAAAAATGTTGTTATATATGTTTAATAAAATATTGCTACAGCATTTGCAGCTAAAATATCTTGAATATTTTTAAAATGACACTATTAACTTGAACACCATTGTAAATCCCGGCATCCTGGTAGCCATCCACTGAGCTACGACTCCCAGCGAATAAACCACAGGCTCAATTTGGCGCTGCGTTCGCTTTTTGATTACCGGTTTTTATTTTCATCAAGGATAACATCATAAAAATCGCATCATTTTTTCAATTACAGCGTTGAAATTCCGCCCGGCATAAAAACATTTTCGCCACTCTCCTCCTTCGGGCACTCTCCTCTGTATAAGTAGTGTACATAAAGTTGGAAAATTGTGTGTCGCAGACAATAAACCACTAAACAAGTTACTGAGCAGGAAAAAATGAGACGACTAAAGTGAAAAGCGGAAACTACGCCGAAAATGAAAAGAAAGGGAGCCTGAAAGCCTAATGCATAAATACAAATTAGTTCCGCCGATGGTCACGTCGCGATTTTCTCCGCAAGAAGTGACATTAATTTATGGCCTGGTCAGTCTTGGACCCGGGCAAGTCATAAAGCCTGTGAGGCAGATCTCCGGGGCCAATGGAGGTCCTTCATGGGGCATGCATTTAAATTTCGATTAAGTGACTCCGCTGTTTTTTGGCTCGCTTTAGTGGATGGACAAATCCTCCAGTTAGTATGCAAATGTGAGAGGGAATAATTCATTCTTTTTGCTTACTGCCACATTCCAATTCGTCGGACCCGTCGCGACAGTCCTCGTCGCCATCGCAGATGAAGTCCGCGTGGATACATTGCTCGCCATTTTTGCACATGTGCATTGTGGGCGCGCAACGATGTCCTGAACACATTATCATATTTTAATAAGGTTAGAAAAATCCTGCATTTTGTTACGGGTTCTTAGCTACATTTTTCTCTTTCATTTTAATGGGTTAGAAATGAATTTTAAATATACCAATATTAACTAAAGTTATTTATATTATATATGTGTTTAAATTAAATTTATATTTTCATAAGATTTCTAGTTATTTCATTAGTTTTGTAATGAGTAAATGTACTTTTTAATGTTTCTAACTTTTAAAAAATATAGTATGAACATAAAAGAACTCAAGAACTCAGGAACTCAACAGTTTCATATTTGGCTTGTGCAAATCCACAGAGATTCAATATTAAATCCCCTATTACCATTTGGAACCGCTTGGCAAGCGTTTCAATTACTTTCTCAATTACTACCAAACCGATATCCACTGCTTATATCAATAATAATGGCCAACACTTACGGCACTGGGTCATTGCCTCGTCGCTTCCATCGGCGCAGTCGTTCTCCCGATCGCAGACCCATCTCTGCGGAATGCATTTTCCGTTGCCACAGCGGAACTGCTCCTGGCTGCAAGTCGATTCTGCAAGGGTAAATGTTTGAAATCAATTTTACATAACTGCTGGAGATAATGGCTTCGATAGAATACTCCCATTCCCATTCCCGTTCCCATTCCCGTTCCCATAAATATATATATGCACATTTATGCAGAGCTTGGCTTTCAAACTTTTAATGCTCGAATGGTTAAGTGTGTCAAAAAAATAAATGTGATTTTTATGTTCCTGCGGCTTCCGCTTCAGCTTTTGTTTTATGCTTTAGGGCAAATAGTTCTTCTGTCATTTTCCGCTTATTTTAGTTTATGACTTTGCTCTTCTAGCGTCTTTGAAGGGCTAGCAAATATACGGAATGTTTAATGGAAGGAAAACAATTTGTTTGGCCGTCTGGGTGATGGCAATGCAATTAAAAGATAAAAGGAATTCCTGATGTAGTTAGGTTTGGCTTGTTAAACAATTGACAGCAGAATGTTGTGCTGGCTGATGTGGAGAAAATCTACTTATTGATTGGCCGCCACAAAGTGGCAGTATTGAAAGGCAGAGGGAAAAGCACTTGAAATATTCAAATTTTTTAAATGGCAATTTATCGGTGGTAAGAATTTCAAATTATTTAAATGTTCTAGAATATCTAAGGTTAAATAATAATAGTAAATGCTTCGTAACAATTTATTTTATTGGAAGTATCAACCCTTCCATTTTCCCTTTGCACATATTTTTCTAGATCGTGCTGCATTTTCCCCAAAGAGTTTCCTAAACGCTGCACCTTTTGTCAGCTTTGCTACAAGAGTGCAGACAATTTGGCGCTTAATTCAAACGAATTCCTTTGAATCACATCTGCATTCGGCTTGGGGATGACTTTAAGGGGATCCTTGGCCGCTCCGCCGGGTGAAGTTTCCCGACCCACCGGGCCGGTCCGGGAGTCGTTTGCCATAAACTTAAGCGCAACTTCTGTGCACTACCCAACTCCGGTAACCCCATGGCCCCAAACTCTGAGCCCCAAAACCCAAGAGCAGACCTAAACAGGAAGCCAAAGCCCAGGGGACTCAGACATACAGCCGCCGCAGTGCGAAAAATGCGCATCACGTTCTGCGTTTTGCGTTCGGGGACCCGGGAAGTCGGGAAAATGGTGGGAAATTGTTAGCTGGAATGGCGAAAACGTTCTGGGGCGTGTTTACCTAGACAGCGGCATTTAGCGCACCGAAAAAGGAACATTAACAAGGGGGATTAGTTTCCCGCGGTCTGGTGTGGGCTTAAAAGTCTGCTTTGGGTTTGATTTAGTCTCCGGCTAATGAGCAAAAACCATCAACGAGGCTCAAAGGAAG
The DNA here is from genome assembly GCF_025231255.1 of Drosophila biarmipes. Classification (NCBI taxonomy): domain Eukaryota; kingdom Metazoa; phylum Arthropoda; class Insecta; order Diptera; family Drosophilidae; genus Drosophila; species Drosophila biarmipes. The sequence continues at coordinate 21,644,036 of NC_066616.1, read as the reverse complement.
CGAGTTAAATATTTATAATCAAATTTTGGTTTGTGTTTTAGCACTGTTCTTCGTAAGTAGCGTAATCCCAAATAGCTGTGCAAATATATAAATTATTTATTTATTAAACCATAAATAGTCTGTCATCGCCAGAAAATTACACACAAAATTAAGGACATTATCCTTAGCTAAAGCACAAATAGACATTCTTCACAGGCAATTTGTTTTCCTTTATTGCAGAGAAAGAAATTTTTTGATAATAAGAAGAAATGGGAAAAAAAGGAAATAAAATAAACAAATTGTTGGGATTATTGGGGATGTTGTTATGCAAATTCAGCTAGTTATTATGGATGTTAATAAAGATATATCTAGTAAATATCGACTATTTATATGCCACTAACATGCACTGAATGTCCTTTCTTGGATAAAAATACTCTACATACACCCAAAATGTTGATCTTTGGTCCACAGTTTGCTGGAGTATATATGTATCTGAAATTAATGTATGCATTTTTTGTTCCTGTGCCTAAAAGCACTTTTCGCAGCTGCTTTGCTTTGCCACTTGCCACTTGCCACCCAGATGCAAACTTCATTATTTACAGTCTGCCGCGTCGCGACAACGCGGAGCAAAAGGTATGGGTTTTCGGATGGTTGTGTTACGAGTGGGCGGAAAATGTGGGGGTGTTCCCGCCAGACAGGCTCTTAATTCCCGTTAGCACAGGTGTGGGGGGAACAGAGCCCCACCCCCAAGCCACCCCTACAGATTATGCAATTCATTTAAAGTGCTTTTCCCGCCGCGAGGGGAGAAAATCCGACGACACCTCCGCGTGCGATAATGAATGTCACACCTGCGCTGGCAAATATTTATTAAACTGCAGTGCAGCACTTTGATTTCAGGAGACGCGGGGGCTATCGCAAATTGAGGTTCCCAACTGGCGGCGACAACAAAAGTCGAAGAAAGTCAGCCGACTTAAGCCAAAGCAAATACATCGAAAAGTTTTCATACACAGACACCGAGAACTAACCTCTTGGCAAAGTTTTGGTAACAATGCAGGTCCTTCCTCTTCGTCCTCCCCCTCTGCTGCTCCAGGACATTCCCCAGGACATCCCCAAGCTCATTTACAGGCCGAAAGCTTAGTGATAGAAAAAGTTGCCTTGTACTCGGGAAGTGTCCAAGGGAAATGGGGGAAAAGTTTCTGCGGTCATTCATCGATTTGGCGCATTAAAAGTTTTCTGATATTTGCCGTTTTCCAATATCCTTTCTCCACCTTCCTCCCCTTGTGGAAATTCCCATTTTGTAAAATTAATGCAAAGATTAAGTCCGTAGTGACAACTTGAATATTTTGCAAATCTAATATTCACTTTCAAACAAAAGAAAGGAAAACCCATAGGAAAAGGCCATAATATGAAATACTTTTATTGATTCCTGCGCTATTTTTTTTTTTTGCGAACGGGAAGATGTCCTAATGAAGTTTGTCTGTCTGGCAGAGCATAAATTGAATTGTCCGATTCATTTAAACGGCGGAAGAAAGCAAAAAATAGGAAGAGAAACAGGGAAAATGGGAAAGTGAATTTCAGTCTTGCCCCCAAGTCCACCTGACCCTCATCTCCTACGAACCCCCCTCTACGCCTGTCTCGTCTCAATAAATAAATGAAAAATTTGTGCCGCAGTTAGGGGGATTTTCCTTTTTTTCTTCCATTGTTCACAATTGTTTTTGCCCCGCCGGTTCTTTATTTATTTATTTTCCAGCCTTTGTTTAGAGAAGTATCTGCTTCCGCACACAGCGGGTTGTGTCGTAAAAAAAGGCTCGCCGCTTGTTGTTTATGGCACCTTTTTCCACTTTATTGAAGTTGTACTCCGCCTCAAGTATTTCAATAAAAAAAGAGCAGGAAAATGGGCCAGCCAAGGGTTTGTTTTTTATTCGCTACATGAGACAATGTCGAGCATCATAAATCATTCGCTGGCAAAAAGTGAAACCCTAATGAGGCAAAGTTTTATGTTTCGTTTAGGCCGAGCCAGCAACTGTTGCTGAATATTGGGCAGTGCAACAAATGACCCTGCAATCGCACTTTAAATGTTTGCCAATTTATATGTTAAATAAACTTGTTTCGCGGCAGCGACGCAAACAAATTGATTTTGCAGAATGGCAGGGGAGGGAGAGGAAATGGCGCCGTGAAAAATGCGAAAAGTAATTCCCATTTCCTTGGATTCCTGGCCAACTAAGGATCGAGGCAATTCGATGGATTGCTGCGCTTAAAAATGTGCGGAATACATAATTTATGGCTGTCGGGTAAGGACACGGATTGGGAAGCACGGCGAACAAGGCCAAGGACCAACGACCAAGGACCAAGGATGTGTGCGACTGAAGTTATCTTAGGCCCGCAGTTGGCGCACATAAAAATACATGGATATATATAGAGAGAGGATTCAGCTGCTGCTTCGTCACATTTTCCTTTTTAGATTTTTCACCAGCTCCTCTGGCCGGGCTTATCAGCTGTCTGCCTTTTCCGAATGTGCTGCATGAATATTTATGCCCTCGATATCGAGCACTAGCCTGCCACCCCTGACCAAAATGTGTGGCTGCCGCGCAGAACACATGGTGTTTAGGGGTGAAATAAAACTGCTTAAAAGTCTGGAGGCGTCTTCAGTGTCTCATGTCCCTTTGTCTCTCCGCCCGGCTTACGCGGCGTATGGGTAATGCGCTGTATATGGGCAACGCGGTGTATGAGCAACGCTCCCTTTAATGCCCTGGCTCAGCCCTGTTGTTAATGGCCCTGCCCCGTTTAGTTGCCTATAAGTTATTTATTTATTTACTCCGGCTTCTAAGACATTGTTTTTTTTTGTCATCTCGCTGGAATTGGTATCGATTTCCGCCCACTTCCCGGGGCCACGCCCGTGCATAAAAGATAAAACACCCACTCAACGATTACGCCGTACAGACAATAACACTAAATTGAAACTCACTTGAAGCGGCTAATGGGAGCGGGCTTTGTTATCTCAAAAACTTTGACCAGGCACTTTCAGATTGCATATATCTAGGTTTAGCCACATGGGGAAGTTGCATTACTAAGATAATTGAGGGCCCACATTTACTTTACAATAATAGCCGGTATGATATCAGCTTTCATTACATAAACACTTAAGTGTGTCAAGCCTGTTGTTGTTCTTTAAATATTGACCTTGAACCTTGCAGAATAAAATGTAAAGGTTATATAAAAAGGTTTAAGCAACAGCTTAGTTATCTCATTAATAATCCTTGAACTTATATAGTCATATATAAGTAATATCTTTATTATTATTATTTGATAAAAATGTAACCAAATGATATGAATTTTATTTTTAAGTTTGTTAAGCAACCATTTTTAGGCATTGTAAACAGATCCAACCATCTTATCCCATCTTAATCTGGTTGCTAATCTGATTTCGGGAATTATCTTCCCCAATCGTAACCGATTCCCCCGTCATACCAAACGCTCTGATAGCCTCCTGCGGCACTAATCCGATGATAAGCAGCAGGAAGAAGCAGCCGGGAGTGCTGCGCATGGGTCCCATGTTGGTTCTTCTTCGAGGCTCCACTGTACACTATGCGGCCGTGCGATAATGTTCTTGCCTAAGTGCTCCGCTGAATTATTAAATTAAATTGCTGTTTATTCGGGTTTGCTATGGCGCGAATGTTTGCACTGGGCTCTCTGTTGCGAGCGTGTAATCATAATTATTTTAAACGGCAGCCAAGTGGTTGGCCAGCAAAAATGGCAGCCGGAAACATCGTCGTGACATCATAACATCATATCGGCAGAACAGAAAGGCCAACGGCAGTGGCAGTAACTCAAAAGTAGGCAACTGTTTTCCGCTCACAAATAATAAATAAAGTTTATGCGCGCGAAAACGTCAGTTTAATTGGTTTCATGTGCGTTCAAGTTGTTCCTTTCAAGCGCTCAAATTCAATTTATGTACTGCCTTTATTAATGGACAGCTTTTTTCTGATATTTTAATGGTTAATTTGGCTATTATTCAGTTTATACATATTTATTGGGCTGCAATTGTTGCGCACAATTTATTGTTAATTTAAAAAACGCCACTTTATTTATCACTTTTTCGTTAAATTAACAAATGAATGGTTTAAAAATGTGGCTTAATATTTGCCCGCATTATCTCTACTTTAAATTAACCTTTTCATAAGCGAAACGCTTTCAAAAACTATCCATTTTAATTATTTTTTATGCATTGCTCTTATTGTTTGTTCAGTTCTCACATTTTCAAGGCATTTAACGCTTTAATTAAGCCACTTTTTTCTTGTCTGCTTGTCTGATTTTTGTTGAATAATTATTAATGCGTCCGCTTTATCAGAACTTCACATAATCCTCGCGCGGAATATTTTTTTTCAGTTAAGCCGAGTCGAGTGTTTACATTTAATTGCAATTTTGTACTTTGACATGACGGCAGGAATTATGACCCTCACAAATTCTCACACACAACTGGGAATTTTAAATGAAAACAAATAAATATAAATAACAATTATAACGGATTAAGGACAGGAAAGTGTGAAGATTTAATAGGATTGATCGAAACGCTACTCAAGTGGCGTTTTCTAGGTCCTTTAACCTGCATTCGGTGTCAAGTTCATGTAATCCAATGCAAAACAAAGACGAAATCTTGGCTAAATCAGAGCCGAATTATGCCAGACCGAAAAGAGCATTTACAAAGAGATGTTCCGCCGAAAAAAGAGAGTGGGCGAGTGGGCCAAAATGAAAATGTAATAAAAAGTGGCGCGCAGAAGCGTGATAAAAAAAAAAAAACACAAAAAACGGGAAAGCGGAAAACACACGCACACAAGGAACTGCGGAAAAGCTTCCGTTTTGGGGGAAAAGCTGCTGTTGCTTTGAACGCGGATGCCTTTTGATGTTACCGCCAAAGGGACGCCAGCCAACTGTTTTGGCTAAGGTTTGTGGGCACAATTCGGCCTTGCCATTCATTTTTGCTGGCTAACAACAGATGTTTATGTATAATTTGTATTTTATTATATTTTATAAATTTTTAATATTTTTAGGAATTCATTTTCCCTAAAAATCACTTTAAACTCGAAAAGCGTGGTTACTATTTTTTACTTTCTCACAACTTGTGTTTTACGAGTCTGTTTGTTATTTGCCGCCTCGAAGTCCTGAAATCTCAAATATCCTGGCCGAAAAGCCCACACGTCCGAATCTTTGCAGAGTTCGACGCAAACTGAGTTCCGTTTGGTCCTCATTGTGGATTTACCAGATGTAGTAGAGCCCCATGTTTCGCAGACTCCGCGGCAAAAGCTTGCACTCAATTGATAAGAGTTCCACTCAAAGCTCTTACTCACAGGGTGAATCTCACTCGCAAGAATGAGTCTTTGAATGAGTCTTGCAACTCACATGCATTTAAATATAATCCATCTAATCTTTGTGCGCAATTGAATTGCCAGTGAATTTGTCAAAACAAAAATCCCAAAACCTATTGACTCGACCCACTATGAAAATAATCTAGACTGCCATAAGTGTCGCCTCGTTATTGAAGGCGTCGCTTAGTTCTAGTGTGTAAGTTCCTGATAAGGTTCGTCTACTAGAATTCCTCCTGATTATTCCCTAAAGATCCGGCAGAATCTGCTTCTATATATGTTTTGGGTCAAGTTCGAACCGCATTTCTTTGTTGTGAGCTTCTCCTAATTCGTCTATTCTGCTTTATTTTGTTCTACAGTTCTTAAGGCGCCATTTCAAGCTTCGATAATACGAATGCGGAAAATATGTTTACTTTATGTGAAGGGAAATTCCCATAAACTGCTTGGGATATTTAAATGATATTGAATTGTTTATTCAGCATCTGTGTTTCCGGGAATTTGGGGGACTTAAATGTTGAGGAATTCGACTGGATTGCAAATTTCTTGTTTTTAGTTTCAAGAACTGCTAATTTAAATAAATATATTCCACGGTTTCAAAGAAACTTTCAATAATTACTAGTTAGAAGGGGAAATAACAGATAGCGAAGGAACTATGAATCTTTTCTAAACAATTATAAAATTGTTTTCTTATGATTGTGTACATGTAGATATTTGTTTTTTTTTTATTATTTTACTCGGTTACTCACAAAATTTCAATGATTAATAGATAGGGGGCACGAAATAGATAACGAAGAAACTACGAATGTTTTCGAAACAATTATAAATAAAATGATTGTATACATGTAGATTTTTTATATTTGTTATTTACATGTGTTAAATATTCATGATGTAACTTAAATTTTCCAATTATTTTATTTAAACTTCATTTTAAGATAATCTAACATATTGGTAGTTGAGTTTATGATTCTTTGAGTGATTAAATCCGTTCGATTTGAGCACTTTGGCTGGCCAGCCAAGGCTGATGCAATGGCTTAGTTGAATTGCACTTGACTTGCTGGCTGTGCCCCCAAATTAGACTCAACTCGACTGTAACTGGGTTGTTGGTAAATTACCAGGCGTGTGCTCGACTTAAGACCCCCTATACCATATATAATTGCGGCTGAGCTGAGTTCAGTGCTTAAAGTCTAAGCCCCTGCCCAATATTTACGGCTGGCAGTGTTTTGAGCATTGCTGCCTGAAAGTAGGCAATGCTACGTACATTTTTTTCTGGGAACCCCAGGCCAAACGAAGTCAACGAACCGTGGATCGAAACAGACTGGTCTGCTAAAGCAAACTTAAATTAAATGCAGTGGCTAATAGCAACAAAAAAAAAAACGAAAAAAAACACCCGACAACACACTCGGAGTGTAAAAATTAAATGAAAATAAATTCGAGGAGCCAGAGGATTTTCGGGGGGAATTGCGAGTCCTGCCTACATGACACTAAATAAACAGCCAGTTGTTACTTACTCAACAGCGAAGCCAAACAAATGGCCAGAGCACAGAAGCCCAGAAACACCAAAACCAATACGAGGGCAAACAGCACACGCAGAGCGAAGTAAATGGTTAGTTCTGTGACATTTCTAAATTGAAAAACTACAAATGACTGACAACAGATTAGAGCGAGAGCGCACGTAGTTCGCAGGCAACAGCTGGGCTTCGCAGGTCCTTCGTGCTCTGCAAATCCCTGTCCCAATAGCTAACCCAATACGGAACCCAATTCCATGGCCAGCGCTTGACTTTGTAGGATATGGCCAGCTCTTGGCCATGGCCACACACATAAGAAAATAAATAGAAAAAAAAACCGGGGGAAAAAACCAACACCATCTAGGGGTGGAAAAAAATTGGAAAAAACTTTCCTTTAAAAGGCTCCGGCAAAAGATACAGCCAGAAGAAGTGAGGCTGCAGATACAGTTTGCGGCTGTGGCTGTTGATTTCTTTCAAGTGCGCCGTTTTGTGCAACCTTTCGAGTGTATTTGAATAAGACAACAGCCGAAGTGAAGGCCTAATCAAGGCCGGAAAGATACAAATTGTAAGAAATAGCCATTGAGAGTGGCAGGGACAGAGATCTTTTTAGATAAAAAAAATAACTTTTCGTTTATTCAAAATTTTCCAAAATATATTTAACAAAATGTAGGGAAAAATACTAGAAGAAACTTTAATTTTATGAAAACTTAAAAATTTAAAATAGAGTTATTTTAAAGTTATTATATAGTTAAAACCCCAAAAGAGTAAAGTTTATTTCCAAGTTGAAATAAGAATTTTCTCCCAGTGGACTCACCTGTGAACTTGCACTGCTCCAGCCGCTCATCGCTGTGGTCCGGACAGTCGGAGTCCCCGTCGCACACGAACCGTATGGGGATACACTGGCCCGAGGAGCACTGGAACTGCTTCTCGTCGCAGTAGTTGGACAGGCCGAGCGCTGCAAAATCAAATGCATGTTAATTAATTAAGTTGAGATCCTCGGGTTAGCCGCAGACTATAATTAAACGGAAATGGGAGACGGCGGCGGCCGTAAGTCGGAGTTTTGTCCCAATGGGAGGGCCTAATAAAATTCATAACTAAAATTTAAGTTGAAAACTTTGGCTCGTTAAGCACACACCGAGGAGGCGAGATGGCGATGGTTAGACGGGAAAATAGGGGAAAGTGGTGAAAAGGAGCCGTTCAAGGCGTTTGTTGACAAGCCTAAAACCCTTTTTAATGAAAGCCGAGACTTGACAATAAACAAAAACTTGTAAATAATGAAATCCAACCGAAGGGCGGGCCTTCACATGTCCATGTCCGTGTAGATACATAAATGTGGGTGTTTCTGCGGTCCAAGTTTCTGTGGTGGACCGCAAAGGACCGAGAAAGTATTTGGGAATTAATAAGCGAGAATTTGATGGCGGCTAGTTGGAAAGTGTCGGATGGGATGGCTTCATCAATCGTTTTACGGGCCACTTGACATTTCACTCGGCCGCCCTAATCTATCCTTCATTTTCTCTTGTCATTTCTTCGATTAGCATATAGGCTGGGACCAACCGAATTTCGGTTAATGTGCCACCATTATGCCAAAGTATCTCATGGATGCGCGTGTGTGAGACGGTCTATCCGCGTGCCATTTACCGTTTAATTGCGCGCGTTTAACACAAATTGACAATTGCTTGGGAGACGTCACAATCACGCACGAGCTCATTCTGAAAGTCACACACACCTACGCAGAAAGGGTGGACCCTAATTGTTACGTTCTTAAATAGGAAGTATAAATATATGTTTATGAAATTCTTGAATAAACTCTTAAGAGGTGTTTAAAAAATCTTTAAAAATATCAAGAAGTTTATAAAATAATTCAATATTATCATACTTTTTAATATTCTTGTTAACATTTTTAGGGTAAACAAAGTTAGTTACATTTTTAAGTGGTGTTTAAAGCACGTTAAAAAGTATACCAACATAATAACGACTTTTTTATAACTCCCTTTATTGTAAGCGATCTTTGGCCTACCTAACGTATAATCTATTTTTCTCACATTTTAGTTGAAGTCACCAAGTCAAATAATTAAAAAAGGAATTTTTCACTAGAAATGTGAGAGTTTATTATTTAGGGCCATAAAAGTCGTGACTTTTAAGTCTCCTTTTAAATGCTAAAGGCACACGTAAACCATTTAAAGCTTAGCTCACATGGGTCCACCCCTAAGCACACACGCTTACGCATTTAATTACTAAATCAGAACTGTCATGCAATGCCCTGGGCACGCACACACTCACATTTGACGAGTGTTTGGGTATCTGTGTGAGCTCTTCATTACCATGAGAAATTCAAGTCATGCCAGGCTTCGAATTCCTCCTTTAAACGCTTCAACATTTTTTCGCTGATTCTACATTTTCCCCTGGCTTTTCCCACGCCCCTGCAATTTCTGCATTTTCTCTATGCCTGCCTGTGTGTTTACTTGCCAAAAAATAGATTCAACTCCCCGCACTTTCCCCTTGGCTTTGAAGCCCTCTATTCTTCTGTGTGAGCTTCACATTTTTTATTAGTCCCCGTAAATTATTAAAAATGTGCGCACACATTTTGAATTTATGAAAAGAGTTTCAGTTTTTTTGTTTGCTCCTGCCGTATGCAGTTTTGCTTGTTTGGTGCTCAGAAATTGCAATTGTAGACAGATCTGTATGGAAATGTGCAATGCAATTTGCATTTTAAGTGAGTCGTTTAGTAGCTTAATTGAAATAAATATTAAAAGAGAATGCCCCTTATCCAATCCATTTGACAGGGCTTAGATTAGTTGGTATAGCACACTCAGGCAAACCGAAACTAAATTGGTTTCATCTCCTTTTCTGCATTGTGTACATTTTTGCATTTCCAGAAATATATATTTTATGGCTGGCAATTGGTTAATGGACACACACAACGTATTTTCTTTGGTTCGTTCTCACAACCCAGTTATCGTTTTCATCTGTCAGCCTGGTTTGCTTTAATTCACAAAGGTGAGTAAAAGCAGGCGTTTGAAAGGCTTAAAATACTTTGCGGTGATTTTCTTAATAAAATGTGGAGTTAAACAGAAATTTTTATTGTGCTCCAATGGGATGTTGTTATTTAAGTTGAATATAAAATTTATTAAATGAAGAAACAATTGATTATTTTGATTATTGAATACCTGATATTGAATACCTTTTATAAAAATCTATTTTTGAAATAGAACTATTTATTTTATAATTTTCCCTTTAATTTTGGATTATTTGAAATAGAAGACTATTATTTAAGTAAAATCTAAAAAATATATCTAATATATATATATAAATATATATATAATATGTTCCTTTGAAATCGAATGATTTCTCGTATTATTTTGGAAGAATTGGAATTAGAATTTTATGAATAGAAAATCAGAACCAAAGCAAACTGGACTCTTTTGTTTATTTAACAGTAGTTCCTAGAAAATATACCTGCGAAGCGGCTGCAAAAATGTTTTCTTTTAAATCTAATTCCTTTTAAAAGCGAATTCCTTATCATTCTCCTCTCCAGGCACTTATTTCCACGGCAATTCACCCAGATCCCCCTGCCAGCCTTTAATACAAATTAAATCAGCGAGGCAATAATTTCTGGCGTGTTCCACAAAGACCGCAGATATGGAGCAGCTGCCTCCATCGGTAATAGCCGCCAATTTGATTGACAGAATCACAAATGTCCGTCCAACTCAGTAGCACAAAAGCAACGGCCAGGCAACTGGCCAATTAAATGCTTAATGCGAAGTTCATTGAACAGTTTTATTTTACTTTATTCCTCGCTCTCGCCCAGGAATCAATCAGAAGGGAAAACGCTGGTCAAGAGTGTGTTTCACATGAAAATCTCGCACCATTAATTCAATGACAGCAAAGGGCATGACAGGAGGGCTGTCTTGGTTGGCCAAGAGGGCGAAATAATAAACAGAAATCAGCGCAAAAGTCAATCAGAGTTCAAATCAATATAAATGCTTTATTAATGGCCCGAAAGGCTGTCGATGCTGATGCCAAACCCAAACCCAAGCCCAAGTCCCCCCTTGATTCGATTACGCCTGCAATCCTATTAATAGTCGGTGATTAATCACTGATTCGGCCATGGTCAACTACACCGCAATAACAATGGAGAATTACGCAAATTAAGCGAAATATATTCTTTTCGCTTAGATAAAATGGCAAGCCAGCGCAATATGATAGCGGGAACTTTGCCCTGAACAGGCGTTCAAACATCGAAGTGATAAGATTATTTTACGCATTGGTTCAAAGGCTCTAATAACTCTGTCGTCGACTAGACTGTAAACTACTTACGGACTGAGGTGCAAGCTATTTGGGGATGGTTAAGGTTACCTAATTGAGGGGACCTTACAATCGTTACCTAATGAAGTGGTCATTAAAGTTGTGTAATAACCTCAAAGTGGTCATTTACATTTAATTTACTATGTTTACTTTACAGATTTGCATGTTGTTAATCTTTAGTCCTGCTACAAAGAAGTATTTTAACTGTATTGGGGTCAGTCGAGGGGTACAACTACTTAATTAGGTGCTAGCAATTAGCATTAGATTTACTATTCCTGCGTGTGCCTTAATGTTTTTTCTCAAATTGGCACTTTGTTGAAGAATTGTTGCAATGTCAGGTTCTTGGTGGGAAAATAAGTTTAAAATAGGCTTTAAGGTATATTTTTATTAAAAGAATTTCAGATGTTGTGTCATCTTTTTATAAGTTCCTCCCAATTACATTTTAATTTAATTTCACCTAATAATGTAGAACTTAGCTCACTTTCCGACAGTTAAAAAACTAAACAATTTGGTTATCTGACTATCTGGAAGCGCCTGCTGGTCACTTCAGATAAGACAGATAACCCCACGAGTGGTAAAAAAGCAAAACTAGAAAACACTGTCTATAGATATGAGTACTACGTTTCTGCAGACCCCTTATCAAGACCACGTAATGTTTTGGTACCGGTCTAAATGGCTATTGTAGATTTTATGGTTTGAATGGATTTCGACTTAGTCATAAATTCAATTTCAAAGCAAGCGGAAGATTATAAATTTTCTTATCTCACAAGTACCTAAAATAAGTCATAGCTACGTAGTTGGTTTTAATTATAAATTTTCTAGTCGAGCATGAGAGGCAGAAAAAAATTAGATGAGTCAGGAAATAGTTTTGTAATGTGCAAAAAAATAAAAAACATTTTAATGATGATTTTGTATTTAAAAAAACTACAAATCGTTTATCTGTTGGGCTACTATCTCATAATTATAATAATTTCGTGTGATTTTTTTCCACTGCTGTGCAGATAGCATTTGGCTTGATAAAAAATGGTTACCTTTGCCTTCACGATAAAGAATAATCAACAAATAATTGTATAATCATGTGAATAATGTGAACATTGCGCTTTGGATACCAACCCGTACAGTCTGCACCCGCTTTTGGGGAACTCCAACTTGGAACCAGAGAACTCCAAAGAGTCGAGGTATTTAAAAGTTGAAACTAAAGAGAAACTATCTAGAGTGCTCTTAAATACTGCCTGGCAAGAGATGTGAATTCATTCGGTATGCTTTTCAGTACGAGTATCTTGTTATTGTTGCGCGGTTTCTGTTTAATGGGAAAAAGGTGGCCTGATCGCTAACGTCATAGCCCGACGAAAACAGTCAAACAACATTATTAACAACAACAACAATTACTCACACATCTGTTTGGGCCAAGTTGGGCATGGGCGTCGATAAAAATGGCTTAAAGATGACTCAGTACTATCTGCTAATAATGAATGATGTTCCCCGTCTTCTCTGGGAATTTCGCCAGCGTCATCAGCTGTTTGCTGTGCGATGGGGCGCCAGCTTCCTCCTATAGAATATCTAATGAATGCATTTTCCCGCTCTCTGTGCACTGTGATTATTCTGGGAACTTTTTGACAAGCCAGCTAATGGCAGGCCAACGCACATCGCATCACGCCACCTTCTCGCCTTGTAAGCGAATTTGGCGCGCCAACGCTGCGTATGCGTAATATTTTAATTGAAACAACCCGAAATAGAAAACCAATTAGAAAAGAGATAGTCGCTGGGCTGTGTGGGAAAAGTGGCGGGGATTCTAAGGCCAACAAGGGAGTGACCCTCACACCTGTGGACCAGCAGCGAAAAAATGGTTAACACCGTTCGATTGTGTTTTGCATGCGTCGCTTTTGAAATTCGTCACTCGAGCACGAACAATTGCAGTGCACTTATTGGGCTTCCATTAGTGGCGGTGGAAGTGGAAACCAGTTTTTAACAAACAAAAAACAAAAGAAAATCTTTTTTTGTGCCCCATAATTATACATAATGGCAAATGTTTCTGCAATTAAGGCAGTCGCAACGAAAAAACGAGCCGAGCTGCAGTCCAGGGACCAAGTTTGTATCAGGGCAGTCGAATCCGGAGCACGTGCAAATTCCAGGCATAATTAGCCAAGTTAATTATAAATGTCCCGGCCAAGTTGGGGACGACTGGCCGACAGAGCTGCGTTCCTTCCAGGCAGGCGATGAGCAAACTTGTTTAAATTCGATTTTGAAATAAATCAGCGCGGCCAGGAAGTCGATGCCTGGGAAACTTACGTTCGAAGGCAGTCATTAAGGCTGTCAAGGACGTGGCCCGAAGTTGCTGCCAAGCGAGCGTTGTCAACGTTGTCCTGCCAGAGTAGTTTTCGATTCCGATTTTGATTTCGATTTAGCCGGCTCCAAGTTTAGCTGGGCGGAAATAGATGTCATCTGGGCTGCCGTGACCTATATCCCCTATTAAAACCTGTCCAACGACTTATTTGACACCCGGGCTTTTGCCTCTATTGAAACTGTCAGAGGGTACAGCGAAAATGCATTTGCTCCTGGGAATCGCTTATCTTTTTGGCCAGCAACTATTTATAACGGCCAAAATCTTGCTGTCATAGATGGCAAACTACCACTCTCAATCATCTACTTTTAACCTTTAAGCTGCGGCTATAATCATGACCCAGCGCTATTCATTTTGTTTCTAGCTTTGACATTCGTTGGCATAAATTCAAAGCGTTTAGTAGAGAGACTTGACTTTTTCGCAAGTTGAAGGTTTCATTAAAATTTAAAAAATAACTCGCTTGGAGTCCATCGTTTTGTAATTCCCCTACTGTGAACTTAAACCCTATTATAATTCATAAATCATTTTGGTTTTCATTTTCTTTAACTAAAATTATTTTAAATTGGTGCTCTCAAAAAGGTATTTGACCTGAATTTGTATACATTCAGTTTTGGCTGTACTTTATAATTATTGTATAATAATTTCCAAGCTGTTCTTTGAACCTATGTATGTAAGGGACTATATTTTCAATTTAATGCAAGATTAACAGGAAAAGTAAGGTCAGAGGTAGGGTTGAATAGGCTAGGTTTTATGGAGTTGTAAAATGTCGTGCTAGCGCTGTAATTTAGCTTAGCAATAGCGAATGATTATAACTAAATCCAGGCGTTTCCAGTTCTTATTTGAGCTGTTTATCTGCCACGTGCTGGAATCACTCTAAAAAAGCTACTTTGACCAATGTGCAAGGCCAAGAAACTCCAAGAATCGTACACTTGTTGCTCTTTTTGTTCTCTTCTTCCCTGTCTGCCACGCTGTTTCTCTCCTCCTCTCTGTTTCTCTGTGTTTTCTCTGCGAGTTTCACAAGAGCCGCCGGAGTTGAGGTCTTCAAGTGGCGCTCCACTCGCTCCATGGAGCGAAGCCGGCCGGTAGAAAAAATGAGCATAAAACGGAATAATTATAAGGGGAAGCAGAACAAGCGAAGACTGTGCACTGGGGAAAATGCATTCAGACTACTAAGTTATTAAAAAAAATGTATTTTCAAAAAATATTTTTATCGATTAATTGAATCCTAGAAGCTGTGGAATATATTTTGTTCACAATATGACTGCTTGATCCTTTTTGTAAAAATTTATATTATTAACCTACTGTTACTATGCTTAGCAACTTATACCATCGATCGCCAAGGTGTATGCAACGCTTTTTAACAAATAAAGTTAAGAAAATACAGCGTAATATGTAATTTAATTTTGTAACTATATGTATGCAGGAAAAATAAAAAAAATTATATTTGTATGTTTGATGAATATTAAGAACATGGTAGAACTGTTAGATCTGTTCTTAAAGTTTTTGCGCTGTCGTTCGCCAAGAAGTATGCAATGATTTTTACTAAAAAAAAGAGCGTTTAACATTTTAATATGTTATACTACCGAAGTTTGGGAAATCCATGGTAATATGTAATATATTTCTTAGTAACTAAACCTTTTGGACTCTTATTGCCTAAATTGTTCCCAGTGTAAGCAGAGGCGAGTGCAGAGGAAAGTAAAAGGTTTCTGCCGACACTAAAAAAAAGGGGGGAAAGGAGTCGGGAGCCGGGAAAGGGGAAAGGGGGAAGAGCTTGCAGTCTGAAAATCGTATGACGTTGTGGAATGTTGAGACATGGAAATGGAAGTGGAGTTTACTGGCACTGCCAGACGCTTCGGCTTTCGGCTGGCCACAAAATTCACATAAATATAACTTGAGTCGGAGCCTCAGCTAAAATCGGAGCCGTGGCTGGTGGCATGATCGCCAGAAATGCGATTGGCGGCGGCAACAACATAAAACACCGCCGCCCCCTACACTCGGAGAAATCGAAGTGAGTGAGTGGTAACTAATGTGTCCCTAATTGAGATTAAACATATTGGTAAGGTGAGGTTTTCGTCAAGGTGTTCCGTCTGAAAATGGCTCTATTACTCATAACTGGTATATTTCTTATCAAATAAGCTGCACAGCAAGAGGGATTTGTAATTGATAATGCCAATCGGGATTTACTTTGAGAAATAGGTTTACAGTTCCAGAATTGACTCACTGTTTTATGGCTGGAAATCACTTAAGCTTGCTTTAAAATATGACTGCAGCTGGTGGTATTTTTATACATCATTGTACTGATTGCTTAATGGTATTTATATTTAGGTAGTGATGGTAGTGTTTAAGGTCTTGTTTATTCCGAAGTTCTAGCTAAGAAAGTGGAATTGAAAGGTATTTATCAACATAGACCTCTACAATTTGTGACAATAAAATGTATAAGTTTTAATAAATCATAGGAATATTCCCCAGTATAGCAAGAGAAATTGTAAAGGAAGTCGCCACATAATAAGAAAGTCACAAAATATAACTCAACGGCTTCTGATAAAACTAAATGTATTACTTCTAGTGAATCTTAGGTTAACAATTTTGGTAATTTCTAAGAAATCTTTCCCCAGCTTAATCACTTCCTATTTCTCCATCTGTGATTTTCCTAGAGTTACGAATATATCAAGGGGCTCGAGTACTCACAGACATCCAGTGGGGTGCCCACCTTGCCGGAGACGTTGAGGAACTTCAGCGGATTTCCGTTGAGCACCGAGTTGATGGAGTTGCCAAAGTGGCCCATTCCGATGCCAGGACTGATGCTGTTGGCCGCCGCCGGAGCCAGGTGCTTCAGCTGGTCGAGGGTCGGACCGAGAGTGCTGGCTTTCAGCCGCTCCAGCAGCGCCGATCCGCCCAGGTTGTGCATGATCTCGCTGGCGGTGGGCGTGGCAGCGGTGACCTGGGCGGCATTCACCGCCGCCGCATTGCAGAACTTGCTGATGCTCAGGATGCAGGTGATGAAGAGCAGGTGGAACGAGGAGGTGAAGCTGAAGCTGATCAGCTGCTGCACCTTACTCCGGTACTGGGTGCTGGCGCTGTAGAAGAAGCCACTGCTTTTGGAGGGTTCTCTCTGGCTTATAGTGCCACTGCCACTGCCACTGCCACTTTCGTTTGTTCCTGTATCTGGCGGGGGGATGTGAAAGGTCTCCGCGAGCTCCGGCAGACAGGCTGTGGCCATCTTTGGCAGCTGCTGGAATATACAGGGGGAGAATGCACTTTAGGCTCAGTGGGTCACACGCGCTTTGCACTCTAGTTCGGCTTGCCAACCTATTTGTATTCGCCCATCTTGTTAAATAATAAAAGTCCAAGCAAATACGCGCAGCGGTTGCCAAAAAAAAGCAGAAAAAATTTCACAAATGCGAGAGAATGAATCGAATGTATCGGGAAGAGAGTGCCAGGCGGAGGCGGCGATAAACATGCTGGGAAAGAGACCGCCGAAAAAAGAAACATCATACGATGTTGCGAAAAAGCAGCATAAGAGCAGTGGAAACACGAAATACACACGCTCGAAAAGTGCAAGCTAAGGGCGACGACTTTGGTCAAAACGAGGGTTAAGCCGCCTGCCGTCTCTCTCCCCCCCGGTGGTGCCGTCTCTCTCTCTTTTTATTTGAATATCTCAGCTATCGGCGCTGTAACGTGTGATAAGCCCAGGTAAGTCATGCGCAGCCCCTGCCCCTTGACACCATTCCCTTTTCGAAATTTGTTCTGTTTTTTTTTTTTATCAAATCATATATTTATTTGGCCTTATGGCCAGGGCGAAACACATGTTTTATGCTGTTTTTCACATGACATATTGACGTAACGTTTGGCCAAAATAGATGCGTACATTATTTTTCGATTAACACTTTTTTCCGCTCGACAAATGCGATGAGCTGGCCCCAGAGCCGCGGCCTGAACTTTTTTTATTTGCTTTGAACTTTTGCTTTCCGAAACTTTTCGCGTTCCGAAATTTCTCGGCTTAACGATGAAGTTATATCCGAAGCATGGGGCGGATACTCGATATGCGACTAGCGACGACCCAACGGCACGCACTGCGATTCCGGACTGCCGGCAGAGTATCATTTTTTAAGCGAGTTCGACGCCGGCGGACCAATGGCGCTGTTTTTCTGCCTTCGGCAGTGCTCGTTTTCGCTCGGCGGCGAACCGAAGACCGCCACGCGTACAAGATCTTACCTGTCAAGCGAAAGAAAAGAGCGCGAAAAGAGGCAGTGGCCCCCACATGGGTCGACGTCATCAGTGGAGGGCCCCCTGAAGAGAGTGATCAGTCCACTGTAAGCAAGTGATCATAAAGCCAAAGAGAGTGTCCCCTGTATCTAAGTGATCACAAAGTCAAAGAGAGTATCCCCCGTATCTAAGTGATATTGAAGAGTGTCCGCTGTAACCAAGTGATCAAAGCTGACATTGAAACGGGGCTAGCAGGTGGTTCTCCCTTTCTGCGCTCTCTTACCTCTCGTGTAACAGTCCATTTTGGAGGTGTGTTCGGTTCGAGTACTTGTCGTTCTAGGGCCAATTAGTGGGGTAGGCAATTTCCGTAATTAGAGGTCTAAATTGTTTGTTGGCCTGGGTCAAACAGCCAAGGCTTCGATTGAAAACAATAATGGGATTTTATTCCGAAACACCTGTGTCTCAGATTGATCAATTGCTTGGGAAGTGCTCTATGCAAATACACCGAGAGAAGATAATGTAATTCCGCAAGCCAAAGGGGATGCTGGAATTTTAAATATCAAAGTAAAACTGCGTAAGAGGTGGGGAAAACTACTTTGCTTTTCTTTCAAATTAACATCCTCAAAACTTTGAAGGGCTTTTAGCAAGTCTAAATGGCCACAAAGCATTGTAAAATCATTCGCCGAACTTTGCAAGGTGGGATCCATCATAAAAATTCCTCTCGACGTAATATATGTGCATCTTAAGCACGTACACTTTTGTATCTTAAATTGTTACAAATTCAGCAGAGACGTAAGTGACACGATAGCTTTGCAAAAATGTGCATACTTAACAGATGTTGTATTGTAAATTAGATAAATCCTAAAAAGGAAAAAAAGCGAAGACAGTAAGAATAAAAGATAATATAGCTGTAAGATATTATTGATGATTTACCTGTTAAGACAGCTAACCCCACCACAGATACGCAAAGCAAACACCACTCGAGTATGCTACACATAAGTATGTTCTGAGTTTATTATTCATCATATCTTTCTTTTAGTGGGGAGACATATACATATGTATGTACACTTAACAATACAGTTAACAAAAGGCTAATACGTATGTAGTAATAGTGGTAATATAATAAAACGATTCTGCTCCTCGACAACAGAAATATAATTTCTCAACTCTCTCAAATAGTAGACCGACCATAAGCACTATGATCCTTTTGTCATGTTTACGTATATTAATGTTAATTTGCTTCATTTAAAAATAATGCACACTTACAGCTATATACAGTTTGGAACTATGTAATTTATAATTAGCAATTAGATTTCACTTAAACATCTCGTTTTGTGTTTTACGCTTCTCGTTACTGTAATTTTACTTTTCTGTTTTTTGCGATAGAACTCTGCGACATAGTATTTTGTACAGCATCCTTTGAGGATGCGCCCCAAGGTGACCCGTCGTCCTTGCCGTGCCTTAAAATTTTAAAATAATTAATTTACACAATACACAGAGTTGCTCAGTCTTCAGGCGCGTGTTTTCTGCCGCGGGTCTCGAGTCAGCTTTGGTCGTTCCACTTTTCCAGCGACCAAGCGAAAGAATCATTCAATCCACATTTCACACGATTCCAAGGGAATCAGTCTAATACGAGGATATGCCTATGACGGGGGAGTACTGAAAGATATAAGTTAAATAACATTATATATCATTACTGAGGGACTTCCTTTATATTATTAAAAAAATTAAATATAATTAGTATATTTTTTGCTTCTAATTTAACAGTCAGTAGTTTGACCCACCTCCTCATCCATGACACTGGTATGGTCGTAGATCCGGGCCGGTAGGTTTTTCCGGAGACTGAAATGATCCTCTGTGGTGGTGGTTTTGCGGTAGATGGGATTCTCAAAGTTCATCGAGTTGATGCGTCGCTTGCTGCAGTAGCGGTAGCCAATGAGCAGGAGCTGTGGATGTCCAAATAATTTGATTAGTTCTCCCTCAGTTTCACAACCATCAGCCCCTCCCAACTTACCACCGACAGCAGGACTGCCAATCCACTGAGACTGGCTATAACCACCAGCGCAATAAAGCCGGAATCCGGCTGCTCACTGGGCGTTGTGGTCTTTTCGATTTGGGTCTGGTTCTTCACTGGACGCTGGTCGGCAACTGTGGACAAAAAGATTATGTTCATAAAGTTGTTCAATACAAAGTGGAAACAAAAAGCAAACACAATAAACAAATAAGCACATATACAACATACATATAGAAAGACAGTATTACAAAGCGTTAATAATTTACTTACAATTTTAAAATGTGCCTTAAATAACTAGACTTATCGTGTGATAACATATGCCACAAAAGTATGAATAAGATTATCCAATTAACATTTACAACACTTTACTGAGTACAACAAGACATGTTACTAAACTGAACCAAATAGCCAAATAAACTGCACTTAAAGATTTCATAACTTAAGTTTTTGGATGGTCGAAATTTTAACCCATTTTCATGTTCGATTTTCTAGATTCAATAACTTGAGTTATTGAATTCCGATTTAGACGTGGGATACCATTATGAGTTTGTATTTGAATTTCCTACGTTTTACATTCAAATTTTCCTATTTACGGAGGGTCGAAATTTTAACCCATTTTCATGTTCGATTTTTCCGTAAATCCAATGAATTTCAGAAGGGGACCCTAAAACCACACTTCTAGATTTCATAACTTGAGTTTTTGCAACCCGATTAAGTCGTGGGATACCTCTATGAATTTGTGGTGGAATTCTCTAAAAGTCTACATTAAAATTTTCCCTTTTAGCGATGGTCGAAATTTTAACCCATTTTCATGTTCGATTTTTCCGTAAATCCAATGGATTTCAGAAGGGGACCCTAAAACCACACTTCTAGATTTCATAACTTGAGTTTTTGCAACCCGATTAAGTCGTGGGATACCTCTATGAGTTTGTGGCGGAATTCTCTAAAAGTCTACATTAAAATTTTCCTTTTTAGCGATGGTCGAAATTTTAACCCATTTTCATGTTCGAATTTTCCGTAAACCCAATGGATTTCAGAAGGGGACCCTAAAATTGATCTTCTAGATTTCATAACTTGAGTAATAGGAACCCGATTTAGACGTGGGATACCTTTATGAATTTGTGGTGGAATTCTCTAATATTCTACATTAAAATTTTCCCTTTTAGAGTTAGTCGAAATTTTAACCCATTTTCATGTTCGAATTTTCCGTAAACCCAATGGATTTCAGAAGGGGACCCTAAAATTGATCTTCTAGATTTCATAACTTGAGTAATAGGAACCCGATTAAGTCGTGGGATACCTCTATGAGTTTGTGGCGGAATTCTCTAATATTCTACATTAAAATTTTCCTTTTTAGCGATGGTCGAAATTTTAACCCATTTTCATGTTCGATTTTTCCGTAAATCCAATGGATTTCAGAAGGGGACCCTAAAACCACACTTCTAGATTTCATAACTTGAGTTTTTGCAACCCGATTAAGTCGTGGGATACCTCTATGAGTTTGTGGCGGAATTCTCTAAAAGTCTACATTAAAATTTTCCTTTTTAGCGATGGTCGAAATTTTAACCCATTTTCATGTTCGAATTTTCCGTAAACCCAATGGATTTCAGAAGGGGACCCTAAAATTGATCTTCTAGATTTCATAACTTGAGTAATAGGAACCCGATTAAGTCGTGGGATACCTCTATGAGTTTGTGGCGGAATTCTCTAATATTCTACATTAAAATTTTCCCTTTTAGAGATAATGGAAATTTTAACCCATTTTCATGTTCGATTTTTCCGTAAATCCAATGGATTTCAGAAGGGGACCCTAAAACTACACTTCTAGATTTCATAACTTGAGTTTTTGCAACCCGATTAAGTCGTGGGATACCTCTATGAATTTGTGGTGGAATTCTCTAAAAGTCTACATTAAAATTTTCCCTTTTAGCGATGGTCGAAATTTTAACCCATTTTCATGTTCGATTTTTCCGTAAATCCAATGGATTTCAGAAGGGGACCCTAAAACTACACTTCTAGATTTCATAACTTGAGTTTTTGCAACCCGATTAAGTCGTGGGATACCTTTATGAATTTGTGGTGGAATTCTCTAAAAGTCTACATTAAAATTTTCCCTTTTAGCGATGGTCGAAATTTTAACCCATTTTCATGTTCGAATTTTCCGTAAACCCAATGGATTTCAGAAGGGGACCCTAAAATTGATCTTCTAGATTTCATAACTTGAGTAATAGGAACCCGATTTATACGTGGGATACCTTTATGAATTTGTGGTGAAATTCTCTAATAGTCTACATTAAACTTTTTCTTTTTAGCGATGGTCGAAATTTTAACCCATTTTCATGTTCGAATTTTCCGTAAACCCAATGGATTTCAGAAGGGGACCCTAAAATTGATCTTCTAGATTTCATAACTTGAGTAATAGGAACCCGATTTATACGTGGGATACCTTTATGAATTTGTGGTGAAATTCTCTAATAGTCTACATTAAACTTTTTCTTTTTAGCGATGCTCGAAATTTTAACCCATTTTCATGTTCGAATTTTCCGTAAACCCAATGGATTTCAGAAGGGGACCCTAAAATTGATCTTCTAGATTTCATAACTTGAGTTTTTGGAACCCGGTTAAGTCGTGGGATACCTTTATGAATTTGTGGTGGAATTCTCTAATATTCTACATTAAAATTTTCCCTTTTAGAGTTAGTCGAAATTTTAACCCATTTTCATGTTCGAATTTTCCGTAAACCCAATGGATTTCAGAAGGGGACCCTAAAATTGATCTTCTAGATTTCATAACTTGAGTAATAGGAACCCGATTTAGACGTGGGATACCTTTATGAATTTGTGGTGGAATTCTCTAATATTCTACATTAAAATTTTCCCTTTTAGAGATAATGGAAATTTTAACCCATTTTCATGTTCGATTTTTCCGTAAATCCAATGGATTTCAGAAGGGGACCCTAAAACTACACTTCTAGATTTCATAACTTGAGTTTTTGCAACCCGATTAAGTCGTGGGATACCTCTATGAATTTGTGGTGGAATTCTCTAATATTCTACATTAAAATTTTCCTTTTTAGCGGTGGTCGAAATTTTAACCCATTTTCATGTTCGATTTTTTCGTAAATTCCATGGATTTCAAAAGGGGACCCTAAAATTGCTCTTCTAGATTTCATAACTTGAGTTTTTGCAACCCGACTAAGACGTGGGAAACCTTTATGAATTTGTGGTGGAATTCTCTGTTATTCTACATTATAATTTTACATTTTAAAGAGGGTCAAAATTTTCATGTTTGATTTTTGTGTAAATCCAAGATTCCATAACATAAGTTATTGGAACCCGAATTAAATGGGACAACTCTATGAGTTTAAAAATCTACATTCAAAACTGACAAAACGAGAACTAAATAAAGTTAAAATCTCTACGAACACAGTTAAGCCCAGTTTCATAGGCACGAACGAAGTCGACGGGGGGAAACTAGTTACATTATAAATCTCAAGTGTGTTGAGTGCAACACACTTCAAGATACCATGGTGAAGTAAATCCTTTTTCACCCTTTAAGAATGTTCTTTTTCCGGCACAATGATGCGGCTCAAACTCCACCCCACCTTTGGCAATGATAAACAAAAGGAGAAAGTGTATAAAAAGAAAACGGAAGTCATAGCAATAAAGGAGCAAGGCGAAAGAGGGAATCAACATCAAAATCCAAGCGGCTTAGAGCCCCCTTGGCTCCGCCCCTGCCTTTTGGCCACCGGAGATGCGATGGAATTTTCAATCAAATCGCTCAAAGTGCGCATTTAGGCGCAAATAAACACTTAAACGCGCTCGCGCCTTTGATGGCGCTTACTTTCATGCGAAAGAAGCGGCCTGCCGCCGATTTAGATTGGGAATGGAAGTGGGAATGGAAGTTACAAATGGCAAATGGCAATGGCAACCTAATGACATCGTTAACGCAGCGCATTTAATGGGATTTTTGCCAGCCGTCGAGGGAGGACTTCTTCTAGCCGAAACACTAAAAGTTATCAACATTAAGCTGAGCCGCACTTTAAAGCAAACACTCCACTGGGGACGACAGACAAAACCACCTCCCGCTCCCCCAGCCCGCCGATATTAACCTCATACTTTGCGGCTGGGGATTGTGGGACGATGATATGGGGGCGGGGACGAGGATGATGGGTTCCCCCCAGAGGTTTCAATTGCAGTGGTGGCCCATCGCCTGCCTACTTGCGGTCGAGGGCGATGCAAGTGGCTCTACTGCGCTGGCATTTATGAAACTGTCAAGGATATATGGGCTACAGGGTATGTGGGGTAAGGGAGACGGCTTTATCCTTCCCGAACTCCTGATGATGATTAATGTGGGCCATGACAAAGCAAATGTTGCGGATTGGGCGCCTGCAAAGGGGGGTCTTTGGTGGATCCTGGCGAGCGGTTTGATTAATACGCTTGCAATAAATCTGAATCTGAATCTCACCAAAGTGTTTATAAACAGTGCGTGAGCGTGGATAAGAAAGAGTGCCAGAGAAAGACGTCGAACTTATAAATTGGGCGGAAGTGGCCGGGCTGTCAACCCATCCGAAAGGATAACTATCGAAGCTCCCCGCGGGACTTATTAATCAAAATTTGTGTTGACGTCCTGCTGATGAAGTTTTCCTCGCTTCCTTTGTGTCGGTTAAAAATTTGAGCTTGAATGACGGGATGGGGTTAATGCGTCCTGGATTCGAGGAGAATTGGACACGTTTGAATAATTGGCATGCCAAAAATAAAGTCAGCAGGGAACCCATAGTGATGGTTGATAGGAAGAGCACAATAAGAAACATTTAAGCTTGAAAAATAGGACGACTTATCAAATGTAACTACCGAAAACTATAAGATAATTTTGTATCTCTGATAGTTCGTAAGTTTGTTATTCATAGCTATAATAAGAACACTTGACAGAGACAACAGGAAATGGTTCTTTAGCCGACTTTCCAGACAAAATTAGGACAACACAAAAAGTGGGTAGCAATTAGGGTGGACCCACACAGGACATGACAGAACACAAAACACGGTTGTCAGGCCTACCGAAAGTCGCGGGCAACAGGGGCAGCCTGGTGCTCAGCCGGAGATCATCGTTAATCCCGATCCGAATGTCAGCATGACCCACTTGGACACCGGTGGGCAGTCGTCGTCGCGGGGTTTTCGGTCTGGGTTTCGTTTTGCGGGCTCGCGGGGGTTTCGTGGCGGGAGCCACATAAAGAGCTACATGCGGATGCAAGTCATGCCGGATTGGGGAATCGGGTTTTGGGTTGGGTTTATTAGTATAAGCATTAAAATCAAAATTCAAGCCATGCTGCAGGTTAAATCAAAAGCAAACGGCTTAGGAGTAGGTATACTGTTTGACTACTTACGATCTTCGACACACATGAGGCCATCGACCATCAGCTTCAGACCCGTGGGACAGGCGCAGGAAATGCGAGGACTCCGGTCATTGATCCTGGGAGCTGGCAGGCAGAGGTGAGAGCAGTGGCCATTCACCGACTGGCAGTGATTCACGCCATCCGGCTGGCGGTACGGGTGGTATACGTGGACCACCATCGGATGCTGGAGCTACAACGAAAGTAACAAAAATTGGAAATATATTAGAAATAACATAAAATACTTAGAAAAAGAGTTGAATTTTGATATGGTAATGAGGTAAGCAATGAAGTAACAATATTATGCTCACCATATGCATTGCTGTGACAGGCTCCACATCCTCTCCGGTGAACTTGTTGGCCTTGAACACCGCCTGCTTGTCCCAGTCGGTCCAGTAGACGTAATCCTCGAAGGTGGTGATGGAGAAGGGATGCCGCAGGTACTCGCCGGAGTAGAGAACCTGGCTCCGCTGGGAGCCATCGTAGTTCGCCGACGAGATGACGTTGAGTTTTCCGTCCACCCAGTAGATGCGCTTCCGCACCAGATCCAAGGTGATGCCATTGGGCCACTTGACATCGTAGCTAATGATGGTGGTGCGGTGCGAGCCATCCATGCCCGCCCTTTCGATGCGGGGAGAGGCGCCCCAGTCGGACCAGTACATCCAGCCCTCGATGGGATCCAGCGCAATGGAACGCGGAATGTCCAGCGAGTCCTCCACCAGGACCTTGCCCATGCTGCCCTCGAAGTTGGTCAGTTCGATGGTGCACTTGTGGGTGTCCGTGTAGTAGACATGGTTGTAGATCCAGTCCACAGCCAGACCATCCGAGGTCACCGAGGATTTGGTCAGCACCACCGTCTTCTCATTGCCCTCATCGATGGGAGCCTTGTAGATGCTCTGCGTGGTCACATCGCTCCAGAAGATCATGCCCGTGCGGAAGACAAAGTCCAGGGCAGTGGCTGCCTTTGTACTGTTGACAATGGACGTCATTTCCATGTGGTCGAGGGCTATCTTCCGGATGTCATGACGGCGGGCCAGGAGCAGCGAGGCGTGTCCTTCGCTGGCCTTGCACCTGGTGTGATTCTTGGGATCCCTCATGTAGCCCGCCTCGCACTCGCACTTGAAGCCCCCGATTTCGTTGACGCAGATCTGGGAGCACCTTCCGGGCGCATCGCACTCGTTGATGTCCTGGCAGTTCCGCTTGTCAGGGGATAAAGTATAGCCCTCGTGGCACTGGCAGTGGTGACCCACCTTCAGATCCACGCACTGGTGCATGCAGCCCCCGTTCTTGGAGGCACACTCGTTGATGCCACACTTGCCAGCCGGCTCATCCTCGCCATCCGGACAATCCTTTCGCTTATCACAGACCTTCGAGAGCGGAATGCACTGACCTCCTCCGCAATCGAATTCACTGGTGGTGTTGCACGCCCCTTGGGTCACTCCCAGACTGAGACTCAACCCGCAGTCCCGCTCGTCGCTGCCATCGGCGCAGTCCTTGTCCCCGTTGCAGGTGAGGTGACCCGGGATGCAGCTGCGATCCCCGCACTGGAACTGATCCGCCCGGCAGGTGACGTTCTTGCAGTTGGCCGTGTGCTCGTCATCGCCGTCGGGACAGTCGCGGTCACCATCGCAGAGCCAGCTGTGGTGCAGGCAGGTGATGCGGTCCTTGCACTGGTACTCGTGCGGCAGGCAAGGCGTGGTCGTCTTGGTCACATTCGCACAGGACTGATAAGGTGTAAAAAAAAATAAAATATTTATAAAAATAAATAAATAATAAAATAAATAAAAATTTAATGATTTTCGAAATTATACAAAAACCCCGTTGGCGGTCGGTTTTCAAAAAAATAATTTAAATCTTGAAATATGCTTTTTATTTTATTTGTTTAAAAGTATGCAACATTATATTACAAACTCCTAAGAAATAAGGAAGTTAATGCGACGCCTATATTAAAATTACTGCATACTTTTTGACACTTCTTTATTCTTTTATATAGGAAAAAAACGTTTAAATTTTTAACTTTTTTAAATTTTCGCCATCAAGATGAACTTAAACTTCAAATAGCTAAAATTGTAGTGATTTTTTCGGCTGGTTGAAAGGTTGTAAGGTGCAAAGAAAACCAAGGGTTAGGCTGGGGAAGCAGACAAAGTTTCCTGTCCTCAGGTTCGGAAACTTTTCGCTGCAGAGAAGAATGCAGAATGCAGAGGGGGCTAAGTGCCCCCAACACAGGGGAAATTATGCACCCCCTAAGCATGCAAAAATGCAATTTTATGCGTGCCATGCGTTGACAACAAAAGCTGCCAAAGCTGGCAGGGCGCTGAGTTATGCCCAAGTTGGCCATAATTCATGTGGCTTAGGCGAGCGCCCAAAAAAAGGGCGGATAGGGTGGATATTCCCCCAGGGCCGGGGCAAGGAATGGAAATTTATGGCTGGCATTATTCACTCACCCGCTCATCGGAGCCGTCGGAGCAGTCCGGATCGCCGTCGCAGACCCAGCGCTTGGCGATGCAGGCTCCGTTGGTGCAGGTGTGCTCCGCCACGGAGTCGCAGGGCACCACGGGGCACTCCTTCTCGTCGGATCCGTCGCCGCAGTCGTCGTCATGGTCGCACTTCCACCGCTTCTGGATGCACCGCCCATTGCCGCAGGTGAACTCGTCGGCGCGACAGGTCTGGTCTGCGGATTTATCGGGAATATTTAGGAGTTGCAACAAATGGTGGGCAAACAATAGAAACCAAAGCCAAATGAAGTGGAAGCAGGCTACTTTATCAGAGTGGTGAAAATGGAGTCAGGAGTGGCCTAAAGGTGAGTGTGGAAATTGAGTTTAATCTTTAAAAATGTGGATAAACATATCTGGAAATTAAGAAGTTTGTGTGGCATACAGAAATTCATTGGTAAATATTAACATGGATTTTTTAATGATGATTTATTTTTAACATATAAAGCTTGGTTGCCCCACAGAAATTCTTAGGTAAATATTAAAATGGAATTTCCAATGATTATAAACCTTGAGATATGTACCCTTTTTAATCAGAAATGAATCAAAAATATATCTTGAATGCAAAAACTTTCAGTGCCTTGCTGAAATGCAAGAGTAAATATTAAAATTGCTTTTCAAATGAAGCAGAACCTTTTAATTGAACTCTCAAACGGAGAGAAAACAAAAACATTCACAAATCAAATATACAACTGCAATGTTATTTTTTCGTTCTCTGAGTTTTAAATGCAGCAAAGAAATGATTATCCGCACACTCCGGATTCCACTCGGGGTCATCGGAATCCTTGCCACACAGCTGAAAGCTGCAATGGAAGGCAACTAAAAACCAAAAGCCAAATGAAGTGCGGTTGCCTCAATAGTTGGAATAAGTTAGCAATGGGTTTAGTTCGAGTGGGTGAATGGGGCAAGCTCGGAAGCCAGTTGGTTGTGGAATGTTGC
Source organism: Drosophila biarmipes (assembly GCF_025231255.1). NCBI lineage: Eukaryota > Metazoa > Arthropoda > Insecta > Diptera > Drosophilidae > Drosophila > Drosophila biarmipes. The sequence goes on along the minus strand of NC_066616.1, from coordinate 21,615,506 downwards.
TACAGACTGAGGAAAATTAAATAGTATTTGTACACCCAGGGGAAGTTCGACCAGAACTCAAGCCATTTATCTGAGCTGAAGTTGAATAAAAAGTAAATAAATGGGTGGGTTTAAACTGCAGGTGTAGGCAGAGATATCTAAAAACAAATGGAAGGATTCTGCAATTATTTGCAGCTCTGGTAAATGTTTTCATAGATAAATGTTGCTTTATGAAGAGTATGGCAAAGATTATAAGGTAAACCGCATAAAGATCTGTAGAAATTATATTTAACTAAAGAACGAATTTGATCATTTTTTAAGCAACTTCTCAACAGAATATTTTGAAAATAAAAAAATTGTTGATGGATTATCCTTACTGCAGTTGTGCTCGTCGGAGCCATCGCTGCAGTCCTTGCTCTGGTCGCACATCCAGGCCAAAGGAACGCACTGCCCCTCGCCGCTCTTGCAGGCGTACTCATCCGGCGAACAGGTTCGGGCTCCTATCGATATCAAAATCGATGTGCGGCATTTATTAGAATGGGTGAAAGGAGAAAGGAGGGGGAAAGCGTCGTGTTTTAGCTGTTATTACTCTCAATGCATACGCCATGCTGAACCGCTGGCTACATAGCAACAAATTCATTTATCCCCACCCTAATATCTTAAAGGGAAAATATGACCAAATAATATTCCCCTAGCCTCGTCTTCGGGTTCAATATCACCAACGTAGCAAACTGATTTTACCCTCCTTTACAGTCGAACCTCTGTAACCAACCAACCGATTCATTATTATTTTTCAAACTAGAATTTTGAATGATCTTAAAGTAAAGTTCCATTCAGAAACATATTTGTTTAACCCTTTTCTTATAAATGACAAACAAGGAGGACTTATACTTTTTAGGAGATCAAATAACGTTCTTTTTGTAGAAGCTCGACTGTATTAAAACCCTGAAAACGGCTGGGATCCTGTGGCCCCCCTCCGTGGGCGGGTATTAAGCGAATTTCATGCGATGTTGCCGGGCGCCAGCGACAACGCGTCGTATACTTGTTGTCAAGGGCGGCGGGAATGAGTACGCAATACGCAGAACACACACAAGTGAGCAGTACACACAGATACAGCCCCTCACAGGACTCTTACAGGACTCTCACTCTCAACGACTTGATTAAACTTCTAAGCACGAGACGGGGGGGAAATTGTTGCGAAAATTATGCAAGCGCCACTCCATTAAGGGTGCGTATGAGTTATGCGGCAAGTTAGTTGGTTAGTGAAAGCGATTAAACGGCGCATAGTGGGTGGCATTTGGGCGGTGGCTGGTTTCATATCGATTGCAGGGACGTGCAAGTGGGCGGGCTTACTGCAGTGGGCCTCATCGGACTTGTCGCGGCAATCGTTGCTGCCATCGCAGAGCCAGCTGCGCGGAATGCACTGGTCGACCGTGTGGCATTTGAACTCGTTGTTGGGACAGGCGTTCACTAAACACACAATCGAAATAGTCGTCGGTTAGCTAGCTCGTTGGGGATTCCCCGCTTATGGGGAGCCCGCTTTTCCCCCCGGGGGTTCGTAATACTTACTGCACAGCTCGTTGGCCTCGTCGGAGCCATCGGCACAATCGCTCTCCTGATCGCAGCGCCATTTGTTCGGTATGCAGTTGCCATTCCCGCAGCGGAATTGGTCCGAGGAGCAAGTGGCCTCTGCAAGAAAAGGGGGGAATCCAGGTTAAATCATGGCCAAAATGTTTTCGCTGCGGAATAAATAGAACTGCGAAGGCTGCTGTGATTTATTTGGCGGTACTTTTAGTTGCTTAAGCTAAAATGGAATACCTTTTAGGGCACTTTTAGTGTGATTTTTCAAAGGAGATAGAAAAGAGTTAACTTAAGTCTATTATTTACTGCAATACTTTAAATAATTTTATTTTTTAAATTAGAAAGCAGTTTAATGTAGACATTTACGCACAAAAACCCTATACTAACTATATAAACCTTATTTTGTTTCACTGGACTACTACAATGAGCATTATTAGTATGGAAAACATTTTAACTCATAAGAACTACCTCTTGCTGGAAAGAGTCTCTCTTTAACCGCAGTTGGGTTGCATGTTTGCCTGGCTTTGAACTCTGCCAGCGACCCGTATCAAAAACAAAAGCCAAACAAACACCGGGGAAATAGGGGCCCCTTGGAAATTTACGCTTCTTTACGAGTATGTGTGCGGCCACTCCCCCCACTTTTCCCGCCCAGTTTACACTCGCACACACATGTATTTATTTACACGCACTTGAGCACGTGCTGAGCAAGGAAAATTCCCCACAAAAACAAACAAAAAGAGCGCTGCAATGGCTTTTCAATGCCACTCCAAGGGGCAGCAAAAATGTGTCATTTTTATACCCCTCGCGTGTGCATACTATAAGCTATGTCTATATATAGAGCGGAAACGTGCACGGCTTGTAATCGGATTAGTCGATTTTAGAATCCGCTGACTTGTTGCTATGAAACGCAGCTTTTTTGGGCCACCTCAAACGGCCGGAAAAGCTGGCCACAAATTCTATAGCACACTTTTGGCAACAAAAAACGCTGGCAATTAGAAATTCTCCTTGCCTTGAAATGGTTGTTTGAATTCTTCTCTGGCATTTGACAAATTCTAGGGGCACTTTTAAGCTATTTTTACAACCTCTATAAAATAAAAGTCCAAACATTTCGGCGTAAATGATATCGAAACATGCCCTGGGGCCATTGAAAATGGCTGTTGATTATGCAAATCTAGGGAAACACGTTCGGCTGCCTAAAGTTTAATCAATTTTTATGCTTGTCAGGCCTGTGCTGGCCATATCAATAACATTTTATATGATTACTTTTCTAAACTTTTTATGAATTCGAATGAAATGTGGCATGAAAAAATGGGTGTGGCTGCGGGGGGGGAAAAAACTTTGATGTGAGCCAATATTTGTTAAAAATAAAAGCAAAACAAAAAGGCAAATATAAACACGCATCCAGTGAACAATAAAAATTGGCCACATGTGTGACCCGAGCGAGTATGAAATATATATAAAAAAGAGGGAAAATAACAAGTGGAAACAAGTGCAGGAGGTGGAAAACATTTTCCACGCCCGGCTTTTGCTTCAATCATTGTCGATTCGGTTTTATGTTATTTTTCTTTGCAGCTTTCAGTTACGTTTTTGCTAATATCTGACATTATTTTCGGCGAATTGTGCCCAGCGGACAAATTGGTAATATTCGGCGGTCCAGCCGTATTAAAATTTCATGTCGCCTCGGTCTCCAATTAAAAATCAAATTACAGCACTTTTTCGTATCATGTCTGACATGGCAGCGCGAAAACTTTCATTGATTGCAATTTATGCAAACCCAAGCACAAACCCAAAACAAAAAACCCCCATGCCGAATAAAAAGGACGAAAATAAACATAAATAAAAATATGAAAGTTGGCGCTGTCATGCAGCATTTTGCAGCATAATTTATTTTTTTAACTAAGTTTAAACGGCTTTTCAGTTGATTAAAAAACTTTGGCCTTTGGCAGTTGATGTTTCCGTGTATTTTCCCGCTCAGTCTCTGCCCTGCTCCTGCTGCCAATTTGTATGCAAATGTTAAGCGGCGCTTGCAAAAATATTCTGTTGCATGCGAGGCATAGCCGGAATCCCGAATCCTGCATTAAGGCCGGGGGCTGCAGCCGTGGAAAATGCGGAAAACTCCATGGGGAAAGCCGGGATTTTTGTAAATCCAGCTGATTGGGATTTTGGCATGTTTAATTTAAGTTAAAAGGTGTCGAAAACTTTTCGACCTGATAATAGTTAAAACTTTTCTCTCCCCCGAACTTCAACTAGTTTAACCGAGTGTTCTTCAGCGTTTGGAGCTCACTTTTAAGGCTGATAAAAGGACATTATAGCTACACTACAGAGTATTAAAGTGTAAGTACTTGAGTAGTGAAAAGCCCTTGAAAATAGTGTAGCACAAAATCTGGATAAGACTGGAAATATTTAGTGTATAATATAAGGGTTACTTTTGAAATATATTAAATTGTACTACAAACGAATTTAAATATTTAACGCTCCCTGTTTGTTTCGCAGTACTCATTTACGCAAATAAGCTTGAATTATATATGATAGGGATAAATTAATTCTCGTCAATATTTATATTTTCCCCCTAAATAAACGTAAATATTGCGGAAATATCTGCGATTATGGTAGTTCCAAACCGTCCATAAATAAACGTTTCACTTAATTTATGGTATTGTTCTCCCAAACACTACGCTAGACCATTAAATTCCCGGCAAACGAAATAATCAGCATAATTATTTGCATACCATTTATGGTCAGAGCGCGAAAACTGTGGCTCTGAGTGTGCAGCAAACTGGCCACGAGGAGTAAACACCAAATGCGAGCCATGCTGTGTAGGTTTTCCCGCGGTTTTCAAAATAGCTTTTCCTTATTTTTCAAGGAGCTGGAGAAGATTAGGCGATGAGTACGTCGAGTCAAGCGAGATTCTCGTTTATGATTGACAAACAAAACACCACAGTTTGCAGGCAACATCTTCGGGTGACATGTTCAAGAGGGGCAGCTCCTCAGTCAACTTGCACAAATTGATTGCATAATTTCCGCCAACAAAAACTGCCCTCGGGCAGCACATTTCAAGTTCATTACGAGCAGAGCAGACAAGCAGACGGAATATATATATAGAGCATGTAAATTGTAAACATGATATTCCATATTTTTGGGGTCAGGAGGGGAAATATGACGGAAACTCATTTAATGTTCAGCTAAATGATAAATGGCCAGAAGGGCGGCTGCTTTGGGGGGAAGTCAACCCCATCAACTGTCACCGATTGACTTTGAGGATAAGTCTGGCCCGGACGGGCCGAGAAACGGAGACTTCCTTGGCCATATCCTTTGGCGAACTCGGGCGCTGCTGGCGTTTTTTTGCTTGTCAGAGATAAAACGAATCTTGGCAGGACAGTCTCTGTCTGCTGGCAGTCCGATTAGCCTTAAATATTTTCGCGTAATTTGTTTATTCTTTCTCGGCTTCACGATTTTTTGGCACACACTCACACACTTGGCACACTTTCGCTGGCTTGCGTTTCACACGACTCGTTCAGTTTGTGGGGGCTTCCCCGTCTATATATATTTTATATATTGTATATGCAAATTCCCCTTCAGCTAGGAGGCAGTCCTTTCAGCACTCTTCGCGTCAACATCCGTTTGGTTGAGAGGTTCGCCGCCAACTGAGTGCTTGGTTGCAGAGCGGCTATCCTTAAAAACAATTCCGCCCAAGTTGTTTGCAGCCTCCGCAGCAGCCGAGCAACCGAAAGCTTGCCAAAGTCAGCGAGTCGAGTGCAAAAATCTGCCCTGAGTCGAGTGGAATTCTCGGTGAGTGGATTTTAAATGAGTGAGTCTCTGGAGTTACTTTCCGATTTGTTGTGAGTGCGATAAAAGCATCCTGAGGCAACCAAGGATGCGTAACGTTTAATTTTGAAAATTTCTTTTGTTTTTTCATTCGTTTGACGAAATAAAATCCAAAAAATAATAGCTGAGTTTAAATAGTTACCCAAATTGTAAAAGCTATTAACAGTTCCTATATATTTTATTTTTTACGAGATTGATAAGGATGTAAACTATTTATTTTCTTGATTAAAAATTTAGTTAAACATAAATTAAACAAATTATATAATTATCAAAATTTAAAATCAAATATTTTAATTAAACTCTGCCATTTCACCCATATTTCTATTTTGTTGCAACTAACAATCTTGACACACTTAACGCTGCACCACAAAAGTATCTTAATGTCGCAGTAGCATACATAAGCTAAGATAGTGCAGTTCCGTTAATGGGCATTTAGCATAATTACGGTCAGCATTCTACGGAAAATCCGAGCTGTCTCTTATCGAATTCCCCCAAGTTCAACAAAAATGCCATCCCAGCCTCCCAGCTCATTATCAATTTCACTGCAGGGGCATTCATTTCCCTCCAGCCGGGAGTTACATAAGGCAATTGCATTATGCGCAGCAAGAATCCCAAATTGGGATGCACTCGTTTTGAGGCTGCAGTAGTCAGTAGTCAGTTTTCAGTTTTCAGTTTTCGGTGTCTGGCACTACTTAAAGTTGGGTGATAAAGCCCGAGCGGAGCAGACGACCTCACATAGTTTCCTTTTACGATCCCATCGGGCCGCCATAAGTCGCAAAAGTCTCGTGCGACGCAAAATGATAAAGCTGGGCCACCAGACAGCGGCAAAAAAAATTGCTGATGCAACCGAGCCGCATGTTGCAGTCAGCTGAAGCTGAATGCTAAATGCTAAGTGCGTTGCAGCAACAAAAAGATACAAAGATACTCGCGGCGAGGGAATGCCATGGCACAGTTTTTGGTCAGCAGTCAGCGACAATTGCGATGCGTAAGTGTTGCAAACTAGTTTCGGTTTCCATTTCGATTCGGGCAGTTTCAGGTTTGATGTTGATTCAAACAAAAGGAAAACCAACAATGACCAACTGCTGACCGTGCCTAATTACGCGGACGCCACTGTTTACGTTCTGTTACAACGAGCGCCTAAGAGTATGCAATTGAAAAGTAAGCACTTTTAGAGCTTCACTTTTTCCCTAGCAACCTTACCTCCTAGCATTTAATTATATTTTAAAGCTAATTCTGATAATTATTATTATTAATAATTAATGTATTATAAATCCTTAACATTAGTTGATAGTAAAAAAGAAGTATATAAATTTTTTTAAATTTATGTTTATCTCCTAAAATTTAAAATTAAATGACGATTTAGCAACTAAATGCTGACGTTTTTATAAAATCCTGTTATATTATTATTTTAATAGCTGGGACATTAGAAATTAGTATTAGAAATTAGTTATGCATCTTTTAAAATAATTACTTTCTATTTGAAGGTAACATTAATGGTTGTCACTATAATTAGAGGTGTCAAACATAGAACTCACCTATGAACTTGCACTCCTTAATCTGCTCATCGCTGTGATCCTTGCAGTCCGCATCGCCGTCGCACACGAATCGAATGGGGATGCAGTCGCCGCTGTGGCACTGGAACTGCTTCTCATCGCACTTGGCCTCCAGGGATTGCCCTGCAACATAAACAGACCCTGATTTAGATGGGCAAACAAACGCTTAAAGCTAATTATAACGACTCCGAGTTACGGACTTACGGGCTTTGGGGCCACTTGCTCACAGCCAAACTTTTCTCATTAAAGGAAAAATAACAAAAGCTCAAATTGATTAGGGCTGAAAACTTCAAAAACAATCAGCAGCAGACGCACACAGATATATCCGCTTCGCTACATACACATGTGTGAGTGTGACAAGTAATTTGCATACTAAACGATAAACGAGAGGAGGAGCAAGGGGCTTTTAATCAACAGAAAAGCCTCAAACAAAATGGATCACAAAGTTTTTCGACTCCCGCCCCAAAATTCCGAACGATAGGAGCCCTTGAAAATATGCAATACACATATATTCGAAACAAAACAAGCCATCAGACAGGCAGAAACCCCAAGGAATGTCAACCGTCTTGCACAGAGAAAAATAAAGCTTGTTAGACACTCAAATTATTTATGTTTTACTGTAAAAAATAATATACTTATTAAGATTTTTCCTCAATGTATCAACAGTCTGACAAAGGGAAAAAGTTAAATAAATAAATATAAAAGTTATAAAAACGTACTGCATGTATTCAATACTAAAAGGCAAAGTCCCTTCATTATATATATATTATTTCTTATTTTAAAAAATATTAAAAATTCATATTTGTCACTTTCATAGTATTTTTCTCTGTTTAAGGACCCAAAACAAAATGTGACATATAAAAAAATGAATGTAATAGATTGCCATTGAACAAACAGAGAGCCGGAAAAGCGATAATAAAGGAGGAGGCAATCCTGAAGTGGAACCGCTTTGAAAAGGGTTTTTCCGTCCCGCCTGCCGTTGACAGCTGCTCGCTTGACCCATTCACATGACCTCCTCCCCCTGCCCCCTCGGGCGATCCATCACACGTTTGCATATTTCAATAGCCCCATATTTAACCATTTTCATTTGCATTCCCATTCCCATGTGCATAAAACTGCTAATTGTTGTAATTGAAGTTCGCAGCAATATGGAGTGCGTGTGTGGCAAAATAAACAAAGGGATATTTCCGAGTGCCAGCCGTCAATCAATAAGGTCAAATCAATTCGATTTCGAGTCGCCGCCCTGGCTGGCCGGGAATTGTTTTCAATTATGCACGATGACAGTCAACAAAATGGCGAAATATAATTCCAGCAAATGCATGCATATATTTATGCGACAGATGAGGGAATTTCATTCAAGCAAATTCCACATGACGTCAAGCCTGGCTGTGAATGAGTTTCTCTGCCTTATACGGCGCTCGTATGAATGAACAAGTCCAAAAATAAATATTAGCTTGGGGCTGGAAGAGGGATTTTAAATAGGATAATGGAAAAATAATAATATGGCTCTCTGAGCATAAATAGAAAAATGGCCAAATGACCCTGAAAATGGTCAGCATAACTTATTGAAATTGATGAGGGTCTTAAGTAGGACATCAAGATGAATCGAACAATGGGACAGCAGAAAAATAAGGACAAGGAAGATCCTTGAGAATTGACTCAGTATTGTCAGGCTGAAAGTTTACCCATCAATTAACCCATTTATGTATTTCACTCAACCATTGCAAGCACTTAACAATCAGTTCCATTGTCTCGCTGTCACATTCTAAAGTTTCTGCGGCTGACTTAATTGAGCCAGTCGTTTATTGATTACTGGGTTTCCGTAATAAGGCGGACACACCCCACGGATCGGAAAACCAGTTCAATATCAGCTTCATAGCCACACAGACTGTCTGCCGGTGACTTCGATGAAGCTCCGAACGCACTGCGAGACTATGAATAAATAAACGATATCGAACAGCAAACTGCTTAGCATATCTAATGATTTTCTTAATCGCTAAGGCGAAAACAAGTTCACTCTCAATCCGGTTGGCTTAACCCAATAAACTTTGCTTTGGCCCCCGAAAAAGCGAAGCCGCAAGTTGTCATCATCATCGTACGATTTTTTTTCTATTAAAAAATTCTAATAAATAAATTCCAGATAAGCAGTTATCTCATGGCCACAGTGGCCACCGCAAACACTGTATTAATCATAATTGTGTGAAAAAAGAGCATATTTTGATAAGAATGTTTGGGTTCAGCAAGGTGTTAAGTGCTGGGAAAAAATCGCAATCAGTAATCTGTTTTCTTTTTTCCGATTTAATACTAATTACTAATTTATTTGTATATACTCGCGCTGATAAGCTGAGCGCCCCCGTTTGTCTTGGGATCAAGGTTAATGGATTACCTGATAATTGACTGAATGAATTGAATTTTTATAAATACAATGACATAACACGTGATTCCTGGGGGATGAGATCAATTGAAACGTTGATTTGGGCATCATACGATGCTTGGGTAATTTCACTAGAACTGTTGAATCAATCAAAACATGTTTACTGTAAACAAACAAAACAATTAAACTGCATCAACATTCTCTACGTAAGATGAGCACGCCCACTATTAATTTGTTGTTGTTATTGTTTGCCATCGATTCTGGCACAAACTAGTTCTGTATGCTAGAGAAATCTGTTGGCACGGTGAATAAATTAAAATCTAAAGCGAAATGGGGCGCACAAATAAAAATTAACTCAAGCTCTGTCTCACTTCGACGACCTTGCAACATGGCATATATGTAGATACTATCCGCTAGATACTTATATGCACAAGCATATGTCAAATCAAGCATATGTTAATTTATCTGACGGCAACTCTCGGGCGAGAAAATTCAAATGGAATTAGCAATAAATCAGCGAGGAAACCAGAGGAAAATTTCAACAGCTCTGCAGCGATGGAAAGAGAGATACTCTCAGAGATAGCAGGAGATAATGAGCCATAATGAGCTGTGTTACAACGCAAATCGATAGGAAAATAGAGGGGCTCGCCTCTGTCTATATTTGTGTGCAGTTTCCTAGTTCACAACATGTTGAGGGGCCAAGAAATATTTAAATTTAACCAAACATCGCAATTGGATGGCGCACAGATGCTCTGGACCACGTCAATTTCCTCTTAAAAATATCTCAAAAATGCGCCTTGTTTTTTGTGCGCGGGTTAAGAAAAATATGTGTTTCTACTGTCAACAATTCAATCTATATTGAGCAAAGTCCAAGATTCCCACGAACAAAGTACATAATTGCAAGTAAATGGGATATTTTTAGCCTTGAGACTATTTATGTTGATCGATTTCTGCCTAAAAATATATGGTACTTTCAAGCATTTATTTTTAAATTTCTTATATTCCTCCTTATGTTTATTTGTTAAAATAAATTAGTATTAAATTTATTACACTTCCCATCAATATCACTTGAAGTTCATTTGAGTGACTTAATTTAACAATGCAAAGCTCTTTATCAGTCTATTAATTCTTGATTTATAGAGGGGAAATTCTGTTGTCTGGCTGCCCTTGATTGCCCACTTGTCGCCGAATCGCGAAATCCCGGCGGTCGAAAAATGCATAAAAACAAATCGTAAAATTGACCGATAAGATAATCCCCAGTTCAGGGCTGGCACTACGCGCCAATCCCTATTAGCCAAAGCAGGTGGCTAGATTTAAAGTTAGATTTATGGTTGGAATGCCCCGTGCCGCAAGAAGCGTCACAGTCAGACACGCAAGCTTTTCTTATCTAAAGAAAACCATTCGGAGATACAGATACACAGTGGTCAGCCAGGCGGAAATCAATGCGGAAGTCGATAAACAATTTTCGACTATTTCGGTACCACTGTAGCTGTGGGATCTACAAATCGAGTGTGTGTGTGCAACAAGTGGCAAGTGCACTTTTGTATCTGTATCTGCCACTGCAACGGTGTCTGTATCTGTATCTGTATCTTTTTAACTGAACCCATTTCAAGTGCAAGCAAGCAAAGCGCTTTCGATGACTCGACACTTAGATGATACCCTTGATGGAAAGATTGTGCGGATTATAAATCATCGGTGATGAAATTCTATATTAAATAATATTATTGACAGGTCATATATTATTAAGTCTTAATATTGACTCATATACGTCAGGCTTGTTTGTTCTGTTTGGGATTATTTATGTTTGGAATTACGAGTGTATTTTTTAATCAGCTGAAAAACGCTCAGCGGTGAGTAAGAAATAAAATTCTTTACAAATATCAACATAATTAAATTTAAATTAACACATGTTGATTATTCCTAACGATTAGGTTGTAAATTGAGTTATAACTTTGACTATTAAGCTTGAAAGTTTATGGTTGATAATACGATCGTACTGTTACGATAAGCTTTTAATTCACAGCACGTGTTTTTAATTGACAGCGCTTTCTAAACATTTAAGTTTGAAGGATTGTATATATTTTTTAGAACGTAATTTATGTGAAGAAATTTTAGATTAGTTTTAGATTACATTACAGACTTATAGACCCATGACTAGAAATATTTCACAAAGATAATCCTGTTCTTTAAAAATGGTAATCTTCCTTGAAAGCATAAATATCGTTAATAAATATTTTCTCAATATTTAACTTAGTACCCTATTATATTATTTACATTTTTTGTGGCCTAACCTTCCTGTAACACATATACCCCTTTGCAGGGCATCCAAACTTCAATTTCCACTTCAACCTCGCCGTCGTCTGTGGTCTAAAATTAGCACATGCCAAGCTAAAAACAAACTTCGCACTTTCAGTGCCCCCAGCCCCCTTTTCCCATCTTCCCATTCTGGTTTTCTAGACATATTCTTCGGGCTTCTCAGCTGCATCTCACCTGATGCACAGCTCTTGGGGTCTCACCTATGCCGAGGGGGGTGCCAATCTTTCCGGAAACGTTCAGGAACTTGAAGCCCATGTTGATGAAGGCCTTGCCATCGATCAGCTTGCTCAGCGTCCCTCCCTCGTCCAGTGTCCGGGGACTATGTGGGCCAACTGCAGCGGTGGGCGGGTCCGTCGAGGGCGTACTGAGTGGGCTGAGCGGCGTGGGCGTGGCTGTGCAGCATTTGCCGAATCCGAGTATCAAAGTCAGCAGCAGTAGATTGAAATTGGCGCAGGCGCAGCGGAACAGCTGTTCGGCCCGTCTTTTGCCGAGTGTTACTGGAGATTTGGGGCTTATTGCTGAGTTCGTGGCGGGTTTTGTGGTATCACTTGCAGTGCCCGTAGAGCGTGACTCTATGGCCATGGTATGGTATTTTACTGGTCTATCGTCTTGCTCTTCTTTGCTTTAGTCTTAGTCACTTGCTTTACTTTTTACTTTGGTCTTCACACCTTTTCCTTTGATCTTACAAAGTATTCACACTGTGTTGGTTGAAAGGGGGGCATGAGAGATGGGGTGATTTTCGGTGACCCTGGTTGTTAGATTATCTAAGCAGGAAGCGTGGGATCTTCGCTAGAGATTATCTAATCAGAGAAATGGCCAAAAGAGCCAGCGGCGGCGTAAAAATAAACGCAAGAACCAACGCAAAAACATTGAAGAACCGCTGTGCCAGCCAAAAAATAAGGAAAATAAACAGACTATCTGGCCAATTCTCTTCTTTTCTTGGGGGGCTCTCTTCTCATTTCTTATTTCGGGCTGAGAGCACCGAGGAAACTGGTTAAAAGTCGTGCGACACACAAAAACGCGACGCAGCCGAAAAAAACCGAAACGCCCGAAAAATTAAGCAAAAATATCGGACGACAACAAGATTGCCGAAAAATGCGAAGAGAGCAAAATGTAAAACGCACAAAAATACACAGAAAATACGTTTCGTACTATCACCTTTAAAGTAACCGAATACTTAAAAAAATTTAACATTTATTGATTTATTTTTAAATATTTTTTGAGTTATATGAGCTTGAATAACAACTTATACTTTTTTGTGTATAAAAAACGCAGTCGTTTCTGTTGACGTTGACAATTAATAAAGCTGACGAAGAATTAAAAGTATTTCTTGATCGGCTTGCCACGCCCCCTTGACCGCGCCAGTTAATTAATTAAATACTGTTTTCGCGTTCATTTTTTAGCTAGCACGCGTTGACTCGCTCTGATAAACACAGGCTTATCAGCATTGCCTTTTATTTTGATTTATTTTTTGCGGGCTTTCAAGGCGTCGGCAAATGTGCGGCACGTGCTCGACGAGTCTCTGCCAATTTTGAATTAAGTTAAAAGATCATTACATTTACGTTTGGATGTTTCAATTACATGAGGCTTGTTTGACTGAGTTTGCCGAGTTTTTGTTTTTTTTTGTTTATTTTTTGTGTTGAAAATGAACCGCTAAAAAAACGTTGATGCCCGGTTCGCACAACGCGCCTTTTTCAACTGAATTCGTTTAGAGAATTCGCCCGCAAATTTAAGCGAATTGCCAGCGATTTCGATTCGAGAGCTGAGAGCGGTTGCGATTGTGTTCGTTTTTGCACCGCCTCAAGGTGGCCTTATCAAACTGACAAGAAAACACCAGACGCCGTCGAAGAGCCACAAGTACGAAGAGCGTTGGGATCGCTAGAGATCGGCTTCTCTGCCATCCCAGCGATGCTGGGTTCAACTGCTCTTAAGTTGCAGATCACTTTTAAGGTGCTCTTAAGGCAGACCTGTTGATCAGTGATCAATGGAGCGCAGTTTCGAAGAAATTTTAGTGATCTATAGATCTTGAGATGAGATCTTTATCAACTCAGCATTGCAGAAGATCAATGTTTTAAATATGTTTTTATTTTTATTTTATAAGGTTGGGAACGAAAGAAAAAATGACTATTTTATAAATTATAATTTATATTTATGATATACTTGTACATTTTTAACAAGTGTAATCTAATCAATTGATGCAAGAAAGGTTAATAAGTAATAACTTATGATTGCTTGTTTTGACTAGACTGCGAATTAGGCTGTTTTTGTTTTTATGTAGCCCCTATCTTACTGCCTTCGAATTACTGCGATCTATTTTACAACTAGACAGAATTCCTGGAAATATGTTGAATAATATTATGCACTTGTAGCAGTAGCTACTTTCCACATTAATTTAAAAATATACTTTGTTGTTTTGTACTCGAAGTGGGAGGCAGGGAAAGGGTTCAAGTGCTTGACAATCAGCTAGGGTTATGTAGACCGTTTGAAAAGGTAATTGCATTCGAGGGACACGTAATTGTGCAAGCAATTAGTTAACCTGATACTAAAGTGCAATAACTATTGATTTTCCAGCTGTTATAGTTGGGAAATGGGTTTTTCTTACATATTTTAATACGTTTTTCTGGTTTTGAAGTACCAACCTGAACGAAAGGACCACGCCAAGGAGATCACAATCAGCACACAGAGATCACGTCTATGCATCGTACTGCCACCGTCCGAGTATTCGCTTCCCAGACTTTATCTAGACTTCCTTTTTTGCGTTGCCACCGCGTTTATCAGTGCGCAAAAAACGATATTTTTAATTAGGCTGGACAACCGGACGTGGGAATGGGGCGATTATCGTACGACGATCGTGACGTTCTGCATGGGCACACAGAGGCAATATGTCCAGGTGTCAATAGGTGTACTGCTTATACGTCTATTTCTGAAGACCCGGAAGGTTACGCGGTGCGATGCCCAGCGAAGACCGATGCGAACTGAATCGCCTTCTGGCGGTGGTCAGCACGGACTCGCAGCTCATTAGCATTGAAAGTGTTTGGCAGCGCCGCTTTCAATCAAACCAGGTGCGATTGGGTGTGATTGAAAGTGGTGTGAAGCTCGAAATCGAATTGGAGTGCTGTGGATTGCCACGGATTGGTTAGAGTCGAGTGACGTCGATGGACAGCTGCCTGACTGATAAGAGCCGGAGCCAAAGCCGCAGTTCGGCGGACAATGGGTTCGGTTGGGGTCAGAGGCGGATGTCAGTGTGGTAGAGTGCGTCATCTTCACAACAATCGAGCCCAGCACTAGCATCATACCAATCAGAATCTCAATCAAACTCACAATCGCATTCAAAATCACCATAACATCGCACTGCAATCGCAGTCGTCATCGGTTCTGGCATTGCATGGGCGTCATCTGCATTTGTCATGGATTCCCCGTCGCAATGGGCCACTTCAAATGGGCATAATTTATGATTTAGGCGTGTAAATCATTTTTCAAGCACCACCCCGCGACGCATGTGAGTGACAACCCCCTGAAAAGGGACCCCGAAAGCCACCGCCCATGCATGCCGCCGCCGTTTCTAATTGCAGGCGCTCGAAATCGCCGGCGAATCGCTCGCAAATCGCCTAATCAAGCACTTCAATTGACACTGCAGTTTATCGCCCTGGGGCCCCGAGTCGTGTGTTCAAGTTTTGTCGAGTGTGAGTTTAGGAAAACAGATATATATATTAAGGGGGCTATATGTCTTTTGTGGTTTTGGCAGGCGTGAAGGGCCCTGCTCATCTATCGCCGGGCCAGATAATGATCGGCACTCTTTAATCTCTGAGTGGGCTGACTGTAATCGCTATTTTCGGATGCCGAAAGCAGAGTCACTTGGCTGTAAAATAAAAAGTAACTAACTAAAACAAGAAATAAATTAAAAAATAAAAAATAAGTAATATATTTTCAGTATTATTCATGACTATACACCCAAAGTTCTTCGTTTTGCACTGCTTTGTATTATAAAATAAAAGTTAACTTTGCATTTTCCCTGGAAACAGAGCAGTTTATGTTAATGAATTTCGCCTGTAGTCCCATGAAAGGAATTAATTTTTTAAGTGACTTGATCTAGTAAATTCTAAGCGGAAGTTCTGACTTATGACTTTATCAAATGTCAGCTTGAAAGCCATATACCCTTCTAGCGAAGACTTTTAAACACCTGCATGGTATATTATCTTTGTCTAGGTTACTTTTTATTTTACACTTTCGAATTCAGGGATTTACAGCGCAGTAGAGAAACGCATGACCAAGGTATCTAGTGTCGTTATGGCAAAAGTCTCGTTTTGCTCTACTTGTAATCGATGTCTGGTGATCTCAACTTAGTTGGGCCTGCGCCTCCTTTGGGGTAGGTCTGTTTGCACTTTGTATCGCTTGTTCATGGGAATTCTTTATTTTTTTTGCACTGATTTGCACTCATAACTTCAAGTCTGTTTGTTGTTTTAGTTGCGTTGAGAAATATCATTCTTTGTATATTTTTTGGTTTCTCAAAGGCATTTTGTTAGTACCGATCCACTTGAGTGTCGACGCGATTCTAAAACTAACACGTAGGTTTTTCTGTAGTCGAAGTGTCTGACTTCTTAGCATTTCCAATAAAATCACCCCACAATGGGTTTGATTTAATTATCTATTACCATATTTGGGTGATTAGCATACTGCAGTGTGTTTGCTGAAGTGACGTAGTCCTAATGCATTAAAGAGAGAGGAAAAGTTTTCCAAGTCTTGGAATAATTAGATTTCTTGTATTTTATGTTTGTTTTTGGTTTGTCTGCCACATAATTTTAATTTTAGGTTATTTAGTATTTTATTTTCAGCACTAAAAGTTTATTAAAATATATTTTTTTAATTCATAAATTGCTTAGTATTTTTTATAGGTATTCTTAACTTTTTACCATAACATATTTTGAATATCTTCTTTATCAATCACTTAACACCGGGTTTGATCCAATCTCCCTATCGAAGCCCTAAATTTTAATGATCTGTCGACGACAATATCAATAACAATAACAATACACTGAGACAATGGCGCGGCGCATTCAAAATGCAAATCGGAAATATTTTCGAAAGTCGCGCCCGATTGGGAAAAGTCTTCGAATCGGAATGTAAACAGCGAATGAATGAGCGAAGAAGTAACGGTAAATTTCACATGTGCCAAATGACAATAGAAGTCGCCGACGCAGCTGCCTCTGCCGCAGCCGGCGTCGCAGTCGCAGCGGCCACGGCGCATTGGCAGAGGACTTTTGCTGTGGATGCTGCTGGAAAAGTCCTGCTAAGGCACTGTTAACCGCTAACAGCGCATGTTGCGCAGCAGCGGCGTCGGCGTTATCGCTCATAAACGTCACTCAATGGCCATATTCTTATGGGTGCGACTGCTTCGGGGTGTTCAGCTACGGCAGTGTGTGTGTGTGCCTGTGTCTGTGTGTGCCCAGCGAAGCGTTGCTAAATATGAAAACATAAAAATTAATGTTATATTTATAGTGTGGCAGCAAAAGTTGCGGCAGGAGGCGTTGCGGTCGCTGCAGGGCAGCAACAACCATACAGCAGCACCACCAGCAAAATCGAGAGAAGTAACGGAAGCAAAATAAGTAGGTGCACTGGGGAAACAAGCTGAAAGATATATTTGTATCTTCAAGATACACCTTTCTTAAGATACATTTTTGTAGCCTTAAGATACATTTCTTAAGAAGGTTTCGTTTGAGAGTGTTTTTTTAGGCCTACATTTTAAGCATTTGAAATTCTTCTTAAAATAATTATAAATATCATCTACTTCCTAAAAAATGTTTATCAAAAAAGTAAGTTTATGTAATAAATGCCAATATAAACTCCCAATTTCTAAATTTTAGAGCTAGTTTTTCTGTGGGTGTTGTTATTCATAGTTTATAATAAAAGTTGTATTCGTTATTTGTCAAATTATTTATTTAGTTTCGACTTCTACTAAATTATTAAATGATATTTTTCCCCGTGCATCGGCAGCCATAAGTTCTGGCCAAGTGTCGGCTGTTGGCTTTTGCTGGCTGGTATTTGTTGGTACTATATTTGCTTTGCCCGGCGGCAACTCGGTCGCTTCTGCTACTTTCCACTCACCCAACTATTTGTACTTATGCCGAAGTTCAAGGGGTTGGGAAAGAAAGGAGCAGCCGCCGTTTATCCCTTTTGAATTTCAATAAGCAGAACAAAACATTTTCAACAATAAATCGCTAAAATAAATACGTATATGAATCGATAGTGGTTACTCGCTAATGGAAACGGGAAGTTGATTTTAAATAACTCAGTAAAATAGATTCAAATACAGTAACTATTCGATAGAGTTTAAAATTTTCATAGATCGTATTAAATAAATTGTAATACTAAACATTAAGTATTTAATCTAACTTTCCTAACCTGGTTCGTAATACCTTTCATGTTTGGTTATTTTTTGAACAATTTATTTACGCACAGTAGTTACTGTACCCTGCGGGCATTTCCCCGGTATTTGTGGCATGCATTGTGTGTGTTTTGGCCCACATACGTAGCATGCCCCCTGGCAGTCGTGCGAAAAAGTTGCGGCCAACGTGGCGTATGATGAATTCAATTGTCTACCCAGGCATTTGTGGCAGATTAGTTTAGAAAAGTTAGTTGATTACGTAGGATAGGTAAATGGGTTATAAAAATCTGAATGTATTTCTATCAAGTGGGATTTTAAATCATTTTTATTCAAGTAAAACATGAAATTTCTGTTTCGAATCCTCCTTAAGTTGATTTCCTCTCTTTTCTCCCGTCTGATTGTTTTTCGAAAAAAAGCCTGAACTCTGATTGCAGCGCACTCAATTGGTCAACTTCCGTTGGCCATTTGAGGGGGAACCAGCTGCTACCTTTGGACTGCGTTTGCCAGGCCAGCATTTTTACTTTAAGCCAGGCTGGCTCCGAAAATCTGCGGCTGCCACACAGTGAACACAAATAACTAGCCAAGACCACAAACCAGCCGAAAAGCGACGACTTCCCTCACATTAGCAGTCAAATAATCATACGCCGCATTGTCCCGGGTCTTCAAAGAGGAGGGAAAAGGGGATCCCGAGGATGAGCAGGAGGCATGTGTCACGGCATCTGTTGTGGATATTTGAATGTGCCGTCAACAGGGTCCATGGAAAACGTTGGCATATCAGAGGAATGGGATTTCGGGCTGGGGCTAGAGGAACTTTAAACTGCGGGCCTATCTGGCGGAGGAGGAGGGAGTGGAATACAGATAGCAACCACTGCCAGGAGCCAGGACTTTGCCTCGGCTGTCCCTCAACCACATCCTCGTGCTCACACTGCTCCTGTGTGTGTGCAGGGCTAAAATTTACCGCTAAGCATTTGCCAACAACGTGCGAGTGTTCAAAGGACAAAGGGTATTGCTGGCAGGGAAGAGGGTCTGCCAGGACACGCGACTGCTGGTCGGGATCATGGGGGTCATTGTAATCATAACGGTGGCCCTGTCCTCCAGAGAGGAGACTTCCCAAACCAAGCAGGACCAAAAAGTGCGCTGAAAAGGCGCCAAATTAGTCAAATCGTATAATGGCCAAAACAGGGTGCTCGCTGCATAAAATCTTCATAATATAAGCAATTCAAAATATCCCTAACCATTACCAATATTAAGCCCCTATACCATTTCTTGTACCCCCAACACTACTTTGGCAAACCAACAAAAGCAATCGAGTGTGGCCGCTTTTCTTGGTACTTTTCCGGCTGCGCTGCTGCTGCTCTGCCACTGCGCTGCCTTCCCGCAGCTTTTCCTCTGCTTTCCCTGCTCTGCGATGATGGACAAATGGCATCGCCAAGTGAACAACTAAGCAGCGACAGTTTTTATGATTTTTCGGTTTCATCCCGCATTTCCTGGTTGCTTTTCTGTTTGTTTTGCAATTATTTCCCCTCGCAGTAACAGCTTGTTTTCGCTGCTGGTTCTGTTATCCTTTTCTGGTGGTGTCCTGGTATTATCATCCACAACTGAACAGAGTGTGCGCAGCATTATCATCAGCCATCTCTTAAGTTTTCCCTCTGCCATTTGCCAAATTCCCATTCCAAAAACCAAATCAAAAGTTAGGCAAATAGACGAACAAACAGCCGGCGAACTTATCACTTTCCACCTAATTGATATCAGTTGAGGATTCCCTTTCAGCGGCAAGTGGCTGAAAAAGTTTCTGATCCCCCAGGGAGCTCGACCAAGTGTTGGCCAATGTAAATCCGCTTACAGCGAAGTGGACTCATAAATTATTGATTTGATTATGTCACCCGCTGCTTGGACACCCGAGATGCGAGACCCCGGTGCCCAGGAGTCACTCACTTTCCGCAGGATGTGGCGGCAGCTGGTGTCCCTGCCTGGTATTTATAAAGGATCAACAAGCGATTATGTCCTGCCGGCCTCGGCACTCGCCGAAAAGGGAAAACCGGACAGATGGACAGCTGGACAGCCGGGCGGTGGGAGGAGGTTGGAGGTGAAAAGTGGCGAGGTGACCTCAGGTCGGCGAACGAAAGTGCCGTCGGATTAGTTGACATATCAATGTCAGCTCTCCTCGCCAATCTCCAATCTCCATCTGCCTTTGTATCTCAATCTGGTTTTGTATCTGCCCCAATGCGGAATGCATTATTGATGACTGGCAGTCCGTTTTTAGCGCTTGCCTCTTTTTTCCTGCTGGCCATTTGCATGCATGCCCGATGCCCGGCTATTTATAGTCGACGGTTAACCCGATTGCCGGGTCCTTGGTTGAAAACCCAAAAAGAAAAGCAACCCACCTCCCACCTGCGATGGCCTTGCCACATGTTTGCCATTTTCGTGCTGATTTCCATTTCCCTGCTCTTCTGAGATGTTTTTAAGATGCTATAAAGGAAGGTATTAGCATTTTAGGAGTGCACTGTAATATTTTGTTAATACTGTTTAAAAGAGTTATATTTTGGAAGAAGAATAGAGGATAGTGAATGATTAACTTTAATCAATAAAATATATCAACTTAAAAATTCTCTTAATAATCTTAATAAAATTAAGACCTATTTCTAACGTGCTGTAACTCAAGAATATAATTATGCCTTCTATAAGTTTATTATTTTCATATTTATTATATTTTAAACAATGTTAAAGCCACAACTTTCTTTTCTGCAAAGAGTATTTCAGGCACTGCAATGCATATATTCAGCTCATCCTTGCCCCTTGGGCCACCTTTGCTACCGTTTCTTTGCGTGTCCGGCGCGTGTCTTCCATTCCTGCCCCTCGTCCTTCCGGGTTTTCGTACTCCCTACGAATCCTGTCCTGCTTACATGCCATTTGAGTGCCTGCCACGTTTGGCGGAGCGAAAGGAGCTCAGCGCATTGAGAGTGCCCCGATTGATGCCACTCACAGATTTCCCATTGACCTTGGGCGGGGCATTTTCCCGCCCCGTTGACAAGGTTGTAATTAAAGGCTGTCGCTATCTGCGGTTAGTAGCTGGCATATTTGGCGTGTTATCTTAACCAGCTCAGCCAAGCCCATCCCAAAGATCTTGGTTAAAGCAGTTTCTTCAGATAATTTACTTTACACAGAAAACAAAGCAACTACGGAGGTATTCCTCGAAATTAAATCCCTTTAAAAGACGTCAAAAAGTACGCAATTTTTCAGAAATTTACACTATACATTACTTTTGGCATGTGGAATGTATGTCAAGACCCTTATATTAATTTTAAATTTAAGTATTTTTGGAAAAGAATACAATTGAAAAGCTGAAATTGTTCTCTCTGTACAACTCTCCTTTCAGAATGTGTTAATCATTCCTCTCGGCGCACGTTTCGTCTTGGCTGTTTTGGGTCATTTGAGGGTCTTCCTTTCGGCGGCACCCCCATCGCAGCCCACCCGTTAATTTGCCCAGGATCTCCTTGTGTGCCCCTGGCCACTTCCACTTCCACTTCCATATCCCTCCATTGTCGTCCATTTGTAGACATATTTGTTGTGCGGTCCTCCCACTTTGTCACTTGGCCGTCCACCGCCCACTTCCAACTCCTCATCGCCCTTGGATGTTGGCTTTTATTTATTTGTTTGCCTTTTGTTGACAGCAATTTAAACGCTTCAATGGACCAGCCACCACCACCAGGCCACCCCCCTTAACCGCTAGAGCGCAAAAAGGGTTTCGCAAATAAGTTTCACCTCGTAAATTAATTTCCCGTGCTCTTGGTAAGCAGATACAATTTGTTCGAGTGTGTGTGAGGGCGGGCTGCAAAGCCCAGGGGAGTGGGAAGACTCTGCTCAAGACACGACCTCCGCCAAAGGTCAAAGGGATTTTGGAACAAATTAATTACTTCGCCAACCAAATTGCAGTGAAATAAAGTGCCGACACGAAACAGCAAAGCGAAATAAACAAAAAATTAAACCTAAAACTGTTTTGTTGCTATTTGCGTTTCGATTATTTCATTTGATAATTTTATTTGTTTAATATGCAAATTGTTTCTTTTTTTTTTGGCCGGGGCTAATTTTTATTTGCGGATTACCAGAGCGAGTGCGAAATTATTTAAATGGTTTTTCGCATTTATTGGAGAGGGGACTTAACCGATCATTGATTGGATATGGTTTTAAGGCCCCTTTGATTTATTATTGTAATGCCATTGTACCTATATTTATTTATTTACATTTAAATGTGTGCACTCGAACATTTTAGCTTATTATGGCTTAAGGGCTGAGAGCCCTTTGTTCAGCTTTAAATAGCAGAAAATGCTGCTTTATATAAGTTGTTTGTTAAAAATAATTGTAGCTGTAAAGATGTTCAATCCAAAAAAAAGATATATAAGTCAATACAGCGTGTTCATGTTTAAACACATTAGAATATAAATAGATAAGTGTAGTAAGAAATATTTTCGGAGCGTTCATGCAAAGATACTTTAGTATACGGGTTATAATTGAAATTCTACAATGTTTTTTTTATTATTATTATTAATTCATAGTGGATATATTATTATAATTTAACTACCAGTCTTAAGTAGTTCCAGGGTTAAAGGTTTTCTGGGTACCATCACTCTCTCCTTTAGTTTCAACCATATTTTCCAGATAAGCCTCATATCCTTTACAGCTTGTCACTTCAGCCGAAGGCCGATTTTCCACCCATTTCCTTTCACCCAAAAACAGCTTTCACTTCCCGCTGGCAGAAGCACTTCGATAAGGTCGCCGCTCCTTTCCCTGTTTTCTGGGAGGTCCTTTAGGGCACATTGCCGCGTTTATGTGATTCAATTTACTTCGATTAGGCATTCCAATTGGCGGGCGGAGCTGACAGATGTGCCTTGTCACGGCTGACAGATTTATATAAAGTCAAGTCGAGGCGGGAGCGTTTGAAATTAAAATGGCTTTCGCTCATCAAGTTCCGTTCCGGGGCGATGAGCGCGAGGAGGAGACGAACCTCGCCCGGTGACAGCTGCTCCTGTCATGTGTGTGTGCGGGGTATTTGGGTATTTGGATATTGTGTGTTGCATATTAGGAAGGGGCATTCCAGCAAACAGACAAAACTGTTTGATATCCGGTGGCGACGCCGGTTCCAACTTTTGCGACGTCGTCCAGACAACACCACGTGCCCTCCAGGACTTCCTTCTTCGCCTGCGTCCTCCGCCATCCGAGGTTCTCCATCCTTGGCCTTCAGCTACGTTCCTCCTCCGAGCTGTCACGTTGCCGACTGATGGAAAACTGTCAACTTTATTGCTCATGCACAGCAGGAAAATATTTTTAAATATAGTATCTATATTTCAAGGGAATCTTATCTTACTATCCACATCTATACCTAAAGACCCATCAACCTTTCTAATGTACTCTATTGTTTATAGATACTGAAGAGGTAATTTTTATTCTAAGAAATACATTTTCATTATTTTAGAGAACAATTACTATTACATATAATACTACTTTTTAGGAACTGCATTTATTTTTATTTTTTAATGATATAATATTGTTGAACCCTGTCAACTCTTAATATACATTTCTAAACATTTCAAACAACTTATGTTTATATTTCTTAAAAATCTCTGTAATAAATTTATATCTCAGTGTACTGGATAGTCTAGTCTGTCAATCTCCGTCACCACGTAGCCCAAAACTTCCGGAAAGCACAAATTTTGACTCCGGCATATGGTGAATCGGATTCCCCGGCAGAAATTTTCCGGGGGGAGCCTACATAATGTGCATGGCGTTGCACGTGCCACGTTTCGGCGGAGAGAGGGTGGGTGGAAAAGCCAGGGGGCGGAGGCCGTTAAGCGGCCGAGCGAACAATTGAAAAATTAACAGTATTTATTTATGATGAACAACAAAAAGAGAGAGAGAAAGGCGTGCCAGATGAAGCTCATTCGCGAATCCACGCCTCAAAATTCCCCCTCACACAGCTTCTGCAGTGCAGAAACCCCACCCCCAAGCATTTTTCATCCACCCTTTTGAATTTTTCCCACCACTCCCCCCGCCGCAACGCCCCCGCAGTGCGTGCTCGGCATGGAAAAGTGGCGAATAATGCCAAGGGCCAGAAAACGAAAACGGCCAGTTGCAACAATTTTTTAATTGGCGCGGAAATTGCTGATGGAATTGACGCTATGAAAGGCAATTTCGGACTACAAGCTGCAAGGCTGTTGGCCAATTTGCTGCTGAATGCAAACGAGATGCCTCGCAAGTGCGAAAGGGATAAGGTGGGAGTGATGGGAGTTTTTAAAGGCAAAAGTCAGGAACTTCAGACTCCTAATAAAGTGTATAAATACTTATCTTTATAAAATTTTTTTTTATCATTTAGAAAAAATAGGAAGTATTGAAATAATGTACTTTACCAAATTTTTTTTTTGTAATACCTTTTTTATTTTATTTTTAAAACGAATAGAGGCGTATTATAATAAAATAAATATAAAAGTTAACCCTTACAGCGTCAAATTCTATGCTTTTAAAAAGTTCTACACGTAACCATCAAAGAAGTGGTATAATACTTTTATATTCAACGATAGGAAAAACCAATATCAAATATTCAAGCGGCTAACTCTACTTAGAGGCCCCGGAGCCATAAATTCAAAAGGTAAGTGGAAATCAATGCAGAATTATAGCACATTAAAGCCATAAATAAGGTGGAAGTAAAGGCGAACCCGATCGAACTGGGAATGGGCAAATCGAGCTGGTCATTTATTTAATTTTTCGCACGATTTCAGCATTTGCTGCCCGGAAAAGGCCGCAGGCCAAGTGGACGCAAGATGGGGCGATGAGGGAGCGAGACGAGTAGATAGGAAACGCGGGTTCTGGGACAATTTGCATATTTATGGTAAAACTGTAGCTGTCAAACAGTGTAACGGACCTGTAAGGATGTTGGTGTAAGTAGTTTTATTCTACTGATAAACAATTTCGATTCATGTTATCAGGTATTAAAATAACATTAAAATTTCCTTCACTAAGTCAAGTGCTTCTTTTATCTTATACAGGTACAGGATCAATAGCCTTACACACCAAAAGGTGATTTTTTAAATTTGGCTAAGTACAGTAACAAAGGAGAAGGGGGTGGGAAACGCTCGAATGGGTAAATGTGCGTACGTGCGAGGGGTGGTGAAAAATGGGAATGGAAATGGAAAAGTGGCAGCGTGTGAAGTGCCGGGCAAATAAAGTGGGTGGTGGCAATAACATAAAGGGGTCACCACACACAGTCAGGCAAATGCAAATAAAGGCAGGGAATACCAAATGGCAGAAGGTGAGCCACTTGGTGCAAATGAAATTACCCAAAGACCCAAAGAAACAGTGAAACATATACAAGAAACTAAGTGCATGCCACATGAAATGTATGCAAATGCTGGGAGATGCCAGCAAACAAGTTCTCGAATTTCAAAGAAAATATGACAAACACATTTTCATATGCCCCTAATAGGAATGCGACAGTTGTGGCAATGTGAAAAACTAAAAAATTGGGGTGAGTTAACATAGAAGACACTGCCGAAAGAGATGGCAACAGTAACATTACAGTCCACTTTTCCCGTCAGGGGAAATAATTGCAAAACAAACAAAAGGAAAACTCGCTGAAACCGAAAAATCATAAAAACTGTCGCTGCTTAGTGGCTCACTTGGCGATGCCATTTGTCCATCATCCAGAAGCAGAGGAAAAGCAGGGGGAAAGCACGGGGAATGCTGAGGAAAAGCAGCGGAGAAGCAGAGAAAAATCAGAGCAGTGGCTGCGCAGCAACAGCGCAGTCAGCGTTTCGGCCAGCGGAGAAAATTCTTGGTGAAAAGTCTGCAGAAAAAGCCAGTCCACTCGATTGCTTTCGTTGGGCTGCCAAAATTTTGCAGCAAAGATGGGATTAAAATTATGGCTGGTCAGGGTTGAAATCACTGAATTGTTTAGAATTGCTTATACTACGCATATATTTTAAGCAGCAGGAATACCACTAATTTGGCGCCCTTTCAGAGCAGTTTTTCCTCCTGTTTGGAAGGTTTTCCCTTGCAGAGCAGAGCCAACGTTATGATTACACTGACCCCCATGATCCCCCATGTCAGCCCGGTTCCATGTCCTTTTCCCTGTCCCAAAATCCCCTTTGTCCTTTGAACAGTCGCACATTGTTGGCAAATGCTTAGCGGTGAATTTTGTCCTGCACACAGGAGCTGAATGGGCTGGGGCTTTGGTTGAGAGACAGTTAACAGAGCCTGGCTCCCGGCAGTGGTTGCTATCTGAATGTGCGGCCGAAAGGACTCAATACCCATCCCCTGTGCGAGATGGGCCCGCATTTTAAAGTTCTCTAGCCCACAACGAATATCCGAGCCCATTCTGACTGACGTGCCAACGTGTTCTCCATGGAAATAGCCACAACTGACGGGTTTCCACTCTAGAACTGGGAGTACTGTGCCTTTAAGAACCAGTCACCACACGTATCAGCTGTTATTTTTCTCCCCCCATCTGACGCCAAATGCCTTCGGAAGTTGCCCAATTGAGTGCGCTGCAATCAGGCATCAGAGGTCATCAGCCATCAACAGTCAGGGGAGGCGGAATCGGGATAGGAATCGGAATCGGGAACTCTGATATGACCATCGCAATAAGCGATTGCCGGAACAAATGTCGCTGACGGGGATTCCCCGAGCCCCGCCCCCTTCCGATTGGCCAAAAAGTGTTGACAATGCCATTTCTCAGTGGACTTCGGACTCTTGCTTTTCGCTACAGGCAGCTGTTCCATGGCCTCCTCGAATGGTCCTGGTCCTGCTCATTTTTCAGCCAGTTTTGATTAATGGTCAGGCGGTGGGAGCCTGAGCCGGCGGCGACTTTTTTATTTGGCAATTATGTTGTTTAGACCTCGCAACAGATTTCGCACCTCGAACATTTTTCATGCACCGAAACACGGAAACGCCCACTCTTGGACTTTGATTCCATGTTTCGGGGCTTGTCACTGGCATGCGCCGTCATTAATTCTCCCATGGCCCATACCCTCCCGGCTGCACTCCAGCATGGTCTCTATCTCTATCCCGAGTGGCTTTCATTTTTCAAAACGGATTTCGGCTTTTTCCGACACTTGACAAGTGTTTTCGACTTGCGGCAGAAGGTGTCACAAGCCATGGACAGATTTGAGGCTATCTTTCGGGGGCGGAGATGCCTTCTCAGCGATTCTGGGGGCGGCGGAACTTTATGCAAATTTCGAGTACGGCGGAAGTAAAATATTAACCGGTGTCTAGTTGACTTTTGTATGTACTGCCAAATGAAATTCTTTTGTGTTTTACTAGCTTAAATAAATACTTTAATATTAAAACTTCATAGAAATATTATAAGTTAAGGTTTTAAGGTTCTACTAATATTTTCAGAAATATAATATATTTATACTAAATATAGTATAGTGTACAGTACACTAAATCTTATGATAGGATCTCCAGTTTATGTTACATTGTATGTTTAATCATTCTTGAAAGTATTTATTTTCCTTAAATACCTAAAGTTTTCTGCTTAATCCTGGTTTCTAAGCAAACACCACATCATTGACACACTATTGACTCATTATTCGAAGTGAATCTCTAGGTAGTTAATCCCCAACTGGTAATCCGATAGGACTTGGACACGTGGCGCATCCATACCATTCCACCCCATTTTCATACCACCCGTTTCCCTTGGTAATTAGCAGAACTAAATGAAGTGGAAGACCCGATTGTGTGGGATGCAAAACCAAATATAATCTGCGACAACGATGAGAAGATATCAAAATATATTTAAACGGTGCCCTTCGACTCCCATTGAGTGCCATTGTGCGAAAGAGGACTCTTGATGTCAGGCGATAAGCAGGTCCAGAATCGCCGACGTCCAAGAACCTGACCAAAGTTGTTCCAAATACCCAAATCGTAGGTGCAATCAGCAGTTTTATACATAACCGAGTTGTTGCGGACTACAACTAATTGCGAGATGAACAGGACGCCGGGAAATACGATGGCGAACACGTTCATAGTCAAGATGAATCTTATTAGGATTTCCCAGAGCAAGTCAAAGGTGCCCGGATGTAGGTACTCGACAAAAAGAAGATAATGCATCGTGAACAGGTTCACAAATTCGAAACCATGCTTATGGGCGTACAGCAGATTGTCGTAGAGGGCCAGTGCGCTGCCAATCATGGCGTAGAACGAGAACCACATGAAGTAGCGCTGGTTGTTGTGGCCCACGCAGTTTCCCACGAAATTGCAGTGGTGGTCCCGCTTCAAGATGCACGTACTGCAGGTCTTGCAGTGCCAGGACCTGGGCGGTACAGTCCTTTGACAAGGGTCGCAATAGTGCCACAGACTCTCCTCCCCCTCGGCCGGCTTCAGCACTTCCGGCGGCAAGGTGTCCACCGAGTTCAAGGTCCTCGTGCAGGCTCTCAAATTGCCCAAGATGTTGTAGGCTATCCAAGTGCTTACCACAAAATGCACCGCCTGTCCAAAGATTCCCAGAAATTGCGGCATCACGTAGAACACATCGAAAAAATAAAAGAAAAGCGTCATGGAGACATTCATGGACACGGCTATGGTATCAGCCCAAGGTTTGATGCGTTTTACAATGCGCTTGGGCATGCTGACGCCGCCCCTTTGATCCGGTGAATCCATCTTAGCTCGCAGCCTTAAGGATTCAACAGTATTTTCCATAAACTGCAGATCAGTAACTCAAAACAAACTGTAATTTTGTATGTATCGTACTGAATTTACTGATGTATATGCCAAGGGAATGTTTGGTGAGATACAGATACAGATAGTAACAAAGTTAAAATAGTATATTAGGGATGGAATATCTTTAAACTAAATAGTTTTGTATTCGCTACAGATTATAATTATTTATAATATCCCATTTAACTAAAAAAAAGGACAAATAAGGAATATATATTAACACTCGCCGATGCCCACATCCTTGGCTTCCCATTTGGTGCCGTCGTGTGGTAAGGGACTTTTGATGGTGGGCGAAAAAAAGGTCCAAAGACCCTTTTCACCCACAACCATCTTGAAATTCCGCCAGATTCCCAGATTGTACGTCTCACTATAGAGGTCATGCAAAGTACCATTTATATGCAATGCCAAAAACTGAACGAACAAGGCAGCTCCTGGAGCAGCAAGTGCGTAGATATTGACCAACAAGCTTAAAAACAGCCAATTTGGAAGGTCTTTTACATTACTAAAGTTTAAGAAAAACAAGTTCATATAGCTGCAATATTGCAAAACAACCAGTGTATGAGTTGCCAAGGCCACGCCAGTGCCCAAGGCCATATGGAAGGTGAACCAGAAGAAGTATCGCTGATTATTGTGCCCAATGCAGGTGGCCGTGAAGATGCAGTGATGATCCCGCTTCAGGATGCAACGATTGCACAGGACACAGTGCCAGGACCTCGGAGGCATCTTCCTCTCGCAGATGTCGCAGAAATCCCAGAGGTGCCCCTCTCCCGGTTCCGGACTCTGCTTTTCCAGTGGCAGGCTCGGCACCGAAGTATCTGTGAGATGGCAGGCCAGCATGTTGCCGAAGATATTGTAGCAAATAAAGATGGCCAACAGCCAGAACAGTTTGTACACCAATGTATCCATTTCGAATAGTTTGGGCACCACGTAAAACATTTGCAATACCACAAAATATACGGTGATCACCAGCACTAAAATCACAGCGAATGGATGTAAGAAGCCCACGAAAATCTTCGGGTGTCGATGAGCGAAGGACCTTGTGCAGGCCCATAATAAACACATTTTTTGCGGTAACGAACAATTTTAAAAATTTTAGGTTGCGCGAAAAGAATAAAATTTTATTTGAAACCTATGACAAGTAGAGCAAATTATCCTTAAACAAACATTTGTAATTTTTGCATACAAAGTTACAGAAATATTTATTAAATCAGACGGCTTGCCTAATCGGCCACTGGGTTCCATCGTGTGGCAAAGGACTCTTCAACCAGGGCGACAAGAAAGTCCAGAGGCCTCGCTGACCCATTACACTCTTGCAGTTCTTCTGGAAACCGAGATTGTAAAGCCGACTGGATAGCTTGTAGTACGTAGTGTTCGATTTAACAATTCTTATTTGAAGCACCAGCATGAGGAAGGGAAACAGGCCGGCGACAACGTTGAGAAGCAGGATAATGTAGCGCCAGTAAATGTACCATAGGACTGTTGTTCCTGAAGAATCCCATAAGTACTCCATTAAGAGAAACTTTAAGGGCATAAAAGGCCAGAATTCCATCACCGCATCAATGAATAAGGTGGCCAGACTCAAGCCGGTGCCAAGTGTCAAGTAGAATGTGAACCAGAAGAAATATCGATGGTTATTGTGTCCAATGCAATTGGCCGTGAAGCTGCAGTGATGATCCCTCTTCAAAATGCAGCACTTGCACAGTGTACAGTGCCAGGATCTTGGAGGCATGAGCTTTTCACAGGCTTCGCAGTAACGCCACAGGTGCTGCTCCTCTGGAACCGGAACTTGGCAGTCCTTGGGCAAGCTCTCCACCGATGAGCTGGAGATATAGCAGGCTAGCATGTTGCCCAGGATGTTGTACGTTATAAAGGTGCCCACCACCCAGCCAAGTTTGTGCATAAATGTATCCGCTCCAAATATATTGGGCACCACGTGAAACATTTGGAGGGAAAAGAAGAAGGCGGTGCCCACCAACACCAAAATCACCGAAAGCGGATGGGCTATTCGCACGAACTTCTTGGGATCACTCTTGGCGTAGTCGCGACACGTATCAGTCAGGATGCACATGGTTCACGATGGCAGTTCTGTATTTTTTAGAAAAATATAAGCCAGATAGGACAACTTGGACAACTTTTGTTTTTGAATCTTTTGTATTTATACTAAAATTGTATACAACTAGCATTCTTAATTTAAAATCCTTGGCCTGCTTATTGTTACTGTTTGTAGACATCACAGCAATTTCCTAATGAAAACTGTCATATAATGAAATATAATGAAAGAAATCTTTCATATGGTCCTTTAATAAAATTAAATATTTTTCTTAATTCTTTACATAAAAAGCACGTTAGTCATAGTATTATCTTCTTAATTTTGGATTTTCGTTGAAAGGCCGCAATAAATTCAATGGGACTGTGGCTTCATCTGCCACTGAGTGCCATCGTGGGGCAAAGGACTCTTCAGCCAGGGAGTTAGGAATGTCCAGAGTCCTCGCTGGCCCATGATAAGCTTGCAGTTCTCGAGGAAGCCCAAATCATAGACCCTATCAAACACTTGGTAGTAACTAGAGTTAAGCCACAAGATCTGTACTTGATATGCCAGCATGAAGCCAGGAATAACCAGGGCGAAAACGTTCAGTACGTAGGTTATGGTCTGAAAGACACTGCCGCCTGAGGTAGTGTTGCGATGTGTGCACAAGAACTCCAAAATCATATTCGAGTACAGGTCAGGCAACACAAACAAATTACAGCCAGTCGTTCTTAAGTATAGGCAAAAGGTGACAAAGCTCACGACAAGGCCAAATGTTAAGTAGAATGCAAACCAGAAGAAGTATCGCTGATTATTGTGCCCAATGCAGGTGGCGGTGAAAATGCAGTGGTGGTCCCTCCTCAGAATGCAGCATTTACACAGTGCACAGTGCCAGGACCTGGGAGGCATGAGCTTCTTACAGGATTCACAGAAGCGCCACAGGTGCTCCTCCTCCGGAACCGGTTTTTGGGAATCCTTGGGCAGACTCTCCACCGATGAGCTGGTTCTATAGCAGGCCCACCAGTTGCCTAGTATATTTTGCATTATAAAGATGGCCAGCAGCCAGTAGAGCTCGTAGGCCATGTCCTTGTACACTCGAGGTGCGATGTAAAACATTTGCACCGAGAAGAAAAAGGATATTCCCGCCACCACGAAGATAGTCGCCAGTGGATGAACTATATTCACAAACTTCTTGGGGGAGCGATTGGCATAATATTGGCAAATGCTGTTCACGTAGCACATGGTCAAGGTTACCAAAACAATTTTATTGGTTTAAAATTTGAAGATTTGACTTAAGCAAACTAACAACCAGAAAGTAAGAGGCGACTATATAATTTTGGGTAGGTACTATTCACATTTTTATATACAGACTGTTGTTTTTCCAATTATTTAAACAAACTGCTTCTGAGTCCACTGGGTGCCATCGTTGGGCAGAGGACTTGCAATGGTGGGCCAGAGGAAGGTCCAGAAGCATCGTTTTCCCAGGACCAACTCAAAGTTTCGCCGCCAGCCTACATCGTAACTGCGGTCCAATATCTTATAGCAAGTACTGTTCCTTTGGACCATCAGCATTTGCAGGGCCAACATGCCGAAGGGAACCATGAAAAGAAAGAAATTCAGCTTGAAGATGGCGGCGACTGTGTACTTCCACTCGAAGTCAGGATCTTGAGAGCGATCCTGGCCCAACATTAGTAAGGGATCGGAGACCCCAAAGGCCCTACTTTTAGAGGTCAACATGGCGTTGTAGACCAGGGCCTGTGCGCTGCCCAAGGTCAGGTGAAACAAGAAGCCCAGGAAGTACCGCTGATTGTTGTGGCCGATGCAGTTCCCCGTGAAAGTGCAGTGGTGATCCCGCTTGAGAATGCAAGCATTGCACAATCTGCAGTGCCAGGACCTCGGGGGCACTAGCTTCTGGCAGGATGTGCAGTAGTGCCAAAGGTGTGCCTCACCCGCAGCAGGATGTTGTCTTTTCGGCGACAAACTCTCCACCGACGTGCTCCTCGCAAAGCCGAGCCACCAGTTTCCCAGTATATTGCAGACAACATAAACTCCCAGCAGCCAGTTCAGCTTGTGCCACATCCCCCGGGGATCGGCTATGGCCGGCAGAACGTACCACAATTCGTAGACAAACACAAATCCAATCAGAACGAGCAGAAATATGGCCGAGAAGGGATGCAGGCAGGCCACGCACTTGTCGCGATGTGCCTGCGTAAGGCGAAGGATCCCATCCTCGGCTCGAAAACACATCCTACGACTCCAGCAACAAGCAGCTCTCAAAGCCACCCGAAATCGAACCATTAATGCAAGCCACTTGCCAGGAAAATTATAAATGTATCATTTATATTTATATTTTGTAATTTAATGGACTTTGGTTGCTTTGATTGGGAAATATGTATCTAACTGGCATAATCGCATCACTCAGTGAATTGGAAAATTGTGGCCTTTGGTGGGGGGCTTGTCATTCCATTTCTTTTCATTTTTAAGCGGATTAATGCGAAATTACTTTTTATAATTGCCGGCGGTTTGTGGCTTATAAGACAAATTATAAAAAGCATGTGAGTGAGTGAAAGATGGGGACAATTATGATTTGTCAAGGGTGTTTTTTATGTATAGATAAAAATAGCTCTAAAGAATTTGTATTGTCTAGAATGGTAAAAATAAAAATTGCATATACGTAGGAATACCTAAAACCTTACCTTTTAAACTAGTATTGAGAAATTTTGGTATGCTTCTGAAAACATACTGACAGGCTTTGCATTTTTAACAATTTAAAGAACAAGTGCACAGCTTTTCATATTTTTTCTCCACCTACCGAGCTGATATAACCCAGATACATTCGCTAGGCGGAGCCCTGCTTAAAAATGTAAGCTTATATGCAGAAAATAAATTGCTACAAAAAACAATGGAGTGTACGAGCAGCCTCGACATGGGCAAAATATGGAGTATGGTAGTGTATGGTGTTTTTGCAGCAGCTGTATGTTATGTAAGCAAAGTGGGCGGAACAAAAACACCGGCGAATGCATATCAAATATAGGAAACAGATGGCCGGAGTCGACTTCATCGTGTCGCCGACCGCAAAATGTCAGCTGTCAGCCAGGTTTAGACCGCAAAAGCGAATGTTGTCTATTTCGCATAAATTTTTATGAATTATTAATATGAACTAAGCATTTTGAATGAGGCCTCTCGGCCGTGGGAAGGGTGGAGAAGTCGCGGTTTCTCATTTTAAGTTTGCGGTGAGGCTGCACACCTATAGAGGAGGTACTCTTCTTTTTTTGCAGCAAAGTAGAGTGGCAGTGTGCTTTTCGTTTGCATAAAATATGTACGAGGGCTGGGCGGAATTTTCCTCACTTCGTGGCTAAATGTGTTTGCCGTCTTTGGCCCAGACCGGAAGCAAACAAACAGCCATTTTGTGCTGCCATTCGGCGCTGCCATTTCCGGCAGCCACTCAGTGAGTCAGTCAGTCAGCGAGTCAGTCAACCTGTGGCTTGACTTTCTCCCACTCTCGCTTCGCTTTCTCTTTGACTTTGTGTGCGGGCACTTCTAGTCATTAGCATTTGCTCACACACACAGCAAAAAATGAGAATGGTTTGCGGAGTTTGGCAACTGCTTTTGGCCAACTTCTCGCATAATTGCCGAGTTTTGCTGCTAATTTAAGATGATTTTACCCGCACCCAGAAACGGCCGGGAGCTCGCATTCGGTGTCTTTGTTTGATTTCATTACGACAGGAGACTCTCAACTTGGGGCAGATGCTCGGGAAAGTTTTGCCAGTTTTTGTCTCCCCCGGTTTTTACTTTCTCGGATTGGGTAGGGAGTATTACTGTGTAATTTGCAAGCAATTACCTGGCAGGGGGAACACCCACATCATCCCATATCTTCCGGCTCCCTCGGCGCGACTTCTTGGAATGTAATTGAGTTTGAAAAATGTTTAAAATTAGATATGTGCGTGGCTCGGGCCAGGAATGGCACCTGCGTGAGTGGCATGCAAAGGTATAAAAAGCCAGGGGAAAATTTATGCAGCACCAGATAATCGACAGGGCAATACCTCGGCGTGTCTTCTAATCCCGGTGGTTTTAGGATTTAACCAACTGGAGATGTGTTTGAAATTATGTAAGGAACAAAAGAATAAATCAGAAGAAAGTAGGTACACGGCGACCTCCAACAAAGCCCTTGGCTGCATAAAAATGTATATATTTTTATTTCATATTCCTAGCTGACTTTATTTTTATATCTATAAATATAACGAAAACTCTCCATGCTTACTGTAAAATTAAAACTGGTATGCGTTATTTTTGGATGTCACAAACGTATGAAATTACACTCTACATTCTTCCCTTTGCAATTTCGGGCGAGTACTGATTGTAAGTACTGGCGCACGTGTGCCAGGAGCCCCATTAATATTACTCCACACTGCGAATATGTTTTTTTTTAGGTTAAGATCCCCTCAAGACTCGACTTC
Source organism: Drosophila biarmipes (assembly GCF_025231255.1). Classification (NCBI taxonomy): domain Eukaryota; kingdom Metazoa; phylum Arthropoda; class Insecta; order Diptera; family Drosophilidae; genus Drosophila; species Drosophila biarmipes. The sequence goes on along the minus strand of NC_066616.1, from coordinate 21,580,306 downwards.
GCTCGGCAATTAAGGTGCAGGCCGAGCTGCACACTTGAATTTATTTTGCTATTTATCTAAGCTTGCGGCAAAACATTAATTTAGCCTGGGTGCCACTGGCAAGTGCTCTTCCACCTGTCCAACTTGAACCTTTGAGCTCCTTTGCATCCTACATTTAAATGCTAGGCAGCCGGCACCTGGTCTCGATTTATTGTGCTCAATTGCTTCCAGCCAATGCAGCAGGCAAAATTTTAATGAACCATCAAGCGGCAATTGGAGCTGTTCAATTCTCGGCGGCAACGTTGCGTATGAGTGATTTTGCAGAGGCGAGCCAGCTGCTCGACTCGTTTCGTTCGCTTTTGGATATTTTCCTGTAGGAGTTCTCCATTTTGTCGGGCTGTTTTGTGTGCCAAAATATGTTTGGCTGGCTGGCATGTAAAATATTTGGCACTTGGCACACAAAATGGCTTGTCATTTGGGCGAAATGAGTTGGAAGTTTCACGTGAACGAAACGAAAAATTCAGTTTTTGCCCGGGCAGCCCCTTTGCAAAATATGTTTTATTTATTTTTGTTGGTTCACCTTCTTTTTTTTTAGCCTGGCGCGACATATTTTTCGCTGCTCTTCTTGTTGTTCTTTCATTTGCGTTTTCATAAATTTTTCATTTTGCTTGACAATGTTTTGCGCCTTCGACATGTGTTTGCAATTTGCATGAGGTGGGCGTGGGGGGGTTAGGCATTGCACGTTTGTGTGTTAAAATTGGAACGAACACGGTCTCCGTCTGTGTAAAGGACCTTTTGGGATCCAATGTTTGCTGATTGATACTCTGTGGGAGTGAAGTATTTGCCTTATGTGATTAAAGCTGCCTGATACCCAGAGTTGACGGAGCATAATTTGTTGACAAGAAAATAAATTATAGGAATTTCAGCTCAGGATTGATTTATGTGGATTTTTATGCGGAGGAGATTGATGATTAGCGTCCCTAATGCATACAAACTTTTAACTGGGGAAGTAATTGTTGTATCTGAATAAAGAAGACTTCTTTACAAATGTTTTTGGGTTGTAAAGCTGTAAAAAATCAATTAATTTAAGCAATTTAAATTTAAATAAAATGATATGACTAAATGGAAAATAAAAAATATTCTAAAAAGAAGTAGGATTTATAATTATTAAAGTACAAATTTCCATGAGTGCAAGAAATTACAGCAGTAAAATGACTAAAATTGTAATATCTCTTCGTAATTTTTCAACCAAATCTGCTCTCTTTTCCTACAAAAGTCGTGTCAATCTTACACTGAGAGTATTTTATGGTCGCACTGACCTCTTACGCGACCTATCCATTTCCATATTGACATCCCTCTATGTGTGTGAAATATTGGAAACCTAATAGTGAGGGAGAACGCCGGCTAGCACTTTGGGTTTTTCATTATTTTCATAGATTTATTGCGAAAGTTTTGTGATTACTTTCCTTTTCATCTGCCGGCATGGCATCTTTCTTTTTTTCTGGTTTTCATTTTTTGTTCGCATATTTTTCATGCCATTTTCTGATGTGGTTCGAGACCCAATTGCTGATTGACTTTGCCGCAGCTGGGCCGCGTAAAGGCTGTGAAAATGCGGGGAAAACGGATGAAAATGGATGAAAGTGGGAAAATCTTTAAGAGAGACGCGAACTATTTACGTGCGGATGGATCGCATGGACTCGCATAGTTACGTTAGCTGAAAAGCAATTAAAAACTAATTACAGTAGCTGAAAGCCGGAGACGAAAAATGCGCACAGGCATTTAATAAAAATTTAAAACTTAATTCAGTAAATGCCAGACAGCGATGGCGGCAGCAACAAAAATGCTGCCGGCGGGTGGGTGACAACGCGGATAATTAGAGGAAAAGGCGGGCAAGGAAAAATACCTCCCCCTGGAGGGAGAGAAAACTGGGAAAACTGCTGCTGCCGCCACGCACACCTGACTTTGTTCTATCCGCGCAACGTGGCGTATGAGCAATTAGTAGTTAATTGTAAAGTTACCCCAAGTGAGGGGGCGGGCGGGAAAATGACGGCATGCAGTCGTGACATTGACGACGGGGATGCGCCAAGGATTGCAGGTTTTTCCGGTGGAAGGGATATCTCTTCAAAGGATGGGATAATTAAGTAGCAATTTTTGCCACTGCAGCAGTCTCTGTGTGTGTGTGTGCTTGATAAATTATCGCCAGTAATTAGCGTATCAATGGCGATAAAACAAAGTCCTGGCACGTCGCCTAGCTAAGCCTAGGTAAAAATAATAAAGCAGCCATCCTTTGATCGGGCGAAAATGTCAGTTAAATATTAACCTAATAACTCAAATGCAGCAGCAGCCTGGGATTAAGCCAGCAGGACAGGAAAAGCACTTTAAGCAATGCTTTCCGACTAATTGAAATGAAAAGCCAGGCTAAAGAGGGCCAAAGTCAGTTGGCAGGATAACTAAGCAAGGCGATTAAAAGACCAACTAACCGAGAAATGAACAATGGCTAAGCCAAATAACAGAAAAAAACTGAGGCAATAAAAAAATCAAACACGCAAGATGCAGAAACAAATGGCTCAGTGCTCCTGGGAAGCCATCTTGGCCAAGTTGGCAGGACGAGGGGCGGTGGAGCACTTATGTAAGCAAAGTGAAGCCGAGCCAGGGAAGCGTTGACAAAAATCAAACAATGAAAGCGCTGTTCAATAAAAACAAAAACAGGGCAAAAAAATAAGAGGGAAGGACAGAGATAAGGAGCAGAAGGCAAACGGGTAACCCAAGGCACGGCAAACAGCAGGATAAAAACAAAAAAGGGCTCGGTAAGTCCTGGTCCTCCTCCCCTTTCCTTTGGGCCAAAATGAAGTGGCAACAAAAACAGAATTGTGGGCAAAGAAAGGAGGAATGTGCTGGCTAATGCTGCAGACATGGGAAAACGAAATTTAAGCCAAGTGGAATATCCTTGCGAAAGGATATCAAGTGTGAAAAGCGCTTAACTCAATAGGCACTCAATGCCAGGACTCATTCGGTGGGAGCTTGAGCCTTTTCCGCCCAGCATCCTTTGAGTGAGCAGAGCGAAAAGCTGCGAGAGAAAGCTTTTCCTGCAGAGAGAGAGAGAGAGTTGCAAACAACATGTGAGAGAAATTCGTGCTCGGAAAAACCCTCTCTGAGTGCGGGAAAAACCGTCTCTTTAAACCGATTTGTTTACTGACTTACTCTTAAGAGCCTATTATCTGGCATACTTGTTACAGCGATTGTAAAGCCAGCTAGGCATCTCAATTATTAATTCGCAAGCCCATCTCCCATTAGACCCTTAAGATATTTGTCTGCAATTAAAATCCATCTCGACTAAATCAATTAGTATCAGTAGCCATTCATTTAGTCAATTTCATATTGGTCCTCCTTCCACTCGATCGCCAAGTTGTGAGCCAACAAATGTGTGCAACTTTCTTGGGAATACAGAAGTGTCCTTGTGCTTACACAATTTGCTCGGCCTGCAGGCTAATAAGTTTTCAATAACTGTCTGGGAAAATGGATTTATCTGGAGACTCGAACGCACACCGTTGATGCAATTAGGGCATTAACCCCTTGGTGCCAAGATGATGGATCGGGGCCGCTGGCTGTCGGACGGTCTGCTCTGTGTGTCACTGCTCGACTAATCCATTTTCATTCTTACGCCGCGTCCTTTGAACTTTGACACACTCAGAGACCCACACAAACGGCGACTACTGTACGTGTCAAACAGCTGCAGCGGCGCCTAAAAGAAGGCTTTGTTTGTCTTTCATTATGCGGGGTCCTTTTGGGGTGTGGCAATGTCTTTGTTTCGACTCCAGCTTTGGGCACTGAATAAATTACATTTTTGTTCGACATGTAAGTCGCATTCCATGTGTCATTGACACCGCCTTTTGATGGAAAGGTCAAGACTTTTGACTGCGTCCGGCAGGGGCAGTTTACCTAATGCATTATAAATATTTAATTGCAATTAAAATGATAATTGCAATGGTATGGAAATTCTAATGACTCGTTTGACTTCTTCTCTTTGTTTGCAACCTAGCAACTAGAGCAACATTTACTTAAGAATTTTAAAGCGCCCTAAGGAAAAAATGTTAGAGTGAAAGTGAAAAAAATCAACAAAACACTAAAATGCCCTTTAATAGCATCTTCCAATAAATCCAAGTGCCTTGGAACTCTGTTTTATCGATTTCGCAGCGTGTTGGAGTTCGCACTTAATGAAATCATTTAGCGCTGGAAAAACACAACACGCAATATCAAGCATACGCCGTGTGGCAAAATTCATTGACTTCTGGCCACCCTGGGCCAAAATGAAAATGTTTAGTCAAGTGTTGCCTGACCTCCTGCACAGACACACACCCAAGCACACCCTGGGTGTGTGTGCATGCTCAACTGAGCAGCAGAAAATACGTACGAAAACAAGCGCTTTCCCCCTTTCCCCCACTTTCCCCAGGAGGCAGCTATTTTTAAAGCTTGGCCCTTGGACTCATGGAAATTTCATTTGCCTGCTCAGGTTCCTTTCGGCCGGATCGGCCTAACTGCGGTAATTATTCACACTTGACCCGAAGGGCTTTCCGCAGGGCGGGCGAAATCAACTCGATGGCTCAGCTGGCTGCAGATAAATTGAAATTTTCTGGGGCACAGTGAGGCCGGGAGAATCCCCACCCAAATGTGCAACACAAGTTGCAACTGATGAAGTTTTGCAATTTTGGTAAAAACCTCTACCTCTTCCGGTATTATCTGTGCTATCGAGTTGATTAGATTAAAACACAAGCTTATTAAGTACCGGAATGTAATGGCATACCAATCCCGAAGTGAGTTATTGAGCAAATGCGGCATTGGGCTAACTTTGGCTCCACATAAATTCACTTGTTATAGTTCACTAAACTTAGCCGTACATATAGGGGCGACACCAGGAATAAACAATACTTTATTTACAATGTAATGGCATATAAAATGGCTGCCGTTGCCATTTCTTGTGCTTTTTCTTTGTCTGAGTTCGCTTTTTCGGTTTATTTGCCAGCGGTCAGTTGCTTAATTTCCTCGCTTTTATTTGCCACAATTTCTGTTTGCCAGTGTGTGTGTGTGTGTGAAGTGGGCGTGGTCCTGCCCCTTCACCCGCCCCCTGATTCATTTCATTCCTGGCTGTGTCTTGCCTTTCTTATTTATTTTCGTAATAACAATAAATTACATTTTTCTTCGGGTTTTCCCCCTTATGTGAGCCTGAGTTTGAGTACGACTGTGTGTGTGTTCTCATTTGCTAAGTTGTTTTATGTGGCTGTCGCTTGTTTGTGGCTTTTTGACATTATTTGGATTAAGAAAATAAATCC